>NC_138774.1:188337737-188937737 GCF_965119305.1 Pelophylax lessonae
ACATATACATTGAGTAAATTGTTTTTACGTAGGCCCTAACAATAACAGTACATAGTTTGTAAAATCAAAAGGAGATTGTACAAAGATTATATGATCATATTGTAATGTGTCAGCTGTAGGAAGCCAGAACAATCACACTCTGTCACTTGGAAGTCCCAGACCAGAGACACACTGACAGTGGTTCCAAAACAATGACCCACTGACACTTTAGGGGCCCAAAGTAACTACACCCTGACACTTGAGAACACTGACACCCTGACAATTGGAGGGTCCCAGAACAATTCATCACTGCCACTTGGGGGTCTAAGAACAAGGACACACTGATAAGTACTAATACACAACACTAGCTTAGGTTCAAATTGGAACACTCTTAATTTTAAACTCACACAGAATATATATCCTGTTAGAGCTTGATCACATTATACTAGACAATTGGCACATCTAAGGAACAGAAAACATAAACATACACAGCATGCTAATTAAGCAAGCCTTGATTAGTCAGGGGGTGCCCAGATAATCTGGCAACAAGCCCACAACCCTGGATAAGTACATCACACATTATCATAAGAATATAGACATAAACATCCCACAATGGTTCGATAACGAGGTAAATAAGATACAAGACTAATCCCATCATGTAGGAACCTTCAAGAGGAATAGCCAACAGACAGAAAGAATGGGTGATTCAGTTAACTCAATTAACAGTGGGAATTCACACCTAGGAGGCACACAATGGGCAAAAGACACATAACACATAAAACAGGTTATAGCAGGAGACCCCAGCATCAGTTTGTTTTGAACTGATTATATTAACATCTGAGTCTCACGTTCTAAAGCAGTCATTGCTGGTTTGTGCGCAGAGGCCCCAAATCTGTATCCGGGTCCTTGGTTCTCAGAGCCTGTGTATTTCAGGGAGACATGGGCCTGAATCCAATCAAGACCCCCCCCCCCCCCCAAGGGTCCCCCAGGCACACACCTGTCAAAATGAGAG
Source organism: Pelophylax lessonae (assembly GCF_965119305.1). Lineage (NCBI taxonomy): Eukaryota > Metazoa > Chordata > Amphibia > Anura > Ranidae > Pelophylax > Pelophylax lessonae. The sequence continues at coordinate 188,338,729 of NC_138774.1, forward strand.
CCCCCACAAAAGCCAGAGCCTATAGTTAGTAGGCAAGAGGCTACCATGCAGGCATCTCCAAAAGCCCCTGTCTTGGTTGGGTCTGTCATACACCTATCAGCCATAATTTTAAGATCACTGACAAGAAAAGGGAATAAAATTGATTATCTTGGTACAGTGGCATCTGATAATTGGTGGGATATATTAGGCAGCAAGTAAGCATGTTGTCCATTAAGTTAAAGTGTTGAAAGCATAAAAAATAGGCATCACAGTTTGTTGCATGTGAGGCTACATAGCTGCAGCCAAAAGCTCCTATAATGGGCACGTGAGCATCGAAACTGTACCACGAAGCAGTAGAAGGAGCTGGCCTGGTCTGATGAATTACAATTTCTTTTACATCATGTGGATAGTCGGATGCACGTGTGTGTCACTTACCTGGGGAAGAGATGGCACCAGTATGCAGTATGGCCTGCGGAAGCAGTGTGATTTTTTTGGGCAATGTTCGGCTGGGAAACCATTCATGTGAATGTTACTTGACACTTACCACCTACCTAAACATGGTTACTAACTAAGTACACCTGTTCATGCAAATGGTATTTGCTGATGACAGTGGCCTCTTTCAACATGATGTCGCTCCCTGCTACACTGCAAAATTGGTCAAGGATGGTTTGAAGATTTAGCCTCCAAATTCTCTAGATCTCAATCCATCAAGCTTCTGTAAGATGTGCTAGAAAAACAGTCCAATCCATGGAGGCCCCACCTCACAACTTACAGGACTTAAAGGAGTTGTAAAGTCTCAAGGTTTTTCACCTTAATGCATTCTATGCATTAAGGTGAAAAACCACCTTGGTTACAGCTGTCCCCCAGACCCCCATTATTCTTACCTGAACCCAAACATTCCAGCGACAAGTACGAGCCCAGCGGCTCCAGCTGCTGTCTCGGGTCCTCATTGGATAGATTGATAGCAGCGGCTCACGCTGCTGTCAATCAAATCCAGTGACACAGGAGTTTGGGGGCAGGGCCAAGTCCTGCTGTCTTTGTCAATGGACGCAGCAGCAGGGCTCGTGAGCGCACCCGCATGGGGTCCCAAACCATGGAAAACTGCTGTCCGTGGGGGCACTCAATGAAGTGGAGGAGCCATGAGCGCCGCAGGGGCACCCCAGAAAAGGAGGTTTTGGGCTGCTCTGTGCAAAACCCTTGCACAGAGCAGGTAAGTATAACATGTTTGTTATTTAAAAAAAAATGAACCTTTACAATCCCTTTAAGGGATCTACTACTGACAACTTAGTACCGGATAACACAGCATAGCTTCAGAGTTGCAGTGGCGTCCATGCCATGATGGGTCAGGGTTGTTTTGGCGGAAAAAGGGGTTGTTTTGGCAGCAAAAGTGAAACCTACTCAATCTTAGGTGTGTCATCATAATTTTATAAGTGATCGGTGTATATTTACCTAAATCAATGATGCACAATTCAAACAATAAGAAACATGTATCTAACCCCAGCTGCTACATTAAAGCTGAACTCCAGATATGATCACTTTTTCATACTCTGGGTCCTGCTGGGGTTCTATGCAAGCAGTTTCTCTTCTGCACAGTGACCACCGGGGGTCACTCTCTTGGCACCCCCATAATTTATAGAACACCTTGTATTTTTTCAGTAGTGATACTAACGTCTCTGCCCCTCTTCTCTACCTCATCCAATCAAAGAAAGCCCTGCATTAATTGAAAGATTAAATACAAGGTGTTGTATGAATGGCAGCAGTGCTGAGTGAACAATCCTCTCCGATCAGTATGCAGTGGTGAAACCACTCACATAGAACCAGAGTAGGACCCAGGAAATCACAACTATCACTGTGTAGTAGTATTGACTTCTACAGTGATCTTCTGCTTCCCCAGTACTTAATCAGGTATGAATTATGCAAACTTAAATTGCATCAAACTAGACTAATGTAAATATGAAAAAAGATCATACCTGGAGTTTAGTTTTGGTGTTAAGGGCACATTTTTAAATTTAAAATAATAAACGTTATACTGTCATGCTCTGTGTGTTGGTATTGCACAAAGCAGCCCCAAACCTCCTCTTCTGGGGTCGGCCGCTGGCACTTTTGGCTCCTCCTCTTCTGTGTCTGCCCCCATGGCAAGGCTCTGTGTTTCCTTAGACACAAACAACGTGACTCAGCCCCTCCTCATAGGATTTGATTGACGATCCTGTGAGGAGAGAGAGCAGGGATGGAGCAAGGTAAGTATTTAAGGGGGAGGGGTCTGGGGGGAGGGGATACTGGTAGGTTTATTACGTTATGCTTAGAATAGATTACAGTGCCATTAAACCCAGGCTATGAAAAACTCTCATTACATGCTATTTAAGAGGGTGTGCATACTCACAAAGCCACTAAGGCATAGTTGACAGCTGGCTCTGGCTCGTAGTGCATGGCTGAGAGCAGAAGCCAGCTGCTCTCACCCCTTCACCAGTCTGACTCTCCAGTGAGCATTGGAGAGGCAGAGCAGAGAGCGATATCTGACAGCCACTGCTCGCAGCTCAGGGCCAACCAAAAAATGAGCAATTCAGTGGTCAGGTGATGACTCAGTTCTTGGAATTAGGGCTGGCGGGGTCCTTGAACAATGACACACTAACACTTGGGGGTTCCAGGACTATGATTCACTGGCATTTGTTTCAGAACAGTGATACACCAGTACATGGGGTCCCTAGGCAATTACACACTGACACTTGGGAGTACCCAAGCAATAATATAGACACTTGGGAAAACCAGAACAATAACACTTGGCATCCCCAAACAATGACACGTTGATGCACTGACCCTTGAACCTATCCTGATGAAATTTGAGGCACAGTTGCCTCTGGAAAGTCACTTTTCCAGATGGTGACAGCTTAACACTATTGAATTATTAGGTCATTATTAATTACTAGGCCATTAAATAACTGCCAAATGTACCAGCTGCTCAATCTTCAGGACTATGTTACATAATGTAATTTTTGGAACTTTTGGCAGAATCACAGCTTCCTCTTGTTTGTTTTCTTTAATTATTGCAAAGTCTGCATCTAATGAAAGTACTTTTAGAAGTACATCATGTCTGACTAACAATCCTATTAATTAACTATTTGATGCAAACAGTACAAAGGAAACAAAGGCTGCTCTGTGAACCTAAAGTAATGTTATAGGCTAAGTTTTTTTTAATAACCATGTTAGGCTTACCTGCTCTGTGCCATGGTTTTTCACAGAGCATCCCTGATCCTCCTCCTCCTCGGGTCCCCTCCTGGTGCTTCTGGCTCCTCCTCCCACCACAGGGTGCCTCCATAGCAAGCCACTTGCTATGGGGGAACTCGTGCCTGTTCGCTCCCAAGGCCTGCTCTTTGTGTCTATAAAACACAGAGTGGGGCTCGGCCCCACCCTCCTGCTCCCTTATCACGTTCTCTAATTGACAGCAGTAGACGCCAATAGCTCCTGCTGCTCTAACTGAGCTAATAAGAAGCGAGAGAGCACATTGCCGGATCGAGATCAGGTTCAGATATGTATTTAGGGGATTTTCAAGAGAATCTGCATGCAGAAGTTGTTTTCACCTTACTGCATTATATTCTCCAGGGTCTCTGCTTTCAGAAAATATATACTTTTGGGGGTTAAAGTAATTTTTAGCAAAAAATGCAGATTTTAACGTGTGGAGGAAATAAAAAAATTGCCCCAGTAAGCAAGTGGTAGGTAGGTTTAGCCCTCTTATGTTGCTATACCAATATGGGACAGCATAGTCTGCTTTTTGGTAAAGCTGAACTAAGGCAGGCCATACACAGGTTGCGGGAAATAAATTTGCTCGATTTCCCCCATCAACACAGATAGTGTTGATGCGGGAATCCCTCCTGTCGATAGATCAACTTTATATTCAGCCTGCCCATAAACGGTTTACATTTCGGCCAGTTCCTACTGAACCAGCCAAGATTTGAACCTTCTATGACCGACATTACACTTTAGTTACAGGGCCATGACTTTGTGCCTTTCTCTGGCCTGTGTTTACTTGACAAAAGATCTCTAACCCAAATCTGATTACACACTTGATTTTATTGTGCAGGCTTTTCTAGTTCATTATCTTTGAAGCTAAATTCTGCCACAATAACTTTTATTTAAATGTATTCCTCAATAACCAAAAGGCTATAAATCTACTTTGTGTGGACAATATTTTCTTGCAAACCCAATTACTACCTTTTAAAAGCAGTGGTGACTATATCAATGTGCTGCACATAGTCTGTGCAGACAGCAGAGATATGGGGGGGATCCAACAGGTCCACCTACTACTATCTGCCTGAAAAATAAATATGGGAGAATGCAAGATCAAGAAGAGAGCAGGAGTGACCAGTCTGGAGTACAGGAAGTTCCTGCACAGAAGAAATGTTTCACACTAGATTACTGCAAAAAAAAAAAAAAAATCACAAGATTCAGGAATACATGTGCCTTTTGTATTTAGACATTTGCTTTTCCCAGAATTTAGCTTTAAGCACAATCTTATTGGAGGTTCCAGGAAAAGACTATAGGTTGGCAAAATGATCTCTTAGTTTCTCTGAGTATTATTCTCAGAGTACACCCCTCACATTTTTGTAAATATTTTATTATATTTTTTCATGTGACAACACTGAAAAAATGACACTTTGCTACAATGTAAAGTAGTGAGTGTACAGCTTGTATAACAGTGTAAATTTGCTGTCCCCTCAAAATAACTCAACACACAGCCATTACTGTCTAAACCGCTGGCAACAAAAGTGATTGCATGCGTTTTAATATGGTTCATCTCTGATTGCCATGTGCTGATTGCTAATAGTGTGGGATAACTGCCCTGGCTGCTGTCAAGAATTGTCTTAGAATACCTTTCCTAATCTTTTTAATCGACCCTGGAAGAATAGACAGTAGAATCACTTTTGGTGAGTTTGGAATGGTCGTGTCTGTAACTTTGGCATATAATTAAAGGATGGGGGTCCTAAAAATTGTAAATAGGGCGACAAGCCCTATTCAAATATGCACAAAGGAACCATGGCTAAGCTGGCAATGCCAACACAGATCCGACACCAAGGGATATAAACAGTGAAGAGTAGTAGGCCACCTATACCACCTGGTAGGGAGTTTAAAGTTGGTCTATTGGGCCTTACTAGCCAGGAATAAACAATGAGTGAGTGTGAAGGGTTTATTCTAATTGTCCTGAGAAATCTGTATGTCAAGTTCAGATGCTCATTTATCAGCATAATTTGGGAGGTAAGGGTGAGTGCAAGATAAGAGCACTATATACAGCAGAAAGGACATGTTGAGGTGGAAAAGTTTCCAAGAGCAGAGCCTCCATAGAGGGACACTGGCTTTAGGCTCATTACTGAGGATGAATCTGTTTAAAGAAGAGCTGGAGTCCCCTGTGATTACAAATAGTATCTCAGATCAGCGGTGGTAAAAAGTTGCCATCATCCCATATAACAGTTACAAATAAACATTGTTTTTCTCCTCTTTAGTTGGGGTTTTGGAGGCAATCAATGAACAACAAAATCTAAAACAAATTAGACATTTATTAGAATCATTATTAAAAATTCACATAAATCACACAATGTATCAAAAAAAGACATGAAAGTGTACAAAAATGGTGCTAACAACACCAATATTACAGTACAACCATAAAATCAGACAATTGTTTGAACCAGATGGTTAAAGGGGGACTCAATACACCTCCATAGGTAGGAGATATCCATAAGGAGGAAGTGACCAACGCGTTTCGAATATTTTAAATTCACTTGTAGTTCAATTCTTCTTCAGGGGAGTATTGTTGTCCCATTTCTGTGAAAAAGCTAACATTTATTTACATCAAAAATGGCCTCAGCTGTGTATCTTCCCACGTAAAAACACATACACACAGTTAGGTGGTTACTAACCGTATAGTAGAGGTCTCTATAACAGACCCATCCAGGATTCAATCACATAGTATAAAGGTTCCAAAGTTTTTACCAAGTGCGCAACATTTCTGCCAAGTTGGGGGATATAGGAGGGGCTTGGCCCATCAAAAGGAGTAATATCACATCCCAGTAGGACCGCAGGGTGGAGACTTTTATCACCCAATATTGATCGGGGCCTTGAAGGTGGAAAAACAAAAATGTATATGCATCTATATTAATGCCCAGAAGGAGCTTACATGGGAACAGTAGTCTATAAAGAGGAACAAAGAAGGGCAAATAGTTGATTTCTTCATACTCACAAAATGAGATGTATTGGAATGTTCCGTTATGTAATACTGCTCCTACAAGTGTACATCCAAAATGGGGAGTCCAATAATAACCGCAGTAAAGCGGTATAAAAGTCGGTCCCACGGGAGAGGAGAGATTCACTTCCTCTCCTTGTGAGAAACAAAGAAAGATGGCGCCGATCGCGGCCTTCGGCGTCCCCATATATCGCGCATTCGCGGAGGGAAGCCGCGCTAGCACCTCTCCCTATGACGACGACCGGAAAGCCGTCATTCATAGCTGTCGGGCCGGAAGTTGATAGGATCGGCGCTAAGAAAATGGCGCAGATTCCTCCACACTACGGCTGTGGGCGGGAAGGCTGCAGGGAACCAATTGCCGCTGACACAAACTGGACGGACCAGTGGGCGCAAAGACAGAAGGAATTCCTGACACCACGGCATAGACCATCGCAAGGAGCCACCCACAAAACAAGTGGGTGGGCTTACCTGTGCCGGACCGGTATGTGGAAGAACAAAAATCCCCCCAAAAAAGGCAGAATTGTATATGTAGATAGATAAGCCAAACATTACTAACATGCAATGCATATACACAAAGAATAACACACACTGCATATACATAGCATCACAATGATCATATTTTAAAGAACAAAATGAAAAGAAAAAAGGAAAACAACTAATATAAGAACCAAAAATGCACTTAGTAATATACAAACAGTGCGCATGTGTTTTCGAGAGATCTATCACAGTAAATGGGCCATAATTAACAAAGAATAATAATAAGAAAAAAACATTATAAATAGAGTTGAGCGGACACCTGGATGTCCGTGTTCGGCGGGTTCGGCCGAACTTTAAAAAAAAGTCCGGGTCCGTGTCCCGGACTTTTGCCGAACTTTTCCCGGACACCGAACCCCATTGAAGTCAATGGGGACCCGAACTTTCAGGCACTAAAATGGCTCTAAAACACCAAAGGAAAGGGCTAGAGTGCTGCAAATGGCAGCAAAACGTAATTAAGAGCATGGCAAGTGCTCTGCAAACAAATGTGGATAGGGAAATAACTTAAAACAACAAAAAAAAAACAGAAAAATAAAACAATGTTCTTCATCTCTGAAGGACGAGGCCCATATGGAGTAGGAGGGAGGTTGAGGTGGTGGTGGATGTGGCGGTCTCATAGGCGTGCGCACAGGGTGTGCCGGATGTGCCTGGGCACACCCTCATCACCTAGGGCACATAGCATTATCACGCTGTTTGCCAGTGAGGAGATGGGAAAGATCTCCCTCGGACCTGCTCTGCTCTATTTCTCTTTGCCAGCAGGGAGAGTAATGTATCGGGGCCATGTACATGTAGGCAAACACATGCATGTGTATTTCAACTTTGGGGTGCACACCCTAATGCAATAGGCTGCGCACACCTATGGGCGGTGTAGGTGGAAGCGGCGGTGGAGGAGGACCAGGGCCGGATTAAGAGCATCATGGGCTTGGTGCTGAGGTTTTGAAGGGCCTTAAGGGCCGTGCCTTGGCATGCACCCAGAGGAGGAAGGGTGCAGCCATGCATGCCTAATTCAACATGGGATGCTGTCTCTGAAGCCCATAAACACATCCATTCATCGGCAACTGTCCCTCCTTGTCCGGCCTTCGTGCTGTGTGGGGAGGTTCTGAGGGAGCTGCCTGGGGAAGCGAGCATAGAAGCCAGACTTCTGTGTTTACAAGTGACAGAAGAGCGGTAACAGTGAATATGGCCAACCCGGGGCCTATATAAAAGGTAGGGGCCTGGAGCTGCAGCTCCAATAGCCCCTATGTTAATCTGGCCCTGAGGAGGAGGACGAGGTAGCCAACACTGCTTCTTTTCACAAATTTTAAATGAGGGTACACCCCAAAAGAGTGAGAAAGAGCAAAAATGGAACAATGGGTGGGTAAGGTCGGTATCCATCGCTATTCTGCACAAGGTACGGAAAAGTCCCGTGGGATCCATGCCTGGTTCATTTTAATGAACGTGAGCTTGTCCACATTGTCTCTGGACAGGCGGCTGCGCTTGTCTCCAAAAAACAATAAGGTGTAACCACCCTTCTTCTGCGCTTGGTATCCAGACCCCTCGACCACACACTTCACGGGACTGACAACTGGCTTCTCAGATGGCTCAAGTCTTGCTGCCCTTAACGGACTGGGGTAGTCCACCGGTACTAAAAGCAAAAAAGAACAAAAAAGGGCGCACCGACCTAGCGCATTATCCTCAATATACGGCTTTATTAAATGACATTAAAAATGGCTACTCACAGACATAGATATAAGTAAGGCGTATCAAGCTGGATTGCTCGAAAGTCCGTGTTTAGTCCATATAATTGTCCATGATGAGATGACTGACGCGTTTCGAGGCCTAGCCTCTTCCTCAGAGTCACTGTGCCATGACTGTCTCTTTGGTTTAAATAGTGGTGTAGTGAGGTAGCGACCCAGTCACTACCCCCAGGTACCACCCACTCTCTTGTGACATAACTGGTAATATACAGTGGCATACATCAATCATATAAAAACAATACAAATGCTAAAATAATAATAATATATATACGTGGAATAAAAACATGTGCATAAAAACAGTGCAAAAAAAAAACATCCAGATAAAAACCACCATGAGCAGATATTAAAAGAAAGTAAAAAATACGTAAAAAATACTTTCTCAGTGCACTTACAGACATTGTAGACGCTCCCTGGACTGACTATAGAGGGCAGCTGATACAGGCATTATTTGGTAGTCCCCCCACAATTTTTCTATTACCTTTGTTGCGCTTGTCTGTTATAACGCCCCCAGCCGTGCTAAATACCCGTTCAGATAATACACTGGCTGCAGGGCACGCCAGCACCTCCAAGGCGTAAAGGGCAAGCTCAGGCCATGTGCCCAATTTGGAGACCCAGAAGTTGAAGGGGGCAGACCTGTCATTCACTACATGTAGGCGTGTGCACACATACTGCTCCACCATGTTGGTAAAATGCTGCCTCCTGCTAAGACGTTCCATCTGAGCTGCTGGTGCTGCTGTTTGTTGTGGCGTGCTGACAAAGCTTTTCCACATTTCGGCCATGCTAACCCTGCCTTCTGAGGTGCTGGCGGTGCCCTGGTTGCGTTGGCGACCTCTTCCTCCTCCTCCTCCTCCTCCTCCTCTGCCTTGTGCTTCCACTGTGGCCCCGCTGTCAGGTGGGAATGCCAGCAGCATCGCATCTACCAGCGTGCGCTTGTACTCGCGCATCTTGCGATCGCGCTCCAGTGAGTGAATTAAGGACGGTACGTTGTCCTTGTAACGGGGATCCAGCAGCGTGGCCACCCAGTAATCAGCACAAGTTAGAATGTGGGCAACTCGGCGGTCGTTGTGGAGACACTGCAGCATGTAATCGCTCATGTGTGCCGGGCTGCCCAGAGGCAACGAAAGGCTGTCCTCTGTGGGAGGTGTATCGTCCGTGTCCTCTGTATCCCCCCAGCCACGCACCAGTGATGGCCATGAGCTGGCCTGGGTGCCTCCCTGCTGTGAACATGGTTCCATCTCCTCCTCCAGCTCCTCCTCCTCATCCTCCTCATCCTCCAGAACTGTGCCCCTGCTGGACAATTGTGTCCCTGGCGTTTGTGTGTGCAGGAACCCACCCTCGGAGCCCCTTGCGAATGACTGCCCTGAAAGCCTTGGAAATGTTACCTCTTCATCCTCCTCCTCCTCCTCATCCTGTGCCACATCCTCTTCCATCATCGCCCGAATTGTTTTTTCAAGGAGGCATAGAAGTGGGATAGTTAAGCTGAGAACGGCGTCATCGCCACTGGCCATGTTGGTGTAGTACTCAAAACAGCGCAACAAGGCAGACAGGTCTCGCATGGAGGCCCAGTTATTGGTGGTGAAGTGGTGCTGTTCCGCAGAGCGACTCACGCGTGCGTGCTGCAGCTGAAACTCCACTATGGCCTGCTGCTGCTCGCACAGTCTTTGCAGCATGTGCAAGGTGGAGTTCCACCTTGTGGGCACGTCACATATGAGGCGGTGAGCGGGAAGGCCGAAGTTACGCTGCAGCGCTGACAGGCGAGCAGCAGCAGCAGCTGAAACTCCACTATGGCCTGCTGCTGCTCGCACAGTCTTTGCAGCATGTGCAAGGTGGAGTTCCACCTTGTGGGCACGTCACATATGAGGCGGTGAGCGGGAAGGCCGAAGTTACGCTGCAGCGCTGACAGGCGAGCAGCAGCAGGGTGAGAACGCGGAAAGTGCGCACAGACGGCCCGCACTTTCTGCAGCAGCTCTGACATATCGGGGTAGTTTTTAAGGAACCTCTGCACCACCAAATTCAGCACATGCGCCAGGCAAGGGATGTGCGTCAAACCGGCTAGGCTCAGAGCTGCTATGAGATTTCGCCCGTTATCGCACACCACCAGGCCGGGCTTGAGGCTCGCTGGCAGCAACTCATTTGTCTGCTGTTCCATGCTCCTCCACAACTCCTGTGCGGTGTGTGGTTTGTCCCCCAAACAGGCAAGTTGTAAAACTGCCTGCTGTCGTTTACCCCTGGCCGTGCTGAAGTTGGTGGTGAAGGTGTTACGCTGTCCGGATGAGGAGGCAGTAGAGGATGAGGAAGCGGAGTAGGAGGAGTTAGGAACAGGAGGCAAACTGAAGCGCCCTGCAATCCTCGGTGGTGAAAGGACATGCGCCAAATTGCTATCCGCCTCAGGCCCATCCGCCACTGCATTTACCCAGTGTGCCGTTAGGGAGATATAACGCCCCTGACCGTGCTTACTGGTCCACGTATCGGTAGTTAGGTGGACCTTGGCACAGATGGCGTTGCGCAGTGCACACCTGATTTTTTCCCCCACTTGGTTGTGCAGGGAAGGGATGGCTTGCCTGGAAAAGTAGTGGCGGCTGGGCACGACGTACTGTGGGACAGCCACCGACATAAGGTTTTTAAAACTGTGCGTCTCCACCAGACGGAATGACAGCATTTCAAAGGCCAATAATTTTGAAATGCTGGCATTCAGGACCAGGGATCGCGGGTGGGTAGGGGGGTACTTCCTCTTCCTCTCAAGTGTTTGGGAGATGGAAAGCTGAACGCTTCCACGGGACATTGTGGAGATGGTTGGTGACCCAGGTGGTGGTGTTGCTGACAGATCGTCTGTTTGCGGGGTGGCAGGTGCCGGTATCACTACAGATGTGGCTGGAGCGGCCGAGACTGCAGCAGAAGAGGAAGCAGGATGAGCCAGAGACGTTTCTTGGTTTTGAAGGTGTGTACTCCACTGCAGCTCGTGCTTTGCACTTAGATGCCTGATCATGCAGGTTGTGCTCAGGTTGAGAAGGTTTATGCCTCGCTTCAGGCTCTGATTGCACAAGGTGCAAACCACTCGTGTCCTGTCATCAGCACATTTTCTAAAGAACTTCCACGCTAGAGAACTCCTTTGAGCTGACTTTGGTGCGCTCGTTCCCTTGCTGCATTGGGCAATAGCAGGCGTAGTGTCTAGGGCACGGCCGCTCCGCTTCTGCACCCTGCTCCCTCTTCTGCTGTGCTGGTGGCTCTGTGCGAACACCGCCTCTTCCTCCAAACTACTCAGGTCACCTGCATGACATTCATTCCATGTGGGGTCGAGGACCTCATCGTCCTCCACATCATCTTCCACCCAGTCTTCACCCCTGCCCTCCTTGTCGGTCTCCACAATGCTGAACGCCGCAGCAGTTGGCACCTGCGTTTCGTCATCATCGGAGACGTGCTGCGATGGTCCTTGCATGTACTCATCTTGAGAAATAAGTGGTTGGGCATCGCTGCACTCAATCTCTTCCACTTCTGGGGCAGGGCTAGGTGGATGGCCCTGGGAAACCCTGCTGATAGAGTCCTCAAAAAGAATAAGAGACTGCTGTATGGCTTGGGGTTTAGACTGCTTGCCTGATTTGCAAGGGGGTGAGGTGAAAGACGGTTGGACATCGGCTGCAGGTGCCAACTCTGACCTTTCTGCAGTAGACTGGGTGGCAGACAATGTGAAGGAACTGGAGGCACTGTCAGCAGCAAACCAATCTACTATCGCCTCTCTGTGTTCTGGCCTCATCACTTCTAGAGGCGTATGATGCCCTACCAAATACTGATGCAGGTTCTGTCGCCTACTCACACTTGAGGAAGGTGTTTCACTTGTGCGTGTAGCTGCCACAGATCGACCACGTCCTCTCCTTGCAACAGGAGCTCTACCAGCAGCACCACGACCCAGGCCACGGCCCCTATTTGACGGTCTCCTCATATTTCTGTAATTTAAGATCTTGCCCTAGAAAGGTGTTTATTGAATAGCGGAACAAAAGAACAACAGTATCGCATGGGTGTATCTCACAGTCAAATATGCAAACTATGCCGCAATTTAATGTTTTTTACACCAAAAGGGTGTATATTGAATAGCGGAATAGGATAAAAAACTGTGTATCTCACACGTACAAACACAGACTAGGCCCGATTAAATTTTTTTGTACCCTAAAGGGAGGATGAGGAAGAGGAGTAGGAGGAGTTGAGAACAGGAGGCAAACTGAAGCGCCCAGCAATCCTTGGCGGGGGAAGGAGATGCGCCAAACTAATTTAAAAGGTGTATCTCACACGTACCGATACAGACTATGCCGTAATTTAATTTTTTACACTCCAAAAGGGTGTATATTGAATAGCGGAATAGGAAAAATTTTATAATACGGTGTATCTCACACGTACAAACACAGACTAGGCCCCAATTACAATTTTTTGTACCCTAAAGGCAGGAAGAGGAGTAGGAGGAGTTGGGAACAGGAGGCAAACTGAAGCGCCCTGCAATCCTTGGCGGGGGAAGGAGATGCGCCAAACAAATTTAAAAGGTGTATCTCACACGTACCGATACAGACTATGCCGTAATTAAATTTTTTACACTCCAAAAGGGTGTATATTGAATAGCGGAATAGGAAAAATTTTATAATACGGTGTATCTCACACGTACAAACACAGACTAGGCCCCGATTACAATTTTTTGTACCCTAAAGGCAGGAAGAGGAGTAGGAGGAGTTGGGAACAGGAGGCAAACTGAAGCGCCCTGCAATCCTCGGCGGTAGAAGGAGATGCGCCAAACAAATTTAAAAAGGTGTATCTCACATGTACCGATACAGACTATCCCGCAATTTAATTGTTTATACCCAAAAGTTTTGATTAAATAGCGGAATAGAAAATATGATAAAAAAAAAAGTGTATGTATATCACACGTACACAACCACACTAGGCCCCAATTTGTTTGTACCCCTAAAAGGATGGATGAGGAGTAGGAGGAGTATGGAACAGGCAGCACCCTCAAATCTTCAGAAGTATGAGATGAACCCCAAAAACTTGGAAAGGTGGATCTCACACGTACCAACACAGACTATCCCCCAATTTAACTGATCCCCAAAGGTTTTTGATTAAATAGCGGAATAGAAAATATGATCCAAAAAAGTGTATGTATATCACACGTACACAACCACACTAGGCCCCAATTACTATTGTTTGTACCCCTAAAAGGATGGATGAGGAGTAGGAGGAGTATGGAACAGGCAGCACCCTCAAATCTTCAGAAGTATGAGATGAACCCCAAAAACTTGGAAAGGTGGATCTCACACGTATCAACACAGACTATCCCCCAATTTAACTGATCCCCAAAGGTTTTTGATTAAATAGCGGAATAGAAAATATGATCCAAAAAAGTGTATGTATATCACACGTACACAACCACACTAGGCCCCAATTACTATTGTTTGTACCCCTAAAAGGATGGATGAGGAGTAGGAGGAGTATGGAACAGGCAGCACCCTCAAATATTCAGAAGTATGAGATGAACCCCAAAAACTTGGAAAGGTGGATCTCACACGTACCAACACAGACTATCCCCCAATTTAACTGATCCCCAAAGGTTTTTGATTAAATAGCGGAATAGAAAATATGATCCAAAAAAGTGTATGTATATCACACGTACACAACCACACTAGGCCCCAATTACTATTGTTTGTACCCCTAAAAGGATGGATGAGGAGTAGGAGGAGTATGGAACAGGCAGCACCCTCAAATCTTCAGAAGTATGAGATGAACCCCAAAAACTTGGAAAGGTGGATCTCACACGTACCAACACAGACTATCCCCCAATTTAACTGATCCCCAAAGGTTTTTGATTAAATAGCGGAATAGAAAATATGATCCAAAAAAGTGTATGTATATCACATGTACACAACCACACTAGGCCCCAATTACTATTGTTTGTACCCCTAAAAGGCTGGATGAGGAGTAGGGGGAGTATGGAACAGGCAGCACCCTCAAATCTTCAGAAGTATGAGATTGTGTTCACTGTACCCCACAAAGATTGTGTTCACTGCACCCCAAAAATATTGTGTTCACTGCACCCCACAAAGATTGTGTTCACTGTACCCCACAAAGATTGTGTTCACTGCACCCCAAAAAGATTGTGTTCACTGCACCCCACAAAGATTGTGTTCACTGTACCCCACAAAGATTGTGTTCAGTGCACCCCAAAAAGATTGTGTTCACTGCACCCCACAAAGATTGTGTTCACTGCACCCCAAAAAGATTGTGTTCACTGCACCCCACAAAGATTGTGTTCACTGTACCCCACAAAGATTGTGTTCACTGCACCCCAAAAAGATTGTGTTCACTGTACCCCAAAAAGATTGTGTTCACTGCACCCCAAAAAGATTGTGTTCACTGCAGCCCACACACAGCAAAATGGATGTGGATCATTGACACCTGCCTATCTCCTATCCCACACCACACAGCAATATCGATTGTAGTTTGTAGAACACACTTTCCCTAAAAATCAGCAGACTCTCTCCCTAACAGGATTTATAAGATCGTAGATCGGGACTGCAGACCCCACCCCACACAGCAATATCGATTGTAGTTTGTAGAACACACTTTCCCTAAAAATCAGCAGACTCTCTCCCTAACAGGATTTATAAGATCGTAGATCGGGACTGCAGACCCCACCCCACACAGCAATATCGATTGTAGTTTGTAGAACACACTTTCCCTAAAAATCAGCAGACTCTATCCCTAACAGGATTGATAAGATCGTAGATCGGGTGACTGCAAACCCCACCCCACACAGCAATATCGATTGTAGTTTGTAGAACACACTTTCCCTAAAAATCAGCAGACTCTCTCCCTAACAGGATTGATAAGAGATCGTAGATCGGGTGACTGCAAACCCCACCCCACACAGCAATGTCGATTGTAGTTTGTAGAACACACTTTCCCTAAAAATCAGCAGACTCTCTCCCTAAAATGCCTACAACTCGCCCTGCCTAACACACTCCGACCTGTCCCTCAATTCTATCCAGACACAAATGTTTTTTTTTTTCCTGTGTGTCCCTAATCAGCAGCCAGCACGTTGATGTGTGCTCTCTCCCAGATCTAAGCAGCAGAATGACGCCGCTGCGGCGCTGCCTCGAACTTCTAAAGACTTGGTCACATGCTTCAGACGGCCAATCACAGCTACTGATACATTTGTAGGCATGGCTGGGATGGCTTAGGCACACCAGTTAAACGCTTGTTGATTGGCTGTTGAAAGCCCGCCATGAAAAGCGCGCCAAAGCATGCAAAACCCGGAAATAAAACGACCGAACACGGATTTTTACCCGAATATACAGTAAAGTGTCCGTGTTCGGGTAACAAAAATCCAATTATTCAGTACGAACACGAATAATACAGTCCGTGTTCGCTCAACCCTAATTATAAAATAGGTGAAATGAGAACATGGACTTAAAGTGGAACTCCAGCCAAACCTTTCTTTATAATTATGTAAGATTGTGTAAAGGTTAGAACTTCTATCACATGTTTTTTTGCTATCTATCTGTTTGGGAAGATACATTCTTAAACGTTTTTTTTCTGGCAACCACTATCACAAAGCCAGGAGGTGAGGGGGAAATAAAAAATACTATAACAGTAAGAACTGGAGTAAAGGGAAAAATCTTTTAATGGGCTCAACTGTTCCCGTGTCCGCTGTCAAAAGTGAATTTTCCTCATACATTGAGTAGTTTTCCATTTACCTCCTTTCATGTCTCTGGGATATGAAGTGAAGGGAAATCTTCCTGAATGGTACACACAGCAATGAAAACTTACAGTTGATCCCCACTCTTTCAGTAACTTATGAGTAAATAAATGATGATTTGATTGAAGTTCTACTTTAACTATGCAATTTATTTACAAGGTTAATAAAATGAAACTACTGTCATACAAAAATATAATACTTTGTGATACAAATGTAATATTTTTAAATGAATGGCTATCTCTAGATTTTAAATAAAATATCTGTTGAAATATACAGTGTCAACTTGTAAGCTCCACAGATACACCAAAGTGACTTTCATAGTGCAGCGCTACTGAGTATTATACACCTCTTTATACTCTCCTAATTCTGTGTAGTTAATAAAGTTCTTTACATCCAGATAATCAAAAATAAAGACCATAAACCCAGTCCATCTATGTGTATAATTCACCGCTGTGCTCTTCAATCGCCAGTCTACTTATGTGCAAGCCAACACCAGGTAAAAAACTGCTCACCTCACAGCTGAATATTGCAGGATTTTCATTAGAAACTCCTGAGATTACACCCCCCCCCCCCCCCCCGTAACTACATATAGCTCTCCATTTCCATCATTTATTAAAAAGCCCCCAATAAAATAAAAGTACAAATAAAAGCGCTCATATGTATGACTCGTCAGCTGGCGCTCTACCCTGATTGCGGTGGCAGCGTGATGTCACGAGCTTGGCTCCTCCCTCCTAGATGCATGTCGCCCTCTCATTGGGCTTCCTCAGTAGGTCCCACTAAAGAAGCCCAATGAGAGGGCCACGCGTCTAGGAGGGAGGAGCCTAGCCTGTGACATCACGCTGCCACCGTCTTTAGAGTGGAGCTGTGAGCTATTTGACGAGTTATACATATGAGCGCTTTTATTTTGTACTTTTTGTAAGTCTATTTTATTGGGGGCTTTTTATAAATTATGGAAATGGAGAGCACTATGTAGTTGCCTTTCTATTGCATGTGGTTCGTTTGAGAAAGAGTTGTTTAAAGGAGTGCCTAATCCCAGGAAGGAAGGAAGGTGACCATCCCCAGGGGGGAAACACAGGAGCTTCTAATGACAATCCTACAATATTCAGCTGTAAGGTGAGCAGTTTTTTTAACTATTGTTGGCGTGCACTTTTTTTTAGTAAGAAGACTGGTGATTGAAGAGCACAGCGGTAAATTATACGTATAGATGGACTGTGTTTATGGTCTTTATTCTTGATTGTCTTGATGTAAAGGACTTTATTAACTACACAGAATTAAGAACGTATAAAGAGGTGTATATTACTCAGTAGCACTGCAATATAAGGGTCACTTTGTCATATTTTAGTGTGGTGGAATCACTAAGGAGTGTACAGCAGCAACTGGGGAGTTTCAGAATAATTTAACATATTTAAACATATATTTTGGTTTAGGTTTATTTTAAGGCGTTTGTTACCCCAACATTTCATATTCTTGATATGTGTCTATTGTACAATGTACTTGTATAAGAAAGTATCCTGTTTTCTTTGTATTGCTCTCTTTATGTGAAATTCCTGCCCTTCCTGCTAGTCCCCTTGCTTTTCTATTATAAACTGACCGCACTAAGCAGAAGAACACATAGTTATCAGTTCTCTAGCTATGCTGGGAACTCATCCTGCTCTCCTCCAACGATCAGACTTGTCCTGACACGCCCGTTAGCTGCCAAAACCGGAGCCGCCAGTAAAAGGGAAAATGATCAAATCCCCTGGAGTGATGGGCAGGAAGTCGAGTTAGGGTAAGATGGCCCCCACTTGACTCTATGCCCTTTGAGGAACAGAAAGAAGTCTGATGTCACTTCTGCCTAACGGCCTTAAAGAGACATTTTTTTTTTTTTTTTTTAAGTAATTGTAAAATTTACATTTTTTTTTTTTTTTGCATTTAAGTGTAAATGTAAGACCTGAGGTCTTTTTGATCCAAGATCTCACAATAAAGAGGACCTGTCATGCTTATTTCTATTACAAGGGATGATTGCATTCCTTGTAATAGAAATAAAAGTAATCAAAAATACAAAAAAAACTAATTTAAAGCGACAATGTATAAATAAATAGTAAAATTAATAAGAAAAACGCAAAAAAATTTAAAGCACCCTGTCCCTCCGAGCTCAGTCGGCAATCGTGCCCGCATATGTAAACAGTTTTCAAACCACACCTGTGAGGCATCACCGCGATCGTTAGACCGAGAGCAATAATAGCACTAGACCTCCTCTATAACTCTAAACAGGTAACCTGTAAACATTTTTAAAGTGTCACCTATGGAGATTTTTAATTAACGTAGTTTGTTGCCATTCCAAGAGCATGCACAATTTTGAAGAATGACTGACGTATTCTGTATTTATTTACTCGGCGTAACATCATTTTTCACATTGTACAAAATAATTGAGCTAACTTTGTTTTTGTTTTTTTTTAATTCATGAAACTGTATTTTTTCCCCAAAAAATTGTTTTTGAAAGGTCGCTGCCCAAATACAGTGTGACATAAAATATTGCAACAACCTCCGTTCTATTCTCTAAGGTCTCTGTTAAAAAAAAAAAAAATATATATATATATATATATATATATATATATATATATATATATATATATATATAATGTTTGGGGATTCTAAGTAATTTTCTTGCAAAAAATACTAATTTAAACTTGTAAACCGCAAGTGTCATAAAAACGCCTAGTCCTTAGAGACAACTTGTATAACAACTGAATGGGTTGTTTTAGAAGGTGATCGTTTACAATCACCAACACAATGTTATTGATTTGGGCTTTTAATGCTACTAGTATTCAATGGCCACATAAACCAATTTCTGTAAAGTGGAACACTGCTGCTGTTATAATACCTTTGCTGTTATATGACTTTATTCCGTATGCAGAATATTTTGAAATGTTTGTAAAGCCACAAAGATGACAGAAAAGGCCCCAGTATCTCAGCAGAACAAAAATAAAAAAAAAACATACTTTAAAATGTTATTAATAAATTATATTTTTGAACAGTACTGCGATCCTGCAAATTAAAATCATCTTTTTTAGAGCAGGACACAAGGGAAGAAGTCTAAGGTGACTTCACAAATTAGGACACGCATCTCTTTCGTTCTAAAAGTATACATTCCCAGACTGAAGTTTTCATTGAGCTTTGGTGGTTGTTACAGATTGGGGATCGTAATGGAGAATTAACAGCTCGCATGAACGTAACGCAGCTAATGTCTGCCCTTGGCATGAGATCTAATGAAGATGATAGTGATGGGGTGCAGTATGATGGATATGAAGCACAAGGTAGGCTGGATGTTTTTTTTACCTTTTTCAGAATACATTTTGTTTTTGTTGTGATATTCAGAAATATTTACAGTAGAGCTAAACTTCTATCAGGTTTTTTTTGCCATCTGTGTCCAATTTGACAGATTTTCCTTAACTTCCTGTCATATAGCCAAAACACAAAGTGAGAGGTTAACCCTCCAAAGTGAAGAAATCCCTGGTTGTGACCAGAATTAGTATCATCCATTGGAAGATTTCTCCTTCATTCCTTTTCTGGTGACAAGCCAAAACTTGGGATTGTCTTTTACTTTCACTCTGGGTGATAAAGGTAAACAGGACAATTAGAGAGGTTGAATCTCCCTAAAGGGGGCACAGACAGCGATAAAAACCTGACATGTATTCTGATCCCTCTCCACTCTATACAAAATGAAATGTTTTCCCTTTAGTTATACTCTCAGCTTTAATTTGTTAGTCAAGTCCATCTAAATCTGCTGGTCTAACTCTCTTCCCGGATTGGGCATGCTGCTGTCCAAAGGTGTCTGCTTTATTACTTCTTCCATAAAGAAGACATCCTAAGACAGGAAATGTGTTACTGGCTGGATCACCAGGTGAAAAAAAAAAAAGGTTAAAAGGAGAAAACCAATGTAGCGACTTCTTTGGTTAACCACTTTAGGACCGGAAGGATTTGCCCCCTTAATGACCAGGCCCTATTTTGCGATTCAGCACTGTGTTAATTTAACGGACAATTGCGCAGTTGTGCAAGACTGTACCCAAACAAAATGTACGTCCTTTTTTTCCCACAAATAGAGATTTCTTTTGACGGTATTTGATCACCTGTGCAATTTTTATTTTTTGCGCTATAAACAAAAAAAGAGCGACAATATTTTTTACATTCTGCTATATGACATTCTCAAAAAAATAAATTTAAAAATCAAAATTTTTTAACATTTTAGGCCAATTTGTTTTCTGCTACATATTTTTGGTTGGTTTGCGCAAAAGTTATTGCGTCTACTAACTACGGGAAAGATGTATGTCATTTTTATTGTTTTTTTGTTTTTTTTTTTACTAGTTATGGCAGCGATCTGCGAATTCTAGTGGGACTGCAACATTGCGGTGGACAGATCGGACCCCTGACTGATATTTTTGACACTTTTGGGGGGACCAGTGACATTACTACAGCAATCAGTGCTAAAAATATGCACTGTTACTGTGTTAATGTAATGACATTGGCAGGGAAGTGGTTTACATTATGGGTGATCAAGGGGTTAAATGTGAGCCTAGGGGAGTGATTCTAACTGTGGGGGGGGGGGGTGGGGCTTCTGAAATGACCATAGAGACATGTGATCCTATGTAGAGGGATCACATGGGCTCTATGATCATTGCAGGGAGAAGAACGATCAGCTGTGTTTACAACAGCTGACCGTTCTTCTCTCAGCGGGGAACGATCGTGGGTGTCAGGCGGCAATCGGAGCCGCCAGACACACGCATCAGCTTCACCGCTGACGAGCGAGGCGGGAGCGCGCCGCCTTCGCCGTGAGCTCGCCCCTTGGCCTCCTGAGAGCGAACAATGTATACCTACGTCGCTTTGCCCAGGAGCGGCTGCCTGCCTCAGTATATCTGCGGTGAGCGGTCGTAAAGTGATTAACATGACCATATGTGAGAGTTTTGGACTGTAGTTGACAAGTGATCTGACCACAAAGATGGTGTATAAAGTGAAAGACACTGGTACAATTATTAATTGATTTAGTTCTCACAATACAGTGCATTTTTTAAATTTACATGTTGCAGTTCACCTGAAGAAATGTATGCTTATAGCCCCCTGAGGATGGATGGTAATAATCAAAAATGTATCTAAAGTGTTATGATATGTATGATTGATGCATGCAAACTTCTCTGAAAGTTGTACTGAAATATGAGGACATTTTTAACCACTTAAGCCCCGGAAGATTTTACCCCCTTCCTGACCAGGGGGTTTTTTGCGATTTTTCACTGCGTGACTTTAACGGAAAATTGCGCGGTCGTGCGACGCTGTACCCTAACTAATTTCACGTCCTTTTTTTCCCACAAACAGAGCTTTCTTTTGGTGGTATTTGATCACCTGTGCGATTTTTTGATCATGCGCTATAAACAAAAAAAGAGCGTAAATTTTGCAAAAATAACAATATTTTTCACTTTTTATATGAAATTCCCCCCCCCCCCCCCAAAAAATGTAAAAATCTAAATTTTTTAACATTTTTGGCCAATTTGTTTTATGCTACATATGTTTGGTAAAAAAAAATCGCAAAAAGCGTATTTTGATTGGTTTGCGCAAAAGTTATCGCGTTTACTAACAAAGGGAAAGATTTTTGTCATTTTTGGTTTTTTTTTTTTTAATGAGTAATGGCGGCGATCTGCGATTTTTTTTGCGGTACTGCGACATTGCGGCGGACAGATCGGACCCTTGACTGACATTTTTGACACTTTTGGGGGTACCAGTGACATTACTGCAGTAATCAGTGCTATACATATGCACTGTTACTGTAAAAATGACACTGGCAGGGAAGGGGTTAACTGTATTGGACAGGGAGGGGTTAAGTGTGTCCTAGGGGTGTGATTCTAACTGTAGTGGGACATGGCTACTAGTGTAAAAACAGAGATCAACGGTTCTACATAGTAGAACCGTCTGATCTCCATTTTTACACGGGGGAGAATGACAGGCGGCTTGTTTACATAAGCCGCTCTGCCTTTCTCCCGCTCTACCGACGATCGTAGTGTAACCGGCGGACATCGGGTCCGCCGGTCACACGCCCGCACTCCTCCGTGAACGAGCCGAGGCGGGCGCACCTCAGCGGGCGCGCGCTCGCCCGCTATTGGCTCAAAACCCAGTGACAGGCGAGCGACGTAGATCTATGTCACTCTGCCTGGCCGGGGCAGACTGCCGCAGTAAATATACTGTGCGCAGTCGGCAACCGGTTAAGGACAGAAAGTGTAAAAAAGGACCTCAGTACAGAATGAAGTATTTTCAGAAGTTTATTAAAAATAATTTAGCAGGTGTTTAGCAAAGTCTGCACTCCACATTTCCGTGTTTTACACAGTACTGTACGGATGTTTTAGGCAGGTGTGAAGAAATGCTGTGAAGTAAGAATGCTTTCAAAAATATTTATTTTAATTGTTTATTTTTATTAATTGAAAAAATGTAGAGGGAACGAACACCAGAAACCTCTAAATAAAAATCAATATTTGGTGTGACTACCCTTTGGCTTTAAACCAGAAACAGTTCTTACACTTACACACTTTTGGCACTTTGCCACTGCAAGTACCGGCTCGGCTCTACTCGGCCCTGCTTGGCCCGGTTTGCTTTTCCACTGCTGGTACCGCATGGTACGGTGTTGGAACGGTTCGGTACGGTACGGTATGGTTTGCTTTTCCACTAAAGTAGTACTAAAGTTAAGTGGGTGGGATAACAACGGGGTGGGTGGGATTCTCTGACCAATCAGTGGCTAGTAGTGACTGCATGCAAAGGATTGTGGGATATGGTACCGTGTATGGTACCTCTTGGAACCACAATCGAGTAGGTACTGTTTTTGAGAGCCGTACCGTTCGGTTCCATGCAGTGGAAAAGCGCCGCCGTACCGTACCGCACCGAACCGTTCCTACACTATACCATGCGGTACCGGCAGTGGAAAAGCACAAAAGCGAGCCGAACCGTTCGGTTCCATGCAGTGGAAAAGCGCCATTTGTACGCTTGCACAAGACCAGGGATTTTTTAAGATTAGAGTCAGGTGAATTAAATTTTCAATTATACCAAAAAGGTGCTAATGATCATCAATTTCATATGTGAGTTGAAACAGTCATTAGCGAAAACAGAAACCACTGTGTAGGAGGCTTAAAACTGGGTGTGGAACAACCAAACTCTGCTACTAAGGTGAGGTTGTGGAAGACTGTTTCATGGCAGAAGTCATACACCATGGCAAGACTGAGCACAACAACAAGAAACAAGGTAGTAATACTGCATCAGCAAGGTTTCTCCCATGCAAAGATTTCAAATCAGACTAGGGTTTCAAGATGTGCGATTCAAGCTCTTTTGAAAAATGCACAAAGAAAGGGAACCATAGATGCAGTGGTTGGCCAAGGAAACGTAAAGTGTTACTAAACCCAGGGCCCTGCATTCACTATATCTGGTCTCCCACAGTACACAGAACATGGAAATGCAATCATTATAGTAAAGATAAACTGCTAAATACCTTTTCTCATCAGCATTATATAGCAGTAATGTGACTTCTATCATTGCCTGGTTAAAGCTTGTAGGAGGAGTTTTCATACAGCATCAGCTGTCCTACCAGGATGCAGGCCCTCTGACCCTCTGTCTGGCCATGTGCTTATCATATGCACTCTCCTGAGAAAAAAAAAAAAACCTCTAGCAATACACACCAAACTGAGCATGTGCAGCCTGACTCCATTAACTCTGTCTTATCCAGACATGTTATGGGGGCAATGCAAGAAGGGGAGGATCTGTGCATACAGGATTAACCTCTTAGGTTCCACAGTGAGTATAACAAACATGCTTTACTTCATATACAGACTGATTTTACTGTTTTGGGTTAAGTAACACTTTAATGCAGCAGATGAAAGACACATCATGCTTATTTCCCTTTGACATCAGAAGATGTTCAGCAGTGCCATCAGCAGGGAACTGGTGGAAAACAGTGGGACCCAGGTACACCCATCTACTTTCCAGAGAAGTCTGGCCACAAGTGGTCTCTATAGAAGAATTTCCGCCAAAAAGCCATACCTCCGACATGAAAATAAGGCTAAGCGACTCGATTATGCACAAAAACATCGAAACTGGGGTTCAGAAAAATGGCAGCAGGTGCTCTGGACTAATAGGGTCAAAATTTGAAATATTTGTCTGTAGCATGAGGCAGTTTGTTCACCGAAGGGCTAAAGAGCAGTACAATGAGGAGTGTCTGCAGGCAACAGTGAAGAATGGTGGGGGTTCATTGCTAGTTTGGGGCTGCATTTCTCCAAATGGAGTTGGAGATTTGGTCAGAATCAATGCTGTCCTTAATGCTGAGAAATATAGGCAGATATTTATCCATCATGCCATTTCATCAGGGAGGCGTGCAATTGGCCCCAAATGTATTCTGCAGCAGGACAACAATCCCAAACATACAACTAATCTCATTAAGAACTATCTTCAGCATAAGGAACATGACAGAGTCCTGGTAGTGATGGTTTGGTCCCACAAAACCCATGATCTCAACATCATCGAGTCTGTTTAGGATTACATAAAGAGACAAAAGGATTTGAGTTAGCCTACATCCACAGAAGATTTGTAGTTCGTTCTCCATTATGTTTGGAACAACCTACCTGCCAAGTTCCTTGTGTGCAAGTGCAGAGGCGTTTTTATGAAATTAGTGGGCCTGTGTGTAAGATCAAAAGTTGGGCCCCATTGCACATTTAAAAAATGAGGTGTGCTCAGTGCATTGTGGCAAGGAGTTGGAATGTGTTTGTTTTTTTTTTTTGTGCTTGGGGTGTAACCATGACTTTTACAATCATGGTTACAGACCTGGGACACCTATGAGCACCCCAAAGAAAGCAGTAATTTGGCGAGTAGTGGGTGTGGCCAAATGGTTAACAGTGGGAGGGGCTTAAAGGGGTGTGGTTAAAAACACAAAAGCCTTCTTGTACCCATGAAATATGTTAAGCTTGCTGTGCCACAAGTAAGAGTCTCACATTCACACATGGTATACACATGCATGCCCCAGAAAAGCATTTTTCTCTTACATATTATTTTGTGTACACACATTGTTAGAGAGCTGAGAGCATTGTCTGAGCCTACCTTATAGAAGAACTTCAGTAAAGTAGATGCAAACCTTCCTAATCATAAAACTATTAAACTATGATAAAACAGATAAAATCAAACCTATGTTGATTATGGCATGTATCTCAGAACTAGAAATTATGTCACTTCCCCCTTTTCCTAGTCGATCAAGGCAGGAGGGATGGGCGGGGGCACAGCTGTGTACTGACTATCTGTATCTGAACATGATCCAAAGCCAAAGCTCATTTAAAATGGTCTGTTGCAAAGTGGAAAACTTTTCTGTGCTCAGATGTATTAAAATTTGATATTCTTTTTGGACAGCTATTAGTGCTGCATTATCCAGACTAAAGAGGAGAGGGACCTTTTTTTCTTGTTATCAGCGCTCAGTTCAAAAGCCTGCATCTCCGATGGTATGGGGGGTTCATTAGTGTGTATGAAATGAGCAGCTTGCACATCTGGAAAGGCTGGAAGATATGTCCAGGTTTTAGAGCAGTATATCCTCAGGCAAGAATCCTCTCCCAGAACTCCAGCAACTGGTCTACTCAGTTCCCAGACATTTACAGAGTGTTGTTAAAAAAGGGTATGCTACAACATGGTAAAAATGGCCCTGTCCCAACTTTTTTGAGATATGTTGCTATCATTAATATTAAAATGACCCTATTTTTGATTTTTTTTTTAAATGGTACATTTTCTCAGTTTAAACATTTGATATGTTGAATTCTTAGCATTCTGTTGTATGCAGATTTTACACAGCTTCCCAACTTTTTTTTAAATTGGGGTTGTAGGTATTTCATGGAATGAAATTGTGACAAATTAAGAATGGCGAAGTAGCTTGTGACACCTAAACAAAAATAATTTTCTGCTATCTTTGCTTTTTTCAATGTGCTGGTAAATGCATATATTGCTGTATGTATTGAGGTTCCGCATATTCCTTTCATAGTACTACTTCAAGTCCACTACTAATATTCCCATTGTACACAATGCCAATGTTTCTTTCACTTTTGGAGAAAATAATTGGTTGCATTTTGCACCTCTAGGCCAACCCCATCCAAAACAGATAATTTAGGTTGGCATGGTTGTTGTCAAAATGCTGGCATATTCAATGTTTTGTGGGTTCCAAAGGCAAAATCTCACTAGAACTGCATCGAAATGCTGCAGCTGTTGCAAAGCCAAGTGACAGCATCACATTCTACCAACAGTTTTAACTCTACAAAAAAAAACACATTCATTATTGTGGGAGGGGCAAACATAAGGACTACTGCAAGGAAATCTTGCCTCAGAATCTATGAGAAATATTTTAAACTATCAAGTTTATCTTGGGTTGCCCTTTAAATCAGAATTGATCTTATGTGTGTACAGTTTGAGATGAACATTCCCTCGGTCCCTGCTCTACCTCCTCTGCAGAACCTGCTGTGTGTGTTGACACAAAGTGTTGGTTTTTAAGGTGTAGCTGGGAAAATATTTGTAGAAGTACCTGCCAGGTTTCTACAATGTGGATTTAGGTTACTTGGACTCAAAACTAAGTTGGCTTGCTAAAACTAAAGGGAAATTGGTGACCAAAAAAAAGCCACATGATCGCAAGTGTAATGCATACAAATAAGAGACATATGAGATGTGTTAGCACATTAAAATTCACATGAATCTAATTAAATTGGCACTTTACAGTTCATAAAGTCAGTTTTGCCTGCTTGGTTCTGTTGATGGTGTTCTTAAGCCTCTAACACATGTGAGACATGTGCAGAAATGTTTTTTCTTCAAAAAACTGATGTGTGTGGTTACTACTTTTAGTGCATAATGGCCTAGCAGGTCTGAAACCAGAAAATAAAAGCATCTGTTCGCATGTAGTAATGTGAGCCCCTTTTTTTTCTGTGTGTGTTGCCAGTCGGCATGATATAGACACATAGTTTGTGATTTTGTTGGATACTACCGTAGGAAGGTATATAGGCTGTTGTTGCAGAAAGGCGACTGCCCCAGACCAAGTCACATTCACACATGGTATACACAATCACATGCATGCCCCAGAGTAATGACTGGTCAAGTAGTAAAGGAAGGACAAAATTGACAATCTTAGAGAATGTAGCTCCATAATATTTAGGTGTGTGCAGTTGCCAAGTTTCTAAAGGAGCTATTTTGTCTTTAAAAAAAAAGTTAAAGGTATTTGTGGGGTTTCTCTTGGTATAAAAAGATTTTGCTGGATTTTTGCCTAAAATTAACCTTTGCTTTGCAGATGCAGGGCACAGAAACAAGTTTACTTAGCAGATGCTCTCCCCAGCAGCGTAAACACTGTTTGCTCTCCTGCCACCCTGTTCAGCTGCCAATAGTAAAGACAAATACAATGTACTTCTGAGTATGGTAGAGCATGTGACTCGTTCACCTTCGCTGGTGCTTGTGATTGGCTGCTTAGGCAGTCAGAGCTGTCAACTGGCGAGATATAAGAACCCCTACCTACTGATACCTTTCTAGCTACTTCTATTGGAACCCTCAGTGAAAACCCGGCCCTTCCAGGTATGGAGAAGCATATGACCTCATTCCAAAGTACACCACAATGGCCTGTGTGGCTAGTCACCAGATCCAAACACAGTCACATGCAAGTAGGAGAGGTAGTTAACTGTTTGTAAGCTCTGGCACAAAACTTACACAGGGTTAGATCTTAGCAGGGGAGTATGGGGAACAATGATCAGTCACTTTGTCATAAGTGGGCAGAGTCGGTACAGGGGGGGGGGGTCACCAATTACTTGAGGAAGGGGGGTGCAGGAGAAGTGCTGGCAGTGTGCTGCTAAATCGTGGCTGGACAAGTACACTGACTGTACACAGCAGCCGCTCTACATAGCTAATAGCTGCAGCATGTGCCGAGTGCAATCCTAAACCCACGCCTAAGCCCAGCCCCGCCTTTCACTCCCTTGTCAGGCGGAGTTATCTCGGCCGACATGCACTTCCTTGTCCCGGCCGGCGGGAAATCAGAGAGGCTGGCCAGGAGGCGGGATGGGAAAGGAGCATAGAATGCTGCCACCTGCCGGAGCTGGGACATGCAAGTGTGATCGAGGAGGAGCCAAGCAGTGCATCACACAAGCATCTGCAGATGAGGTAATTACCTCTTTGAATGGGGGGGGGGGGGGAGCTGAGGGGAGGTTGATCAATTACCAATGGCATTTCTGTAATATGCAGCATGAAGGGGGGTTAATGTACTGTCACTGATGCATCAGTGTCCAATAGCAGTACACTAACCCCTCTGTGCTGGATATTACAAATACCATTGGTAGTTATTAATTGGCCAACCCACTGCAGGTGGCAGCTGCAGGCACTAGAATGTATCCGTACGTCGCTGCTTGTTTCAGGGTTTTCGGGCGTATGCCCCGCTCACCTACACCCCTGTGATTGTTGCAGTTTTCAGCCAATGATCTATGGCTGGGAGCTGCTGATCGGCTGTGTCAAATCACAGCCCAGAGCCCTGTGTTGACAATCAACACAGGGCACTGTACAGAGGGAACAATAGCCTTTATTTCTTTTCCATGCAAAGACGGAAAAATAAATAAAATCAATCAGTAAGTCCTCTGACATGTCGCCCCAGTGTGAACTGAGCCTAAGTCACAGATTGCTGCCATTACTAGTATAAAAAAAATCCAGTTTATATCCCATCGTTTGTAGGCACTGTAGCTTTCATACAAACCAATTAATAAACAATTATTGTTTTGTTTTTTTACCAAAGACATGTATGTAGCAAAATGCATTTTTGCCTAATTATGTAAACATGTGGTGTGCAAATACCACCTAAAGTTTTTATTTGTGTGAAAAAAATTATATCAATTCCTTTTGGCGTGAGTGTTGCATGGCAGCACAATTACCATTTAAAGTAGCGTATTTCTATATAGCAAAAAAATGGATTGGTCATGAAGGGGGTAAAATCTTTCAGAGCTAAAGTGGTTAATTAACCCCCCCCCCCTTCCCAGAGAGTTAACCATTCTAGCCAATTCATATAGGGATCCCAGACACTGCCATCAATGCTGGGGGTTATTACATAAGCTAGCACCATTGCTGAAGATGAAGAAACATGCAAATGCTGTGGGTTACTATTGCATATTATCAAATTAAAATAAATACTATGGGGGGGGGCGCATTTTTACATCTTCGCCCTGGGCACCGGATGACCTTGTCCCAGCACTGTGAGTGGGCAAACCAAGAAACCTTTGAAAGTAATGTGTTGTGTTAATTTATAGGCCTGCTGTATCATTATCAAACGTGTACATTCCCCCGACAGTGTCTGCCATGTGCATATTGCAGCAATTGCTTATCTTCTCATGTATATACCATGCTTTACCATGTATATCTAAAAATCATAAAGTCCAAATTACAGACAAATAGCTACATTTATAGTTCAAAAACGATGAACGGATTTTTTAATTCTTCTCAGACAGCACAACCAAATTCTGGACCTCCCTGCAGAATACATTACAGTCAAGCAATATTGGCTGGTCCATGTCCCACCCTAGCCAGTGACTGGGTATTGAAAGAGAAATGGTATACTTATAAGGTCAATCCTGGATTACCACCCCCCCCCCCGTCTGTAAGCATGTTTCCCGTAAGTAAAAGAATTCTAAATAGCTTATATTGCGGACTGCTGGACGCTGATAACAGGACAAAGCATAATTTTTATGCAAAATGCATATAATAATTCATGAATGAATGAATGAGCACTAACTATACATACATTTTTTATGTCCCTGAGTTTAACCTTAAAAAGACTACAGCTTCCCTTTAATTTTATAGTATATCTAACTCACCATGACTATATAGATGCATGTATTATACTCAAAAGAAACATAAGAACATAATACTAAATAATGCAAACTATTTTACTCTAATGTAAATATCAGGATGCCACTTTCAGGATAAAGATGGTTTATGAAAATATTGTATATGGGCTATGAGATGAATTATTTATTTCAACTAGATGCAAGAAATCATCCACCTTTTAATTAATTTTGCTCTTGTATCATCCCTTGCAAATATTTTTTTTTTTATTTGACCCATCTGTATTTTTTCTAATATAATATTTTATATTTAATGAACATAATATACATGTTTTCTATAGCTTAAACAATTTTTGTGGACACATTTTCATCTTAAGCCCATCCCATTCCCTGGCTCAAGCATATCCTTTTTTTAAAATGAGGAAACCACAAAACAAAAGCAGAAAAATCATACCATTATTAAAGTAGTTCTAAAGGCAGAAGGTCTTTTTTATCTTAATGTGTTTTATGCATTAAGATAAAAAACCTTCTGTGTGCAGCTGCCCCCCTAATACCTCAGCCCCATCTTGATCCAGCCATGTTGCACAAAAGGCTCGGCTGTTCAGGACTCTCCATCCTGGTGGCTGAGACACAGCAGCGGGCGTCATTGGCTCTCATTTCTGTCAATCAAAGTCAGTGAGCCAATGAGGAGAGAAGGGGCAGAGCCAAACCATGGCCCGGTGTCTGAATGGACACACAGAGCAGCGTCTCAGCTCGGGTGTCCCCATAGCAAGCTGCTTGCTGTGGGGGCACTCTGCAGGAGGAAGGGGCCAGGAGCGCCGGCGAGGGACCAAGGAAGAGGAGGATCTGGGCTGCTCTGTGCAAAACCCCTGCACAGAGCAGGGTAAGTATAACATGTTTGTTATTTTTAAACAAGAAAAAACATGACCTAATCCTAATATCACTTTAAACAAAATACAGTAAATAGGGACTCTGGTTACCTGGTTGTTATATGATCCTTATACTAAGAAACTTACAAAGCAGATTTTGGTTGAGGGACAAAGTGACACAGTATTTGTTTTAGGTTATTATAGTGGGCACTGTCTCTCTATAATTCCTTGTGTAGCCAATGCTGACTTTTATTACTATTCTCTCTGCCATACTTTTTTAGGACTGCAACTTTATACATTTTTGCACTATAAACTCTTCCTTCTGACTTATGAACAATTTGTAATTATAGCTAGTGTGGACCACCAATGAAGGAAGAGGCAGTAGTTAAACACCCCCTTACTATTTCATAGACTATGAAAAAATATTGGCTAGAACTCCACTTTAAAAATATCTGTTGTTATTATTTATTGTATATTTCCTGTGTCCATATATTTTGAGTAGTGGGGCTTGTAGTCTAGGAATTGCATTGTCAGCTGTGTATGGTCACCTGTCTTAGAATCCAGTTATGTGTTATGCTGCCCACGGACATATCGGAATTTAGCCAGTTCAGCAGGGATTAGCCAAGTTTTGATCAATCAAAGTTTATTCAAGATCCACTTCTGACGAACAGGACTGTTAGAAAACTTTTGTCTATCAGTGGCTGCAGTACCCCTCTACAACAGAATACAATGTCTTGCATGTGTAGATGGGGGAACTATTTGTTTTTCCTCAATCAGTCAGAGGGCTGATCGAAAAAAGAAGTAGGCATCTATAGCCAGCCTTATTTTTATTTACCATAAGAAGTCAGCTTACTGCATTGACAAGGTTTCTATAGTCTGTGTTGCTCCAAACACAAGTGCAGCTTATCCTGAGAAGGAACTGTTTACCCAGCTCTGGAAAGAATTCTTCTGCACTATATAAATGTTCTTGGTGCCACTACATTCGAGACAACACTAAACAGACATGGCTGGACACAGAGGTAACTTACTTTTTAAAGAATTGCAGTATGTCAGTACATTACTAAATATCTTCAGTTCATTTAAAGAGGTATTTTACCCTAAAACAAAAATATATTAAATTGCAGCTTACCATTTCTTGTGGTGGCTGCATTTGTTTTATTTTTGTGGCTTTTTTCCTTTATTTTCACCTGGTGATCTGGGCAGTACACATGGGCCGAATGCCAGGCGACAACTGCCTGTTCACTAAAAACTGGCCGACATTCGGCCCATGTGTATGGCAGCTGGTCCGACAGAAGCCAGCAAAACGGGCATGAGCATGACGGAAAACCAGCAGCCAACCGCCTCCCAATCAGTTCTTCCAGCCAATGGCTGAGCGTGCTGACCGATGTATTCTGGCGGGGTGGCCGTCCCCGTGTCAGAACACAATAGCACAGCAGGGGAGATTGCTGTACTAACATCAGGTTGTTAGTACAAAGGCTATGACCAGAACTGTCTGTTTTTTTTTTTTTTAATTCACCCCAAAAACTAGCGGTGTGTACCAGGATTTAGTCTGTTATTTTTAACTTTACTTTAAGCAATTCAGGACCAGACTGTTTCACCCCCTTCCTGCCCAGGCCATTTTTCAGGTTCCAACGCTGTCACACTTTGAATAACAGTTACTTAATCATGCAACACTCTATCCAAATTCATTTTATATAATTTTTATAAGACAGATAGAGCTTTCTTTTAGTGCTATTTAACCACCACTGGATTTTTTTATTTTTTACTATAAAAGAAAAAAAGACTGACATTTTTGAAAAAAAATCTTATTTTCTGTTGTAAAATGTTGCAAATAAATAATGCCTCTTCAAAAATTTAAGCCAAAATGTAAACTACTTCAGTTAAAAAAATAAATAGGTGTATATTATTTAATCTTCGTGGAAAATATAGAATCTATAAACACTGGAATATGTTTTTGAAAAATGATCAGTTCTGATGTTCTGAAAATTAGACAGTCCAAGGTATTTAGAAGCACGATGGATTTTTTGCCACAATTCTTTCGAAAATGGTGAAAGGAAGTAAAATCATTTCTCTTTTGTTCACTGATGGACACAGCTCCATGTCTTCTTAGACCCTTGGTCTTATGCTGCTCTCTCTTCAGGAGTAGGACTAGGCGGAAACAATTTTGGCTACGCTCCTGAGGCAGTCCCAGGGGGTATACCATCACTTTCTGCTTTAGGACTTCCATTTTTTCTGCCTAGTCAGGAGTATGGACCTGGCTCCCTGTTGGGATCTGCGGTCCTTACATTTTTTCCTTTTTAAATTGAATTTTTTTCTTTTTTCTGTTATTTTCTGTTCCTTTGTGAACTACAATTAACAGCTGGACTGGGCAACGCACTGGATATCCTAGATCCCTAGCGTCTTCCCAGTCTAGGCCTGCAGGTGCAACCCAACTATTAGCTCCGTGCTAGGTTGGCCGTGACATAGCCCCACTGAACGGGGAATGGCTGGTAAATGATACACCACATGAGGTCGCATAGCCCTGGTCACAACAGCAGTCACGATCAGAGTCGCACCTCGGGCCACAGCACCCCCTGGGGGGGTCCCTGCATAGGCCCCCCTTGCTGCTGACAGTACCTCAGGGGTCCCTGTGGGTCCCGGGAATCGCATGCCTCGCCGCATGGCACCACCATTTTCCAGAGGCCGCATACATGGGATCGGGCGCCAATATTTTTGGTGGCTCCTATACTGTATAGTGGCAGCCATTTTCTTGAAGCCAGAACGGCCTCTAGTGACCGCTCAGCCATTTCCTCTTCCCTTTTGATCGGTGTGCAGCAGGCTGTTGGTGCTTCTATCTCCCTCTAAGTTGGTGAGTTCCTGGGGTGGTATATCTTCCTTGTTCTGCTTTTACAGCACTGCTGGGACCTGTGGTGCCACTGGTGCAGCGGTGGGTTTTTTTTTTCACATGGCAGTCCCCAGGGTACCATGGAGACCCTGGAACACGTGTCACCACCTGACCCACTCTCAGAATCTGCGGGACCCTCTGGGTCTCAGTCTGCCCTGACGGCCATGAGGGCGGTCCTGCAGTCATTGGTGTTAAAAGTGGACATGGCTCTCCGAAAGAGACCTAGTAAAAAGCGCCCTCCGCCTTCACCTGCTTCCTCAAACTCTGAGGCTGATTTGGCTGCTGCGGACACTAGTCACCCAACGGGGTCTGCGCCCACACACTTGGAGTGCTCTGACAGTGAGGATGATTCCTTTTTCACTACATCTGCGCAAGAAAAGGCGCTTATAGAGGCACTGATTGTATCAGTGCGGTAAACTTAAAAAATGGAGGACACCGATAATGCTGCATCGGCCGCGCTGGTGCAATTTTCGTACCCACAGACCATCCAAGGGGACTAAGGTGTTCCCCTTCCCTGCCTATTTCGACGAGATTGTTGCTAGTCAGTGGGATTCTCCGAAACACATGGTTGGTATACCTAAGCATTTCGCTAGGAGGTATCCATTTGAGGAGTCCCTCTTAAAGGAACTGACAGTTCCACCGGTGGTGGATTCTCAGGTTTCTAGGTTAAATAAAGTCACGTTGCTACCAGTGGAGACTGCTCCAACCTTCAAAGACCCTGTAGATAGGAAGGCTGAATCTCTGGTCTGCTAACTTTTTACTGTGGCAGGTTCAATCTTGAGGTCAGTGTTTGCCATAACCTTGGTCTCCCAGACCTTAACGGAATGGGCAAAGCTTTTGCATTAGGATTTGGAAGGGGGTCAGCATCCTCCTGAGCTGGCGGAGCTGTGGACCAGTTAATACAGGGGCTACAGTATATTTGTGACTCTGTGCCGCATGATCTGGTTGAAATGCTGATCTGCGGACCAACCTCCAAAAAGGTGCTGACTGATCTCTCCTTCGTGGGGGACCACATGTTCGGAGCTTCCATGGAGCTCTCACAGGTTACAAAGAGAGAGAATTTGTAAAGGAGAAATAACCGCGCTAAGGTGAACAAAGAAATCAAAAAGCAGCGACTTCAAGTGCGACCACACCCTTAAATAACATATAGAAAAATAAGTCGCGCTGCGTGATATGGGTAAACAAATAAATGTCCAAACAAATGAGTGTCCCAAATATCAACTTGAACGACGTTGGAAACAGTGAGTAACTCCACAGTCTCTTTAGGAAATGCGCTTACCAAATAGCCACTAAAAATCAGCAAGATTCATGAGCCAAGGTGTAGTCACAGATCTGGGAGATTGGAGTGATCAGAGTCCTCAACGAATGGTGTTAATGATGTACATAAAAAAGAAAAACTTGCATAGTGTGATACCGTACAAATAGTGATCAAATCATGAATTCCACCACCAAGGGAAATCCCTTAACAATTGTGCAGCAGCTCACCAAATGGAAGAAATAGTAATCAGTGAAACCCAGTATCAGGGAACGAAATAGGAAAGGAACCACCACCAATTGCAAAGCCTCTTACCAGAGTTGAAATTAGTTTGTGCAGACAAGGTCAATCCAAAAGAGAACCAAGAAGCCAAAAGAGTCACTCAAATGGCACTGCAAGCCTCTTACCAGAAGAAAAAACAATCTGTGCAGTATGATCTCTTAACGCATTCCCATCACAGGTATAGCTTCATGACCAAACGGCATCGATAATAGTTGCTGTAAACTCAGTGCCAGAGTGTAATGCACCAGCCAGAGTAAAAGAGAAAGCGCCAATAGTGTAATACAATCTGGACAAATTTATTGGATAAAAAGAATACACTTACAAACAAAGAAGATAAAATCGTGTAGGATCGGAAGCCGCCGGACGGCAAAGCGCATCCGTTCCTAGGATAACTTCCGGGATGACGTCAGCACGCCGCGACCTGACGGCGTTTCGTCCAAGAAGACGTTATCAAAGGTACGGACAGCGTGCTGACGCCATCTTTTATATAAGAAAATAATTGTACAATACCCGGAAGTGTTTGAACAGTTCCGCTCTACAGCTAAAAACCGGACATCAAGTGACCGGAACAGGGTGAACTATCCCACCATTTTGAATAAGGGCATAAGTCAAAAACGCTCACCCATAGTGTCCCATTCAAGGCAACCACTTTTTACGGTATGCAGAACATACATTGCTGTATGTCACTAAGCACAACCGGGGTGAGAATAAATTGGACTAATATATAGAACAATCTTTAAAATAAATTAAAAATTAAAAATGAGAACAAGCAGATATGGGCATAACAGCGCCATCTAGCGCTCAGAAAAAAGAGGACAACTAGGGCAAACGGCATTGAAGACCACATAAAGGGGCCATTAAACATTATTGAGCAATTAATAGTCAATAATAGGTGGTTTGAACACATTCCGCTGTAATTTGACTATTAATTGCTCAATAATGTTTAATGGCCCCTTTATGTGGTCTTCAATGCCGTTTGCCCTAGTTGTCCTCTTTTTTCTGAGCGCTAGATGGCGCTGTTATGCCCATATCTGCTTGTTCTCATTTTTAATTTTTAATTTATTTTAAACATTGTTCTATATATTAGTCCAATTTATTCTCACCCCGGTTGTGCTTAGTGACATACAGCAATGTATGTTCTGCATACCGTAAAAAGTGGTTGCCTTGAATGGGACACTATGGGTGAGCGTTTTTGACTTATGCCCTTATTCAAAATGGTGGGATAGTTCACCCTGTTCCGGTCACTTGATGTCCGGTTTTTAGCTGTAGAGCGGAACTGTTCAAACACTTCCGGGTATTGTACAATTATTTTCTTATATAAAAGATGGCGTCAGCATGCTGTCCGTACCTTTGATAACGTCTTCTTGGACGAAACGCCGTCAGGTCGCGGCGTGCTGACGTCATCCCGGAAGTTATCCTAGGAACGGATGCGCTTTGCCGTCCGGTCGGCGGCTTCCCATCCTACACGATTTTATCTTCTTTGTTTGTAAGTGTATTCTTTTTATCCAATAAATTTGTCCAGATTGTATTACACTATTGGCGCTTTCTCTTTTACTCTGGCTGGTGCATTACACTCTGGCACTGAGTTTAAAGCAACTATTATCGATGCCGTTTGGTCATGAAGCTATACCTGTGATGGGAATGCGTTAAGAGATCATACTGCACAGATTGTTTTTTCTTCTGGTAAGAGGCTTGCAGTGCCATTTGAGTGACTCTTTTGGCTTCTTGGTTCTCTTTTGGATTGACCTTGTCTGCACAAACTAATTTCAACTCTGGTAAGAGGCTTTGCAATTGGTGGTGGTTCCTTTCCTATTTCGTTCCCTGATACTGGGTTTCACTGATTACTATTTCTTCCATTTGGTGAGCTGCTGCACAATTGTTAAGGGATTTCCCTTGGTGGTGGAATTCATGATTTGATCACTATTTGTACGGTATCACACTATGCAAGTTTTTCTTTTTTATGTACATCATTAACACCATTCGTTGAGGACTCTGATCACTCCAATCTCCCAGATCTGTGACTACACCTTGGCTCATGAATCTTGCTGATTTTTAGTGGCTATTTGGTAAGCGCATTTCCTAAAGAGACTGTGGAGTTACTCACTGTTTCCAACGTCGTTCAAGTTGATATTTGGGACACTCATTTGTTTGGACATTTATTTGTTTACCCATATCCCGCAGCGCGACTTATTTTTCTATACAAAGAGAGAGAGCCTCGCTGCAAACATGGTCCTGTCTTCTCGGCCCACAAGCGGCCCTTTCATCCCGTAGGGTCGCAGGACAAGTGGTCGAAATCCTCCCGTACCTTCTCAGGAGGTTCCAAGAGGCCCTTAGTTGGTAAGTCTAAGGTGGGCTCCGCTGACCACACAGACATGCCCTTCCCTGCCTGAAGGGACAGCATCACCCATACATGGGGTGGGGGGACGTCATCGTTTCATTCCGGACCTGTGGACCTCCTTAGTTCAAGACAAATGGGTCCACTAGTTGAGCCGGTCCGGTTACAAGATTGAGTTTCAGTCCTTGCCCCGGGCAAGGTTCTTTCCTTCCAACCTGCGCCTGTCCCCAGATCGGCTTCAGCACCTTCTCGGGGCAGTTCAGGATCGGCTATCACAAGGAGTCATTGTACCAGTCCCAGAGTCAGAACGTTTTCAGGGTTTTTTTTTCAAACCTATTTATGGTTCCCAGGAAGGAGGGCAAGGTCTGTCCAATCTTGGACCTCAAGGCCCTGAACCACTTTGTGTGGGTTCAGAAATTCAGAATAGAGTCTATTCGCACGGTAGTGACTTCCCTTCATCAAGGGGATATTCTGGCCCCTATCGATATCAAGGACGCTTACCTCTATATCCCAATATATGCCGGGCATCAGCGTTTTCTTTATTTTGCCATAGGCAAGGAGCACTATCAATTTGTGGCTTGGTCTGACCTCAGCTCCTCGAGTATTTACAAAAGTGTTGGTCCCGGTGTTAGCTTACTCAGGCACCTGGGGATTTCGGTACTGGGGTACCTGGACGATCTCCTTCTGAGTTCAAAGTCTCCGTCTGTCCTGAAAGAAGATCTGGACATCATAGTGCGAACTCTGCAAGAGTTCAGCTGGACTCTGAATTTTCAGAAATCAGCTCTGACTCCGTCCAACAAGCCAAGCTACCTGGGTTTGACTCTGGATTCAGTCTCAACCCGGGTGTTTCTTCCAGAAACAAAGTTGCTGAAAATGCAGCAGGAGATTTGGCTTTTGTTATCCAACCGCCGGTTATCTCTTAGGACTTGCATGCAAGTGCTGGGCCTGATGGTCTCTACCTTCGAGGTGGTTCCATTTGCTCAGTTTCAAACCAGACCTCTGCAAAAAATGGATTTTTGTAAAATCTTACCGTAAAATCCTTTTCTCTTAGCTCATTGACAGACGTAGTCCTCGGTGATACACCACCTTCGGGTTATGTTGCCTCCACAGGAGCAGGACTAGACAGGAAATTAAAAAGCTCTGGCCACACCCTAGGGGCAGTCCCCGAGGGTATATCCTCTCTCTCTCTGCCTCAGCAAATCAGTTATGTGAAAAAGCAGTCTTTAGAGATTTTAACCCAACCCAACTCAAAAAACAGAGGGGCGGGGACTACGTCTGTCAATGAGCTAAGAGAAAAGGATTTTACGGTAAGGTTTTACAAAAATCCATTTTTCTCTAGCGCTCATTGACAGACGTAGTCCTCGGTGATACACCACCTTTGGGACGTCCCAGAGCAGTATCACAAATGAGGGGTGGGAAAATGGAAATCAAATCCCAATCTAGAAGGCCCAACCGGTGCCAACTAGAAGTTTACAATGCTCATCCTTAATGATGAGACTCAACAAAAAAGAGAAAATTTTTTTTTTTTTTTTCAAACAGAAAAAAACCCTTGAGGTAGACCACCGGTCTCCTCAAATTGCGGCCTGCAAAACCTTGCGGCCAAATGAGGCATCCGCTGATGCCGTCACATCAATTTTATAGAATTTTGTAAAGGTATGTACCGACGACCAGGTGGCCGCCTTACATACCTGGACCACTGACGCCTGATGGCGAAAGGCCCAGGAAGTACTGAGCGCTCGAGTGGAGTGCGCCCTAACAGGGAACGGAGGACTCTGACCCTTAATAGAATAAGCCTGTACCACCGTTTGTCTAATCCATTTGGCAATGGTCGCGGCAGATGCAGGCAAACCCTTTCTGGGGCCATCCGTGATCACAAAAAGTGAATCCGTCTTACGGAATGATTCCGTAGCTTTCAGGTATACCCTGATTGCCCGAACCACATCTAAGGAATGCAACGCATGTTCCCGATGATGCTTGGGCTGAGGACACAAGGAAGGTAGTACAATATCTTCATTCAGATGAAAATCTGAAACCACCTTAGGAAGAAAAGATGGCTTAGGATGAAGTACTACCTTACCCCTATGAATCACTAGGTATGGGGACTGGCATGATAATGCAGCCAGTTCTGACACCCTGCGAGCAGAAGTAATAGCCACCAAGAAGGCCACCTTCTGGGATAAAGTAAGCAAGGGAATCTCCCTGATGTTTTCAAAGGGAGGTTTCTGTAGAACCGACAAAACCAAATTAAGATCCCAGGTCGGTAAGGGCGCGCGGACTGGAGGAGCCAGGTGCCGCACCCCCTGGATGAAATTCCGCACCAAGGACTTGGTAGCTAAAGGTTTCTGAAAGAAGATTGCTAATGCTGAAACTTGACCCTTGATGGTGCTCAAGGCTAGCTTCTGCTCAACCCCTTGTTGCAAAAAGGCCAATATTCGAGTCACCGAATAGGTACGTGGAGGAAATCCTAAAGATTCGCACCACGCAATATAAGTCTTCCATGTGTGATAATAGACCTTGCTGGAAGTCGCTTTCCTTGCTTTAATAAGGGTAGGAATGACTGAAGTAGACAAACCTCTGTCCTTCAGTACTTGGGTCTCAATGGCCAGGCCATTAAACCCAGCGACTGTAAAGCATGATGGTAAATTGGTCCTTGAGACCATAGACACTCCCTGAGACGAAGTTCCCACGGAACGTCTGCGACTAGCATGTCCAAGTCGGCCAGGCCGGCTTGAGGAGGCCAGCCTAGAATTTCTAGGACCACTGGCGCTGATAGAATCTGAACCAGGCGTCCCTAGAGGTATCTGGCCCCGACCATCCGAGAAAGTCTGGTCGTTTTCTGTTCCCACACATTTATCAGATACCTGATTGTTATCAGGAAGGGTGATCTTTTCTGGTTGAACCTCAGGGACCGAAGTCACCCGACTAGAGGCTACTTGGCCTATCTGGTCAACCAGATCCGATTCCTGTGAGGTATAGGGACTAATCTTAGGAAAAGGTAAAGGAAAAAGATCTATTCAGGGAACGGTAACTACCGCTTCCTGTAGTACTTAAATGTTGGAAGGGAAGAACCGCACCGGTAGTAGTGGTTGAAGCTCGATCTAATGTCCTGAATACCGGTGAAAACGTCCCCCCACCCTGAAACCGGGTGGGGGCGCACCTTCAGGCTGTGTACTCCTTTGCTTCGGGTTTGGCTGGGTTGGTCCTCT
The DNA here is from genome assembly GCF_965119305.1 of Pelophylax lessonae. Classification (NCBI taxonomy): domain Eukaryota; kingdom Metazoa; phylum Chordata; class Amphibia; order Anura; family Ranidae; genus Pelophylax; species Pelophylax lessonae. The sequence goes on from NC_138774.1 coordinate 188,379,599, forward strand.
GCTTGTCCGACCAGCCCTTCTTGAACCCTCCTGGAGGAGTCTTGCCTTTCCCGCTAGTACCAGCCGGGCGCCCTTTATGGGCGGTAAAGAAAGGTCCTCGCTTGTTGCGAGGTCCCTTAGCTTTAGCAGCCTGTGGCAAAAAAGTGCTCTTGCCCCCAGTGGCATCCTTAATGATCTCATCTAGGTTGGCCCCAAATAGACGATTCCCCTGAAAAGGGAGATTTGTCAAGGTCTTTTTGGAACCTAGGTCAGCTGACCAGCATTTTAACCACAGCACACGTCTGAGGATCACCGCTGACATAGATGCATGCCCTAATAAGGGAGTAGTGTCCAAGGCTGCGTCACAGATAAACTGTAGCCCTTGTATAATCTGTTCCATCAAATCAGATGTCTCCTGGGGAATATCTTTTCCCCTAAGGTCTTGGCGTACCATTTTCGCCCATTCCGTAAGTGTCTGGGAAACTAGACCAATAACAATTACTGGTCTAAATGCTGACCCTATCAGAGAGAAGATGGTGCGGGACTCTGCTTCCATCTTTCGATCCACCGGATCCTTAAAGGACGAAGTGTCCTCCACTGGGATAACCGTGGCTTTATTCAGCCTGGAAATAGGTGGATCCACCACTGGCGGTACCGTCCATTTCTTAATGATGGATTCCTCAAACGGATAGCGTCTAGCAATACGCTTGGAAATAGTAAAGGTACGTTTAGAATGCTCCCATTCTCCTTTAATCTGATTACCGAAACATTTGGGTACAGGAAAAACCTTCACCGTTTTGATGGGCTTATTAGTACCAAAAGGAATCTCTGTTTCAGTTGCCTCTGCCGGTAAAGCCTCAAGTTTTAAGGTTTCCTGCACTGCCACAACTAGTGCGTCCACCAATGCTTCTTCCTGAATTATAGCAGGAGAAGAAGCGTCCTCCTCACTGTCTGAGGGAGCTTTACCTGAGGTAACAGCCTTTGCAGAGGAACCTGCAACTGCAGTGACCATCTCTGAATCAGAGTCAGAGGTGTCAGATAGTATAGGGGTAGGCGGGGGTCGCTTCCTTGACCCCCGTCCCTGACAGGCCGCCTCCACCCGAGCCACCATAGACTCCAAAATTGCTGTAAATGACTCTACACTCTGTGCACCGGCGGGTCCCGTGGCCCCCTCGAGGGAAACAGGTGGGGGAATATGTGTGGCAGGGTCCATGATAATTCCAGTCACTTCCTGGATAATATAATTCAAAAATAAAAAACTTTTTTTTTTTTCAGACCCCCAGCGCCACAAAAAACCCCTTAGTGTTACCTGCTAGGGATCCCTATCGATCGAGAGAGAGAGAGATAGACCCCCCAGGCTCACCACTTGATGCTCAGAGTCTAACTACAACAGGTTACAGCGCTGTCTTGACAAACAGGAAGTCTTTTGGCTGGCTGCCCAGGAAGAAAGGAGGCGGCTCCGCCCCTCTGCACGCCTTCCGGCGCCTCCCCTAGCTCCACGAGGTGTTTGGATCACCTCAAACATGGCCGCCCCCATGCTGGAGACACGAGGCTACGCCAAAATGGCGGCTCGTGCGATCCAGCAAAAAAAATGGCGGCGGCCTGTACTGAATAGCGGTGTGCTGCAGGGCACACAACACTCTCTCTGCATGGGGATTTGGCGTGGTTGGCGGTACCGGCCCTGGCGGACCGCATGGCCATTCGGGAGGCCTGCTAATAGCTGGAGATCTGATTAGGAAGGCAGTCTACATGTCCGTGGCTTCTGACTGGTAGGTAGCTTATTCTTATCACCGTAAGATTCCCAGAATGCCACAGATTATAATCTTTTTAACATGTATACAATTAGATTGTTAGCTCCCAAACCAAGCCTCCTGGCTTTTTGCACATAAAATCACACTCAAAGTAGGAGGATCTGTGTCATTTATAGGATAGAGAGGGACTCTATCTTACCATACAGAGAGGGGCCCGCGTTCACCACAAGACCCGTCAGGGGAAAAGGGGGAACATACTACTCACCATACCGGAACCAGGCGGGCACCAACTCCTGACAGTACCCCTCTCCACCGGGGCGGGAGGGCTGTCGACCGATATGGACGCCGTGACTCATGGTCTTTGGCGTTTCAGCGAGACGTTTAACTCGCGGGGTCAGTCCTTTAATGGGACTTTGTCGCGGCCGACCCAGCGCGGAGCTATGGCCTGCACGCGCTCGTAGGCTGAACTGGGGTGACCACCGGATCTCAACATCCAGCCCGTCGCCCAGTTCAGCTTTCTTGCTTGAAGATCTCACAGAAACACTGGAGAAAAAAAGCTGTCTAAAAAATCCTTTAAGAAAAAAAATCTTGCCAGGACCTAAGATCCCAGCAAGGTATCTAGGTCCTTACTCCTAACTAGACAGAAAATAACTGATTTGCTGAGGCAGAGAGAGAGAGGATATACCCTCGGGGACTGCCCCTAGGGTGTGGCCAGAGCTTTTTAATTTCCTGTCTAGTCCTGCTCCTGTGGAGGCAACATAACCCGAAGGTGGTGTATCACTGAGGACTACGTCTGTCAATGAGCGCTAGAGAAAAAGAGATTCTAGTAAAATGGACAAGAATCCACGGTCCCTGGACAATCTGATCCTGTTGAGCGGAGGTATGAGGGGATCCCTAATTTGGTGGTTTCACTCCCCTGTGCTTCGACAGGGAAAGTCTTTTCTTTCCCTGTACTGGACGGTGGTCTCCACAGACGCCAGCCTGTCCAGATGGGGAGGTGTCCTGGGCACAGAATCAGCACAGGGAGTCTGGTCTCGGGAGGAGTCCAGTCTGCTGGTGAACATCCTGGAACTTCGGAGATCAGGCTTTGCCTGTCCCAGTGGACGCATCGTCTGCAGGGGTGTCCAGTAAGGATTCAATCGGACAATGCCACGGCCGTGGCATATGTCAATCATCAAGGGGGCACCAAAAATGCTCTAGCGGCCAAATAAGTGTCTGGCATTCTGAGGTGGGTAGAACAATTTTTTCCAGTCTCTGCTGTCCATATTCCAGGGGTGGAAAATTAGCAGGTGGATTAACTCAGTCGGCAGGCCCTGAGTCCGGGCGAATGGTCCATCCACCCAGAGGTGTTTTAACAACTGTGTCTCCAGTGGGGGACCCTGATGTGGACCTGTTAGCCTCGCGTGTCAACCAGAAGTTTCTGAGATTTGTGGCAAGGTCCAGAGACCCTCTGACATATGCCGCAGACGCTTGGTTGTCCCCTGAGGGCCAGTATCGCCTAAAATATATGCTTTTCCTCCGCTTCAGCTTCTGCTGAGACTTCGATGCAGAATCAATCTGCCGAGACTTCGATGCAGAATCAAAGTAAAGGGGATTCCAGTTTTTGTGGTGGCCCCAGACTGGCCTCGCCGGTCTTGGTATGCAGGCCTGATAGCTGATGCTCTGTGGCGATTTCCTCTCAGAGAAGATCTCCCGTCTCAAGGACCGATCTTCCACCCTGCTTTACAGTCACTGGCTTTAACGGCCTGGCTATTGAAAGCCAGGTATTGAAGGATAGAGGGTTTTTGGATTCCTACTCTGTTGAAAGCTAGGAAATCTAATTCTCAGAATATTTGCCATTGAGTCTGGAAGGCGTACATTGCTTGGTGTGAATCTCTCTCTGTTTTTTTCCGGTATCACGCCTGCTGGAGTTTCTACAAAGAGGTGTAGATTAGCGCTTGGCCCTAGGCACCATTAAGGGTCAGATTTCAGCCTTGGCAATTTTCTTCCAAAGGCCGTTGGCCACAAATTCCTTTGTCCACACCTTCATGCAGGGGATTTGCCACCTGGCTCCTCCAGTACGGTCTCTGGTGCCCCCGTGGGATCTTAATCTGGTACTGTCAGATCTTCAAAAAACCGCCCTTTGAAGATATTTGTGTGATTCCTCTGCTTACCTTATCACAGGAAGTGGCTTTCTTGGTAGCTATTAATTCTGCACGCAGGGTCTCTGAACTAACTGCATTGTCCTGTCGGTCACCTTACATGGTGGTTCACAGTGACTAAGTGGTGCTTCGTCCCTGTCAATTGTTCCTCCCTAAGGTTGTTTCGGGGTTCCACTTAAATGAAGACATTGTTTTGCCTTTGTTGTGTCCTAAGCCAAAACATCCAAAATAAATTGCCTTGCATTCCCTGGATGTGGTTCGGGCCATTAGGGTGTACTTGGCGGCGACTGAATCGATTCGCATATCGGATTCCTTATTTGTCCTTATGGATGGTTCTCGTAAGGGGCAGGCCGCATCCACTGTGACCATTTTCAGATGGATCAGGCAGACGGTGGTGCAGGCTTATTCCATCAAGGGTCAGGTTCTTCCTTTCCCTGTTAAGGCGCATTCTACGAGGGTGCTTAGTGCCTCCTGGGCCTTCCGTCATTAGGCGTAGGGGGCCAGGTTTGCAAAGCGGCCACCTGGTCATCTGTACACACATTTACCAAGTTTTACAAGGTGGATGTTTTCACATCTGCAGATGCTGCCTTTGTCTGCAAGGTTTTGTAGGCCACTGTTGCAGAGGCTTCTGCCTCTTGAGGGTGTAATTTTCTTGGTAGGTGAGCTCCAGTTGTTCCTAGTTGAGCTCTTTGGTTACCTGGTTGGCTTCGTTAAGCCCTGTGGGGAATTCTGTTTTTTTTGCTGTGTTTTTTTCCACCACTCATGCGGACACTGCTTTGGGACGTCCCATCGGTCAATGAAGATATGAAGCTGTGTACGTCAATGAACGAAAGAGAAAACTGGATTTTTGTCTTACCGTAAAATTATTTTCTCTGATGTTCATTGACGGATACAGCACCCACCCCTCTGTGGAGTTAGGTTATATATTCTTCTGACACTGCTTGTTACAAAACTGAGATCCTATAGCAGAAAGTGTGAGTATTCCTCCTGGGACTACCCTATAGGCATAGTCAAGCTTTTTTAAACTCTTTTCCTGCCTAGTGTCCTACTGCTAAGGAGAGCAGCATAAACCATCCATCAATGAAGATATGAAGCTGTGTCCGTCAATGAACATTAGAGAAAAGGATTTTATGGTAAGACAAAAATCCAGTTTTTAACAAGTTATTTCTAGACACAGTATAGGCATACTTAGTTATACCCGCAAACACATTCTGCTTCTCTTACCATGTATACCACATGTGTGAGACTTTTTCACAGCTTAGATCTAATTTTTTAAATTTGTAATTTTTTGCCACAATTCTTTGGAAACCAGTAAAAGTAAAAAAAGTTGTTTCTTTTTTTCACAAGATTGTCATTTTAGCACACATTTTCTCTTTCGTTCATTGACGGACAAAGCTCCATAGCTTCTTGACCCTTGGGTTTATGCTGCCCCCTACAAGGGTCAAGAAGATATGGAGCTGTGTCCGTTAATGAACATCAGAGAAAAGGATTCATGTGTAAGACAAATATCCCATTTTTTATACCAAACTGTCAATAAAAAGATATTTCTAAGACACGTCATATGCATACCTAAAATTACACCCCAAAACGCATTCTGATACTCTTCCCGTGTATGGGAATAGCACATATGTGAGATTGTGGAAACACCCACAAAATGACCGCATTTTGGAGAGTAAACACCCCAATATATTTTTTAGGAGGCATGGTGAGTCTTTTGAAGTCTTAATTTTTTTTTGCCGCAAGTTTTGGAAAATTTTTTCTTTTTCACACAAAGTTGTACGTTTTATAAGATTTTTTTTTCATGCACATCGTTGACATATTTAGAATTACATCCAAAACACATTCTGATACTCCTCTTGAGTATTTGTAAAATTTTTCCGATGTTTAGACTGATTATGTAGGGGACATTGCATCTCGTGTATGACAAAGATCAACCAAAAACAGTGTACTATAATGGTCACCACTGTACGCATGGTCAGGAAATATATAGTATCTGTACATAAAGCCAGTGAGCCTTTTTGGTCATTTACAGTATCTCACAAAGGTGAGTACACCCCTCACATTTTTGTAAATATTTTATTATATCTTTTCATGTGACAACACAGAAGAAATTACACTTTTCTACAATGTAAAGTAGTGAGTGTACAGCTGGTATAACAGTGTAAATTTGCTGTCCCCTCAAAAAAAACTCAACACACAGCCAATAATGTCTAAACTGCTGGCAACAAAAGTGAGTACACCCCTAAGTGAAAATGTCCAAATTGGGAGAATTAGCCATTTTCCCTCCCCCGTGTCACGTGACTCATTAGTGTTACAAGGTCTCAGGTGTGAATGGGGAGCAGGTGTGTTAAATTTGCTGTTATCGCTCTCACTCTCTCTTACTGGTCACTGGAAGTTCAGCGTGGCACCTTGTGGCAAAGAACTCTCTGAGGATCAAGAAAAAGAATTGTTGCTCTACATTAACATGGCCTAGGCTATAAGAAGATTGCCAAAACCCTCAAACATGAGCAGCAGCACGGGGGCCAAGACCATACAGCGGTTTAACAGGCCTCGCCATGGTTGACCAAAGAAGTTGAGTGCACATGCTCCGTGTCCTATCTAGAGGTTGTCTTTGGTAAATAGACATATAAGTGCTGCCAGCATTACTGCAGAGGTTGAAGGGATGGGGGTAAGCCTGTCAGTGCTCAGACCATACGCCACACACTGCATCAAATTGGTCTGCATGGCTGTCGTCCCAGAAGGAAGCCTCGTCTAAAGATGATGCACAAGAAAGTCCACAAACAGTTTGCTGAAGACAAGCAGACTAAGGACATGGAATACTGGAACCATGTCCTGTGGTCTGATGAGACCAAGATAAACAGTTTTGGTTCAGACGGTGTTAAGCGCGTGTGGCAACAACCAGGAGAGGAGTACAAAGACAAGTGTGTCTTGCCTACAGTCAAGCATGGTGGTGGGAGTGTCATGGTCTGGGGCTGCATGAGTGCTGCTGGCACTGGGGAGCCACAGTTCATTGAGGGAACCATGAATGCCAACATGTACTGTGACATACTGAAGCAGAGCATGATTCCCTCCCTTCAGGGACTGGGCTTCAGGGCAGTATTCAAACATGAGAACGACCCAAACACACCTCCAAGGCAACCACTGCCTTGCTAAAGAAGCTGAGGGTAAAGGTGATGGACTCGCCAAACATGTCTCCAGACCTAAACCCTATTGAGCATCTGTGGGGCATCCTCAAACGGAAGGTGGAGGGGCGCAAGGTCTCTAACATCCACCAGCTTAGTGATGTCGTCATGGAGGAGTGAAAGAGGACTCCAGTGGCAACCTGTGAAGCTCTGGGGGTTAAGGCAGTGCTGGTAATAATGGTGGCCACACAAAATATTGACACTTTGGGCCCAATTTTGACATTTTCACTTAGGGGTGTACTCACTTTTGTTTCCTGCAGCTTAGACATTAATGGCTGTGTGTTGGCTGTGTGTTGTGCTGTGTGGGGACAGCACATTTACACTGTTATACAAGCTGTACACTCACTACTTTACATTTTGGCAAAGTGTAATTTCTTCAGTGTTGTCACATGAAAAGATATAATAAAATATTTACAAAAATGTGAGGGGTGTACTCACTTTTGTGAGATACTGTACTTTAGTGTAGTCACCTACAGCAGTCCCTATTACTATAAGTCAAACAAGCCTGCTCTTACTGTACATGGCTGCTCCAAGGAATACAATGTTTACTGGCTAGGTGGTACAGGAGGCTGAAGAAAGGAGGAGCAAAAGGGTTCTTGCGGCTCCAGTAGTAAAGTTAAATGCGTGCAAAGGATTGAAACGGCGCTACCTTACAAGTGATAAAGTGCCCAATGTGCAATTGAATATATATAATATGAATAAATTATTTTTAAAAATAATAAATATAAAGTGCACTGATTATTAGAGTTAATATTGTGACCAAATATCAACACCAAAAAGGCGTGCGTAAACAAATGAAAGTGCTGGTGCAAAATAAATCAAGTAAAAGGATAAACCAATGCGAGTTGTGAATTTTATTGTAACAAAAACAAATTAATAAATATATAATAAATCCTTTACAGTGTAGTAGCACCAGTGAAAATCAAATAAGTATAGTAGAGTTCTTTTTCAGTGAAGAAACATAAACTTCCAATAGTAAAGTTGTCTGCAGGGGATGGCCTAGACTCGTGTCTCTCAGGAATGTAGTGAGTGGAATATGCAGAAGGGTTCAGTTCAGGAGGTAGAGAGAGACATGGTCAATAAATAGACAAAGAATCTGTCCAGATAGCATGCAGAAACATGGTCAATAAACAAGCCAGGGTAAGTATGGGTGGCAGGCAGAGGGAACGCTGCACTGGGTGTGATCAAGGACATTGTTGCTAACTGCCCTGGTACTGATGTTGCAGAGATCAGGGACACTGTTGATGGCTGTATTTGCTCTAGTGACAGTGGCACTGGTATGGCTAGTGAACAGGAACATTGTTGATGGCTGCACTGGTCTGGTGACATTGTCACTGGTATGGTGGTAACCAGGAACACTGTACTGGCAACACTGGTCTGGCAACACTTTGTATAGCGTGATGGTGATTATGGACACTGTGACTTGCTGGTCACACTGTTTGCATTCCGGACCTTGCACGGATACCAGATTGGGAGCAGAAGTTGTGTCCTTGCAGCTGCTGCATTCTAATAGACATAGATGGAACTGCCTGCATGGGAATGCACGAAACACCTGTGCATCGCTGTGCTGGTAAACACAGCCTTCGCACAGGGTACGCAATAATACAACCCATGTGAACGAGGCCTTATGGTGACACTGGGATTGATGTGGCAGTTTTAGGGGACATTGTGACTGGCTGTACTATTAGGACTCATGTACAGAGGGTATATCAATGCATACCCCATGCAAGCACTGTGTTTACCTGCATGGGGATGCACAGGTATTTTTGCATTTTTGTGCAAGCAGTCCCATTGAAGTTTCTGTTTGTACACAACGGCTGCATGGCTGCATAGAAATTGCTCCTAATCCGATCAGGTGAGTGTCCCTGAACTCATACTATTTGTTCAGGCCTTTCACCTATGCGGATGTCAGATTGGGAGCAGCGACTGTGTCCCAATAGCCACGAATGAGAAAATGAGTACACATTGATACACCCCGTGGGAATAAGGCCTTATGGTGACACTGAGACTGGTGTGACGGTGTTTAAGGGACACTGTGACTGGCTGCACTGGTGTGGTGTGTGTGTAAGGTTTTGTTATCACATGCGGTTGAGGGGAACAGTAAAACCCTATGTTGAGCTGCATAGCTACTGCTCCTCTACCACACCCCCTTTAGCTGGAAAGATACTGTGCTAAAAAACAGCGCAGAGAAACCATGCCCTAAATGCCCACTAAAGTCCTTTTGAAGCACAGACAGTAAATTAGTGTCCACAATGGTTGACTAAATCACATATGCTCAGTCCTGGTCACCTGAGAAAATTACATGTGACTCAAAATAGGTATGGTGCTTGTTTTTCTATGCGCTCTTTGTGCTGGAAGGTGTATTTTTCAAACTGAAGATGCTGCAACGTAAGATGCTGCAAGCAAAAACTCAGCACAGAGATGAGAACAGCTGGATAGGATTTAAAGTGTTACTAAACCCGCAACAGTAAAATCAGTCTGTGCAGTAAATGCTTGTTATATTCACTGTGGAACCTAAGGGGTTAATCCTCTCCATTGTGTAAAAAGGCTATTTGATCCTGTCCACTCTGATCCTCTCCTCCTTCTACTGTTCCCAATATATTTCCTGATAATACAGAGCCAGAGGACAGGCTGCACAAGCTTAGTTTGGTGTGTATTGCTAGAGAGTTTTTTATTTTTTTTCTTGGGAGGGTGCATGTAAAAAGCACAGGGTCAATCAGCACTGTCCAGATAGCGGGTAAGGGGTCATGTAGCCTTTTAGGACAATCAGTGCAGAATGAAAAATCCTCCAACAAGCTTTAACCAGACACTCATAGAAGTCTGGTTAAAGCTTGTTGGATATATAGTGAATATAGATATAGTGAATATATCTATACTATATAGATATAGTGAATGCAGGGTCCTGGGTTTAGTTACACTTTAAAGGGGACTATTTTTCATGTGCTTTTTGACACGATGGGAAGGTGCGTTTTAGCACTGCAAAAGTGCACAGGTGTGAACAGGGCCTTAGTGTATGTTGAAGGAATATTTTAAATGAACCTGTAAGCTCAGGGAAAACAATAGACTGTAAAGATATTGAGATATATTAGTAGGACCGTAGACTGCACACCATAATGAGCGAGGACCTGTAAATACTGTCAAGCCATGGTCTAGTTAAGAAGTGAGGTTACGCTTTTTTTATGTCACACTGAAGCCAGACATTCGGCCCGTGTGTATGCAAGCCTGTCCCACAGAAGGCTTCTGTCGTACATGAATGCTGGAAAACCAGGAGCCGACTAGCTCCCGATCAGCACTCTCAGCCAGTGGCTGAGAGTGCTGACCAGAGTGTTCTGGCAGGGGGCTGTCACCCTGTCAGAACACAAAAGCTCAGTAGGGGAGATCGCTGTACTAAAGTTGGATTGTTAGTACAGTGTGTACTAGGCTTAAGATGAGTGGGCTGTAGGGGATAGTAGGCACAGGGTACACGGAGTGTACTTTCACTTTAAGCCCCTCCTCTATACCAATTAACCTTGGCTGCCAGCAATCAGTTTATTTCGGAAGCTCTGTCTTTTAGACAAGCTGTATTGGTAGAGTTGTGTGATCTCCATAATCAGCTGGACTTCTGGAGATCCCTGTAATCCAGAAGAATTCCTTTAATAAGCGATTGGGACTTTGAGCATTATGGTTTGTTCAAGTGATTAAGCTTCTTGCGCATAGACAGCTTAGTGATTAGGCATCGGTCAGCGGGAAGCTGACTTACAGCGCTTTCTGATCAAAGAGTCTTTGCTGACCAGCAGGTGGTTGGACTTTAGAGAAAAGCACTGATGCTTTGTCATTGATCATTACCGAGATGTCCTGCTGTGTGTGCAGCGTTATCTGTGGCCGGAGCAGCTTTATATTCCAGCTTTATCATCCTGTTTTAAGTGCCGGTTCACACTTATGCGCTTGCGCTTGCAATGCGAATTTGCAGTGCGAGTTTACCTTATGTTTTTCAATAGTACCAGCGCGATTGTAATGAAAATCTGATTGCGTTGATTATGTTAATTAAGCTCAGGAGGGGTGGAGCTGAGGGGAAAATCAAGCAAAAAATAAGAATTCGCACATAAGAATTCGCACATATCTGAACTGATAATGCGAGTCCAAAACGATTTACATTGATGTCAATGGAGACTAAATTCGCAACGCAGCACTGTAAACTCGCACAAGACCCTTTTTATCATCGCATCACATTCGCATCTGGATCGCAACGCATAGATGTGAACGACCGTCACGAATTCAATGTATTTTGTAAATGCATGCGATTGGAGACTATTTAGAACGCATCGCATTCGCAGTACAATCGCATAAGTGTGAACCGGCACTTAATGTAAAATCTTCATGCCTGGAGTATTCTTTTACAAAGTGTGAAATACTCTGGCAGGTTGTGGAAGGATTGCTGCCTGTGACCACAATAGGTAGATTTGTTCTGTCTGTTTCCACTGGGACTACCCTCAGTTTGGGGAGATTCTTTCTCAACTCCTGTTGTGTTTCTGGGACAGTGAGAGGAAATCTTCCAAACACAAATACAGATCTGGAAGAGGTTCCAACCTTTCCCCACTCCATCCAAAATTATAAAGACTTGTTTGGAGTTCTACATTTAAACTGAATGGCCTTTTTTAGTTTAGCACAGTTGCAATGCATCCTGGATTTGATTTTGCTCACTGCCTTTCATTTTAAATACACACACCATGTCTAATGTACTTTGGTACACTACAGCGTGTCTTCAGTGAGCAGACATAAACTTCAGTGGTAGAATTAACAATGTATGCTAAGCACAAATAACTCCTTGTTCATCCATTGAGCAATGCAGAACAAAGGGTGTAAAAAAGAGAAAAAAGAGCATGTGTGCAATTCTGCAGTAAAAAAACAATATTTCTTCAGAGGTGTGAGTGCAAATTCAGCTTCTCCCTCGTAATTTTCTGTAAGCAAAGTAGCGTAATGTTTGTTCATTTCCTTAAATTCTGTGAGTCAGGCGTAAATTAACATGTGAATGTGCCAGGGAAGTCTGTAGTACTCGGGTCTTCAGGGCACCCTAGCGATACCTGCCTCAGAGGGTTCTTTAACCACTTAAGCCCCGGAGGATTTTCCTGCTAAACGACCAGGGGGTATTTTGCGATTCGGCACTGCGTGACTTTAACAGACAATTGCGCGGTCATGCGACGCTGTATCTAAACGAATTTGGCGTCCTTTTTTTCGCACAAACAGAGCTTTCTTTTGGTGGTATTTGATCACCCGTGCGATTTTTACTTTTTGCGCTATAAACAAAAAAAGAGCGTACATTTTGCAAAAATAACAATATTTTTCACATTTTTTTATATGAAATTCCCCAAAAAAAAAATGTAAAAATCTAAATTTTTTAAAATTTTCGGCCAATTTGTTTTATGCTACCTATGTTTGGTAAAAAAAATCGCAAAAAGCGTATTTTGATTGGTTTGCGCAAAAGTTATCACGTTTACTAACAAAGGGAAAGATTTCTGTCATTTTTGGTATTTTTTTTTTTAACGCGTAATGGCGGCGATCTGCGATTTTTTTTGCGGTACTGCGACATTGGGGCGGACAGATCGGACCCTTGACTGACATTTTTGACACTTTTGGGGTTACCAGTGACATTTCTACAGTAATCAGTGCTATATATATGCACTGTTACTGTAAAAATACACTGGTAGTGAAGGGGTTAACTTTATTTGGGAGGGAGGGGCTGTGTGTGTCCCTAGGGGCGTGCTTTCTACTGTGATTGGCTGTGGCTTGAGCTGTAAGGACACTGATCAACGGATCTCCACAGTAGATCCATGTGATCAGTGTTTTTACAGCGAGGAGAATGACAGGTGGCTTGTTTACACAAGCTGCCTGACATTCTCCCTCTCCCCCGCCGATCGGCGAGTGACTGGCGGACATCGGGTCCGCTGGTCACACGCGCGGGGGGGTCCGTGACCGCGCGGGAGCCAGGGCGCGCCTCCGCGGGCGCGCGCTCGCTCCCCAGAGCCTCACAGGCGAGCGACGTAGACCTACGTCACTCTGCCTGTGAGGGGCTGACTGCCGCAGTAAATATACTGTGAGCAGTCGGCAAGCGGTTAAACTTCTGAAGGATTTGGAATGGGCGTCACTCCAAGCATAAATTATGGCAGCTCTCCCCTCTGCCCAGAATGCTGCTAAAAGGCTTAAAAGGCATTGAAAGTCAGCTGAAAACAGAATAAAGGTAAAAATCTCAAACTGTGACTTTTACTTATAAAGAAAACTGAGAGAATGAGGTAAAATAAAAATTCTGGCCAGTAGATTTAACCAGTTCCACACTCCACTACTCAAGTTGCATTGTCCATATTATAAAAGGAAAAAGGAAGGGTTAACATTTTATTTGGGTTTTTGTTGCAGTCTGTGTCCCTGCTTGGGGGTATTCACTCTTTCTTTTTTTCCTGGTGAACATTGTCGAAGGGACAGAAAGTGACAAGAAATCCTCTCCAAAATTTTAAAGTTAAGTTTGTTTCCAGAACAGGAGGTTCACTGCTTTTAAAGAAATAATAATAACAATCATAGATGAACAAATTCCAAGAGTCAGTTCTCATTAAAAAAAGACAGTTTTCACGTTTTTACACTTTTGTCAGTAGAAGCTGAATTCTCATTAATATCTGAGCTGATTTGCAGTGGAATTCTACATGGGCAGTTGGAACACCCAAAACACCAAGCTAGACATAAATGGAGTCAGGACCTATCACAGTGAGATCGTACTACTGGTGTCCCCAAGTAATATAAAAAGCCAGGTAACACTGCCCACTAGACTCTACCTATACATAGACCTTTTTGGATAGACTAAGCCTTTAAAAAGCCTCCTGTGGCCAGGTGTTCTGAAAAGTAACTTCACCTACATTCTTTTTTTAAATGAGGACAACGTATAAAAAAATATAATATTTATGTGATTTTTGTGCTATAGATGCCCCCCAGGGAGACGCAGCAGTTCTTTCTGTCACTCAGTGACCCCTTGCTGTAAGGGACTGTCACAGCGGATCCAAATATTGACACAAACAGGCTCTGCAGCATGCTAACAAAAATATATATTTAAACCAACCCGATTGCCTGTGGGGAAGGCCCGTTATCACTTCAAGCCTTGAGGGGGACGCTGCTGTAGGGGAGCTTACTTATGGCACATGACAAAGTGATAGGGACACAGAAGTGACTGAATGGCAAACTGAATTAAAAGTCATTGCAGGGCTGGACAGCAGTACCAACAGCGTGTCCTTGTTGTTATTTTCTTACTGCATTATAATTATAACACTCCATTATCATTGTTTACTGAGAATCAGTGACAAGATGTCAGTTTTACTGGGTATATTTACTGGGGATACTGGGTGTCAGTTAGTGCGTGTAGCAATAGCATCCTGACAATTAGAGGATTTGTTTTTAAATTAACCAGTTACCACTTAAAAAAACAATATGTTGATGACTGCCTTTAAATCCGCATTTTGTTGTGCAGCTAATCTCTGTCTCTATCAGTGCGTGTCTGCGCTATACTGCTCCATCTCCTTGATGTTTGAAACTTCTGTGTGTGAGGGGGGGGGGGGGGATGCCTGTTATTTCTAGTCCTTCCTGAAACATGTCTGGGCTGCGCATTACATCTGAGAGTAGCCTCCATTCCCCACACTTGAAAGATGGTGCTGTTCCAGGTACAAAAAGAGAATATAGGTTTGTTTTGCCTACTCAGGCTCTGTCCCTTCTTTTCTTTTTTCTTCACTGTTCATCATCTGTGCTAAAATTTCAGCCATATGTGCAAGGGATAATGGGAATTTAATATAAAGTGCACTTACGTGGTTTTGCATTTTTTTTTGTGAGATATTTTGCATACTAAATATTTTTCAGAGGTATTATATTTTCCATAGGAAACTCATAAGAAGGTAACACTCCGTGTAACCACCAAAACCTGTAATAACAGTTTCGAGTGGCCTGATAATTTTAAAGAGGAACATTTGTCTGTTGCTTGTAACAACTCACATTTTACCATTCATGCTTTTTTTTGAAAATTTTAACCCACCTCACTGGACAATTAACATGACTGACGCTGTTTAATTTTGATCTCCATAGGGTTTGCATTGTGCAGTATATCTCCTTGTATCTGGATCTGCTAAGAAGGGTTTTATCTGATCCTTCCCAGTGTTTTATGTCTTTGAGCTGGAAGGCAGAATTGAGTGAGCCTGGTAATTTTCCATTGCCGCTGCGCTATGATGTTTCAATATGCAGCAACTCTGATTACACGGCTCCTGCACTGGGGTGAATTCAGCTTTCTGAGATTTTCCACCTCCCCTTCTAGAGCTCTAATTTGTCTTATTTTTCTGATGTGTTAAAGGGTAACTTCACGTTTGTGGGGGGAAAAAAATGGCAAATAGTAAAAAACAATACAATCGCGGTACAAATCATATTGTAATTGAATGTTATCAAAAACGACCTTTCCTTTTTATTCTGCAGCTGTTGTATTTTCTGAAATTGCAATGCAATATGGCTTCCTGGAGCAGTTCTGTACACAAAATGTGTACTGCCCACACCCCAGAAACATAATTTCCTGCTGTATATTTGGGTTACTAATTTTCCCAGAATCCTGCCTAGTATACAAGTCAGATTTCTGACATCCCCTGCAATAAAAAAGGCCATTTTTGGTGAGATACCCCCAATAGGAACACGTCTAAAGGGATGCAGGCCCAGCAGTTTTTCTCATTAGAGCCTTGCAGCTGCCACAGCTAATAAATAATTATGAAACCATTTGACCCACTCGGCACAAAGGAACAAACAATGATTTCTTCAGAATAACAAAAGGTAGGAATCTGCAACAAAGTTTGTTAAAATCCTTGTAATGTACATAGATCACCCAGAGGGGAATGGTTTTTTTTTTCCAAAAAAAGTGGAGTTACACTTTAGACTTCTTCTCCTTTCCATCTGACTTTTTTCTGTGCTCTCCATCACCCTGACTCTTGTGGCCTCCCATCGCAGAAATTCCTGTCGGGCTTTAACTTGGTCAGTCTCTGCACTTTGGAGACTGCAAGCTCTAAATCAATATTTCTCTGTTGTTCTATTGGTAATATCAATCTTCACTTGGTAATATCAATCTTCACCTGATTTTAGCAATTGAATTGTTTACCTTGTGTTTCAACTTCAATCATGATAATCCTGCACAATAATTCTGTCGATTTTTTTTACCCTATTTTTTACATCTTTCTGCCTATTTATGAGGTTTGCGAAGATGGGACAACCTTATAATTTTTTTTAATTCAGATTTCACTAACTGGGCAGTCTGTAAACACAGAGATCTAAACCATATAGATCAAAATGGCCCCATCCATAATGTGTTCGGTAAAGATCTGTGCACAACCTGTGATGGTTAAAAGACCAGCTGTGCAATACTAGCTAAGAGACAGGGAGTTGAAGTGTGGTTAGAGATGAGAAAATTTCCTGGAAATTTTGAAGCCATGAAGAAATGTTTTTTTTCTGGAAAAATATTGAAATGTAGAAAGAAAATTACGTTCAGTTTTACAAATTGAAAGTCATTTTGTTACACTGGAAACGTGAAATGCAGTGTATATAAATGTAATGTGCTTTCAATAAAAGTGGCTTTTTACAATTGTATTTTTTAAATTACAAATAGAATAATGACTGTATATGTTAAGAACATTTCAACTTAATTTGAGAACAGGTAACATCCCCACCTTACCTCATAATTTAAAAGCTTCCTGCCAATATGTGTTTTCAGTTATTGACAGTGCTCATCCAAAAGCAGATTTTGCACTTGCCAGAGCTCGATCAATGTTTTCGTAATTTTCACGTGTTGTTTTTATCTATAAATTAAGGTTTTACGTAATTTTGGGAGGTAGTGGTTTGCAACATTTCCTTACTTGAAGATGCTGCTGTTGAAAAATTGCTTTGTGTTGATCCAGAAGCATCAGAAAGAGTGTTTCTGGAATGAGAACTCTGGAGGGAAAAGCTGCTTGCATTGTCTTTCTGGTCCTCATTATTTCATTCTATAAATCATTTTTAAATGTCTTTAGGGTACTTCTGGCATTCCAGTATGTTTTGCTATCCTTGTAGCATTTGGGAAAGAATATTTAATCTTGCAATATCTGCAAATTGCAGCTTTGCTCTCAGCAGAAAGTGTACTATGAAAATAGTTCCAAACTCCAGATGTTCGTCTCATCATTTTACTGAGAGAAAGAAAAGAAGAAAAAAAAACAATTTACTGAGCAGAGTATAAGGAAACATTATGCTGTGACAGTTGAGAACATTATTAGGAATTCTTTAAAAGTTATAAAGATAAACTAATTTGTTAGACAAATTTACCCTCTTAACCGTCAATTAAGGGCTCAGAGGACAGAAACCAACCTCTACTGCATCCAAACTATCACCTAACTGTAGGAGCTACAAGATGGAGCCTGCAAGCAAACTAAACTGGAGCCTTTCCCTTGCAGTGCCCCTTAGTCGCAGAAATGCATATTTCCCTTGCTTGAGAACTGCATTGAGAAGTACAGTGTCACTTGAATTGTATTTGATGATTTGCTTGTCTTCAGCTGAGAAAACTTGCAATTATTTAAGACTTTACATAAAGTCTCAGAAATATTTTATTGAGATCTTCATGTGGTATGGTTTGAATACCATGTCATAGATATATTTTTTATTATTGTAAAATAACCTATTCCAGACTTTTTAACATTTTCCGGGAAAAAAAACTGCTTTGAAAAACATTTGTTTCCCCCCACTTTTTCTGTTTTTTTCCAAGCCTTCCCATCTCTAATTGTGGTCACCTTTGTGTCCAGAATAAAATGGTACCCTGCTGGTGGGAAACCTTTCTGATCTATGAATACAGTAAAATACTGATATCAGATGCCCAGCTGAAACCCAAAACAATGTGCTGATCACTGTTGGAATGACAGCAAGTGGAACCACTTTGCTTGAAATTACTGGCCAACAGCATGCAGAAAAAAAAAAATCAAAATGCATACAGAGACTCCATTAAAAAAAGTAAAGAGCAAAATGAACAAAGATTTAATTAGCAATTTCCAGACTTAATTGGAACAATGTACAGCTAATGACCTAGAAACCCCTTTTCATAACAAGACAAAGTTTTACTTTCAGGGCTGCACGCTATGTCCTGGTGAGCTGGAACTGCAAATCTTGCTGTTACTTGTAGTTTCACAACAGCTGGAGCACATGCTGCAGAGGAACATTCTATGTTTACAATGGTAGAACATAATTTGTGCAGTCAATATAAATCACAGTGTAAGGTTCTGCTTTATGTATCCTGCTTGTTTTTTTTTTCAGGATTTGTGTGTATTTCATACAATATATAGTCAGGTGGAACATCCATCATTAAGGAAAAGGTCAATGACAGCAGTGTATGTAATTTATATATATATATATTTCTCCATCTAGAGTTTAGTCTGGTGGAATTTACGTTTGCAGATGAGGATTAAGATGAGAATTCAGATAGCTTTAAATTAATAAACTGTGATTAACTGCTCAGCTATAACATTATTTTTCTGAGGGAGGATTAATTGTAGGGGGGACTGTTAAATGGATTTGTCTGGGTGTACCACTATCTCTGGATGACTTTATAATGCAGTCTATGAGGGCTATAATATGGTTTCCTATTTTAAAAGCAAAATTAAAGAATTTGTTGAGTCTAGAGTGACTGGAGCAAGTAGTAGGTCAGGGATAGAGATCCCACTGGCTAGAGAAAGTGATAAGGGCAGGAGAAGGATCCTGCTGGCAGTACAGCCAGGACAGTGACAATGCTTACATAGAGGAAACATCACAGGATCCAGACTAGCAATATTGGGCTCTCCCTAGCAGCATTACAGGGCCGTCCCAGTGCAACGCAGACTGGCACCCCTCCAGCGAAGGCCATCCTCTGGTACTACAGGCTAAAGCCTGGTAAAACAATGTAAACAACAATTGTTGCAGCTCCTTATAGCAGTGCTTACAATACCCATATTATTACTGTATTTATTACTGTAATCTATATTCAATATACAAAACAATTACATCAATGAAAAACTGTGAGTGTGTTTGCTCTCCGACTGGGTATCTCCGGCCTGCCTACACACAGATCTGTTTTTATATGAAAGGTTCTCTTTAAGTTGTACCGTGAAAAAAAAAGGGATCAAGTGCAATGTTTTCAATGTCAGTTCTGCCTAATCAAAGTATATTTTAATCCTGTAGAGACCTAAGTAAATAACTATAGTATAATTGTCTCAGACTTGCATTGTCATGGGTACAGAATGTCAATTGAAATCAGTTATCCAAGCTACACAGATCAATATTTGAATAGCATTGCACCATCCCATATGTGTTAGGAAGCCTATTGATTTTGTCGTGGGAAAGATTACTGTTCTGCTCTTTTTAATTACCTTTTAGATGGTGGTATTGGGAGTGTTAACCTCTGCAGTCTCCATCAGGTTCACCAATTAAAGTAGATATATAGGCAAAACTTTTTTTTTTTTTTGGTTTGAGTAAGGGAGGGCCGGTTTTTTGTTTTTTTCTGCCATTCGTGTCCCATTGCAGAAATTTCACTTCCTGTCCCATAGCCAACAAAGAAATGCGAGGAAATCCCTGAAAATTAAGCAAATTCTTTGGGGACCCTCAGGTCACCAGAACTAGTGTCCTCATTGGAAGATTTTCCCTCTATTATTTTCTGGGGACAACCCAAAGTTTGGGATTTTCTTTTACTTTCACTTTCAAAGATAATGGTAAACAGGACAAATAGAGAAGGTGAATCTCCCTAAGAGAGGCACAGACAGCAATAAAAACTGACAAGCAATGTAATACCTCTGAACTCCATCCAAAACTAAAAAAAATTGTTTGCCTTTAGTTGTACATCAAAAGGAAAAGATGAAAAATGAAAGTATAGTTTATTCAAAGGTGTTCCTACATAGGAGTATGTAATGTAATATGGATTTGCCTTTTATGGGCACAAATATACTAAAGGCCTGAAATAAGTCACTAAATCAAATTGTTTACCCCTTCTAGAGTGTATACATGCTCTTTAGTGTCAAATTTTCTGTTATCTGAGTAGCAGCTTTCAAAAAGTACTTTTTTTAAACAGACTTCCCAGGAAACATCAGGGAATATGCAAAGCTCTTGCAGATAGATATCTAGTGCGTATCAGTCCCGAGACTCCAGTACCACAAGGTTGTAATGGTCTCCAGTAACCACTTTGCCACTAAGGGCATCCTTTAGACAAGGATGGCCCACTTTCCTTTCTTCCAGGTTACGGAACAAGTGCCTCATTGTTCTATGTTCCAGAAGCTAATTCATTCCACCACAAGGGCACAAACTCCGATAAACTTGTTTTTAAATTGCTTAGATCCCAAACAAAGCCTGATAAGCCTTAGCTCAGTTAAGTGCAATTTTATCATGTTGGCACTGTGGCATGATCTGTGGAAGATATTTATATCCTGCTGTGCTGGAACTATTGATAAAAGACAATGTCACAGATCTCTCGCTACTAATTACTGCTCAAAACATTATGGTATTCGTGGGAAAAGTGAATGAGTGTAATCTTCTGTAATGCAGACACTGAAGTATCTAGTTCAGTGTTCTCTATACAGCATTGCCAAAGATTTAAAAATGTATAATAATAATAATAGTGTGTCACTGCTGTGGGGAAAGTAGAGTGTAAGTCGCTCTGGTGCAGAGACATACATGATTGGTTCTGGGTTCTCAGTACAGCAAGGTGGAATATGTCAGAGCTATACAATTGTATTTAATAGTGTGTGACTGTGCTGGTAAAATTATAGTGTAAGCTCCTCTGGTTCATAGAGTGATGGGAATGGCTTAATGTTTTTTATACAGCACTCTGGAATATGTCTAACCTATTTAAATGCATAATCATATTAATAGACCGTGTGACTGTGCTAGGAACATTAGAGCGTAAGCTCCACTGGTATAGACACTTGTGAATGATTCATGTGGAATATATCAGAGCTATAAAAGTATGTAATAGTGTAGAGATGTGGGGAAATATTAAAGTGTAAACTCCTGTGATGAAAAAAAATGATATGAATTGTTCAGTGTCCTCTGCACAGCACTGTGGAATATGTCAGAACTATAAAAACCTATAACCGTATTAGTATGAGTGTGATAGGGGCATTACAGTGTAATTTGTCAAAGGACAGAGACTGATAAAAATGAATTGTGTACTTGTACAGCACTGTATTATATGTCAAGGCTACACATAGAATATTAATAATGAGTGTGGCTGCATTGGGTGCAGGGCATTTGAATTAAATTTCCTCTGGAGTGATATAAATGGCTCAGTGTTTTCTGGAGCATCAAAACATTTCTCTAAATTAGTTATAATGATGATTTTGTTTCACTGCTGTTTATTTTGTTGCCACCTTTTCTTGGAAAAAAATGTGGCCTTCTAATCTCTTTCCTATTGGCTAACAAGTCCTGTTTTTACCAGCCAGAACTACTCACATACACAAGAGAAAATGGTTGCCCCATTATTAGTCCTTTCTTTGATTTCTTTGAAGTGGAACTCAGTTGAAGTAGAGTTAAGAAAGGAAACACAGAGCACAGTGTGGAACCAGGCATCCCATAGACCCGGAACTCTTTTAAATGCTGTCGATGTTTTAGACAGCGTAGCTCCTGAAGACATCGGATATTGGTAGCGCTGGGAGGCAGAAGGGGTAAGTATCAACTCTTTTTTCTTTGCAGCCATTGGTTTTGGATTCAAAAATAGATACAGTGTCTCTTTAAGAATTTGTTTATGGAGTTAAAAAAAAATCATAACTTGAATTTGTACACAGTCTTTTCTAGGCCTCCTTCTAAATATACTAGTTGCTTGGCTTGTCAATGTCTTCAGTACATTCTGAGCCACTGACCTAGAACAAGTATTCAAAACCCCCCCCCAAAAAAAGAGTCCTGTTCATCCCATGCCAGAAAGTATTGAAACCATTGGATGAGCAGGTCAGCTCTAGCATCCCTTTAATAGAGGGTGTGAAGGATCGGTGGATTTTATGACCACTGTTAATATCTGTGACAGTAGTCACATCATTGTGAGCCAGTCCTGCCAAATCTCAATCATTAGTACAGACCAAGAGCTGTCTTTGACAGCTCAGCCACTGTGCGGGGAGCATGCAGTGAGCATGCTCCCAGCACACAAAGCTCTGCCACTCCTGGGTGCATATATGCAGAATATGGCTGTTAAAGCTCAACCTTTTTGCTGTTACATTGGCAGCAAGAGGTCAGCATTGACTGCCTCTAAAGTTTTTTCTATTTTAGGCATCTCAGTTGCAAAATTCATAACTGATCAGAAGAACTGTGGGATATTATAACATAGTGTCTCGCGGTAGCCTAGAAAACGTATGTTTCTCTTACGTCCTCTGACAGTCGCCGCCCACTCATACAGTCTTCACCAATGGGTATTGACCTCTTATCCACAGGAGCAAGCTAGGCATAAGACTTGTTAAAAACAAAGTAATTTACATAGACACACCTGTAGGGGGCTGTCCCACTGGTCCAATACCCCCCTGCTATCAGCATTCCCAACTCAGTTTGTCTTCTGCCTAGTTAAGGAGTAAGATAGGCTATCCCTGTGCTGGGCCTACGGTCTCAGCCTTTCTTCTGTTTTATTACTTTTATTTTCTGCAATGTGTTTTTCCTTGCACTACTAGCTTTTCTCTGTCACTCATTGACAGACGTAGTCCTCCTTGATTAATATCAACTCGGGTTATACTGCCCTCTTCAGGAGTAGGACTAGACAGGAAAGAAAACGTTCTGGCCACACCTTAGGGGCAGTCCCAGAGGGTATATCCTCTCACTTCCTGCTACAGGATATCAGTTTTTTTCTGTCTAGTTAGGAGTAAGGACCTAAGTTCCTTGCTGGGATCTTTGGTCCTGGCAAGATTTTTTAGAAAGACTTTTTAGGCAGCTTTTCTTCTCCAGTGTTCCTGTGAGATCTTCAAGCAAGTATGCTGAAACTGGGCGACGGGCTGGATGTTGAGATCCAGTGGTCACCCCAGTTCAGCCTACGAGCGCGTGCAGGCCATAGCTCCGATCCCCTCGAGGTGGCCGCAGGACCCTCCAGTACCCCACTTGTGATGATGCATTATCAGCAGTTTGGAGTCTTTGGTATCCCGGGTGGAGGTAGCCTGTCAGGGACGGGGGTCAAGAAAAGCGACCCCCGCCTACCCCTATTTCATCTGATACTTCAGATACGGATTCTGAGCTGGTCATTGCAGCCCCTTTTCTGGGGTTGTTGTCTCAGGTACGGTCTCCTCAGACAGTGAGGAGGACACCTCTGCCATAGCACAAGAAGCGTTGGTGGAGGCACTAGTTGTGTCTGTCCGGGAAACCTTAAATCTTGAGATTACACCGGCAGAGGTAGCTGAGACTGATATTCCTTTTTTGGTACTAGCAAGCCTACCAAAATGGCAAAGGGTTTCCCTTGCCCAAATGGGGTCGTCCGAAAACGAACCCCTGCTATTTCCTAACGCATTGCTAGGCGCTATCGGTTTGAGGTATCCCTCATTATAAGATGGACGGTACGACCAATAGTGGACTCACCGATTTTCCAGACTAAATAAAGCCACTGTTATCCCGTTGGATTGACAGAATGGGCCCCCACCCATCTCTAGGATGGGGGGACGTCTTCACCGGTTTCCGGATCCATGGCTTTCCAGAATCCCGGATAAAGGGGTTTGCGAGGTCATACGGTTGGGATACAAGATCGAGTTTCGATCACTTCCACCGGTGCGATTCTTCCCTTCCAATATTCGACATCCCCGGGTCTCTTAAAAAGCTTTGCGGGGGACAGCTTGATGCAACAGGGAGTGGGAGTTCCCATTCCTTGGACAGTTTCAGGGGTTCTAGTCGAACCTGTTCACAATGCCCAGGAAAAAGGGCTAGGTGCGTCTAATTCTGGTCTTGGGAGAGATGGAGTCCATCCGAACAGTGGTGGCCTCCCTGCATCAGGGGGATCTCCTGGCGTCCATAGACATTTAGGATGCCTATCTTCATATCCCCATCTCCACAGGCTGGTTCCCACCAGGACACTGAACTATCTGGGCCTAATTTTGGGGTGTTTCTCCATGCGGAGAAACTCCAGAAGATTCAGTCAATGATTCGGATGTTGCTGTCCGTCAACTGGCTGGGACTGATGGTCGCCTCCTTAGAGGCAGTACCGTTTGCCCAGTCTCATACCCGAATTCTCCAAGAGGAGATTCTTCTCAAATGGAATCGGAAACCCGATTCCCTGGACAATCGGATCCGATTGAGCGAGCGGACCAGGGAGGCTCTGGTCTGGTGGCTTCGGTCTCCGATGCTCAGCCAGGGGAAGTCATTTCTTCTGATAAATTCCAGGTTACCGATAAATGTGTTGGAACTGAGAGCGATCAGACTTTGTCCGATTTACTGGACCGAGCAGCTCCAGGGCAGCCCGGTTCGGATCCAATCGGACTATGCCACGGTCATGACTTATGTCAATCACCAAGGGGCACCAAGAGTGCCCTGGCGGCCATAGAAGTGGCCAACATTCTTTATTGGGCGGAACAGTTGTTCCAGCTCTCTCCGCGATATTCATCCCGGGGGTGGAAAGGCAGATTATCTCAGCCGTCAGATTCTGGATTAAGAAGAATAGTCTCTTCATCCAGAGGTATTTCACCAGCTGTCCCTTCATTGGGGCACCCCGGATATGGATCTGTCGGCAGCTCGGCTCAACAGGGCTCGCGCCCAACAGGGCTCGCGCCCGCGATCCTCTAGCGGACGCAGCAGACGCGCTGAGCGCCCCGTAGGGGCAGTATCAGCTAGTATATGTCTTCCCCCCTCTCAAGTTGCTGCTGAGATTTCTCCGCAGGATAGAGGTGGAGGGAACTCCAGTTATCCTGGAAATTCCGGGCTGGCCTCGTCAAGCCGGGTACGCCGACTTGGGCAGGCTAGTCGCGGACGCTCCTTGGAGACTTCCTCTCAGAGAGGATCTGCGGTCTCAAGGACCGATCTTCCATCGTGCTTTACAGTCACTGGTTTTAACGGCCTGGCCATTGAGACCCAGGTACTGAAGGACAGAGAATTGTCAGCTTCAGTTATTCCTACTCTAATTAAAGCAAGGAAAGCGACTTCCAGCAAAGTCTATTATCGCACATGGAAGACTTATATTGCGTGGTGTGAATCTTTGGGATTTCCCCCACGTACCTATTTGGTGACCCGAATTTTGGCTTTTCTGCAAAAGGGGGTTGAGCAGAAACTATCCTTGAGCTCTATCAAGGGTCAGGTTTCAGCGTTAGCAATCTTCTTTCAGAAGCCGCTGGCTACTCATTCCTTGGTGCGGAATTTCATCCAGGGGGTGCGGTACTTGGCTCCGCCAGTGCGCGCGCCCTTACCGCCCTGGGATCTTAATTTGGTTTTGTCGGTTCTGCAGAAACCTCCCTTTGAAAATATCAGGGAGATTCCCTTGCTTACTTTATCCCAGAAGGTGGCCTTCTTGGTGGCTATCACTTCTGCACGCAGGGTGTCAGAACTGGCTGCATTATCATGCCATTCCCCATATCTAGTGGTTCATAGGGATAAGGTAGTTCTTCATCCGAAGCCATCCTTTCTTCCTAAGGTGGTTTCAGATTTTCATCTGAATGAAGATATTGTGCTACCTTCCTTGTGTCCTAAGCCCAATCATCCTCGGGAATGTGCGTTGCATTCCTTGGATGTAGTTCGGGCAATCAGGGTATACCTGAAGACTACGGAATCGTTCCGTAAAACGGATTCATTTTTTGTGATCACGGATGGCCCCAGAAAGGGGTTGCCTGCATCTGCCTCGACTATCTCCAAATGGATTAGACAGACGGTGGTACAGGCTTATTCTATTAAGGGTTGGAATCCTCCGTTCCCTGTTAAGGCGCACTCCACTCGAGCGCTCAGTACTTCCTGGGCCTACCGCCATCAGGCGTCAGTGGTCCAGGTTTGCAAGGCGGCTACCTGGTCGTCGGTGCATACCTTTACAAAATTTTATAAAGTTGATGAGATGCCTCCTTTTGGCCGCAAGGTTTTGCAGGCCACAATTTGAGGAGACCGGTGGTCTACCTCGAGGGTTTTTTTCCGTTGGAATTTCAGTTGAGTCTCATCTTTTGATTGATGAGCCTTTAAAACTTCTAGTTGGCACCGGTTGGGCCTTCTAGATTGGATTTTGATTTCCATTTTCCCACCCCTCATTTGTGGCACTGCTTCGGGACGTCCCGAGTTGATATTAATCAAGGAGGACTACGTCTGTCAATGAGCGACAGAGAAAAATGGATTTTTGTAAGATCTTACCGTAAAATCCTTTTCTCTTAAGCTCATTGACAGACGTAGTACCCGCCCCTCTGTTTTTGAGTTGGGTTGGGTTAAATTCTCTGACACTGCTTTGTGACATAACTGATATCCTGTAGCAGGAAGTGAGAGGATATACCCTCTGGGACTGCCCCTAAGGTGTGGCCAGAACGTTTTCTTTCCTGTCTAGTCCTACTCCTGAAGAGGGCAGTATAACCCGAGTTGATATTAATCAAGGAGGACTATGTCTGTCAATGAGCTTAAGAGAAAAGGATTTTACGGTAAGATCTTACAAAAATCCATTTTTTATTTGTTATGCGCTTAGTTAGTCGATTCTCCGGAAGACTTCAGCGTTTGCGGTGCTGGGAATCGGACTGGTCGTCCTGACATTCAGGACAGAGGATCTTAAGGAATCCCAGCCCGCCATTGAGCATTTAGCAGGCTATGTGTGCGCCCTGGCCTAGCAAACGACCTGCCCCTGCCCTCAGGGGCAAAAGCCCGCGAGGTGGCTACCTCGCCGGGATGCCTCAACATGCGGTTCTGACCGTGCGACGCATCCTATTTTTGGCTGCCGGCCCCCCGCCATCTGGGGTGGGGGGTTCCCGCAATCTAGAGGCACCCATGCCATGTGATGCGGTAAGTAACCTCTGTGTGGGGCCTCTGTCTGGAGATAACATTCTGCTCTGTCTGCCTCCCCTCATGTCTGTGTCCGGGGCTCGCATCCCTCCCGGTCCCTGCGGGGGCTTCTAGAGCATGTTATGCTGTGTGGGGGTCTGTGGGGGTCCCTAACCCTGTCCGCACTGTCAGTGTGCTTTTGGGGTACAGTCATGGTTGGGCGGACCGATGCGGTTTAAAAACCGTGGGGCCGCTATTTTAGGTGTGGGCGGCTGCTTTGGCCTCACTGTGGGCACTTCTGTAGCTCCTCTATGTAGTGTTTTGGCACCTTCAGGCGCCATCTTGCGTGTGGCAAGGTGTTTTCTTTTGTACATGGTCGGCGGCCATTTTCTCGGAGCCTCCCATTCCTATGCATAGGCAACCATTTTTCCTTGGGCCAATCCTTGTTGGTCCTCTAGCTGTGTGACATCACTTCCTTCCTGCATGAAGAGAGATCGTTTCAGCAGCGTGGTAACACTCCTGGGGGTCCTTTTTGCTGTTTTTGGCAATATTCCTCTGCTTTCCGTGTCTTTCCTCTCTCAGTGGGATACTTATCATTCAGAGATGTATAGTAACTAAGTAGAACTACTTCACTACTGTACTTAAGTACCGAAAGGCGGTATCTGTACTTTCCTAGAGTAGAATTGTTTTTCTCCTACTTCCACTTTTACTTCACTACATTTTTTCGATGATTTCAATACTTCTACTCCGATATTTTTTTTTTGTGCTGCATACTTACTCGTTACTATTATAAAAATTACCACTGCCAGAACAGTAGATGGCAGGTTTCATGAAGCTCAAAACATGTGTATTATCAGCGCATACGAAAATAAATGCTACTGTATGCATAAATAAAAGCTGCATTTGAAATAATAAAAAACAATATGATGTTCAAACTTTTGACTTCTTTCTTTAATAACTACATAACACAGTACTTGTACTTTTACTTTCAGTACTTGAGTAGCAATTTTTTTTCATAACTACTGGTACTTTAACTTTCAGTACTTGAGTAGCAATTTTTTTTCATAACTACTGGTACTTTAACTTTCAGTACTTGAGTAGCAATTTTTTTTAAAAAACTACTTGCAATACTTAAGTACAAAATGTTTTGAATACTTTAGTACTTCTACTCAAGTCACTTTTTGATTGAGCACTTGTACTTTTACTCAAGTATGGGTTTCGAGTACTTTATACAACTCTGTTTAGATTGCAGTACATTACGGTGGGCGCCACGATCGAGTCTTAAAGGGCCAGTGTCCTTGTACTTGTCACGGAGTCCCAGGACAGCAAATTTTCCCCAGCCTTGGTTAATGATTCAGGTACTCCTGATTCTTCTCCTTCTCTGGCTGCTGCACTTGTAACTTTAGCGTCCAAGGGGGACTTGTTGATGTCAGAACGGGCTTCTAGAAAGAGAATTAGGCCTTCGCCTTCCTCTGTTTCTGAATCTGATATGGTTGCCTTGGACAGTGTACCCCCAGAGGGGTCTCAGTTCTTTCCTTCTGATGGGGAGGTGGAGGAGGATAATGGGGATGATTTTTCCCCTGAAATGGCTAAAGAACGCGCTGCCGTGTCTGCGCTTATTGCTTCTATTAAGGATACACTACATTTAGAGGATGAGCCCAACCCGCCGGGTAAGCAGTCTTTCTTTGGGACTCGCAGGACCCAAAAGGCGGCACAGGTATTTTCCTGTCCCGCTGAGTTTCACGAAGCGGTGAACGAATAATGGCGTAATTTAAAGCGCCCTTTTTTGATACCCAAACGGTTTCGGTTCTGTTACCCTTTCGCCTCTCCTACGGATTCGCGCTGGACTGTGTCCCCTAAAGTTATTCACACTGTGTCCAGGTTGAACAAGGCCACTCTTATGCCCTCGTAGGATTCTCCGGTGTTTAGGGACCCTACAGACAGGCGGGTGGAATCTCTTACTCGCCACGCTTATACGGTGGCGGGTTCCTTGCTGAAGACCATCTTCGTCTCGGTTATGGTTTCTCAGGCTGTGGCTGATTGGGCCAGGGTGCTCAAACGCACTCTGGAGGCGGATTCCGCCCCTCCGACTACTGTGGAGATGGTGGATCAGATGCGTCAGGCGGTTCTGTACCTGTGTGATGCAGCCTTGGATGAGGCTCCCCTAGTAGCGTGGCTATTTGGTGTCATGGTGCTAATCCATCGTCTGGTCTGGCTGAAGAGCTGGTCGGCTGACCAGTCCTCCAGGAAGACGGTGTCTGATATTCCTTATGCGGGGAATCGTCTCTTTGGGGAATCCCTAGACTAATTGGTTAAAGGGGTCACTGGGGGCAAGAGTACTCTGCTGCCCCAGAACCCCAAGGGAAAAAATTTCCGCGGTAAGCGGGGCCCTTCTTTTAAACCAAATCAGGGGTCCTTTCGTGCCTTCAAGGCGCAGGACAAGGGGAAACCCTTTAAGGGCCACGGTGGTCAGAAGAAGCCCTGGGCGGGCAAGCCGAAACCAAGCTACGCTGGATCGGCAGGTCCCGCCGCCTAAACCTGAAGGGACGCCCTCACCCATTCCAGGGGTGGGGGGACGTCTGCGCGGTTTTCTAGAACCATGGCTGTTCCGGATCCCGGACAGGTGGGTTCAGGAAATCATTCGATCAGGATACAAGATAGAATTCCTTTCTCGTCCAGCGGACAGATTCTTTCCCTCAAATCTTCATTTGACCCCAGATCGGTTGCGCGATCTTCAACGGGCGGTTCAGGATCTCCTCACCCAGGGGGTGGTCATCCCGGTGCCTCATCGGGACTGGTTTTGGGGGTTTTACTCAAATCTGTTCCCTGTGCCCAGAAAGGAGGGCAAGGTACGTCCGATTCTGGACTTGAAGGCTCTGAACCCCTTCGTGCGGGTTCAGAAGTTCCGCATGGAATCCCTCCGTTCGGTGGTGGCCTCTTTAACCACTTCTCCCTGGGCGGATGTCATATGACGTCCGTAACCTTTGCGGGAGTATACCGGGATGATGCCTCTAGCTAGAGGCATCATCCCGGTACCGTGGTTTAGAGCTGACAGTTGGCTTTCCGTCGGTACCGACCGATGCGGCTCGGGAGCCGATCGATCGTTACCCGGGGGCGGGAGGGGACATCCCCCCCCTCCCGCCACCTTCCGTGGCTTTTACCGGGGCTCCGGATGGAGTCCCGATCAATGCCGGAAACGGCTTAGATCGGGTCTCCGATGACGTAACCCGGAGGCGGCATCCATGACGTCACTTCCGGGTTAGTGTGCTGCAAAAGGCGGCAAATTTGAAAAACGGCTGTATGCAAAAACGTTTTCGGCGTTTTGCATACAGGGAAGTGTAGTGGAGGGGTCTAGGGTCTTTTAGACCCTCGATCCCTCCATAAAGTGTACCTGTCACTACATATTGGTGTCACAAGGGATGGTTTACATTGCTTGTGACATCAATAAAAGTGATCAGATTTTTTTTTTTTAAAAAAAACTGTAATAAAGTTAAAAAAATAAATAAAATAAATGGGAAAAAAAATAAAAATTTAGCCGCCCCCGTCACCGTTGGCTCGCGCACAAAAAAAAAACGTATACGGAAGTCGAGCCACAAATGAAATCGCTGTTCAAACCACACATGTGAGGTATCGCCGCGATCGTCAGAGCGTGAGCAATAATTAAAAAAAAAGAGCTACACTCTAACTCTAAACTGGAAACCATTAAATAAATTTAAAGCGTCGCCTATTGAGATCTCTATTGACCGTAGTTTGTCGCCATCCCACGGGGGGCGCAATTTTAAACCGTAACATGTTGTGCATCTATTTACTCGGCGTGACATCATCTTTCAAAATATACAAAAAAAATGGGCTAACTTTACTGTTTAGTATTTTTTAAATGCAGTGAAATGTGATTTTTCAAAATTTTTCCCTAAAAAATGGCGTTTTAAAGACCGCTGCGCAAATACCGCGTGACAAAAAATATTGCAATGACCGCCATTTTATTCTCCAGAGTCTTTGCTAAAAAAATATATATAATGTTTGGGCGTTCTAAGTAGTTTTCTAGGAAAAAATACTGATTTTAACTTGTAAACAAAAAGTGTCCGAAATAGGCCTGGTGGGGAAGCGGTGAAAGAGGTTGTAAACCCACATTTATTTTTTTTTTTCACCCTGCAAGAGAAACGCAAAATGAGCTAGTATGCATCGCATACTAGCTCATTATGAAATACTTACCTTAGAACGAGCCCCCACCATGCCGCCCGCTTACCTCTAAGACGGGCGACATGTCCAGTCGCCCGTCTTTCGGGATCGCGGCATCCGGCCATCTGATTGGCCGGAGCCGCGGTGACGCCACTCCCACACACGCGCGCGGGAGCCGACGGTCACGGCATGGGGCTCTGAAGGAACGGCACGAGCGGCCATTCCTTCAGAGCGCATGCACCAGTGACGTCACTGGCTGCATGTAAGGTAAATATCTCCTAAACGGTACATGTTTAGGAGATATTTACAGTACCTATAGGTAAGCCTTATCATAGGCTTACCTATAGGTACAACTTGCAGAGGAGGGTTTACTTCCTCTTTAAGCCCAGGAGATTTCCTGGCTTCCATGGATCTCAAGGATGCATATTTACACATCCCCATATTCGAGGGTCATCAGAGGTTCCTCCGGTTCGCAATCGCGGAGGAACACTATCAGTTTGTGGTGTTGCCTTTCGGTCTCGCTTCGGCTCCAAGGGTGTTTACCAAAGTGCTGGCCCTGTTGCGGGCGCAGGGGATTGCGATCTTGGGGTACCTGGACGATCTCCTGTTAAGATCGAGTGCCAGCCCGAGCCTATTACGCGATCTATCAACTACCGTTCAGACGCTCCAGGAGTTCGGGTGGACCATCAATGTGCAGAAGTCGACCTTGTCCCCTTCTGTG
The DNA here is from genome assembly GCF_965119305.1 of Pelophylax lessonae. Lineage (NCBI taxonomy): Eukaryota > Metazoa > Chordata > Amphibia > Anura > Ranidae > Pelophylax > Pelophylax lessonae. The sequence continues at coordinate 188,411,454 of NC_138774.1, forward strand.
CGTCTCCCTTACCTGGGAATGGTTCTGGACTCTGCCCAAGCAAAAGTCTTTCTACCGGAGGACAAGCTCCGGACTCTGCAGACCGAGGTCTTGTCCCTTAGGGACAACAAATCCCCATCACTCAGGACCTGCATGCGGTCCCTGGGGTTGATGGTATCGGCCTTCGAGGCGATACCGTTTGCACAGTTCCACACGCGATTTCTTCAGGCGGAGATCCTGGCCAGGTGGGACAGACTTTGCCTCCTTTGGGACTTGAACTTGGTCCTGTCCGTTCTGCAACGGCCTCCCTTTGAAAACATCAGGAAAATTTCTCTGCCTCTGCTGACGAGAAAGGTTGCCTTTCTGTTGGCGATCACATCTGCTCGCAGAGTGTCGAAGTTGGCCGCTTTGTCTTGCCGCTCCTCTTACCTGGTGGTTCATAGGGATAAGGTGGTCTTGCGTCCTAACCAATCTTTCCTTCCTAAGGTGGTGTCTGATTTTCACCTTAACGAGGATATTGTCTTACCTTCGCTGTGTGCGAATCCTAAGCATCCTAAGGAGTGTGCCTTGCATTCCTTGGATGTAGTCTGGGCAATCAGGGTCTACCTGTCCTCCACTGAATCCTTCAGAAGGTCGGATTCTCTTTTTGTCCTTCCTGAGAGACCTCGGAAGGGTATGGCTGCATCTGCTGCAACCATTTCTAGATGGATCAGGCAGACGATTGTACAGGCCTATTTGATTAGGGAACGGGTACCGCCCTTCCCTGTCAAGGCGCACTCTACCAGAGCGGTGAGTGCGTCCTGAGCTTTCCGGCATCAGGCTTCGGTGGACCAGGTGTGCAAGGCTGCGACTTGGTCGTTTGTGCACACCTTTTCCAAATTTTACAAACCGTAACATGTTGGGTATCTATTTACTCGGCGTGACATCATCTTTCAAAATATACAAAAAAAATGGGCTAACTTTACTGTTTAGTATTTTTTAAATGCAGTGAAATGTGATTTTTCAAAATTTTTCCCAAAAAAATGGCGTTTTAAAGACCGCTGCGCAAATACCGCGTGACAAAAAATATTGCAATGACCGCCATTTTATTCTCCAGAGTCTTTGCTAAAAAAATATATATAATGTTTGGGCGTTCTAAGTAGTTTTCTAGGAAAAAATACTGATTTTAACTTGTAAACAAAAAGTGTCCGAAATAGGCCTGGTGGGGAAGCGGTGAAAGAGGTTGTAAAGTGTAAACCCACATTTATTTTTTTTTCACCCCATGTCCAGTCGCCCGTCTTTCGGGATCGCGGCATCCGGCCATCTGATTGGCCAGAGCCGCGGTGACGCCACTCCCGCACACGCGCGCAGGAGCCGACGGTCACGGCATGGGGCTCTGAAGGAACGGCACGAGCGGCCGTTCCTTCAGAGCGCATGCACCAGTGACGTCACTGGCTGCATGTAAGGTAAATATCTCCTAAACGGTACATGTTTAGGAGATATTTACAGTACCTATAGGTAAGCCTTATCATAGGCTTACCTATAGGTACAACTTGCAGAGGAGGGTTTACTTCCTCTTTAAGCCCAGGAGATTTCCTGGCTTCCATGGATCTCAAGGATGCATATTTACACATCCCCATATTCGAGGGTCATCAGAGGTTCCTCCGGTTCGCAATCGCGGAGGAACACTATCAGTTTGTGGCGTTGCCTTTCGGTCTCGCTTCGGCTCCAAGGGTGTTTACCAAAGTGCTGGCCCTGTTGCGGGCGCAGGGGATTGCGATCTTGGGGTACCTGGACAATCTCCTGTTAAGATCGAGTGCCAGCCCGAGCCTATTACGCGATCTATCAACTACCGTTCAGACGCTCCAGGAGTTCGGGTGGACCATCAATGTGCAGAAGTCGACCTTGTCCCCTTCTGTGCGTCTCCCTTACCTGGGAATGGTTCTGGACTCTGCCCAAGCAAAAGTCTTTCTACCGGAGGACAAGCTCCGGACTCTGCAGACCGAGGTCTTGTCCCTTAGGGACAACCATTCCCCATCACTCAGGACCTGCATGCGGTCCCTGGGGTTGATGGTATCGGCCTTCGAGGCGATACCGTTTGCACAGTTCCACACGCGATTTCTTCAGGCGGAGATCCTGGCCAGGTGGGACAGACTTCCTCAATCCTTGAAAAGGAGAATATCTCTGAGTCGCCACGTCAGAGTAGATCTTCTCTGGTGGCTTCAGTCCCCGGCTCTGATGGAGGGAAAATCCTTCCGTCCGTTGTTGTGGACGGTGATCACCACGGATGCCAGCCTGTCGGGCTGGGGTGGTGTGCTGGGCATTCTGTCTGCCCAGGGCACTTGGTCAGAGGAGGAGTCCTCCCTGCCGATAAACATCTTGGAACTGCGGGCGATCAGGCTGTGCTTGTTCCGTTGGTCGGATCAGCTTCAGGGCCGCCCTGTGCGGGTGCAGACGGACGACGCCACTGCGGTGGCTTACATCAATCACCAAGGGGGCACCAGGAGTGTCCGGGCGGCCCAGGAGGTGACCAAGATTCTGGCTTGGGCCGAGACTCATGTCCCGGCGATTTCGGGGACCAGGGGGAATGGTCCCTACACCCGAAGGTGTTCCGGATGCTGTGTGCGAGATGGGGAACCCCAGATATGGATCTGTTCGCATCTCGGCTAAGCAACAAGATGTCAGGTACGTGGCAAGAATGCGCGACCCTCTGGCAGACGCCTCGGATGCGCTGGTGGTGCCTTGGCATCAGTATCACCTGATTTATGCCTTCCCCCCCAGATTCAGTTGCTGTCCAGGTTCCTTCGCAGGTTGGTTTCGGAACCAAAGTTGGTGATTCTGGTGGCCCCAGACTGGCCGCGCCGGTCTTGGTACGCGGATATTATACAACTGGTCGTCGAGCCTCCATGGCGATTCCCCTTACGGGACGATCTGCTGTCTCATTGGCCGATCTTCCATCCTGCTTTACGGTCGCTGGCTTTAACGTCGTGGCTGTTGAAAGCCAGGTCTTCCTACCTGGTCAAGGCTAGGAAGGCCTCGTCCGGTAAGATCTATTACCGTACCTGGAAGGCTTATTTTGCCTGGTGTGAATCCAGGGGCATCCATCCTCGCTCCTTTTCGGTGGCTAGGGTGTTGGCCTTCCTCCAATCTGGTGTGGACCAGCACCTTGCGCTGACCACGATTAAGGGCCAGTTATCTGCCCTGGCGATCCTTTTTCAGTGCCCCTTGGCGTCTAATTCGTTGATACGCACCTTTTTTCAAGGAGTGTGTCATTTGGCTCCTCCTCGGAGGGCTCCTTTGCCTCCTTGGGACTTGAACTTGGTCCTGTCCGTTCTGCAACGGCCTCCCTTTGAAAACATCAGGAAAATTTCTCTGCCTCTGCTGACGAGAAAGGTTGCCTTTCTGTTGGCGATCACATCTGCTCGCAGAGTGTCGAAGTTGGCGGCTTTGTCTTGCCGCTCCTCTTACCTGGTGGTTCATAGGGATAAGGTGGTCTTGCGTCCTAACCAATCTTTCCTTCCTAAGGTGGTGTCTGATTTTCACCTTAACGAGGATATTGTCTTACCTTTGCTGTGTGCGAATCCTAAGCATCCTAAGGAGTGTGCCTTGCATTCCTTGGATGTAGTCTGGGCGATCAGGGTCTACCTGTCCTCCACTGAATCCTTCAGAAGGTCGGATTCTCTTTTTGTCCTTCCTGAGGGACCTCGGAAGGGTATGGCTGCGTCTGCTACAACCATTTCTAGATGGATCAGGCAGACGATTGTACAGGCCTATTTGATTAGGGAACGGGTACCGCCCTTCCCTGTCAAGGCGCACTCTACCAGAGCGGTGAGTGCGTCCTGGGCTTTCCGGCATCAGGCTTCGGTGGACCAGGTGTGCAAGGCTGCGACTTGGTCGTTTGTGCACACCTTTTCCAAATTTTACAAACTTGATATTCTGGCATCAGCAGATGCTTCCTTTGGCCGCAAAGTTCTGTGTGCTGCATTGCTTTAAGGGGGCCCTAGTTTTGCTGGTCCCTGGCTGTTGGGGTTGTTTTCCCCTTGTTTATTTGCTTACCTGGGTTGTTTGCTCCAGTTGAGCTTTTCTGTTACCCAGAGGATTTACCTTTCTGTTCAGATAAGGTTCCTTTCTCTGACTTGGGTGCTGCGTTGCCTTTGTGACGGTTGCGCTTCCCACCCCTCATGTCTACACTGCTTTGGGACATCCCATTGGTGAAGACTGTCTGAGGACGTAAGAGAAAACTGAATTTTTGTAAAATCTTACTGTAAAATTCCTTTCTCTGAGTCCTCTGACAGGCGCCACCCCTGCCCCTCTTTTGGGGTTTTTTGGAGTTTAACTGCTTGCTACCAAACTGGTACAGCCCCCTACAGGTGTGTCTATGTAAATGACTTTGTTTTTAACAAGTCTTATGCCTAGCTTGCTCCTGTGGATAAGAGGTCAATACCCATTGGTGAAGACTGTATGAGTGGGCGGCGACTGTCGGAGGACTCAGAGAAAGGAATTTTACTGTAAGATTTTACAAAAATTCAGTTTTTACACATCTCTCAAGCTCCTCTCATACATCTTTTAAAATCTGTGATCCTATGTCCACTTTGGGTTTTGTACCTATCCATTTTGTCAATTTAGGCTCATCTAGGATACAGTCAGTGCTCTGCAGCTAAAGTTTAATGGAAAACTGCAAAACTATGTGGAGGCTGACCAGCATTAGGCTTGGGAAGCCTGTTGCTTAGAATTGATAAAATTTAGAATAAGCTGAGGCATGGCTAAGTTTTGTTGTAAGTTTAATTTTTTTTCCTCAGAAGCACTGTACAGCACATGTAAATAGCACAAATAAACTCCCCACTGATGGCCAAGACATTATTGGTCTGGTATCTGTGCCTAAAAAGGTTGCTCACCCCAGGGGGCATTGTACCTGCTACCTAACCCCAGCTCACAGGTACCGTTTGAAATAAATTGCACATTGTGGTTCTGTTGAGACTATAGTTCAGATGCCTTCGGTGCTAAGCTTTTTCTACCACCCCGCCTCTCCTCCAGCACTCCATCTTACAAGCAACAAGTAAACCGTTTGTGAAGTCTGTCCAATTAACCAGACAAGATAAGATAAAGGGAATTACTCTTCATCTTAATACAGCCTTTAATTAGTTTTATCTTGAACACTTCTCTGCTCACAACATGTTGATAGGCAGCCACATCCAGATAAATGTGGGCTAAATTGGGAGGGGGAGCTTAGGACGTTCAGCATCATCCAAGACAAGACCAGTTCTAATAATCATTACATAAAAACTATTTTTATTCTAATAAAAAGTACTAAAATTGTATATACAAGTAAAAGTTCTTTCTTTTAAGTTATGTTTTTTTGCCCTTGTGGTTATTCTGTTATGAGGGTGCAGCTGACAACATGCTGCCTCCAACATGCATACTCACACCTTTTCTTTCATGGGAAGATGGTAAAGCTGGGATCTAATTTCACTACTAGAGTCATCAAGAGAAATAATAAGCCAGCAGCTGTAATGTTTGTTTTGTGTAGAGGGGCCCTTTAACTATTTTGCAGCTATCAAGATGTGCAGAGTGTCCAACTGCAGCTGGGCCCCTGAGATAAGGTGACCCAAGCTTACAGTACCTATGAAAAGCATTCACCTCCTTGGAAGTTTTTATGTTTTATTGTCAAGTGAAACATTGACTCACAATGGGCTTAATTCAACAGTACACTCTTTATTGTAGGATATAATGCAAAGTGAATTACATGAATTAGAATGAAAAAAAAAAAAAAAAGAAACACAAAATAACTGACTGCATAAGTATTAACCCCCTATAGGTCAATATTTACTGTGGTAATGGCACCTTTGGCAGCTGTTACATCCTTGTGCCAATATGTATAGATCTGCCGCTTCTGGGGTGAGTTTTTTTTTTTTTTTTTCTCAAAGCTTTATTTGGTAGTATTCTGGCTACAGTTGTTATAAAAGTGACTTATACCTTCCCGAGACCTCTATGACTGGCCTGAATATGGCAGAGACAGTGACTGCAGAATCTCACCAAACACTTGGCATCTTTATTGCATCCAGAAGGTTGAAACAAACAAAACAATGCAGTGGATGTGATATTGGAATGTGTAAGGTGGTCAAAATGAAAATGTGCTATTCTTACCCTTTTGTGCTTACCTGTTTGTGCCTTGTAGGAACAATACAGGAGCTCGTGAATGATAAAATTACATCATACAAAGTGGAGGAATTACAGAAAATTAAATGTAGTTAAAACAAAGACCAGGGTGGCAGCATAACTAGAAACCTCAACTAGTGGACTTCATAGCCTATATAAAACACAGCAAAGTTTACTACTTTAGCAAAGTAGACCCTGCATTTTACCCAAGGTCCACTTTAACATTGTTGTTTTTTAACCCATGTTTCTGTAGTTTTGGCTTTATGATCAGGGTCACAAATCTTCTCCCCAGACTCACATTTCTTGAAAACTACATGAGGTTTCCTGCAGGATTTCCCTTTAATTTGCTGTATTCATTCTAACCTCACAAGCCTTGCAGGATCTGCTAGAGAAAAACATCCCCACAACATGATACTGCCACCACCACTGCATACCTTCCAACCCTCCTGGATTCCACAGGACTGGCCCCTGATTTCAGCAAAATGCCGGCATCCTGTGGATCCAAGCTTGAGTCTCAGAGCCCAGTACTGGAACTTGTATCGGCACTTGGCGGCACTAATGTTCCTCACAGGGGCTTGCTAGTGCTGGGCAACCAGGGCATGTTCCCTGCACCCCTGGGTCTCCAAAACTGCAATTACCCTCTTCACAGCAGCTGGCATCTCTCCCAGCTGGTTGCTAGTCACAACAATACATTTTAGAGCCGAGGGTAGCTTCCACTTAGGCTCCTCCTCAACCCATTTTTCAGCTCTCCAGATCTTCTGATCTATTGCATAGCCTTGGAAGCTGTACCCAGACCCTGCATGGGCAAGAAGTATTGATGGCCTATAATGTGTATTGAGAGCACTGGACTTTGCTGAGATGCTCTTCTAGACTTATTTGATATAACATGTGGGTTAGCTGCAGAGTGCTTTACAGGTCTAGTGCCGCGGGGTGTCTCAGGACTACTGTCTTGGAATTCCGGGTTTTGCTTTTTATTTGTGGAAGCCTGGGGTGTGCTTTAGTACTTTGGGGACACCCCTAAGGGGTTAATTCAGGAGTGTTGGCTGTGACACTTTGGGCTGCTGACTGGTGGAGTGAAGAAGCATAGCTCTCTATTTTTGAGATTGCCACCCTGTATGCCCCTACTGAGTCTGTGCGCCTCCCTTAGGGTTGTCTTACTGAGTATGTGTGCTGTTTTTTGCACACAAACCTTCTCAGTCTTTCTGCCATTTTCTCACCCACACCGTGATCTTCATGAATATTCTCATAGTCTCCTTGCTGCCTTACAGTGACAAAGTCATAGCTGGTTGTCGCCATTTATGCTTCTGCAGAGGTATGCGGGGATCCCTTGTGGAAAACCCCTCACTTGTATACTAAGCATGGTGGATCATACAGTAGATACAAGGGCAGCAATCCTTCGGGCCTTGCCTGCATACCAACCACTAACATTGTTTTTGGGGGTGGGGGACATGCACTGTTCCTGCAGAACAACCTGACATTGGTAGGCCAGACCATTCCCCCCTCCCTGAGTTGTAACACTTCTCATTGTCCTTAAATCCTATAGTAGTTACTCCTTCCTCTCTATTATCCAGGGAGAAATTCTCTGTTACTATGTTTAGTTTTATAGGAACAATTTCAGCTATGTTAGCTGGCTCAACTCAAGGATCTTAAGTACAGTGGAGAAAAAAAACTATTTGATCCCCTGCAGATTTAGGATGTTTGCCCACTTACAAAAAATGAAGGGTCTATCATTTTTATCATAGGTATTTTAAATCATTTAGACAGAATATCAACCAAAAATCCAGAAAAAAACACATGATACAATGTTATAAATTGAGTTGCAGTTCAGTGAGTAAAATAAGTATTTGATCCCGAAGCAAAATATGACTTAGTAGTGAAGAAACCCTTGTTGGCAAGCACAATACTAAGACATTTCTTGTAGTTAGTGACCAGGTTTGCACACATCTCAAGAGAGATTTTGGTCCATTCTTCTCCACAGATCTTTTCTAAATCCTTAAGGTTTCTTGGCTGTCTCTTGGCAACTCGAAGTTTCAGCTCCCTCCATACATTTTCTGTAGGATTAAGTTCTAGACACTGGCAAGGTCACTCTATGACCTTAGTGTGCTTTTTCTTGAGCCACTCCTTCGTTGCCTTGGTGGTATGCTTTTGGTCATTGCCACGCTGAAAGACCCATCCACTACCCATGTTCAGTGTTCTGGCTGACTGAAGATGGTTCTCATCCAAGATTTTACAATACATGGCCCCGTCCATTGTCCCCTAGATGCGGCAAAGTCGGTCTGTACCTTTAGCAGAGAAACAGCCCCAAAGCATAATGTTTCCACCTCCATGCTTAACTGTAGGGATGGTGTTCTTAGGGTCATAGTCAACTTTTTTCTTCCTCCAAACACGGCGAGTCCCCCTCCCCAAAAGGTACATGTACAGGCATGCCAATGAACATCTAAATGATTCAGAGAAGGATTGGGAGAAAGTGCTGTGTTCAGATGAGACCAAAATTTAGCTCTTTGGCATTAACTCGACTTGCTGTGTTTGGAGGAAGAAAAATGCTGACTATGATCCTAATAACCCCATCCCTACAATTAAGCACGGAGGTGGAAACATGATGCTTTGGGGTGGTTTATCTGCTAAAGGTACAGGTCAACTTTGCCACGTTGAGGGACGGGGGCCATGGATTGTAAAATCCTGGATGAGAACCTTCTTCCCTCAACCAGAACACGGAAGATGGGTCGTGGATGGGTCTTCCAGCATGACAATGACCCAAAACATACTGCCAAGGCAACAAAGGAGAGGCGCAAGAATAAGCACATTTGTATGATATCTGGGGGTTGTTTGATCATTATCCACCTATAAAATAATAAATGGTTTGCCACCGACCGTAAGGATTGGTGGGACTTTATGGGCAAGGTATAAATAGTAACGATGAGTACAATACTTAGTAAAATAAGTTTTGTTTACTGTATGGAAAATCTTATATATACAGTATACAATGGTAATGGTGAGGGGTTGTAGGCCCCTGAGTGAGAAGGGTGAGAAAGATAATGAAATGGTGACAATGTGTAAATGGTGACTTGGTAAGATAGGAAGCTTCTCTATTTCGTTTAAGAGAGTTTTCCTCTTTTTGCGTCCCGACGCGTTTCGGCTCGATCCTGGAGCCTTTTTCAAGGGTGTAAGTCACATTATATTCCTGAAATAATCATATAGATAAACTAAGTTACATATTGGTGATACCTATTGATTGATATATCAAACAATGGTATCTCCAAACAATATATTGGTACATACATTTGTTTTGCCGCAAGTGGAGATGGAGTTCCCTCAAGAAACAGCGAGAGCGTGAGCCTTGTGAGCCTGCAAGGTATTAAGTGAGTTTAGGAGAATCGTATTTGTCTCAAAGATACTGAGTATTATTTGGGGTGTACAACTTACTGGCTGTGTAGTAGGTCTCGGGGCCCCTGGATTGCCAAATGGGACATACAGAAAGGTCCCATTCAGGTGATGCTTGAGTGTCTTGCTGGGTTGTGCTCCAGATTGGAGTAGTATATCCAGTCAGAGGGGATCTCTATATGAATTAAAATGATTTAAGTAGTTAGGTTCAGTGTGTGGGAATTTTTGAAAAATGGAGTACAACCGGCATGTGTGACCCTTTCAAAGGCTGGTACCTTGTGGGTTCCTTTCTTGCGTTGAGGTCGGGCATCTGATTGTATGCCTGTTGAAGCCTGTTGGGTGGTGTGCTCCGATCTGTATATGGTAGTAGAAATGCATGGGTATGATGTATTGTATATATATGAAGGTTAGTATCGTATAATATGTAATTGGACGGTAAAAGCCGTGTATACACTTGTGCTTTTGCACTATTGTGTTTTGGGATAATATATATGTGTGTGGCCTTGTATGGGCCTTAAACTCTGGCTGTGTATTCGCCACTTTTTAAATTATTATATATTGTGCATATACCCGTGCGTCCTTCAGATAATGCATCCCTCAATCTAAGCGACTGTAAGTCGCTGAATGTGCTACAATTCCTGGTAGGAGGTCAACAGGGTTGTATGGGAGTTTGCTTCACTTGCAATCCAATATGTTTTAGGTAAGGTGCCGTCATGTACTCGGGAATATATATATTGGTGGTTATGAGGTGTATATATTGCAGAACCAAAGGGTAAGGTAACATCACAGTGGGGGTAAAGTAACCAGTGTACTAAAATTGTAGCTCCTTTAATGGTGTTGAGTGATTTGAAAAGCTGGCCTGTTGAGGTCAGTGACTCACATTTAAAATCGCAGGGATGCCTCTCCGGTGTGCGGGCTTGCAGCGGCTCTGTAGGTACCTCTCTCCTCTCTGGCTGTGTGAGAGTGAGAGGACCCGATGCTCCCCGGCCTTTTAAAGAGGCTCGCGCATGCGCAGATCGCGCCGCACGTTCCTCTCGCTGATTCCCTTCAGCTGACGCTAGGCTGTGGGGCGCGTGCGCGAGTTGCGCGCGCATCCTCACCTACGTCATCCGGGATATCAGCTGGCGGCCGCCGACAAGGTAGGGCGTGCTTCCACAGATGTGGGAGGGGGCGTGATGACGATAGCCTCATCGCTTCTATGTGCCCCGGCCGGCCTGGTGGGCAGCGACAGGGGCTTACCTTGCCGGGTGTTTGTTGGGGGTAAATCATGTCCTGGCTGTGCGGCTCACAATAAAGAAATGGACAATATAAAACTGGCATATAAAAGTAAATACTGAAAGTAAACACATGTAATCTCTCTAGTAGTCTCATACAGACAAGTATTAACAGCAGTGTACAATTTAAACCTGAATATCAATGGGATGACAGATGTTCTGGGAGAGGGATGTAGTCCCGGGATGGTTGCCCGTATACTAATCGGATTGGATGTTGGGAAGGCCTGTGCCTGGCTTACTTGGACCATTGGGGGGTTCATTTATTGACGTTTTTTGGAGGGGAGGGGGGGGGAAAGGGGGGGGGGAAAGGGGGGGGGGAAGGAAATAGAGAATGGGGGAAATGGAACCAAAAGAAGAGGGCGGTAGTGTTAATAAGCCACCTGTATGTATGGGGCTGGGGTTTGGGCTGTGGGGAGGTAAGGGGTCAGAGCATCGATTGGAAAATCGACGATCGTAAAGTTCAAAGGTAGAGATGTAAAATCATGTCAAAATGATAAGGCAATTACTAGAAATATGGCACAGGTTTCTGATGTATTTATAGTGCAGTTATCTCAGTCCGTTTTCCCAGAAGAAAAGCCTTCTAGGAACGGTCTGTAACTTTCTGCTTCATTTAGTCCTGGTGGTGTGGTGGCCTTGAGGCGTTGGATCCACCTCATCTCAAGTTGTAGTAGGGTCTTGTTCCAGTCACCCCCCCTACTGGGGATGTGTACCCTTTCTAGGGCCATAAAAGTTACATTTGGCATTCTGTGGGCATGTTTGTGGGCCACATGACGTCCTAGAGGTAGATAGAAGTTACATAACTCCATGCTGTTCATGTGCTGGTTTACTCTTTTCCCAAATTCTTGCTTTGTTTTGCCCACGTAAAACGCATTGCAGTCGCATCTCATTAAGTAGACAATGCCCTTGGTATGACAGTTCGCATAGTGTTTAGGTTCAAAGGGCTCTCCATTTGGTAAGGTGGTTTTTGTGCATTTTTTTATTACTCTGCAGTTGTCGCATGTTCCACATGGGTAGGTTCCCTTGGCTTTGCATGGGTCCTTGCGATTCCCTTCGCAAAATTCACTTCTGATTAGGTCATTTTTGATTGCTCCTGCTTTCCTGTATGTGATTGGTGGCTTCTCGGTGATGAATCTTTTTACAGTTGGATCCTCGTTGAGGATGGCCCAATGTTTCTTTAGGATGTTACTTATTTTATTGTGTTCGTTCGTATATCTCATGATGAGTCTAGTCTTATGTTCTTTTGGTTCTGGGTCCTTGTTTTTCTTAAATAGGATATCTCTTCTGTCTTTTCTCACCACTCTGTTGAACGCCTTCCTAAGGGAGGTCTTAGTGTATTCTCTCTCCATCAATCTACTGGTTAGTGCATCCGCTTCCTTTTTGAAGTCTTCATATTTAGAGCAATTTCGTCTAATCCTTAGGAATTGGCTGTAAGGGATCGCTTGTTTTAAAGGAGTTGGATGAAAACTGGTTGCGTGCAGGATAGAGTTTCCTGCAGTGTCTTTACGGTATAGAGTAGTTTTTAGTGTTCCATCTTTTTCTTTATATATCCACGTATCGAGAAACGGGATCTTTTCTTTACTGTAATTTAGCGTAAAAAACATGTTGAAGTTGTTGTCGTTTAGTTTTCGTCTCAGGTCTGGGATGGATTCTTCCGGTCCTGTCCATACAATCAGTATGTCGTCTATGAATCTCTGCCACATCAATATATGGTCGGTGTATGGTCTATTTCGGTCATCCATTAGGAATTCCTGTTCCCAAGTTCCTAAATAGAGGTTTGCATAGCTGGGTGCACAGCTTGTACCCATCGCCACCCCGCATACTTGCAGGTAGTGTGTGCCATCAAACGTAAAATAGTTTCTTCTCAGAATATATTCAAGCATGTTGATAATAAAGTTGTTGAAATCAGTGTCTTCTAGGCTTTGTTCTCTCAGTATTTTACTGATGGTTGCTATTCCTTTATCATGTGGGATATTGTTATACAGGGCTTCTACGTCCACTGTAATGAGTATAGAATTGTTTGGGATTGTTATATCCTCCAAGATTTGTAGCAAGTGCATAGTGTCTCTTACATAGGACGTAAGGCTTGTCACGTATGGGCGCAGGTAGGCGTCGATAACTTCACTCATACCTTCTGAGATACTCCCATTTCCTGAAACGATCGGTCGCCCTGGAGGGTTCTTCTCGTTCTTATGAACTTTGGGTAACGAGTAAAAAGTTGGAGTCCGTGGATATTTAGTCCTTATAAAGTTCCAGAGGGTAGGTGATATTATCCCATCACTTCCTGCTCTGTCGACTTTCTGATAAAATTCTTCTTTGTACCTTTGAATCATAACTGGGGAAATTTTTGTATAACATTTTGGGTCATTCAGAATTTTCAAGCACATCTCCTTGTATAGTATGTTGTCCATGATTACGACATTTCCGCCTTTGTCGGACGGCTTAATCGTAATGCCTTCTAGCTCCCTTAGTTCTCTTAATGCCTTCTGCTGGAGTTTAGTTAAGTTTTGCTTACATCTTTCTCTGGGCATCTTTTCAATGTCCTTTGTAGTTTCTCGCACAAATAGTGCTATTGCAGGGTTTAGATTAAGAGGTGTTCTAGACACTGGCAAGGTCACTCTATGACCTTAGTGTGCTTTTTCTTGAGCCACTCCTTCGTTGCCTTGGTGGTATGCTTTTGGTCATTGCCACGCTGAAAGACCCATCCACTACCCATGTTCAGTGTTCTGGCTGACTGAAGATGGTTCTCATCCAAGATTTTACAATACATGGCCCCGTCCATTGTCCCCTAGATGCGGCAAAGTCGGTCTGTACCTTTAGCAGAGAAACAGCCCCAAAGCATAATGTTTCCACCTCCATGCTTAACTGTAGGGATGGTGTTCTTAGGGTCATAGTCAACTTTTTTCTTCCTCCAAACACGGCGAGTCCCCCTCCCCAAAAGGTACATGTACAGGCATGCCAATGAACATCTAAATGATTCAGAGAAGGATTGGGAGAAAGTGCTGTGTTCAGATGAGACCAAAATTTAGCTCTTTGGCATTAACTCGACTTGCTGTGTTTGGAGGAAGAAAAATGCTGACTATGATCCTAATAACCCCATCCCTACAATTAAGCACAGAGGTGGAAACATGATGCTTTGGGGTGGTTTATCTGCTAAAGGTACAGGTCAACTTTGCCACGTTGAGGGACGGGGGCCATGGATTGTAAAATCCTGGATGAGAACCTTCTTCCCTCAACCAGAACACGGAAGATGGGTCGTGGATGGGTCTTCCAGCATGACAATGACCCAAAACATACTGCCAAGGCAACAAAGGAGAGGCGCAAGAAGAAGCACATTTGTATGATATAGAGAATTCACTGTCAGAGAGTCAGATGTCAATCTTCCAACATCCTAATGTCAAATAGAACAAATTTGTTCCCCCATAGGAGTGGGGATTTTAAAGGTAGACATGACACAAAAGTAAAAAAAGTAAAAAAATATACAATTTTATTAAAGTCCTGTTTAAAATAACAGTTAATACTGCATCATAGATAAAACAAACAACAAACATTTTTTTTTTTTTGAAAAAGCAGTGTACATCCTATTGTTGCAATATATAAGTGAGGCAAACAGGCGCCAGATCACCCACATCACCCGACGTTTCAGGTTATAGTCCTTTCATCAAGGGTATATGATAGGGAGATTGCACAAATTAGTTTGCTTCTGTTGATAGAGAATATAGTGTGAGTATAGTGGGATCATCTAGTCCAGAGCGAGTACACGGGAGAGTTTAGAAAAGATCCCTGTAAACATCTAGGTACCTTTACGTGCAGAGGCTGTGCATACTGTCAGTACATTAACACCGATACCAACTATAAACTCCCAAATGGGAAGCTAGACCAAAACACTTTGCTAAATGTAAAACTTTGGGTGTCGTCTACCTTCTATCATGTTTCTGTGTAGGGAAGACCGAACTTGCATTTCATAGATGAATATATAGACATATATCCAGTATGAAAACCAGCAATTCAGATCTTCCCCTATTCCCCTATTGCTGTACCATATACCTGTACTTATTTCATATATAAAAACATCAATGTTATTATAATGATGATACTACTCTTTTTTATTTTTCATATTTTTTACTTTCTATTATTGCATTGTGATTTCAACAAATTATGTCAATAATGCTCTGGAACCCCAATGCCTGTTCTCCCAAGCACGCCCGGCACAGGTGACCCCTGAGCCACACATCTCTGGGGGCTGACAGAGAACCGGTGGATCGTATCGCCCGGAATGACCCCTTTGCAGGGGACATATCTCTCTCAAAATCTGTGTCGGCGGCTACGGAACACCTCTCTCCCTTCGATCAACACATGCAGGGTGCGCGCACAGCTCAGTCTGACGCATGCTACGCTGACACGCTTACCCGGAAGCCGGGTTCGCGGCGTGATACTCCGATGCGCTACTGCGCATGCGCGAGTGGGTACAAATAGCCGGGGGAATTGAAACAGGGTGCCACTTTCCTCCAGCAGAGGGAACGTGACGGACACCCGGGACCCGCTGCATCTGGACACGCATCTCTAACTACCTTACCACCAACAGTGAGTTTACCAAGTCCACAATGCTACATTTATGCATTGTTGGTCTTTATCTCTTTTCTCAAGTAATAAAAATGCCTTTTACTCTGGGCTCACTTGTCAACTCTCATCACCACCAGGGCAAAACCGGAACACAGACCGGAACCACCCCCTACTGGTGTACATTTAACAATACAACTACTGTAAGTAATACAAGTGCCACACATATATATAATGTTTGATTAAAGAGAATTTTCTAACTTCATCAGGTGTGTCCTTTATACAACATTTACCTACTTCAATCCCAAATATTTCAGGGAGACTAAAAACAGAAAGGGATTCATCCCCCACCGGCCAAATTAAGCATCCACACCTCTTTGTAAGTTCTCTGTAAAACCATCTCTTTTGATATATACCTATTTTATCCCAACAAAATATAACAAATCTCACCTTATATACCACAGAGGCAGCATCCTTCTCAACTCCTGTGTGATATACTTGGGAGATCAGACGCAAGGTTCCTGGAGCAGACATATACGTCACAAGTATGTGTATATATACTTCTCTATGCAACAATGGAAAATGTCCATTTTTTGCATATTGCATTTTTTGATAATTATCTACTATATTTTCCAGATATGGTGGACAATTTTTTCCTTGACAAAGGCAGTGTATTGTAAATGCCGAAACGCGTAGGTAATCCAAGATATGCTCTCTCAACAGTTCCCATGCTGTATACACAAGCAAGAACAGACATAGAGTTATATCAATTGTCACCAAATCACCTTGTCACCTCTTTCTATCTAATTACACAATCACACGTGGGTCTATAACCCATACACACAATCAAGTATTGTATTATTTGTGAACAATGTTTCAAATAAATTACAAATATTTTATTTTATTATATTGTTTGATTGAGCCCCCCCCCCCCCCCTTGGCTTGAGGCACCAAACCTTGTTCTTAGACCAAAACACTTTGCTAAATGTAAAACTTTGGGTGTTGTCTACCTTCTTACATGTTTCTGTGTAGGGAAGACTGAACTTGCATTTCATAGATGAATATATAGACATATATCCAGTAGGAAAACCAGCAATTCAGATCTTCCCCTAGGGAGACGTGAGGGACGTACCCCTTGGAATGTTTCCCAAGGTGAAGTTCCTGGCCTTAGATCGCATTCATCCCAGTGGAAGGGGGGTGACTGGAACAAGATACTGCTCCATCGTGAAACACGTTGGATAAATGTCACTGAATGCCACCTCCCCTCCTGGCCTCGATGATGCGATCAGCTTTCGTCCTTTTCTTGAGGGGTTCACATCAGGAGGTTGGAGAAATGAGTAGTAATCCCAACATTACACAGTTAATGGCATTGAAATTAGATTTTATTTTGATATGCCTTCAGTTGCTTTGGCAAACGATTGTATAAGTAACAACATTTGTGTGGAATTGATCTTGGTTATATTTGCCAACAATTCTTGGCATTTATGTATCCAATGTAGACTACTGTACAGTTGGTCATTTTTATGTGTCGTCTGTGACATGATTTTTTTTTTTTCTCTTCCTGCCCCCCCCTTTTCTTTTTTTGTTTATCCTTGTGGATATGAGTTTTTCCTTCCCTGTCTTTTCCACCCAGCGCACGTGGGGGAGACCTTTTTGCAATGGCTTTTGCCTCTGCCCTTGGCCTCCCCTACCACTAAGTAGTGCTGGGGATGATGCCATCCACCGCCTCCTGGCAGGGTCTTCATGGCTCGGTGACGCTGTTGAGCGTCGGAGGTGTTCGAGCGCCTGGCGCCGCCCCCTTGCTTCATGGGGCAGTGCCGCGTGTTCCACATCTGCTGATCCCATTGGATGCGGTCTTGCGCCTGCATGATGCAC
This sequence comes from Pelophylax lessonae, assembly GCF_965119305.1. Taxonomy (NCBI): domain Eukaryota; kingdom Metazoa; phylum Chordata; class Amphibia; order Anura; family Ranidae; genus Pelophylax; species Pelophylax lessonae. The sequence continues at coordinate 188,428,655 of NC_138774.1, forward strand.
AGGTGCCATATTTAGAACCCTCAGTTTGGCTCTCGTACAGCAGTCGCTGAGGGGACACTGCCGAGACGTCTTGAGTACCCAAAGGTAAAGAGACTTCCTAAGCCCACATAGGGATCTCCTACTGGCCCTCTTTTTTGATAGCCTTACTTCTCTTTGGCCCAATTTCAGCTACCTCGGAGGATCTGGCTATCTGGGGTCCTGTAATCTGATCCCAATGGGGAGCCCCTTGATACTGTGAGCTATTAAATTAGATCTAGCTCTATTTTCCATTTGATTAACTGTGAATACAACAAGGTAATATATTTACTTTGATCACTACATACATGTATGATATTTGATGCTAGGCAATCAGTTGGTAATAGGTTTGGGATACTTGAGGAATTTCTCACTTTCTTTACCAGCATCCTTAATACATCAGCTTTGCACACAGGGACATCATTCTTGCTTATTTCTATTACTTTAGTTTTTCCTTGTTTTATCTGCATTCTCTGTCCATCATCCTGGAGGGCATTTTTACATACCAATTTCCATACCCATATGTCCCTCTCCAACCCAGACTGGTTTGTACCTGATCATTCAATGGCATTTGTGGGATACAGTAATGTATGATCTTCCATGATGTTTATTGAAGTCACACTATATTCTCTATCAACAGATGCAAAAGAATTTGTGCAATCTCCCTATCCTATACCCCTGATGAAAGGATTTGTTTTTCTTTTTCTACTTTTCTTCTAGGGGGGAACAATTTTGTTCTATTTTACGTTTGTATGTTGGGTGACGGGTCTAGTTCATTTTACTGGCCACCTCCAGAGCCATGAGAATTGTGTTATTATTTTATACTCGCAAGTCTATACTCCTTAAATGGAAATCCCTGCAGGTCCCTACTTTAGACTTCTGGAAGTCCGTTGTTTATAAGATGTGCCATTGTAAAAATTTACATATGAATCTAGAGGATGCCCTAACAAATTCTCGAAGGTAAGACAACTGGACAGAGTCCAGGGATATGGTGTCTCAACGCCAATGCCCCCAATATTAATGCTTTTCTGCTTCCCAGTATTTGACATAGGTTATTGCATTGTAATGTGGGTACTTATTCTCCTGAATCCTACTTGGTGCATACCAGCAGAACTGAGCATTGTCACTTTGACTTTAGTTGCCAACCTTATAGCATTTGTTTTATGTGTTTTTTCTTGATTTTTTTTTGTTGCTATTCTGTCTCTATCATTTAAAATACACATATGATAAAAAATTATAGACCCTTCATTTATTTGTAAGTGGGCAAACTGACAAAACTGCAGGGGATCAAAAAATTATTTCCCCCACTATATGCCCTTATGCACATTCCTTCAGAGTCCATCTTCCCGTAGCTGTTTCTTTACAGTCAGCTAAGAAGAATGTATCCTATCCTTTATAAATTGGTACATGAAAAGTCTCCATCTGCTGGCATAACTCCAGAATCTAAGAATACCACGTCTGTCCTTGTTGACACACTGTATATGAACCTAGACTGGGAACAACCAGGGTTCTTTCAAAAACCCCAACCTATTACACTCCTGTACACTCGCTACTGTGTTCTGTTTTCTCTACTGGCCTAATCCACAAACATTTTTTACTACTGAGCACTTTGCTCAGCAATATACTATTGAAGAAGACTTTCGTTAAAAAGTGGGCCATCTGTGTGGATGCAACCATTTTATGTCTTAACGAGTCCCTGTAGAGGACTTTCTTGTGTGTAATGGCCCTGTAGAAAAAAGGCTAGAAGCCCTTTCTAAGGCCCTATCACCCCTCACACGACGTGCTCTGTAACCTGCATTTTCCGCCATGTTCATGTGCCAAACCTTAGATGTTTGCTCCAAGGATATGTTTTGGGATCCTGGACCTATCCTCGTGGATTTCCTCAGTCCACCAACGACTGTAGCTCAATCCAGTGGCCCTGCACTACTGTGTTAAAGGTTAGTGAATATTATTCACCTAATATCCAGGATGAGTTTCCTTTCTGTACACATATGGAGGACCTGGGTCTGTGGAACATCAGTGCAAGAAACTCCTATTCTGTATGCCCTTTCATGGGGAATGTCTCTTTGGCCAATCACTAAAGGAAAGAGCACCCTTTTGTACCAGCAAAAGAGGGCTAAGCCTTAGTCTGGAATACCTTCTATTTCAAGGGCTATGAAGAGTTAAATTTTCCCCCCATTACTCCAAGTATAAACAAAGCCTGAGTTCTACTTTAAATCCTGGACTCCTGGAATCCCAAGTGCTCCAAACCCATGAGCAAATCTGCCTCTAAGTGCAAGCCCCATTTGTCTCTTTGTGGCAATTCAACCCCTCCTGTATTTAGAAGTGGGTAATCAACATTACCAATTTGTTGCCCTTCCTATTTGTCTATCCACTGCACTGTGGGTTTTCACCTTGTTTATAGCCCCCCTATATGTACCCTGCTTCTCTCTTTAAGCATTTCCAAGATGGGATACCTGGATGACCTCCTACCAAGGGAACAGCCGGCACAGACTCTCTGTCAATGCCTATCAAACATTTAAAATGCTATAAAGGTTCAAGTGGTTCCCAAACCCCCAGAAGTCAGTGCTGAAAAGCAAGTCATTGCTCATAGTATCTATGCCTTCTTCTGGATAGTTCTCTGTCCAAGGTCTTCCCTGTGCAGGAAAAACTCTACTCACATGTTTGAACACTTCAGTCTAGCAGCCAACACTCCCTCTGGTTTTGCAAGAGAGCCATGGGCTTGCTGATAGGCTTTTTTAAGCAGTTGCCTATCCCCTATTTCACTCCAGACTATTACAACCCCAAATTCTGGCATCATGGGATGGTAAAGCTCAGTCTCTGGACCATCACATGCATGATATGACCCACAAACTAATCTGCCCATTGGTCTGGCAGGTTCTTACTGTGGAGAAATCCACAACACTCTTTTTTGGTGCAAATGATTCACTTAGTGACTGGAGTAAGCTCATCTCCCAATCAATATTCTGTTATTCCAAATGATTTGGTCATTCCTTAAATGCTAAATCTTTTGACTACAATGTCACCTTACTAGGATTCAGTCAGATATATTTTAGGTGCAGACATCTGCAAATATACAAAGCCAAGACCTACAGCCCATAGAGATGCTGTCAAATTACCTCAAGAGAGCGGTTCATACCAGATATCTTACACATGTGTCAGCTGAAGCAGTAAAGAGGAAAAAAAATCATCCTGCATGTTGTGCAGGTCTGATCCAAAGCTACTGAAAGAGCTTGCTTGAAGTCATTGCTGCCAAAGGAGGTTCAACCAGCTTTTAACCCCAAGGGTGGGTTCACTTCCATTTTCCTCCAGCACTGTGAATGTTTAATGAGTATGTTCAAAAAAGACACAAGAAATTAGAATTTTGTGTGTTATCAGCTTAACCACTTTACCTCCAAAAGGTTTTACCCCCTTTATGACCAGAGAACTTTGACTGATGATTGCACAGTCAAAATCCTAAAAAGTCTATATTAATTGGTTTGTGTCAACTTTATAGCATCTATAAACTATGGTATATATACGAGGGTTCTTCAAAAAGTTTCCACACTCTTTTTATATTTATTAGAGTTTAATAAAGTCTAGAAACTTTTTAAAGAACCCTTGTATATTTGAAAATTGATTAATCCTGACACACTGATGGCCTATCTAATTTCTTGAGGCCCTTAAATGCCAGGACAGTACAAATACCCTCAAATGACCCCTTTTTGGAAAGTAGACAGTCTGAGGTATTTAGTAAGTTTTTGGCATACTGTGCATTATAGCATTAACATATGGCTGGTGTGGTGGAAATCTGGGATACTGACTAGTGACAGTATGTAAAAAAATAGTAATAACTATAATCATTTTTTATTTATTTATTTTAATTTCTTTTCATTTTTTTTTTTTTTTACACCATGTCATCAGAGCAGTTCAGTGTCACCATAATGACACTATACTACTCTCAGAGGGGGGCGGCAGGATTTTTTTTTTTCAAATACATTGATGATTACCGCAACTGCAATGTTTTGAACTGTCATGAATTACTTTCATTCATAACAGCTGTGATTACTGTTGTGAAGCTGTGATTGGCCCACAAGTATCACATGGTACAGGGTGCTGTGATTGGCCCAGGTACCATGTAATAGCTCTGGGCCAATCACAGCATCACAATTCTAATCATAGCTGTTATGAATTAAACCCATTCATAACTGTTGTGTTTACATCAGGATGTGATCAGGTGATACCCTGGCCTCTCAAAGTGGCCAAGTACCAGGAGCCACAAGGGGGCACACCAGTGCGCATGTGCCGGGTGGCATACAGGTACATCGCCTGGCCTGTAAAAATACTGTGGGCAGATAGGAAGTGGTTAAGCACATTGTGCTTTTTGTGTTTTTCTGTTCTGACTTGGATAAGGATCAGATCACATTTTATGGCAAATTACTGCAGAAAGCTAGTTATTTCCAATGAGCTCACATACCTTTTATTGCCACTGTGTGTGTAAAAGCCTCGCCAAGGCTTCTCACTCCTAACTATTGCATTTGAGAGTCTGTAAGTTGGACCATATATTGCAGTAGGTAAGAAGAGGTATGATAATGAAAGTGGCTGCTGGATGCACGTTGCGTGTGTTCAACAGCGATCTTCGCAGGTACTCACAGCCTGTGCAAATAGCCACGAATACCTGCTGCCACTGACAACCTGTCATTGAAGTGTATGGGCTCGTTGGCCACAGCTAGCCACTCACACCTGTGAAAAGCACCAGCAGGAATAAGTAGATTCCTTCCTTTGCCATTCGCACTACGGCAAAATTCCTGTGCAAATGTAGCCTCAGTTGGCTTTTTAGATGGCTCTTTTGAGCCCATTCTGTTAACCTGTTGTTCACATGGACTTGTTTGCATTTGTTTGCTGTGTTGCCAAACCCTCAGTTGGACTGCTTTGGAACATATAAAACATACAGTACACTGCCAGCACTCAAGTGCTTGTGGATATGAGAGATACTTGAATGGAAGCCCCCTCTAATCTAATTCTTACAATGTCAGGGGATCATCAATGGCTTTATAGCTCAACTCGGATTGGGGGTGTCTTCAATACAAAAAAAAAAAAGGAGAGAATGCACCAGCCTAGTGCAATACCTCAGACACCACTTTATTAAAAAAAATGTAATTGAAATACAGAAGTGTAAAAATCACAGGCATGCAACCATAAATGCACCTACTATACTTTTGTTTCAGTTTGTTGAAGATGTCTTTCTATTAGGCAATCCAGATTATGAAGATGTGCAGAGACCCTGTGTTTGCAATATAATGGTTTCATGCCTGTGTTTTTTTTTTTTTATACTTTTGTATTTCATATAATTTTATTACTAATGCTGTGTCTCAGGTATTGCAGTAGGCCAGTCTACACAATCCTTTCTGTCATTGCTTATGGACATTCCTTTTTTCCTTAAAGCAGAACTCCACCCAAAATGGGAAGTTCCGTAATAAGGGCTTGTCCCCCTCTCCTCTTGCACAATTGGCACTTTTGAGGAGCGAGAGGGAGCAGGTTCCCCGATTTTGACAGGTACCGGCTCCCACTTCCGTTCCGAGCGCCACGGCGCTTGACAGTGGAAGTTCTCCCTCCCTCCCCCCTGCCGTCTTCTGGGACACTGACAGGTCCCACAAGACTGCATCCCCCCGTCTGGATGCGCAGCGCGACTCGCGCATGCACAGTGAGCACCAGGCTGTGAGGCGGCAAGCTGTCACAGCCGGGTGTCCATAGTGAAGATGACGGCGCCGCCGAGGGAGGACAGAGGAGGAAGACGGCTGGGGTGAGCTCACCGCTCGACCGTGGGACAGGTGAGTGGCTGTTTTTTAAAGTCAGCAGTTACACTTTTTGTAGCTGCTAACTTTTATTTTTTTGATAGGTGCCTGGAGCTCCTCTTTAATGTGCAAACAAAGCTAGAAAGAAAACAGGATTTTTGACTTCCATATAAATCCTTTCCTTTGGAGTACTTTAAAGGGACACTTCTGCCTCTCCTCTGTTCTTATGATCCATTCCCGCAACTTCTTTTCTACAAAACTGCAGCAGAATGTTTATGAGGGGCATTATACAAGGTTGTCATTTGTTTGCCAGTGTGCTATCTCCTGAAGGCAACAGCATAACCCTATGTGCCTCAATTACTCTTTCTGTGTCCCTTAAAGCGGTAGTAAAGTCCACTTTTTTAGTTGTAGAGTGCATCCGCAAAAGTATTCACATCGCTTCACTTTTTCCACATTTTGTTATGCTACAGCCTTATTCCAAAATTGATTAAATTCATTATTTTCCTCAAAAAATCTACAAACATCACCTCATAATTACGACGTGAAAGACGTTTGTTTGAAATCTTTGCAAATTTATTAAAAATAAACTAAAAAATCCCATGAACATAAGTATTTACAGGCTGCTCAATACTTTGTTGAAGCACCTTTGATACCAATTACAGCCTTAAGTCTTTTTGAGTATGATGCTACAAGCTTGGCACACCTATTTTGGGCAGTTTCTCAGATTCTTCTTTTCAGGACCTCCCAAGCTCCATCAGGTTGGATGAGGAGCGTCAGTGCACACCCATTTTCAGACCTCTCCAGAGATGTTCAATAAGGTTCAAGTCTGGGCTCTGGCTGGGCCACTCAAGGACACTGTGCCATAGCCACTCCTTTGTTATCTTGGCTGTGTGCTTAGGGTCGTTGCCCTGTTGGAAGATGAACCTTCACCCCAGTCTGAGGTCCAGAGCACTCTGGAGCAGGTTTTCATCAAGGATATCTGTACATTGCTGCATTTATCTTTCCATTGAACCTGACTTGTCTCCCAGTTCCTGCCGCTGAAAAACATCCCCACAGCATTATTTTGCCACCACCATGTTTCACTGTAGGATGTATGGTATTAGTCAGGTGATAAGCAGTGCCTGGATTTGTCCAGACATGACGCTTGCCATTCAGACCAAAGAGTTTAATCTTTATTTCATCAGACCAGACAATTTTTTTTTTTCTTATGGTCTGAGAATCCTATAGGTGCCTTTTGACAAATTCCAGGTGGGCGGTCATGTGTCTTTTACTGAGGAGTGGCTTTCGTCTTGCCACTCTACCATACAGGCCTGATCGGTGGAGTGCTTCAGAGATGGTTGTTCTTCTGGAAGGTTCTCCTCTCTCCACAGAGAAACGCTGGAGTTATTGGCTACCTCCCTGACTAAGGCTCTTTTCCCCCGATTGCTCAGTTTGGCCGGGCGGCCCGCTCTAGGAAGAGTCCTGGTGGTTCCAAACTTCTATATACAGATGATGGACGCCACTGTGCTCATTGGGACCTTTAATGCTGCAGAAATGTTTCTGTACCCTTCCCCAGATCTGTGCCTCGACACAATCCTGTCTCGGAGGTCTATAGACAATTCCTTGGACTTCATGTCTTGGACTTCATGTCTTGGTTTGTGCTCTGAAATGCACTGTTAACTGTGAGACCTTATATAGACAGGTGTGTGCCTTTACAAACCATGTTCAATCCACTGAATTTTCCACAGGTGGACTCCAATCAAGTTGTAGAAACATCTTAAGAATGATCAGTGGAAACAGGATGCACCTGAGCTCAATTTTGAGTGTCAGGGCCAAGACTGAATACTTATGTACATGTGATTTTTTTATTTTTAGAAAATTTGCAAAGATTTCAAATTGATTTCTTTCACATTGTCATTATGGGGTATTGTTTGTAGAATCAATTTAGTCTATTTTGGAATAAGGCTGTAACACAACAAAATGTGCAAAAAGTTAAGCACTGTGAATACTTTCCGGATGCACTATACCTACAGCTAAGCATATATTATGGCTTACTGTAACGCTTCTGCGTTTCTTATATGGTGTGGATTTTCAGCTGCAGAAATAGTTCCACGTCAGTAGTCATGTAAGAGATATGCTGAGATACCATTCCCAACCTCAATGACTCATCATGTGTGGAAGGTCTTATTTCAGCCAGTAAATACACACAATTAGCAAGCTGGTTCCTAGAGTGACTTTATGTATGTGGTAACACAATGATGAAGGTTGAGGGATAGGTTGAGTGGAGGTGATAGGTGATAGACACTTGAAGGTGAGACAGTAGCAGATGGATGCAGGAAGGTTTAGCAATGTTGTATGATAGCAGATGATAGAATAGCAGGTGGACATACAAAAGAGATCAACCCAGTGCAGAAAAGTAGCAGTAGTCTCAAGAGCTAGCAATCTAGTTATGCAGATGTGATAAACAGTCTTTACTATGCAGAGCTAGATAGTGTAAGCTTAGTATAAGTTTATAGAGAATTCCCCTGCGGGGTACTTAGCACTATTAGCGATACAGCCGAAGGGTGGTTCAGGAGAGGCGGATGATCCAGTAGCGGGATACAGGGATCAGCGCAGCGAGGTTCCGTCAGCGAAGTAAGCTTGCAAGCATGGAAGCTTCAAGCAAGGTTAGCATCCAGGTAAGGGTGTTTGAACGAACACATGTGAGTGAGAATCGGCGCTTTAAATAGCCATCTAGTCTGGCGCTGGGTGATGACAGCTCCAGTCTTAAAGGTGTATGCGCACCTTTTCCAAAAGTAAATGGTGGGGCGCATACACTTGTGGAAAGTGTAATTTAGGGTACCAAAGGTACCGAAACATTACATACCCCCCCCTTAAGGCCTGCTCCTGAAGGCCTCTGGAGCTGGTTTGTCTGGGTATCTCGCATGAAAATTGCGGATTAATCTAGGGGCATGTATGTCAGAGGTGTTTAGTCAGGTGTCGTCTTGGGGCCCATAGTTCTTCCATCTAACCAAGTACTGAAGTCTTCTTCTGTAGATACGAGAATCCAGAATCTCTTTTATCTCGTATTCTTCTCCACCTTCAACTTGTACAGGAGGGGGAGGTGGAATATTAGGCCTTATTCCTTGGTCCGGAACATGGGGTTTTAGTAGCGACACATGGAAAATGGGATGGATTTTTAGTTCCATTGGCAATGTAAGCTGAACTGCAGCTTTTCCAATAAGTTTCTTGATTGGGAAAGGTCCCAAGAACAGAGGTCCAAGCTTTTTGCTAGGGATCTTCAGTCTCAAGTTTTTTGTTGAGAGCCAAACGAGGTCCCCGATAGTATACTGTGGAGAAGGTCTTCTACGAAGATCATAGTACTTCTTTTGTTGACTGTGAGCGTGTGCAATGGTAGTATTTAGTAAACCCAGAGAATCCTTTATTTGGGTAAGATAGTCTGAGGCTACTGGGTTATTTGAAGGAAGGATGCGTGGAGGGAGAATAGAGGGATGGAACCCATAGTTCAAGTAGAACGGACTCTGCTTGGTTGTACTGTGAGTTGGGTTGTTGTAGGCAAATTCTGCCAGGGGGAGAAGATCCAACCAATCATCCTGTTGGTAAGAAGTGTAACAACGTAAATACTGCTCGATGCATTGGTTGACTCTTTCAGTCTGTCCGTTGGTCTGCGGATGGTAAGGAGAAGTGAGCTTCCGCTCGATCCGTAGTATGTGACATAGTTTTTGCCAGAATTTAGAAATAAATTGGGATCCACGGTCAGACAGAAGAGTTTTTGGGATACCATGTAATCTGAAGACATGTTTCATCAGGAGTTCTGCCGTTTGTTTGGACGAAGGTAGTCTGCGAATAGCAATGAAATGTGCCATCTTTGTCAGATGGTCCACTGACACCAAGATGGTATTAAATCCTTTGGAAGGAGGCAATTCTACGATGAAGTCCAATGACAAAACCTCCCATGGAGTTTGGGGTATTGGTAGACTGCATAGTAGACCGGATGGTCTCGTAGTGTCAATTTTGGACCTGGCACAGACATTGCATGAAGAGACGTCAGGCCACCAGAATTGTCGAGAAATCAAATTGAAAGTCTTTGTCATACCCATATGTCCTGCCATAGGCACATCATGCGATAATTCCAAGATCTTGGTGCGTAGGGTAGGTGGTATGTAAAGTTTGTCGTTGTAGTAGAGGAAGCCTTCTGCATCAGTATTTAGTTGTGGTGGGGGTGAATCCAAACTTATACCATGCAGAACCTCTTCCTTTAAGGAACGGACAACTCCAATAATGTGTTTGTGAGGTATTATAGGAACGGAAGGGATTTCAAAGTAGTTTTCTTCAGTTAGTCGTGATAGTGCATCCGCCTTTTTGTTCTTATCTGCGGGTGTGTAGGTCACTAGGAAGTTAAACCTTAGAAAGAATAGTGACCATCGTACCTGTCGATGCGAGAGAGTTTTGCTAGTCTGAAGATATTGGAGGTTTTTATGGTCCGTGTATATAATTATTGGTAGTTGGGTGCCTTCGAGTAAATGTCGCCAATTCTCCAGAGCCAATTTTATAGCAAGCAGTTCCTTTTCACCCACGGGGTAATTTATCTCGGGACTGCTCAGGGATTTAGAAAAAAAAGCAACTGGATGAAGTGGTGAAGTGTGGGTAGGTCGTTGGGAGAGTATTGCTCCTACTGCCATGTTTGACGCATCTACCTCCAGAATGTATTGGAGGGATGGGTCTGGATGGCGTAATATGGGAGCGGAAGTAAACCTTGTCTTTAACAAGTGGAAAGCCTTATTTGCTTCTTCTGACCATTTAAATGGTATTTTTATGCTAGTGAGCTGTGTGAGGGGTCTCACAATAGCAGAAAAGTTTTTTATGAACTTCCTGTAGAAATTTGAAAATCCCAGGAATCGCTGTAGCGCCTTGCGTGTAGTTGGTGTAGGCCAATCCTGAATGCAGGATATTTTACTCATGTCCATCTCGATTCCTGTTTTGGATATGATGTAGCCTAGAAAGAGTACCTCATCTTTATGGAACAAGCATTTCTTCAGCTTCACATAAAGATTATGTGCAAGCAATCTCGATAATACAAGTCTTACATGTCTTATGTGTTCAGACAGGGTCCGTGAATATATAAGTATATCGTCCAGATATACCACAACACAGACATCTAGTAAGTCTTTAAAAATATCGTTTATAAATCGTTGGAAAACTGCAGGGGCATTGCATAGGCCGAATGGCATCACAAGATATTCGAACGTATCTAGTTCTGAATGCAGTCTTCCACTCGTGTCCATCACGGATTCGAATGAGATTGTATGCTCCTTTCAGGTCTAATTTTGAAAAATAGGTAGCTCCACGCACCTGCTCAATGAGCTCAGGGATAAGCGGTAGAGGATAGCGATCTTTTATTGTGATAGCATTCAATTTCCTGTAGTCGATGATAGGTCTGAGACTTGAATCTTTATTGCGAACAAAAAAGAGTCCTGCTGCTGTGGAAGAAGTGGAAGGTCTAATAAAACCTTTTTCCAAGTTCTCATCCAAATAGGTTTTGAGATGGGCAAGTTCATCCTGTGAAAGAGGATAAACATGACCGAACGGCAATTTGCTATTTGGGAGTAGATCAATGCTACAATCATAGTCTCGATGAGGAGGTAATGCTTGAGCATTTTTCTCAAGAAAAACCTCAGAAAGATCCTGATAACATAGTGGTGCAATCTCATCTGTCACCACAGACAGAATCTTCCCGGAAAACGGGAGGTTACACGTTTCCTCGCAATAACAAGAAGGGAAGGTCAAGGACCGTTTCTTCCAATCTATGGTTGGTTGGTGTGTGTGCAACCAGGGATGTCCCAACACAATGGGAAAGTGGGGTGATGGTATTAAATCGAAGGTAGAAGTCTCCCTATGAGACTCGTTAATAGTGACTAGAAGTGCTTGTGTCTGATCGGTGATCGGACCAGAGGATAACGGAACACTGGTAATAAGACTTACTGAGACAGGTTTGAGTTTAGAAATAATAGGAATTTTATTTAAAGCAGCAAAACATATATCCATATAATTTCCACAAGATCCTGTGTCAATCATGGCCTTAGTAGTAATCCTGTTCTGGTCCCACTGTAATGTCAAAAAAACAGAAATGTAGGGGTTAGTGAATGAAGTTGTCAATCCTCCTAGGGAGACATGTGAACACTCACCCTTCTTTTTGTTGACTAGGGGACAGACGTTTATCTTGTGATCCGGGGATGCACAGTACAAGCAGAGATTTTCATTTCGTCTTTTGGCTTTTTCCATAGTTGATAGCGGTGGGCGTATGGTTCCTACCTCCATAGGAACGGCCAGACTCCGAGAGGAAACGGATAATGGTATTCCCATCTTTTCAGCCTTTCTTTCTCGTAGTCTTCTATCTATGGTAATACTGAGTTGTATTAATGCATCCAGGTTTTTTGGCAGATCCGCTCGGGCGAGCTCGTCCTTAACGGCTTCTGATAGGCCAAGCCTAAATTGGGTTTTCAGAGATGCATCATTCCATTCTGAATCAAGGGTCCATCTCTTGAACTCTGCGACAAAGTCTTCTACAGGCCTCCTTCCTTGTTTCAAGGATCTTAACTGAAGATCAGCAGTACTCTGCCTATTGGGGTCATCATATAGGCTAGTGAGCTCTGCCAGGAACAAGGCATAGGAGTTGAGAAGCTGGTCGTTTTTCTCAAAAAGAGAATCTGCCCAGGCTCGAGGATCGTTTGATAGGTAAGAAATAATAGTACAAACCTTAATGTGATCAGTAAGGTAGGTACGAGGTTTTAGCAAAAAAAGTAACTCACATGCGTTTTTAAATTCGCGAAATTTTTTTATGAGATACCATTCCCAACCTCAATGACTCATCATGTGTGGAAGGTCTTATTTCAGCCAGTAAATACACACAATTAGCAAGCTGGTTCCTAGAGTGACTTTATGTATGTGGTAACACAATGATGAAGGTTGAGGGATAGGTTGAGTGGAGGTGGTAGGTGATAGACACTTGAAGGTGAGACAGTAGCAGATGGATGCAGGAAGGTTTAGCAATGTTGTATGATAGCAGATGATAGAATATCAGGTGGACATACAAAAGAGATCAACCCAGTGCAGAAAAGTAGCAGTAGTCTCAAGAGCTAGCAATCTAGTTATGCAGATGTGATAAACAGTCTTTACTATGCAGAGCTAGATAGTGTAAGCTTAGTATAAGTTTATAGAGAATTCCCCTGCGGGGTACTTAGCACTATTAGCGATACAGCCGAAGGGTGGTTCAGGAGAGGCGGATGATCCAGTAGCGGGATACAGGGATCAGCGCAGCGAGGTTCCGTCAGCGAAGTAAGCTTGCAAGCATGGAAGCTTCAAGCAAGGTTAGCATCCAGGTAAGGGTGTTTGAACGAACACATGTGAGTGAGAACCGGCGCTTTAAATAGCCATCTAGTCTGGCGCTGGGTGATGACAGCTCCAGTCTTAAAGGTGTATGCGCACCTTTTCCAAAAGTAAATGGTGGGGCGCATACACTTGTGGAAAGTGTAATTTAGGGTACCAAAGGTACCGAAAATTACACTTACCTGTAGGTACAGTGAATATCTTCTAAACATACACAGTTTAGGAGATATTCACATTTGTAGCAGCCAGTGACTTCAATGGCCCATGCACACTTTGCTCCATTCAGAGCACCGTACCACGATCATGACATCATTACAGCCCCGCCATTCAAACAGCTGAATTGCACGAACCTGAAAGGAAGACCGGGTAAGAATTGAAAGCCTGTCAGCGGTGACGACTCGTCACTGGAGGGATCTGCTTTTTGTACTTATTCTAAAATGATTTTTCTCTTGCGTCCTCCGACAGTCGCCGCCCACTCAAATAGTCTTCACCAATGGGGTATTGACTTCCTCTCCGCAGGAGTAGCTAGGCATAAGACTTGTTAAGAACAAAGCATTTACATAGTCACACCCATGGGGGCTGTCCCATTGGTCCAATACCCCCCTGCAATAGCCATCCCAACTCAGTTTGTCTTCTGCCTAGTTCAGGAGTTGATAGGCTTCCCTGTGCTGGGGCTACAGTCTCAGCCTTCTTCTTCTATTTTATGATTTTATTTTCTGCAAATGTCTTTTTTTCTTTGCATTACTAGCTGTTTTATTTTGTCAGCGTTAGTCGGATCTTCGGATGAAGACGGCGTTTGCGGAGCTGGGAATCGGACTGGTCGTTCTGGTGTTCCGGGACAGAGGATCAGATGGAATCCCAGCCCGCCATCGAGCGTTTAGCAGGCTATGTGTTAGCCTTGGCCTCGCTAACTACCCATCCCTGTCCTCAGGGATGCAGCCTGTGAGGTGGCTACCTCCCCGGAAACATTCACGGTTCATCCGTGCACTGCTGGTGTCCTGTGTTTTCTGGCTGACGGCACTCCCCTGCCATCTGAGGGCGGGTGGTTTCCCGTTGATATGAGGCACCCCACGCCATTGAGTACTGGTAAGTAAAATTCTGTGTGGGGCCTCTGTCTGGGGTCGGCAGTCCTGTGTGTCTGTGGTGTCCCCTATGTCTGTGCGTTTTGGGCTCCCTGATCCCGGTCCCTGCGGGGGGTTTTTCTCTCACAGCCAGCGCTGTGTGGATTTTTGGGGGTCCCTCTCCTGTGTCACTTTAGGGTGCTTGGAGGTACAGACACGTGCGGTGACCACTGCAGGGTTAAAAACCGCCGGTCCGCCATTTTAGGTGTGGGCAGCATGTCTGGCTTCACTATGGGCGCTTATACAGCATGGTATGTAGTGTATTTTGGCGCCTTGCGGGGGCCATCTTGTGTGTGGCAAACGATCGTTCCGGACACATGTCGGCGGCCATTTTACCGAAGCCTCCCATTACTTTCCATAGGCATCGATGTTTCCTTAGCCTGCAGCCTCAGTTCAGTCTCTGGCGGTGACATCACTTCCTTCCTTCACTCAGGAGCGACCGACTGCGGTGGTAACACACTTGTGGGGCTCTGTTCTGCTGTCCTTCTTTTCCTCCCTTGTGCAATCTTCCTGGCTTTCAGTTTGTTCCTGCAGGGGGTCTGTGTTCTACAGTCATTGTAGCGGTGTGCTGCGGGGTCCGCGGCGCGCTTAAAGGGCCAGTACCTTACAAAAAACTTTTTTTGCAATGGAATCCCAGAACAGCAAATTCCCTCCAGCTTTGGTGGGGGATTCAAGTTCCTCTGAATCCTCTGCCCTGACACATTTGGCTGCTGTAGTGGCGACTTTGGTGTCCAAAATGGATGTGCTGATGACTGAACGTGCTGCTAGAAAAAGGCCTAGGATTTGTTTTTTTTCTGATTCTGAATGTGATATGGTTGCTGTAGCTAGCGTGCCCCTTTCAGGGTCTTGCTCTTCTCAGGACCCGCAAGAGTCTTAGGGGGAGGCGGAGGTTACAGGGGTTGATGAATCCCCCCCTGGGATGCCCGAGGAACACGCAGCTATGGATGCGCTGATCTCTGCCATTAAAGAAACACTACATTTAGAGGATGAGCCCAATCCTCCGGGCATTGTCCTCTTTTGGTACACGCAGGACCCGCAAGACGGCGCAGGTTTTTCCTTGCCCCGCTGAGTTTCATCACACAGTGAATGAGCAATGGCGCAATCTAAAACACACCTTCACGGTGCCTAAAAGGTTTCAACTTCTCTACCCTTTTGCGTTTATTACGGTTTCACGCTGGTGTGTGGCTCCTCAAGTAGATCACACTGTAACCAGATTGAACAAGGCTACTCTGGTTCCCACTGAAGATTCTCCGGTATTTAGGGATCCTACGGATAGGAGGCTGGAATCTCTTGCCCGCCATGCCTACGTGGTGGCGGGTTCCATGCTAAAACCTATTTTTGCCTCTGGTATTGTGGCTCAGGCTGTGGCGGATTGGACCAAGGTGCTCAGACGCACTCTCGTGACTGATTCTGCCCCCCCCCCCCACTACCGTGGAGATGGTGGACCAGATTTATCAAGAGGTCATGTATTTGTGCGATGCGGCCTTAAATGAGGCCCCATTGGCTGCGCGCCTGTCCAGTGTCACGGTGCTTAACCGTCGACTGATATGGTTGAAGAGCTGGTCGGCTGACCAGAAATCCAGAAAGACGGTGGCTGATATTCCCTATGCGGGGGTCTCACCTTTTTGGAGACTCCCTGGATGAATTGGTTAAAGGAGTCACTGGGGGCAAGAGCACTCTGCTTCCCCAGAATCCTAAGGGCAAGTTTTTCCGCGGCAAGCGGGGTCCCGCCATTAAACCTAATCGGGTCCTTTCGTGCCTTCAAGGTACAGAACAAGGGAAAACCCTTCAAGGGCCAGGGTGGCCAGAGAAAGCCCTGGGCCGGCAAACAAAAATCCGGCCAAGCTGGTGCGGCGGCTCAGTCCGCCTCTGCCTGAAGGGGCGCCCTCACCCAATTTAGGGGTGGGGGGACGTTTGCGCGGTTTCCTTCAACCTTGGCTGCTCCGAATTACGGACAGGTGGGTTCAGGAAATCATTCGATCAGGGTACAAGATTGAATTTCTTTCATGGCCGGCAGACAGATTCTTTCCCTCAAATCTTCATTTGACCCCAGGGCGGTTACAAGACCTGCATCAAGCGGTACAGGATCTCCTCGCTCAGGGGGTAATCATCCCGGTGCCTCGTCGGGACAGGTTTCGGGGGTTTTACTCAAATCTGTTCAGGAGGGCAAAGTGCGTCCGATTCTGGACTTAAAAGCTCTGAACCGCTTTGTGCGCGTTTGAAAGTTCCGCATGGAATCGCTCTGCTCGGTGGTGGCCTCCCTGAGTCCGGGAGAATTCCTGGCCTCTATCGACCTGAAGGATGCGTATCTACACATCCCCATTTTCGAGGGTCATCAGAGGTACCTCCGGTTCGCTATCGCGGAGGATCATTATCAGTTTGTGGCGTTACCTTTTGGTCTCGCTTCGGCACCAAGAGTCTTTACCAAAGTGTTGGCAACTGTTCTGGGCCTGTTGCGGGCACAGGGCATTGCGGTCTTGGGATATCTGGACGATCTCCTGTTAAGATGAGTACCTTAAGATCGAGTGCCAGTCAGAGCCTGCTGCACGATCTGTCCATTACGTGGCAGACGCTCCAGGAGTTCGGTTGGACCATCAAGGTTCAGAAGTCGACCTTGTCTCCTTCGGTTCGTCTCCCATATTTGGGAATGGTTCGGGACTCTGCTCAAGCAAAGGTGTTCTTACCGGAGGACAAGCTCCGGACACTGCAGTCTGAGGTCAGGTCCCTCAGGAACAATGAATCCTCCTCACTCAGGACCTGTATGTGGTCCCTGGGGTTGATGGTGTCAGCCTTCAAGGCAATACCATTTGCACAGTTTCACACACAATCTCTCCAGGTGGAGATCCTGGCCAGGTGGGACAGACTACCTCAGTCCTTGGACCTGAGAGTGTCTCTGAGTCGCCAAACCAGAATGGATCTCTCGTGGTGGCTTCAGTCCCCGGCTGTGTCGGAAGGGAACTGTGGACGGTGATAACCACAGATGCCAGCCTGTCGGTCTGGGGTGGTGTCCTGGGCAACCTGTCTGCCCAGGGCACTTGGTTGGAGGAGGAATCCTCCCTTCCGATAAACATTTTGGAATTGAGAGCGATCAGGCTGTGCCTGCTCCACTGGTCGGATCGTCTTCAGGGCCGTCCTGTACGGGTGCAGACAGACAATGCCACTGCGGTGGCTTACATCAACCACCAAGGGGGCACCAGGAGTGCCCGGGTGGCCCAGGAGGTGACCAGTATTCTGTCTTGGGCCGAGACTCATGTCCCGGTGATATCGGCAGTTCACATTCCGGGTGTAGAGAATTGGCAGGCCGATTATCTGAGCCGCCAGACCCTGGACCAGGGGGAATGGTCCCTGCACCCGGAGGTGTTTCACATGCTGTGTGCGAGATGGGGATTCCCGGATGTGGATCTGTTCGCATCTCGGCTGAACAACAAGGTGGAAAGGCTCGTGGCAAGAACGCGCGATCCTCTGGCAGACGCCGCGGATGCGCTGGTGGTGCCTTGGCATCAGTATCGTCTGATATATGCCTTTCCTCCGATTCAGTTGTTGTCCAAGTTCCTTCGCAGGTTGGCCTCGGAACCAACAGTGGTGATTCTGGTGGCGCCGGACTGGCCACGCCGGTCCTGGTACGCGGACATCGTTCACCTTACCGTCGAGCCTCCGTGGAGGCTGCCAATGCGAGAAGATCTACTGTCTCAGGGACCTTTCTTCCATCCTGCTTTACAGTCGCTGGCTTTTAACGGCATGGCTGTTGAAAGCCAGGTCCTGAGAGACAGAGGTCATTCCTACTTTACTCAAGGCTAGAAAAGCCTCGTCTGGTAAGATTTATTACCGTACATGGAAAGCTTATTTTGCCTGGTGAGAGTCCAGGGGCTTCTCTCCTCGTTCTTACTCGGTAGCGAGAGTGCTGGCTTTCCTTCAGTCTGGTGTGGACCTGCGCCTTGCGTTGGCCACGATTAAGGGCCAGGTATCTGCACTGGCTGTTCTTTTTTCAGTGCCCTGTGGCGTCTAATTCGCACCTTCATTCAAGGTGTGCGTCACTTGGCCCCTCCTAGAAGGGAGCCTCTACCTCCATGGGACTTGAACTTGGTTCTGTCCGTGTTACAACGTTCCCCGTTTGAAAACATCAGGGAAATTTCGTTACCTCTGCTGTCTAAGAAGGTTGCCTTTCTGGTGGCGATCACTTCGGCTCGCAGAGTGTCGGAATTGACGGCGTTGTCCTGCCGCTCCCCTTACCTGGTGGTTCATAGGGATAAGGTGGTCTTGCGACCTAACCCATCCTTTCTTCCAAAGGTAGTTTCGGATTTTCACCTTAATGAGGACATTGTTTTACCTTCGCTCTGTGCGAATCCTAAGCATCCTAAGGAGATTGCCTTGCATCCGTTGGATGTTGTCAGGGCGATCAGGGTTTACCTGTCGTCGACCGAATCCTTTCGAAAATCGGATTCTCTTTTTTGTCCTTCCTGAGGGACCTCGGAAGGGAATGGCTGCGTCTGCGGCGACCATTTCAAAATGGATCAGACAGACAATTGTTTAGGCCTATTCGTTGAAGGAACGGGTGCCGCCCTTCCCTGTCAAGGCGCACTCTACCAGGGCGGTGAGTACGTCCTGGGCCCTCCGGCATCAGGCTTCGGTGGCCCAGGTGTGCAAGGCTGCGACTTGGTCGTCAGTGCACACTTTTTCCAAGTTCTACAAAATTGATGTTCTGGCATCAGCTGATGCCTCCTTTGGCCGCAAAGTTCTCTGTGCGGCAGTGCCGTAGGGGACCCTGTTTTTTTGCGGGTCCCTTGCTGTTGGGGTTATTTACCCCCTTGGTTATTTGCTTTCCTGGGTTGTTGCTCCTCTTGAGCCTTTTTTGTTACCCAGAAGGTTACTTTGCTGTTCATGTAATGTTCCTTTCTCTGATGTGGGTACTGCGTTGCCTTTTCTGATGGTTGCGTTCCCACCCCTCATGTCCACACTGCTTTGGGACATCCCCATTGGTGAAGACTGTATGAGTGGGCGGCGACTGTCAGAGGACATAAGAGAAAACTGAATTTTTTTAAAATCTTACAGTAAATTTCCTTTCTCTGAGTCCTCCGACAGTCGCCGCCCTCGCCCCTCTTTTGGGGTTCTTATACACTTAACTGCTTGCTACCAAACTGAGTTGGGATGGCTATTGCAGGGGGGTATTGGACCAGTGGGACAGCCCCCATGGGTGTGACTATGTAAATGCTTTGTTCTTAACAAGTCTTATGCCTAGCTACTCCTGCGAAGAGGAAGTCAATACCCCATTGGTGAAGACTGTATGAGTGGGCGGCGACTGTCGAAGGACTCAGAGAAAGGAATTTTACGGTAAGATTTTACAAAAATTCAGTTTTTCTAAGTTGATTGAGGGACAGAGCTCCCTCCCATTATGGCATTCTTTTTTAATTTGCCTGCTGCTATTGTTTTCTGGTTTGGGCTGCTTTTCTACAACTGAGTCTGTAAAGCAGGTGGGAGTTATGGCCACTAAAGGGAGCCAGACCGTTTTGTTTGCCAAAAATAGGGGCTCCTTTATACTTTTATTGGGGGGGGGGGTTAAAAACATGCAATTGAGTAACCCCCCCCTCCCCTTTTTAGCTGCAAAGACAGCAGAGAGGAGTGTTTACAATACTGCAGTCTCAATGTTTTGCTTTGCATCCAGGACAGAATGATTGCTTCTGCATTCAGCTGTGTTAAAGCCTCCGAAAACACCCCATTCAAGCACGCACATGGTTGTGGCATTTACAAAGTTAGGAAAGAAGCAGTGAAGATTTTATTGTATTGCCTCCTGCCATATGCCTTTGAAAAGAGACCCAAACGATTGCTTTTCAGAGGCACAGCAATCTAGATTCAAGTGCAAACTTAGCCCTAGGCTGGCCATACTTTATTCAATTGTCTTGTACAATTTTCCTTTAGATTTACCAAAATCATATAATATGAAAGTCAAACCTAAACACTTTCAATTTGTATGCATTCAGGCAGGCCCTTGCACTACATAGTTAATGGTAAAGCTAAAGAAATTTGAATATGAAAATGATATAATGTATGGCCAGCTATAGGGATCTATTATTTCCACACATGCTTCACACCTTTTTCCAACTGAACCCAATCAGAAAATACCGTATTCATCAACGTATAACACGCACCTTCATTTTAATAGGGAAGTTTCAGGAAACAAAATTACATTTTAAATAAAGAACTTTGAAACAAAATAAGGCTCAGTGCCCATCAATGCAACATGATCAGAGCCCGTCAATGCAGCCTGATCAGTGCCCATCTGCAGCCTCACTACTGCCCATCAATGCAGCCTGATCAGTGCTCATCAATGCTGCCTAATCAGTGCCCTTCTGCAGCCTCATCATTGCAGCCTGATTAGTGCCCATCTGCAGCCACGCTATTGCCCCATGTTGCAGCCTGATCAGTGCCCATCTGCAACCTCACTATTGCCCATCATTGCAGCCTGATCAGTGCCCATCTGCAGCCTCAGGAGATTAGAGCTGCTGGATTACATAGAGCGGGGATCTCCCACCTATTCGGCTGCCGCTGTTATATACCAAGTCCTGCCTCCTGGACCGGCTCCTATGATAGATGTTACATGTCACTGCATTGGACCAATGTGCTCTCTATTAAAGGAGCTGGTCCAGGAGGCGGGACTTCGTATAACAACGGCAGCCGAATAAGCAGGAGATCCCTGCTCTGTGTAATCTGGCAGTGCCCCCCCCCCCCCTCTCCAAGGCAGCCCAATAGAAAGTATCAGCGTTTAACACGCACACATTGTTTGCACTCTGTTTTCAGGGGAAAAAAGTGTGTGTTATACTCTGATAAAAACGATATGTGTGAATCTTGTGTGAGCTGCCTGAGCAGTATAACCCATATTTACTGAGTATCCTCTACTATGTCCCTCCAGTCAATATTGCAGAAGAGGATTTTACAGTCAGTAGAAAAAAAATTATATTTTTGGTTTTGATATAACTCAAATCACTTTGCAGAGATCTGTTTTCACTTTGATTTTCAATTGTATCAAAACCAAAAAATGTATTTGACTAATCCTTAGATAAAGTTTCAGCATTCGTTTTCTTTTACAGGTTGTTTTTTCCTTTATGTTCACTGGATACTTCTTTGAAAAACAGTTTCACCCAGGCTGGACTTTAAACATGTCTGCTTTTGTTCCTTTCTATTACGTGGGGGATGTAGGGATTAGTAATTTATAAGATACTATACCATTGCGCCTTCCGTAATGTATCCTCTGCTGCCATGTGTTGCCAGCTGTGTATAACAACACACAAAACAGAAGATGCAGATTTTAATTGTGAAATATTAATAGCTATCAGTGGTAAAAAGAGCAGCATTCTTACACAAACCTAAATCGGGATAAACTAAATTAAACTGAACATCATTGTTGTTTAGTCGTGAAAAAACAGTCCTTGGTAAGTGAGCATAAATGAATGAAAAGGATGCACTAAACTTAAACCTAAACTGTGTAAACCAATATGGAAAAAAGAGATAACATAGGTAAGACCCAATAATGCAAAAATATGAAAAGGGTCAATCAACCACTGATCCAACTCCTATTGAAGACAGATCCCTGTCAGGAAAACTGTCTGCTCTGCCTCTGTTGGAGACTACAGACCGTGGAATTGATATTCTATGCCCAAGGACTGGGAAAGGCTGGCCAGCTATGGAAGACTGAGGAAGCCAGTGAGTTCAGGGGGCTGGAGGCAATCCAGAAGTCTGTTGGGAGCACGCAGAGAACCATCTGAGGGAGCATCTTGTTTCTTTTGAGACCCGTGGATGGTCATGGCCACCAGCTCTGCCGTGCTTTGGGTTGGAATGTCTCATTTGATGTAAACTGCTATCTGTTTGCCCCTTCTAAGTATTGGTATTTGCCACAAGGGATTTGGCTTTTACAAGCTGGTAAGCGTACCTTTTATGTGGTGGAGGTTACACTTTGTGTTGCAGTGTAAGATATCACAAGGAGGATTCTCTTGAAGGGATACACATCCCTTCAATTTCCTGCCTGCATGGGTGGTGTTACATCTATCCATTATATTTATAAGCGACATCATGTCAAGGTCTTACCTTGCTTTCCTGTTGGCAGCCATCTTGGACATGTGCAGACTGCTGTCTTTTATAAACTCTGTATGCATCATCACTTGCCTGCTGCCTGGGCATCGCTCAGTGATGATGTTTTAAACATGACTATATATATATATATCACCTGAGAGGATGGCAATATAGAATACATTACCAAAGTGCGCTAACAAATAATGAACCAAGTGTTCAAAGGTACATGGATGGTATCCGGATTTATACCAAAATCATATGCATTCAGTCCAAAACAAAAGTGCAAAAACTGTGAAAAAGTCTTTCTTTTCAAATTGGAGTGAAGGTAAGGGAGTGTTGGGAGGTGGGTGGGGCCTCGTCCCAAAAGATGATCCAAAGTGATTCTCAGTGGCCTGATATACACATGTGGACACGCGGGTGTCTGCAGTACAAACCGGGACCTATGACAGCACGGCTGGCTCCCCCCGACGCGTTTCCACTAACAAGTCGGCTTCTGGGATTGGAGGGCTCCAATCCCAGAAGCCGACTTGTTAGTGGAAACGCGTCGGGGGGAGCCAGCCGTGCTGTCATAGGTCCCGGTTTGTACTGCAGACACCCGCGACCGCCCTGTATTTGCTGTTTGTTCGTCCGGAATGTGTAAGTGTACCCTCATTCGTTTTATCATTAAAGTCGAAGGTAATGCACTATAGTCCTCTTCTTTTCTCTGGGTTGCTCTGTCTTGGCATCTCCCCCTGCTTGGAAGCCTACAGATCCCTCCCCACTTCGGAAGCAGCTGATTGTTCCGGTCCATTCCGAGAGCCATCCCTGCCAGCTTGATCAGTTGGGGACTTCTAGACACAACCAAGTACATGCTCACATCTCTCCACATTGTGGTAAGAGTCCACTCCTAACACTGGGTGTCCACATGTGTATATCAGGCCACTGAGAATCACTTTGGATCATCTTTTGGGACGAGGCCCCACCCACCTCCCAACACTCCCTTACCTTCACTCCAATTTGAAAAGAAAGACTTTTTCACAGTTTTTGCACTTTTGTTTTGGACTGAATGCATATGATTTTGGTATAAATCCGGATACCATCCATGTACCTTTGAACACTTGGTTCATTATTTGTTAGCGCACTTTGGTAATGTATTCTATATTGCCATCCTCTCACGTTTAATTCAAATTTCAGTGCTGCTTTCACTTCACTTCTCATCACTTCAGGACTGCGCACCTATTTTCTTTCACAATATATATCACCTGTTGGCTTGCAGTCCTTTGCCCTTGTGTTTGTGCTCCAAGGTGCATCACTTCTAGCAGTCTTCTGTTCTCTGTGTTCCTCCATGCATGACCTGGTTTGGCTGATAACTATACTGGCTCTCGATCCTGCATCGGCAGACTACCCGCCTCTGGACTCGACCCCGGCTTGGATGACTACTCGCTTCTAGACTCAATCCTGGCTTGGATGACTACCCGCTCTGAACTTAACCCTGGCTGTTCCTGATTTTGCACCTCACTCTTGCTGTGCGTTTATTGTTGTTGCTCTAATAAACTTTTTCTTGCATCTTCGTGTGGTTTGGTTTCTTTGCATCCTGACACATCACCCTTTTCAGTTTTTTTCCATCATTGGGACTTACCTTTGTTATCTCTTTTATCCTTATTGGTTTACACAATTTAGGTTTGAGTTCAGTGCATCTTTATTCACTAATTTATGCTCACTTACCAAGGGCTGTTTTTCACTACTAAACAATTGTGATGTTCTGTTTAATTTAGTTTATCACAATTTATGTTTGTACGAGAGCGCAGTCCTTTTTACCACTGATTTTCTTTTCTGTGTATGTCTCACAGCAAATTTGCTGCTTATAGGGCTGGTTTTCCCTTTTTATGTTAAAATATTAATTGATGCTTTATGTTCAATACAATTTTTCGTTTGGTAGTCTTACCAGTTTTTACAATTTGGAGATTTTACCCATCAGGTGGTTGCAGCTTGGCAGTAAAAATAATGCACTGTGCTTTTTTGTGTGGTTTTCGTCACACAATTTTTACTAATTTGGGTGGTGGGAGGAGAGCCAATGAACATTTTGTGGGGTTGTCTAACACTTAGAATACTTGAACCTGCCCTCACTCTCTTTAGACTAGTGTGACGAGACCCTTGCTCGCCCTGTCCGCTCTCCCGACACTCCTCTGTTTCTAGTCAGTCAGCTTGCAGATCGCATCGTCTGATGGTTCGGTCAACCAAGGATCCGGGATCCGAACTACAGCTATGTGCCGTTCGGAATCCATTAGAACAAAACACCAAGCAGGCTGTATGTCAGTTCAAGCAGGAAGACAATTTATTGGAAGAACACAGCACACTTTATACAGAAAGTGGAATATACATGCAAATGAGGGCTTGAAATGAGTCAACAGGGATTGGTCAGATAGCTTCGACCAATGCAAATGAGGGCTTGAAAATGAGTCAGTAGTGATTGGTCAGATAACTTTGACCAATGCAAGGAGACAGAAGCCCCAGGGGGCAATCAATGTACACAATAGTCAGACACAGAACAATGGTTGTCTAACGAGCCCTGAATACACATTACTCTGTGTCAATACCTCCCTTAGCAGACAACAGGTGCGGTCATTAGCATTAGCCCACCTGACAATAGTTGAATGGGGAGCCACCCCCAGACAGTCCGGCTCCTCAGAACTTCCTGGGATGACCATATTAGGAATGGGCTTCCTGCTCAGAAACCTCATGGCAAAGGGAACAATTGACCTTGCTGACAAAAATGAAGCAATTCAACCCCTCACCCATCTGTCCTTAAATTCCAGTGATGGTGAACACCATCACAACTAGTTTACACCAAAATATAATTAAGGCACCACATCCCGTGGGTTGAAGGAAAGAAAATTGCTTGATTCCCCATCAACACAGTCAGTGTTGATGTGGGAATTCCTCACACAGATTTATTGTATTCTAGGTTTCCCAGCTGTCAGAACACTATGATCACTGCCGCAGCTATAGCGGTCGGCAGTGATGGAGCGAAAAAAGAAACGACAGGCTAGTTGTACTGAAGTCGATTGTCTCTCTACCTCATCCAATCGGTTTAATTTAGAAACTGCAAAGCTTTCTCTAAATAGCCCAAAACCAGCAGCTGACTGCCTATATTCAGTGAGCAGCTCGGCAGCTGCTCAGCACAGGATCCAAAAGCTAGTGGAGATCAGTGGAGTGGTGGCGTTGACTACGGTGATTTCCAGCTTCTAGAGGGATCCTGCAGAAATGATCTATGCATAGCTACTTTGGTCTAAGCTGGACTAGTGTGACTGTGTAAACACATGCCAAGCGGAAGATGAAAAAATGCCTTCTAAATTGCCTTCTGGGTAATCAGAAAGGAATTTATTTTTCACTGGAGAAAATTGGACCGTGCTGTATAGAGGTTTTTTCCTTCTTTTGGATCAGTTCTGGTTATAAGATTCTGTATATGGAGGTTTTTTGTTTTTCTTTCTTGGTTTTTTTTTTTTTATTGGTTAATCTAGATGGACTTTTTTTTTTTTTAGTCTAACTATGTAACCAAACTAAAGATCTTGGAAATGTACTGCATTTGGGGAGGGTCCCATGTACCATATGAGCTCTCTGCCAGCAAGGATGGTACAGGAATTAAAAACCCATTATATATTCATCATACTGAAATATCACTGATGAAAACTGACATTTGAAGGTGCCAGTACAATGGAACTTGGAGGTCACAGGGCAATTACACACACTGAACTTGGGGGTCCCAGAACAATGACACATGACACTGGGGAGGTCCCAGAACAATGACACCTGGAGATCCCAGAATAATTACACTGTGACACTTGGCGGGTCCCTGAACAATGACAAATTGACACTTGGAGGTGCCAGAATAATGATATACTAACACTTGGGAGTCCCAAAAGAGCAACATGCTGACACTTAGGGCTCCCAGATCAATGAGACACAGACACTTGGGTTGTTCAAGAAAAGTGACATACCGATAATCGGAGGCCACAAAATATAAGGCTGTTGTAATGTTTTCTGGAATATTGTCCCTCCTACTGTTCCTGTTTTTCTCATTTCATTTGTGTGATACTGTGTTAATTTTTCAATCAAACAATGAATATTCTGTTATGAAAGACAAATGATTATTAAGCATAACCGACGAAGCACAAAACCCCCAATTCACAGACAGCAGCTTCTAATTGCAAAGCTGAAGGTCAAGAGCTTTCTGATTTTTTTCAAACACCGGAAAAAAAAAGATCTTAATTATATGTCGCTGCACTAATTACCCATCAGCAGAGGTCAGACTTTTATCCATCACAGAGACTGATTGACGTCTGAAGATCAGGAAGTGATTGAACTGAATGTTCAGCAATTATACATGTAAACATTGAAATTCCTCAAAATAATATTTTTTAAGTGTCAGGCTGCAGGCAATATTTTCACTTGTTAAACAGCTGGTTTAGCAAAGTTCACAATAAAACCACAGACAAAAATTGTGTGATGGAGCTACTTGGGTTCCTACATCCTTGACATATACGAAATGATATGGATTTAAATGCAATGTGCTATCTTAGCTGCCGCTTTAGGCTTAGCATGGGGCAGTTGACACTGTTCCTCAATTGTATTTCTGAACGGAAGTCTGCTGTGAGCTGGAAAAAAAGTTCTGCCCACGATACTAACTTTATTTTACATTGGTAAGCAATAATGTGTACCTGAAAGTTCACCAACCCGCATGTTAAAATCTGTTTCACAAACCAAGTGCTAAATAGATTTATTTTTGCTTTAAATCACTATTTTGACACCTTTTCTACATATTGGCCCTGCTAAAAATTCCAGTGCCACTTGTAAAACTTGCCCTAATTGTAAAAGTCCTCTTTTCTCACAGCCCCATACTGCCTTTGCCTTAAACAAATGGATGGGTTGCAATAGGATGTCCCATAATGCATCATATTTCAGTAACTGTCAAAATGGTGTGCACATTTCACATTCAATATCAAGCTGTGCAGTACCAGAGAAGGCAAAGGGTAGGGTGTACAGTATCTCACAAAAGTGAGTACACCCCTTAAATTTTTGTAAATATTTATGATATCTTTTGATGTGACAACTCTGAAGAAATTACAATTTGCTACAATGTAAAGTAGTGAGTGAACAGCTTGTATAACAGTTTAAATTTCCTGTCCCCTCAAAATAACTCAAAACACAACTATTATTGTCTAAACCACTGGCAACAACAATGAGTACACCCCTAAGGGAATATGTCCAAATTGGGCAAAGTGTCAATATTGTATGTGGCCACCATTATTTTCCAGCACTCCCTAACCCTCTTGGGCATGGAGTTCACCAGAGCTTCACAGGTTGCCACTGGAGTCCTCTTATACTCCTCCATGACGACATCAAGGAACTGGTGGATGTTAGAGACCTTGCGCTTCTCCACCTTCCGTTTGAGCATGCCCCACATATGCTCAATAGGGTTTAGGTCTGGAGACATTCTTGGTCAGTCCATCACCTTTATCCTCCGCTTCTTTAGCAAGGTAGTGGTAGTCTTGGAGGTGTGTTTGGGGTCGTTTTCATGTTGGAATACTGCCCTGCAGCCCAGTCCCTGAAGGGAGGGGATCATGCTCTGCTTCAGTATGTCACAGCACATGTTGGCATTCATGGTTCCCTCAATGAACTGTAGCTCCCCAGTGCTGGCAGTACTTATGCAGCCCGAGACCATGACACTCCAACCACCATCCTTGATTGTAGGCACACTTGTCTTTATACTCCTCACCTGGTTGCTGCCACACATGCTTGACACCATCTGAACCAAAGAAGTTAATCTTGGTCTTGGTCAGGTTGACCCCCCACCCCTTCAACCTCTGCAGCAATGCTGGAAGCACTCATATGTCTATTTTCCAAAGACAACCTCTGGATATGACACTGAGCATGTGAACTCAACTTCTTTGGACGACCATTGCGAGGCCTGTTCTATTTGAACCTGTCCTGTTAAACCGCTGTATGGTCTTGGCCATGGTGCTGCAGCTCAGTTTAAGGGTCTTGGCAATCCTCTCATAGCCTAGGCCATCTTTATATAGAGTATTTTTTTTTTTTTTTTTAGATCCTCAGAGAGTTATTTGCCATGAAGTGCCACAGTGAACTTTCAGTGACCAGTATGAGAGAGTGAGAGCGATAACACCAAATTTAACACACTAGCTCCCCATTCACACCTGAAACCTTGTAACACTAACGAGTCACATGACACCGGGGGGGGGGATGGCTAATTGGGCCCAATTTGGACATTTTCACTTAGGGGTGTACTCACTTTTGTTGCCAGCAGTTTAGACATTAATGGCTGTGTTTTGAGTTATTTTGAGGGGACAGCAAATTTACACTGTTATACAAGCTGTACACTCACTACTTTACATTGTAGTAAAGTGTCATCTCTTCAGTGTTGTCACATGAAAAGAAATAATAAAATATTTACAAAAATGTGAGGGGTGTACTCACTTTTGTGATATATTGTATGTTCAATATTAAGCTGTGCAGTACCAGAGAAGGCAAAAGGAAGGGGTGTGTATGCATGCATCCATCTGGGTTAGGAGGCACAGTTGCAGCATTATACCCTCTGCCAGCAACCTTTCAAAATCAATGACAGGCTGAAATATGCGATGGATGGTCATTTTACGGAATTGTACTTGCGTTTAGGAACGTATAGCCAGAATGTTTGCATTCCGGGCATTTGCCCCTTGGTGCATGCTGTAAACTGAAATACTGCTGAGTGCACCTCCCAGCCTCATTCAGCAGCAGCAGCAGCTGTCAGACTTTCATAGAATTTGACAGGCAGCTAGCAGCAGGGCTGAATGGTGCCCTCCAGTCTAATCTAAATGTTGGCGCATCATTCATCTGAGCTAAATGCCCAATGTGCATGAGCCCTAAATCAGCTAAGTATATTTTCTAGGTGCATCAAAACAAAAGGTGTGCTGCTTCAAACATTTATTCTCTTTGGAATGGAACATCCTGAGTAAAAGAGACTGTCCTCTGCCAGCATACTGCAGTATGCTTTCTGACACACCACCTGCTAAATCAGAACTATATCTCTCTTATTCACAAAGTTAAAGGATAAGTTCACCTTTTAACAAAAATAAATAAATAAATAGATAATTGCAAATTTTTTTGCAGGTAAAAAAATGTCTGTTTACTATGGTTTGTTTTAGGAGCCTGGAACATATTACACCAGTGATCAGCAGATTGCTGATGCCATGCAGGTCTCCTGCAGACTGTCAGTGTAAGCTGTCTGTCCCGTACATCGTACAGGCAGGAAGTTTAACAGGAAGAACCAATGAGCTACCACAGCACTCAGCATCATGTTAGTATATTGAGAACTACAAGCCGAACGCCACAAACGATGTCAGTAGTTGTAGTCCATTCATTCACAGAACATGGTGAATGAATGATGCAGCCGGGTGGGCTAAGCTCTGCATGTTTGCGGTTTCTTAAGATTGTGGCAGCAGAGGGAGAAGATTCCCCCCCTCGCTCTCAAAACAGGGGATCAGGGGTGTGCGGACACCGGTACATTTGTAATATGTTACATGTTACACCCTGAATATGGGTGTAACATACAGTGGCAAAAATTATTATTTGTTCCCCTGCTTTTTTTTTAAGTTTGCCCACTTACAAAGTAAAGAAGGGTCTATAATTGTAATCATAGATGTACAGTAAAACCTTGGATTGCGAGCATAATTCGTTCCGGAAACATGCTTGTAATCCAAAGCACTCTTATATCAAAGCGAATTTCCCCATAAGAAATAATGGAAACTTAGATGATTCGTTCCACAACCATTTATTCACAAGTCCTTCAGTTTATAGTCCATATAAAAAGATTATAGCATTGCGATAGGTTATATAACCATAAAATGTCCATCCACAAATAGCCGCTTCCACAAGGGGATTAGAAGCAAAATCCAGCAGGAGCTACAGAGTATCAAAGAGAAGAGAGGCGCCTCTAAGAGTAGCAATATGGTTACATTTAATGAAGGTACAACATTTAGTAACTCACATGGTTGATGAATAAAACAGGCACATCTAAGGATGAAGGCATCCGGGGTAAAGCTGTCCACATAGACTATCTTCTGCACCACCTGCTGCCAGTCTGTAATCCTGACCAGGAAAGGCCACCCTGCAGTAAAGCGATCTGAAAGCGAGGGGCAGCATGGAAGGGATGACGTAGATGGCGGTGCGGAGGATGGTCTATGTGGACAGCTTTAGCCTGGATGCCTGCATCCTTAGATGTGCCTGTTCCAATCATCAACCATGTGAGTTGCTAAATATTTTACCTTCATTAAATGTAACCATGTTGCTACACTTAGAGGCGCCTCTCTTCTCTTTTATACTCAGCTGTGACTTGAGGCTACTTGTATATCAAGACATCGCTTGTATATCAAGTCAAAATTTATTTGAAAATTTTGCTTGTCTTGCAAAGCGCTCTTAAACCAAGTTACTCTCAAACCAAGGTTTTACTGTATTTAAAAGGATAGAGACAGAATATCAACCAAAAATCCAGAAAAACCCATGATACAAATGTTATAAATGGAGTTGCAGTTCAGTGAGTAAAATAAGTAGTTGATCGCCTACAAACCAGCAATGATTCTGGCCACCACAGGCTACAGTATGTGGTACATAGATTAGTCCTGTCAGTTTAAGAAGTGCTCATAACAACCAATCGTTATGTGTATAAAAGACACATGTCCACAAAATCTTTCTTCCGTTCAAACCATGGGCAAGACCAAAGAGCTGTCAAAGGATATCAGGGACACGATTGTAGACCTGCATAAAGCTGGAAAGGGCTACAAGACCATCAGCAAGAAGCTTGGTGAGAAGTAATGCAGCCCCAGACACTGAACATGGAGAACACAGTATGCTTGCCCCTAAACCTACACTGAGGGACATCCTTACTGCTGTCACAACCTGTAATACAGCCATCATTGATTTAACCTCAGAAATAAAAGGGGTGAAGTTAAAGAAAAATTTGGTAAGGCAAGATATGCAAAAACTGAGAGATCGTACGACGGCCCTAGAGGATAGAATAAGCACTGTGGAAGATGAGATGGCGCCATTACAGCTTGACTTGCAACATGTTCAGTCCCTTACTTCAGGGCATGCGGCCCACTTGGAAGACATGGAGAATAGATTAAAGTGGAGTTCCACCCATTTTTCGAACTTTAGATCTATGTAATCCCCTTTAAAATGGCTTTTACCAATGGAAACTTTTTTTTTTTTTTGCTAGTAAATACCTTAATTTCTGCTTTATTCCTCCTCTCCTCACTTCCGGGTCCGATCGGCGATGACGTCATTCGGCGATTCGCAGTGTCTGCTGGGATGTATTCTATTCCAGAAATCTCGCAGTAGCTGAACTGTACTGAGCCGTGCCTGCCCCGCCTCCGCCCCGCCTCCTCTCATTGAGTTATATTGTATGCAATGTATTAAGGCTGTTCTCTGCCCCGCCTCCGCCCTTCCTCTTCTCATTGAGTTGTATTGTATGCAATACAACTCAATGAGAGGAGGCGGGGCAGAGAACGGCCTTAATACATTCATACAATACAGCTCAATGAGAGGAGGCGGGGCGGGGTGGAGGCGGGGCAGAGAACGGCCTTAATACATTCATACAATACAACTCAATGAGAGGAGGCGGGGCGGAGGCGGGGCAGGCACGGCTCAGTACAGGTCAGCTACTGCGAGATTTCTGAAATAGAATACATCCCAGCAGACACTGCGAATCGCTGAATGACGTCATCGCCGATCGGACCCGGAAGTGAGGAGAGGAGGAATAAAGCAGAAATTAAGGTATTTACTAGCAAAAAAAAAAAGTTTCCATTGGTAAAAGCCGTTTTAAAGGGGATTACATAGATCTATGTATTCCAACCTATTAAAAATGGGTGGAACTCCGCTTTAAGAGGCAATAACATCAGGGTGGTGGGAATCCCTGAGAAGACAGAGGGGAAAAACCCAGTTACCGTCATTGAAAATTGGCTTATCAACACCTTTGAGAGAATCTTTTTACCCCGATGTTAAGAGGGCCCATAGAGTTCCTGCTAAACTACCTACACCTGGTGACCCTCCATGACCCTTACTGTTTAAGCTCTTGATTTTCAAGGATAGAGATGCCTGTCTATATCATGCCAGAACAGAAGGTGAAGCTATGAAAATGGACAACGTGCGCATACCTTTTTACCCGGACTTCTCAGCTGATGTGCAACAACGCAGAGCAAAGTTTACTAAAATTAAAAAACGCCTGCAGTGTTTTACAGTCACATTTGCCATGCTCTATACAGGCTCGGCTCTGAGTGGTGGCTAATCATGAGACTCACTTTGTTGATAATCCTGTTGCTGCATCTAACTGGTTGGATAGAGTGGAGCATACCCTTAAAAAAGCAGTTGCATCTTTGGTCTCATTACCTGTTTCTCTTCAATGTGCCAGTTTCTCTTCAAAAAGCCTAGTGGAATATCGCCTATGCTCTACTGTTTACCGCAGATGTTTTCTCCTTTAAGGCGGTTGAACTAACATGAAGCAAATAAGTCATGTTCTTTCAAAACATGTTAACTGCAAGTTCCTTCGAATCACAGGAAAGTACTGAGACGTTGGGGCCCCCGATACCTTGTCCCGCGTGGACACACAGTGAGGGACTTCTGTCTCTTCCCCCCTCGGGTTTAGGACCGTTTTTTTTTTTGTACTGGACTTTTTGGGTCCTCGCCGGTTGTGAGGGCCTACATTTGCAACCTACCTATCATTCTGGAATGCTGCTATTCACCATACTTTTTCTACTCACCTGTATCCATTTTTTTCTTATGAGTACCTCATTGTACCTGGTGCCTAACAGGTCTCCCTATAACTCCAGAGGGGGCACTGTGACTGTTGTTATATTTATATATCATTTTTTTTTTGTCTTTTTTACCCTGTGGCCTACTATTATTTTGTCTTCTATGGTATTTGGATCTCCTGCAATTGATATACTTACTGTTTACTATGGCTGGCTCATGTACTATTGTCTCCTGGAATGTTAGGGGGCTGAGTGATGGAGTGAAACGGGTGGCACTGTTTTCCAAGAAAAAAACCTAACCCTGCAGTAATGTGTCTGCAGGAAATGCATTTGCAACCTACAATGACATCCTTGCTTAGACACCAAATTTATCACACTCAGTTTCACTCCACCCACTCAGCTTACTCTAGAGGAGTTAGTGTATTAATCTCAAACAATGTGCCTTTTCAGTTGTTATCCTCTCGTGTAGATGATCAGGGACAATATGTTTTTCTGTTGTGCAGGCTGGCTGGAATGCTTTTGTTTGTTATCGAACATATATGTACCTCCACCATTCTCTTCTGCTAGTTTAAACAACCTAGCACAATCCATAGGCCCGTATTCCAACATCCCTATCTGGGCACTAGGGAATTTTATTAATGTTTTGGATAAAAAACTTGATACTAGATACTCAGAGTATTAACCCTCCAGCTACTTCTGGCGGCCCAACTCCCTTTGCCCGATTATTTATTGAAATTGGTCTGAGTGATGTGTGGGGGACAAACTCCCTAATTGACAATGCTTCTCCTGCTACTCAGCTGCTTCTAAAGGTTTATCTCGCATTGATTTATGTTTGGGAAATAGTGCCACCTGATCTATGGTATCCTCTGTAACCTATTCACCCTGAAACATTTCAGATCATTCCCTTATGATTGTACAGCTTGACGTTTCCCATACCACTCATGTTAAATTATGGAAGGTTAACCCCTTGTGGTATACGCTGTTCCTGAGCCCTGACCCTATATTGCTGGCACTCCAAGAGTACTTGCAGTATAATCAGGGTACAGCATCACCCTCAGTTGTCTGGGTCACTTTAAAAGCTCATATTATAGTTCTTATCATCAGACAAATAACAGCCATCAAAACTAAAACCAAAGAGTGGGAAATCTAGTACTTAAAGAGGAGTTCCAGCTGTGGAAAAAAAATTAAAAGTCAGCAGCTACAAATACTGTAGCTGCTGACTTTTAATATAAAGACACTTACCTGTCCAGGGAGCCCGCGATGTCAGCACCCCAGCAGAGCATCTGTGGGATCTACATCGTACTAATTGTACCCAGGGTGGTTCACAGGTGCATTAATTTCTGACCTAGCTTAATTGTGGGGTCACATCTTATGAGGTGAGCCTTCAATCAGGAGGGGGGAGCATGAGTGAGGTGGCAGATCACTTTTTGCTATTGGAGCACTTATTGGAGCACCTAATTGGATTAAGGACATTGACCACGATGACATCAAAATGATCACTGCATATGGGAATTTATGAACTACATTATACCTACAAACCCGATTCCAAAAAAGTTGGGACACTGTACAAATTGTGAATAAAAACAGAATGCAATGATGTGGAAGGGAAAAATAAATTGATTTTAAATTTTATGGCATCAACACATCTCAAAAAGTTGGGACAAGGCCATGTTTACCACTGTGTGGCGTCCCCTCTTCATTTTATAACAGGCTGCAAACGTCTGGGGACTGAGCAGACAAGTTGCCCAAGTTTAGGAATAGGAATGTTGTCCCATTCTTGTCTAATACAGGTTTTTAGTTGCTCAACTGTCTTAGGTCTTCTTTGTAGCATCTTCCTCTTTATGATGCGCCAAATTTTTCTATGGGTGAAAGATCTGGACTGCAGGCTGGCCATTTCAGTACCCGGATCCTTCTTCTACGCAGCCATGATGTTGTAATTGATGCAGTATATGATCTGGCATTGTCATGTTGGAAAATTCAAGGTCTTCCCTGCAAGAGACAACATCTGGATGGGAGCATATGTTGTTCTAGAACTTGGATATACCTTTCAGCATTGATGGTGCCTTTCCAGATGTGTAAGGTGCCCATGCCACAGGCACTCATGCAACCCCATATCATCAGAGATGCAGGCTTCTGAACTGAGAGCTGATAACAACTTGGGTTGTCCTTGTCCTCTTTAGTCTGGGTGACATGGCATCCCAGTTTTCCAAAAATAACTTCAAATTTTGATTCATGTGACCGCAGAACAGTTTTCCACTTTGCCACGGTCCAGGGAGAGGCTCTTTTTATACCCAATCATGTTGCCAATTGACTGAATAAGTTGCAAATTGGTCCTCCAGCTGTTCCTTATATGTACATTTAACTTTTCTGGCCTCTTATTTCTACCTGTCCCAACTTTTTTGGAATGTGTAGCTCTCATGAAATCCAAAATGAGCCAATATTTGGCATGACATTTCAAAATGTCTCACTTTCAACATTTGATATGTTATCTATATTATATTGTGAATAAAAGTTTATGAGATTTCTAAAATAGTCCATTCCTTTTTTAATTTGTACAGTGTCCCAACTTTTTTGGAATTGGGTTTGTATATTGCATAATTGAAACATTTATTATAAGATACTGTACACAATATATTTTGTTGTAATTTTTTGTTGTGTATGTCTACAAATTAATAGGAATGAAGCACAACACTTATAGGTTTTGAATTTGAGCTAGCACATTTAATAGGAGTGTGATCAGTGTCTGCAGCTTGTTCCACAACTCACTATCAAATTTGTAGTGGTGAACACACATGGTAGCTTGCGAGACTCTCTATGCATAATTATATCCAGAATCTACAGTATCTCACAAAAGTGAGTACACCCCTCACATTTGTAAATATTGTATTCTATCTTTTCATGTGACAACACTGAAGAAATTACACTTTGCTACAATGTAAAGTAGTGAGTGTACAGCTTGTATAACAGTGTAAATTTGCTGTCCTCTCAAAATAACTAAGCACACAGCCATTAATGTCTAAACCGCTGGCAACAAAAGTGAGTACATCCCTAAGTCAAAATGTCCTAATTGGGCCCAATTAGCCATTTTCCCTCCCCGGAGTCATGTGACTTGTTAGTGTTTACAAGGCCTCAGGTGTGAATGGGGAGCAGGTGTGTTAAATTTGGTGTTATCGCTCTCACTCCTACTGGTCACTGGAAGTTCAACATGGCACCACATGGCAATGAACTCTCTGAGGATCTAAAAAAAAGAATTGTTGCTCTACCTTAAAGACCTTAAACTGAGCTGCAGCAAGGTGGGCAAGACCATACAGCGGTTTAACAGGACAGGTTCCACTCAGAACAGGCCTTGCCATGGTCAACCAAAGAGGTTAAGTGCACATGCTCAGCATCATATCCAGAGGTTGTCTTTGGGAAATAGACGTATGATTTCTGCCAGCATTGCTGCAGAGGTTGAAGGGATGGGGGGTCAGCCTGTCAGTGCTCAGACCATACACCACACACTGCATTAAATTGATCTGCATGGCTGTCGTCCCAGAAGACAGCCTCTAATAAAGATGATGCACAAGAAAGCCAGCAAACAGTTTGCTGAAGACAAGCAGACTAAGGACATGGATTTCATAAACAATGTCCTGTGGTCTGATGAGACCAAGATGAACGTATTTGGTTCGGATGGTGTGAAACGTGTGTGGTGGCAGCAAGGTGAGGAGTACAAAGATAAGTGTGTCTTGCCTACAGTCAAGCATAGTGGTGGGAGCGTCATGGTCTGGGGCTGCATGAGTCCTGCCGGCACTGGGGAGCTACAGTTCTTGGAGGGAACCATGAATGCCAACATGTAGTGTGACATACTGAAGCAGAGCAAGATCCCCTCCCTTTGGAGACTGGGCCGCAGGGCAGTATTCCAACATAACGACCCCAAACACACCTCCAAGACGACCACAGTCTTGCTAAAGAAGCTGAGGGTAAAGGTGATTGACTGGCCAAGCATGTCTCCAGACCTAAACCCTATTGAGCATCTGTGGGGCATCCTCAAACGGAAGGTGGAGGAGCGCAAGGTCTCTAACATCCACCAGCTCTGTGACGTCGTCATAGAGGAGTTGACGATGACACCAGTGGCAACCTGTGAAGCTCTGGTGAACTCCATGAATAAGAGGGTTAAGGCAGTGCTGTAAAATGATGGTGGCCTTATAAAATATTAACACTTTGGGCCCAAGTTGGACATTTTGACTTGGAGGTATACTCACTTTTGTTGTCAGCAGTTTAGACATTAATGGCTGTGTGTTGAGTTATTTTGAGGGGACAGAAAATTTACACTGTTACACAATCTGTACACTCACTACTTTACATTATAGCAAAGTGTCATTTCTTCAGTGTTGTAACATGAAAAGATATAATAAAATATTTACAAATATGTGAGGGATGTACTCACTATTGTGAGATACTGTATGTAACTCTACTGTCTTATTTACAAGCCACAGATCTCCTTCCCTGTAGAGAGAGATGGGAACGAGATGTTGGACCCTTAAGTGGAGAACAATGGGAACAAATATTGGCAACTTGCCCCCTAGTGTCGGTGTCTGCTGCTCATAAACTAACCCATCTATTTGTTTTACACCGTATTCTTAGGACTCAGCTCCATGCCTGGGTTAGACTGGAATCACCTATTTGCCCCAAATGTCAAATACACTCTGGGGATTTTTTTCATATGCTATGGAATTGTCCTAAACTAGTGAGATATTGGAGCACTGTAGTTTCCACTATTAATAGTGTATATCAGGTGCAACTGACAATGGATCCATGTTTTGTTGGGAAATCTAGATGAGGAATCACACTACCCGCGCATTTATATAGCTCTTATTCAGTTATTATACCTAGGTAAGATATTGATAGCAAGATTGTGTCTCTCTCCACAGTCCGTTACATGTTCACAATGGATCCAGACAGTGACTTCCATTCTTTTTAGAGAAAAATACACTAACTTTCATAGGAAATCCGCTAAAAATTTAGAAATATTTGGCGGTGTTGGTAAGACACACCAGGAATAGCACCCCCACAGCTTGTTCTGGATAGATTACTACAATTTTTAACATAGTCTAATAACAGATAAAAACTATGGGTTATAACAATACAATAAGGGAAAATGTATACGTTCTTTTTTTGCCTTTCCCCCTTATGTAAATGCAATAACATAAAAGGTGAATGTAACCATCTGTATTAATTTTCCAAGTTTGACAGACAGTATTTTGGACAGTTTGTCGTTTAATTGGGTTATGTTTGTTCTGTTCCTTGTATTATCTTTATAAGGTAACCGATGATATGATAGATATGTCATACACAGACTATCCTCACATTTGTATAGAGACTGCAGGTTTGAAGCTATTATGGTATCTATTGCATTTCCATTTGATAAGGTATATATCTTGCATAATGCCTGATTTAGTTATAAATGTGTAACTGATTGTCTGTACCTTTCCTCTTCTCAATAAAACATTATTTGATTTAAAAAAAAAAAGAAGCTTGGTGAGAAGCAGACAACTGTTGGAGTGATTATTTGCAAATGGAAGAAATATAAAATACCCATTACTTGTCCTCGGTCTGGGGCAAG
Source organism: Pelophylax lessonae (assembly GCF_965119305.1). NCBI lineage: Eukaryota > Metazoa > Chordata > Amphibia > Anura > Ranidae > Pelophylax > Pelophylax lessonae. The sequence continues at coordinate 188,467,371 of NC_138774.1, forward strand.
ATTTCGCCTCATGGGGTAAGGATGATCATGAGAAAAGTAAAGTGAGGGATCTGCCCAAAACTACGCAGGAGGAGCTTGTGAATGATATCAAGGCAGTTGGGATCACATTCACCAAAAAAACCATTGGTAACACAATACGTCGCCATGGATTGAAATTCTGCAGCACCCGCAAGGTCCCCCTCCTCGAGAAGGCAGATGTACAGGCCCGTCTGAAGTTTGCCAATGAACATTGAAATGATTCAGAGAAGGATTGGGAGAAAGTACTGAGGTCAATTGAGACCAAAATTGAGCTGTTTGGCGTTAGAGGAGTTAATCTTTCGTAAAATGTTACACCCCTATTCAGGGTATAACATGTTACAAACAGTCTGGCCCCTTCACCTTCTCGATCCCCGCTGTGACAGTTAGCAGGGTTCTTTACCCTCCCCACTAGCTGTCACAATTTTAAAAAAGTGGGCTCGAGCAGAGCTTGGTCCCCGCACCGGCCGCGTCACTGATTGACAGGGCTATGTGCGATGAGAACTACAAGGTCCGGCAGTCTTTGTGGCTGTCGTCTTGTAGTTTTGAATGAACTACCACAGCGCTGTGGAGCGCCGTTGTAGTTCATTCATGCTTCCTGTCAGATTGTATCTGCTTGCCTGTACGGGATAAACAGGGAAGCAGATACACTGGCAGATCTGCTGGAGACCTGTGATCAATGGTGGCACGAGGCCCAAGAAAATAATAAATGCACATTTTTCTTTTAAATAAAATAATTAGTTCTGTGCTAGGATGTGTGCAACAAGGCTGCAGCCTGCCTCACATATCCCAACACATGAGATATGAAATTGAATAATTATAGGAAATAGGTATAGGTGGCACTGCCTAAAACATGTGTGATCCTCATAAAAAAATATATATAGTGAATAAATAAAAAAAAAAAATGTCAATAAAATAATGAAGGTGCTATCTCCTTGAAACAATTCATACATAAAAAGATAAGTGATATATTACATACATAATCCAATAGTGATCAAATAGAACAAACTCCAATACACTATGTCTTATAAATCCAACGATGCAAAAAGTGCACAAAAAAAATGCAATACACAAATTATCATGTAAATGTATAAATAGATATCATAATCCAAAAATGTATGAGTCTTTATCGGATAATAAAGTGATAAGTGCAAAAAAGTGCCATAACAGTCTCTGGTGGTAATATACAAAGGTAAATTCACTTTTGCTCCCCCCTCTCAGGTTCGCAGTCACCAGAGGATTAAACCCCTACCCAGACACCAACAGGTAACTGAAAAATTATATATCTCCTCCTCCACCTAAATATGTCAGGTCCCTGGAGGCTCCCATCACAGGGTATATGGATACAAAGAGGCATCTCATAGTGTAACTCTGTATATTATAAGTTTATTAATGAAAGTAAAAGCACTTAGAATAAAACAATGAGTAAAGGTCGTATATTATTATTTATTATATAGGATTTATATAGCGCCAACAGTTTACGCAGCGCTTTACAACTTATATGAAAAGCCGTCCGTCCGTATGCTGTATCCTGAACGCGATGCATTCCACGGACCAGAAACAGTTGGCCGAAATTGACATGATGGCGCTCTATGCATTTAGTCAGAATGATGTCATCGGGAGCAGCCTGATGCTGCTCCTGATGATGTCATTCTGACAAAACCCATAGAGCGTCATCGCATCACTTCCAGCCTTATGTTTCTGGTTCGTGGAATGCATCGCGTTCTGGATACAGACGGGCGGTATTTCATATATGGCTTTTACCCATTGATTTATTTTAAGTGCATTTACTTTCTTTCATTTATAATATATGAAGTTACACTATGAGAGTCCTCTTTTTATCCATATACCCTGTGATGGGAGCCCCCAGTGACCTGACATATTGAGGTGGAGAAAGAGATAAACCATTTTCCAGTTACCTGCTGGTGTATGTGACCCCTGTAGGAGTTGAATCCTCTAGTGAAGGGGGAGCACAAGTGGATTCACCTTTCTATTACACCACCAGAGACTGTTATTGCACTTATTACTTTATTATCAAATCATGTGCCGAAGGACTACTGCTGTCACAGACAGCCAAGAAACAAAGGGAGCTGCATCCAGAGAGGCGTCGTAGAGAAACTGAAACCCCTGGACCAACTGGCAGAGGGAAGCTGTTCCCCCTTCAGATCCTGGCGCACAAGCTTAGCCCACGGGCGTCCACAGAGCTTTTTTCGGGGGGGGGGGGGGTATAATTTTAAGGTCACCCATGCTCTGTCCCTTTTCAACAGTGCCATGAAGGGGAGAGGGGCTTGGTCATTATACTTATTTTGAGTATTTTTTTTTTAAAGAGCAAACAGCAGCATTTATTTTTAAAGCATTTGTTAACCAAAAAAAATGATCATGTTCCCTTAAAGCATGTTATACAGCACAGTGCTTTGCTGTGTAATTTGGTCCCTTCTATCACCTAAAATACCTGGCTGATCCTGCCTGGTTATGTCCTCCCCTCTGTAAACTGACCACAGTATACCATGGCTGCTGAGCCCAACAACGTGGTCAGTTTACGTGTCTCCATCATCCGCAGCCCTCCTGTCCTCTCTTTCCCCTCTCTCCCTGCCTGTCTGCTCCTGTGTCAGTGCACACCCCCTCCCCTCCTTCATCTGTAGTTTAATTTAAAGTTTCATTTCCTGTCTACAGTCTGTTTAATAATCCTGTGTGCCCCTGTGTCTGTGTTTTATAAAAATAAGCCATTCTTTACAAGTTTTCAGAGCGCCACTCGCCGCTCACGTGACCCGCCGCCTCTCTCCTATCCTATCCACCTTCCTTTCCTCCTCCCCTCCCGACTGACATCAGTGAGGAATCCTCGGCCCCGCCCGCTGCAGGCAGCTGTCAGACGGGGGGAGGAGAGAGCCGACGGGTCACTTGAGCGGTGCTCGGCACTCTGAACACTGGTAAAGAACGGCTTATTTTTTTAAAACACATACACAGACACACAGGATTATTAAACAGACCAGACAGGATGGTATAAAGTGGCTTAACAACGGCTTGAAAGGGGAAGTTGAGATTCCAGGGGGTGGCAATTGCCCCCCATTGCCCATACCTGCGGACACCCATGGCTTAGCCCGCTCCGTCAAGGTCTGGGACACCAAGGCAATGGTGAACACCGGCCTAAGGACTGAACTGGCCATAACAAACATGTGCCTGACCAATGTCTCCGCTTTACTTTAAAAAGGGTCTTTAAAAGCCGGAGACTGCTCCACTGGAATCAGGGTGGATTTGTTCACCCTGGAAACCGGGGAATCCACCACAGGTGGTACTGTCCACTTTTTTAACAGGGACTCTTCAAAAGGGTACCTTCTTGTGAAATGCTAGGAACCACCACATTGCTTTTAGGATAACACCACTGATTTGTGACAATTTTTTCAAAATAGGCAGGAAAAGGAAAAACTTTTGCCGCTTTAGAGGATTATTGGGTACCGAAGGTGTCCGGTGCCTCCAACTCAGCCGCAGCTGCATCCTCCATTTTTAAAGTTTCCTGGACCGATACAATCAGTGCCTCCACCAGTGCTTTTTCATGCGCAACTGTAGTGGAAGAGGAATCCTCTTCACTATCAGAGCACTCAGGGTGCATGGACGCAGACCCAGCAGGGTGACTCACGTCCGCGGCGGCCAGATCAGACTCCGAATCTAAGGAGACAGAGGAGGCAGGTGAGGGTGGTGGACGCTTTTTGCTGGTCCTTTTTTTTTTGCAGGACCAAATCAACCCTGGACACTAATGACTCCAAAGCTGCCGACATACCAGACAGGGTGGACTGGGACCCAGAAGGGCCCGCCGCCTCTGAGATGAGATTAGGGGGTAAAATTTGCTCCATGGAACCACATAGGCAATTAAAAGAAAACACTGCTAAGTGACCCCCCCGCGGCTGCGCTAACGGCACTACAAGTCCCAGCACAGCTGAATCGGTGCTATAGCAGGGTAAGGGATAAGGGTACGGTGTGCTGACGTCACTATGCTGCCCCGAGGAACGGGCTACACGAGAGCCGGCCGGCTTTTTTCTATGTGAACTGTTCTCATCTACCATGTGAGTGTTATTTTAATATTTACCAATAAAGGCTGTACGGTATCACACTATCCAGTCCCCTTCTCTTCTCTATGGCACATTGAGCTCCATCCTGTGGTCAATATCGGCATCACCATCTTATTGGCTGTGTCCTGGAGGCTTGTTGCTGTTGTGATCCTTCTGTGTGGCGTTGTGAGGAACCCACTATTAGACGCTTATCTACACTGATATCTGGTAAGGAGACATGCATGTCACTTGTGTGCAGCACCGTGGTGATTAGCCTTACTGGACTTTCCTCACTCCACTGATCTTGGAACTCATTTTTGGGACTTTAAGAAGATTCTATATGAACTTTGCATGTTTTTGATTCCTGGTCAGAATTAAGTCACTATGCATTGTGTTATATTCATTCATGTATAGGTTCATCCTTCAATTCCTATGACCTAGCAGACATTTGGTTTATTTTTTATTGTCTTGGGTGCTCATTGGGCACCAGTTGCCATTACTGTTTTTTTTTCCAACAGATTTTCATTACTCATTTATGTGTTTGGCGTATCATACACCCAACAGGTCTCACTAGCGCAGCTTGTTTTTATTTATTACTTGTGTTTGGTGCTGTCTCACCTGAAGCTGCAGCTTTTTATTACATTGCTAGCGCGGTTATTCCCTTTATATTTGGTGCTATAGCAGGGAGAGGGAGATCTGACTAGGGCCCCCGGTCAGCATAGAGCAGAGCGTTGGAAGCTGTACACCATGCAGCGATCAGAAAGTAAGAGGAAGTCCAGGAGTCAGCTCTGGAAATTACCACCCACAAGGCACCAAAAACATGGCTGCCATTCTATTCAATGGGAAACCACAGGAACATGGCTGCTGAATACACAGCAAGCCAGCCACAGCAAAATGGCTGCAAGAGGCTCCCGGGACCTGGGATAACTGTACAGTAAAAGAGGGGCCCTGGCAGGAGCTCCCACCAGGACACCCCCCAACAAATCGCACATTCGTCTGCTGGTGGCACGCCCAACTCCCATCACCTGCTCGATATCCCCAGAATGCACCTGGACAGGTATGGCTGCCCCCTGGGGGGGAACAGGAGGGGAGAGCTAGGTGTGGGTAGATGGGGGTGGTCCACAGGGGACCCCGACATATGGGGGGACGCTGTGTGGTAAGGAGGGGAACCCGGAGGTCCGACCAGCCCAGGGATGGGCCCATGTTCACCCTGAAAGGCTGCTAGGGAAGGGGGGACGCTACTCACCATACCATCTAACTGGGTGGGCACCGCTCCAGGCAGACCACCTCTCCATCGGAATGGGGGTGCTGTGGGCCAGGAGGCACGCTGTGACTCAGGCCTAGACCAGGTCATATGTGTCCTCATGAGATGCTTACCTCGCAGGCCAGCCCCGTCCAGTAGGGCTATGTCACAGCCGACCTAGCGCAGAGCTGAGGTCAGTACATGCTCGCTGGCCGGACTGGGGAGACCATAAGGATCTAGAATATCCGGTCCATCGCTCAGTCCAGAAGTTGATTGTAGTTCTCACAGGAACAGAAAATAACAAAAGAGGAAAAAAAGCAGTTTAATAAAAGAAAAAAATGCTAGAACCAGAGATCCCAGCAAGGAACTAGGTCCTTACTCCTGACTAGGCAGAAAAAACTGATTGCCTATAGCAGGAATTGGGAGTATACCCCCTGGGACTGCCCCATAGGCGTTGTAAAGCCTAGTGTCCTACTCCTGTAGGGGTCATCATAACCCAATGGTCAAGAAGATTCTGGAGCTGTGTCCATCTATGAACGAAAGAGAGATGTGCATTCAATATTTTTTCCCAAAAAGTGAACGTAGCCTTTAACTCGACTCGCCTTGTTTGGAGGAAGAAAAATGCTGACTATGACCGTAAGACAGGGGTGGGGAACCTTTTTTCTGCCAAGGGCCATTTGGATTTTTGTAACATCATTCGGGGGCCGTACAAAATGTATGCATAAATGTAATATATAAATATAAATATGTATATATTTATTTTCAATGCAGAGTGACCACAGCAGGCCCCCTTTCAATGCACACTGACCACAGCGTGCCCCAGTTTAATGCAGACTGACCACAGTGTGCCCCCTTTCAATGCAGACTGACCACAGTGGGCCCCCTTTCAATGCAGACTGACCACAGTGTGCCCCCTTTCAATTCAGACTGACCACAGTGTGCCCCCTTTTAATGCAGACTGACCACAGCGTGCCCCCTTTTAATGCAGACTGACCACAGCGTGCCCCCTTTTAATGCAGACTGACCACAGTGTGCCCCCTTTCAATGCAGACTGACCACAGTGTGCCCCCTTTCAATGCAGACTGACCACAGTGTGCCCCCTTTCAATGCAGACTGACCACAGCGTGCCCCCTTTTAATGCAGACTGACCACAGCGTGCCCCCTTTTAATGCAGACTGACCACAGTGTGCCCCCTTTTAATGCAGACTGACCACAGCGTACCCCCTTTTAATGCAGACTGACCCCAGCGTGCCCCCTTTCAATGCAGACTGACCACAGAGTGCCCCTTTTAATGCAGACTGACCACAGCGTGCCCCCTTTTAATGCAGACTGACCACAGCGTGCCCGCTTTTAATGCAGACTGACCACAGCGTGCCCGCTTTTAATGCAGACTGACCACAGCGTGCCCGCTTTTAATGCAGACTGACCACAGCGTGCCCGCTTTTAATGCAGACTGACCACAGCGTGCCCGCTTTCAATGCAGACTGACCACAGTGTGCCCCCTTTCAATGCAGACTGACCACAGCGTGCCCCCTTTTAATGCAGACTGACCACAGCGTGCCCCCTTTTAATGCAGACTGACCACAGTGTGCCCCCTTTTAATGCAGACTGACCACAGCGTGCCCCCTTTTAATGCAGACTGACCCCAGCGTGCCCCCTTTCAATGCAGACTGACCACAGAGTGCCCCTTTTAATGCAGACTGACCACAGCGTGCCCCCTTTTAATGCAGACTGACCACAGCGTGCCCGCTTTTAATGCAGACTGACCACAGCGTGCCCGCTTTTAATGCAGACTGACCACAGCGTGCCCGCTTTTAATGCAGACTGACCACAGCGTGCCCGCTTTCAATGCAGACTGACCACAGTGTGCCCCCTTTTAATGCAGACTGACCACAGTGTGCCCCCTTATAATGCAGACTGACCACAGCGTGCCCCCTTATAATGCAGACTGACCACAGCGTGCCCCCTTTTAATGCAGACTGACCACAGTGTGCCCCCTTTTAATGCAGACTGACCCCAGCGTGCCCCCTTTCAATGCAGACTGACCACAGAGTGTCCCCTTTTAATGCAGACTGACCACAGCGTGCCCCCTTTCAATGCAGACTGACCACAGCGTGCCCCCTTTCAATGCAGACTGACCACAGCGTGCCCCCTTTCAATGCAGACTGACCACAGCGTGCACCCTTACAATGCAGACTGACCACAGCGTGCCCCCTTTCAATGCAGACTGACCACAGCGTGCCCCCTTTCAATGCAGACTGACCACAGCGTGCCCCCTTTTAATGCAGACTGACCACAGCGTGCCCCCTTTTAATGCAGACTGACCACAGCGTGCCCCCTTTTAATGCAGACTGACCACAGCGTGTCCCCTTTTAATTCAGACTGACCACTGCGTGCCTCCTTCAATGCAGAGTGACCCCAGCGTGCCCCCGTTTAATGCAGACTGACCACAATGTGCCCCCTTTTAATGCAGACTGACCACAGTGTGCCCCTTTCGTGGATGGGTTTTCCAACATGACAATGACCCAAAACATACCACCAAGAGTTGAAACTTGGAGTTGCCAAGCGACAACTAAGAAACCCTAAGGATTTAGAGAAGATCTGTAAAAACGAGTGGACCAAAATCCCTCCTGGGGTGTATGCAAACCTATTAACCAAATACAAGAAAGGTCTTACCTCTGTGCTTGCAAACACAGGTTTCTCCACCAAGTACTAAGTACTAAAGTACCAAGTACTAAGTCGTGTTTTTCTTGGGGATAAAATACATATTTTATTCAGTGAACTGCTACTCAATGTATAACATTTCTATCATGTGTTTTCTTGATTTTTGGTTGATAATCTGTTTCTATGTCAGGAACCATGAATCAGACTGGGACAGAAAATGCAGTAAATGCACACCTAATGTAACTGTAAAAAATGGTACAAATTAGGGTCATAGTCAAAACATAGGCCAGGGTTCGGAAGCCAAAACGGTAAATCAGACAAGCCAGTGATCAGGGAGCCAGAAATCAGCATAGTCGGAAGCATAAGGTCTAGGTCAGGAACCAGAAGGGACGTCAGCTGTGCAAAGTCTTTAAACTGGTAACCTTTTAAATTGTAAAGTGTCGCCTTTGGAGATTTTTAAATACCGTAGTTTGTCGCCATTCCACGAGTATGCGCAATTTTAAATCCTAACATGTTGTTAGGTATCTATTTACTCGGCGTAACATCATCTTTCACAATATACAAAAAATTGGGCTAACTTTACGGTTTAGTTTTTTTAAATTCAGTGAAATGTAGTTTTTCCAAAAAAATTGCGTCACGCAGTAACATAAAATATTGCAATGACCGCCATTTTATTCTTTTTTTTTTCTTTCAAATATTATGTTTTATTCAGGAATTAAAAAGTAATCATAAGAAAATTTTTGATACATAATACATCTCCAATTTAACAAGTAATATAACATCTCTTTTATAATGTTATAACAAACGGGGGGGGGGGGGGAGAGCAATTTATTACTTAATTTCTTTCTCTCTATTTTCTCTGTCTTCTTTTTTTTTTTTTTATATTTCTTTATTAATTTTTCAAGTACAAACAAGATAAAATAGATTTCAACACTCTGGAGACTTTATCAATACATATTATCCACATGTTACCCTTTTTTCCCCTTTGTCCCTCCTCCCTCCCTTATCCCCCCCCCCCCCATTCTCCTCTTGTTAATTAATTCCCATGAGATCTTTATATTCCCTTGTGACCTTAAAGTCTTGCCAATCTTCCCAGATTTTCTCTTTGTCTCCCTGTTCATCCTCTTCCCAACTTCTTAATTGTTCAAGCTTTCTAATTTTCTCTACTTTAAGTACCCACTCTTTACTTGTTGGGGGTTCTACTTTTTGCCAATTTAGGGGGATTAAGCTTTTAGCTGAGTTTAATAAATGGGGGAGAAGTGTTTTCTTATATTGTTTCACTGACATGTGGGTTCCATGAAATAAACATTTCCACGGATCCACCGTAATATCTATTTTGGTAATTTTTGTTATCAATACTGTAATATCTCTCCAAAATAATTTAATTTTAGGGCACTCCCACCAAATGTGGGCTATAGTCCCTATCAACTGACACCCCCTCTAACAAAGTCTTGAACTTTCTTCCTGGATTCTACCTACTTTATCGGGAGTATTATACCACCTAGCAAGCAATTTGTAGTTCATCTCCTCGGTATTAGTATCTATCGCTGATCTATGTACTAATTGAAGGCTTTTCTCCCACTGATTGTTGTTACTGCAAGGGCCAAAATCTCTTTCCCATTTTTCTTTTAGTGAGGGTCCTCTCTCTTTTGTTATTGTTAATAATATTTTATACACATTTGAGATGTTGTTAGATATCTTATCTAAGAGACACATTTGCTCAAAGGGTCGTAGGTCATTCATATCTCTCAAGGGCTGTGGTAATGTCAGTGTAAAATGCTTCAACTGAAAGTATCTCCACTCATTAATCTTCCAATCTCCCTTCCTTTGTTTTAAATCTGCCAAGGTTATAATTTTTCCCTGCTCTAATATATCCCCTAATCGTGCTTCTTCCTCCGTAATCCATTTTCCTAATTCCTTCCCTTCCCCAGGTGAAAAAAATTTTGTGCCCTGTAAAGGAATCATTGGTGAATTGTGCTTCCATTTTTCTTTTTTATGTATATTATCCCAAACTTTGATAGCATGTCGTGTGATTTTGTGCGTATTAATATCTAAATTTCTAATCCTCGGGGGTATCCATATAACTTTTGCAAGATGTGTGCCGCTCATTGTGTTTTCTATTGTTACCCAATTCCTGTCACTTTTTTTTGTCCATTCTATCACCCTTGTGAGTATTGATGCATAATAATAATTTTTAATATTTGGTAGTGCTAAACCCCCTTGTCCCTTTCCTTTACTTAGTGTATCAAATCTTACCCTTGGCTTTTTGTGTTTCCATATAAAACGGGAAATTAAAGTTTTAAGTGTTTTAAAGAATCCCTGGGGTATTGATATTGGGATCATCTGAAATTTGTATAAGGTTTTGGGCATTATTATCATTTTTATCACATTAATTCTTCCTATCCAGGAGAAAATTCTTGGAGATAGTCTATTTAGCTCTGTTCTTGTTTCATTTAAAAGTTGGATAAAATTTGCTTTATAGAGTTTTTCAGGGGTTGGAGTTAGTTTAATCCCTAAATATTTGATCTCATCTTTTCTCCAGTTAAACTGAAATTCATTTTTCAATCTCTCCTCTTCTTGTTTAGGAATATTAATATTTAGTATTTCTGATTTTTTTTGGTTGATCTTTAGATTCGATATCTCTCCATATTGTTTCATTGTTTTTATTAGATTAGGTAGGGGTATCCTAGCATTGCTTATATAGAGTAATATATCATCAGCAAAGGCTGATATCTTATACTCCTCTTGTCCCATCCTTATTCCCCCAATATCCCCATTTCTCCTAATTGTTGCTAGTAGGGGTTCTAAGGATAGGACAAATAGCATCGGGGACAAGGGGCATCCTTGTCTTGTTCCGTTGAACATCTCAAATGGGTCTGACAAAACTCCGTTAATCTTTACCTTTGCCGTTGGTTGATTATACAGTGTTTTATTTCAGGCCAACATTCTAGACTTTATTCCCAACTCCTCTAGAGTGCTTATCATGAACTCCCAGTCTACTCTGTCAAACGCTTTCTCCGCGTCAATTGACAGTAGTAGACTGGGAGTTCTACTTTTCACCATCTGACTAATCAGAAGTATGGTCTTTATCCCATTATCTCGTCCCTGTCTGCCTGGTATGAATCCTACTTGGTCGTTGTGTATCCACTCCCTCATCAAGTTCTTCATCCTGGTAGCTAATATTTTTGTAAATAACTTAGTATCAACGTTTAGAAGGGATATGGGTCTAAAACTAGAGCATAGTACCGGGTCTTTTCCCTCTTTACGTATAACTGTTATTGATGCAGATAGAGCATCCTTACTCAACTCATACTGGGTACCTATCCCGTTAACGTATTCTTTAAATCTTGGGATTAGAATTTCTCTAAATTTTTTATAGTAATTTATGGTAAATCCATCCGGTCCTGGACTTTTACCTGGCCTCGTTTCTTTAATGGCTCTTTCTATTTCTTGTTTCGTGATTGGTCTTTCCAGAAATGCTAGTTTATCCTCATCTATTTTTGTCAATCCCGCATCTTCCAGATACCTTTTGATTTTTATCCTCCTATCTCTTTCATTCCCCTGATTATCTCCTTTTTTAACTGCATATAGATTTGAGTAGTATTTTTGGAATTCCTTTGCTATCCCTGATGTTGTTTGAATTATTTCCCCATTTTTATTCTTGATTTTATCTATAAAATTTTTCCCTTTCTTTTTTTTAAGGGTTCTTGCTAAGTTTTTTCCCACCTTATTACTTTCAGTATACTTTTCTTTAATACATCTTTTCATTTCCTGTTTAATTTCTTGTTCCAACAGATCTTTTAGTTCTTCTCTTTTTAACTCTAATAAATTATTTATTGATATATCTTGAATTTTTTTATACTTTTGCTCTAATTCATATACTTCTGCCATTAACCTAACCTTGTCTTTTACTCTTTCTTTTTTCCTTTGAGCTCCTTTTGAGATAAGTATGCCCCTTATATAAGCTTTATGCGCTTCCCAAACCATATCTTTCGGTGCGTCCTTTGTATCATTTATTTGAAAGTATAATTCCAGCTCCTTCACTATTTCTTTTTCCCATTTTTTATCTCTTAATAACTCCTCGTTTATCTTCCACTCATCCATCCCAGGCCGTTCTTTCGCCATTTTTATCTTTACTGTAATGGGGGTATGGTCTGACCAAGTCTTCACCCCAATCTCTGCCTCTCTTACCCTTTCGATCCATCTATGTTCAATTAAGATGTAGTCTAATCTTGAGAATGTTCCATGTATACTTGAGTAACATGTAAAATCTCTATCCTTTGGATGGAGGATTCTCCACACATCTGCCAATTGGTTTGTGAACAGTTTTTCCTTTAATTTCCTTATTTGAGCTCTATTATTTCGCGGATTTTTAGATGTAGTGTCCATTTTAGGGTCAAGGCAGAGGTTGAGGTCTCCTGCTAATATTACTCCTCCTTTTTTAAACTCCATTAGTTTTCCCAAAACTTTAATTAAGAACTCTTCTTGTTTCTCGTTGGGGCTATATATATTAACTAGAGTCAGATCTTCATCTCCTATTTTTCCTCTTATAAAGAGGTATCTTCCCTCAGGGTCTACCAGTCTCTCCTCTAGCATGAATCCAAGGTTCCTGGCAATACCAATGGCTACCCCCTTAGACTTCCTCCCGGGGGAGTCTGCATAATACCAAATGGGGTGACTCTGGGAGTATAACCTAATATTGGATGCGTGGGAGAGATGAGTCTCTTGTAAAAATGTCAAGTCCGCTTTCAAGTAACTAATTTCTTTTAGGATTTTTTTCCTTTTTTCTGGAGAGTTTAAACCTCGCACATTGTATGATAATATATTAACTACTCCCATTTACCTTCAATATTTTTACTCTTTTCCCTTGTTTTCCATAAATAAGCATTTATACACTCCCTTAAATCAGCTGGGTCCTTATTAACGATCATTGCATTTTTTAATTTCTTTTTCCTTCTGTATTCTCTAGGTTCTAAGGCCTTCTTATGGGAAAAAATTAGCATCTTTATCCTTCTATTTCTCCCCCTTCTCCCCCCACCCCTACCCTCCCCCCTTCCCTCCTCACCCACCCCCATCCCCCTCTCCCTCCCCCCCTCCCCTTCCCTTGTAGGGGCCTATCCCGCCCCAACCCCTCTACCGGGGTCGTCGATTCTCCTTCCTCCCTTTCCAATCGACTTGTGGTCGAGGTCGAGCTCTGCCACTGGTCGCCATTCCCATCCATCTTTCCTATTGCTAGGCCCGATGGAATAGGCGTGCTATATCCTCGTTGAGCTGCATATTTTTATACTCTTACTCCTCCCATTTCCTCCCTCCTCCCCTAGTCCTCCCACTCCCCCCCCCACCCCCCCCCATATTCTCCCCCAGTTCTTCCTTAGTCTTTTAGTGCTTTGCTTTTCAACTTTTTCTTCTGTTTCCATTGGGCCGATTCTCCCTCCTCTATTTCCTCCTCCGGGGACTCCTGATTTGTCCAACCTGGGATGTCTATCAGTGGAATGTTTACTGCTTCACAGAAATCTTGAGTTTCCTCTGGGAATCTGAGTAGTACTGTCCTCCCGTCTCTTCTCACTCCTAGTCCTGCTGGGTAATTCCAGAAGTACTGTATGTTATTTTTTTTTAAAGCTTCTATCATAGGTCTCAGCATGCGTTTTCTGTTAATCGTTTCATGTGCCAAGTCTGGGAATATCTGAATATCCTCTCCCTCATATTTTAATTCGGGTCTAGCTCTCATTTTTTCCCAGATCTGGGCCCTTATTTCGTATTTATGAAATCTTGCAATAACATCCCTTGTTTTCTCTTTTGGTATATTTATTGGTTTACGCAGTCTGTGTATTCTTTCGAATTCAATTTTATCTGTAGGCGCTTTTCCTAATAAAGAGTTAAATACCTTTTCTAGGATTTCTCCTAGATTCTCTGCCGAGCCTTTCTCTGGTATTCCTCTAATTCTCAGGTTTTTTTCTTCGATTTCTGTTCTCCTGGTCTTCAATTTTATATAATATATTTCTCTGATCCAATTTCATCTTCCTCATTTGATCTTTTAAATTTTTCAACTCTTTTCCCTGGGACTCTACCTTCTCTTCTATTTCTTCTACCCTTCCCAAGATATGTCCCAGGTCTGTCTGAATGATGGTCATCTCTTCTTTAATGGATCTTTCCAGGTTCGCAAACATTTCCCGCATTTCTGATTTTGATGGTGGGGAATCTTTTCTACTTAATTCCTCTTCCCTATTCATTTCTCCGTCTCCTATTGTTGAGGTACTTTCCCTTGACACTTCCAAACTTTCTTCACCACTTACTCCTGTTTGCTTTTGGTTCTTGATTTTCTTAGTTCCCTCTGCGTTTTGTTTGGGTCTGACTACTGGCTGTTTCTCTGGCTGTGTATTTTGCCCTTTTCCCTCAGGTGTCATATATCTTTTAATTGTCCCTGGACTTGCTGTTATCTTTGCGGGTTTCCCTGCCAATTCTTTTGCTGAGTCTTTTGGAGGTTTACTTTTCATTTTTAATCCTTTACTTTTCTCCTTTTCCCCCGAGGGGGCAAGAGACAGTCTTCAAAGAAGGGAAAAAAAAAAAAAAAATAGGAGCAGAGAGGTCCCAAGAGACGGTCCTCGAGCCCCTGGAATGTTCCAGTCTGAGTAAAGGAACCTCTTTTTTTTTTCAGATCAATACAATATGGGGGTAGTATAGTCTCTAGATGTATATACAGTGGAAAAGGATAGAAAACAAACACCCCTATTGACCTTGTCTCCTCTGTTACTTCTTTCCCCAAACTTGTTTTCCAGTCCACCTTAGTTCAAATCCTATTTTAAAGTCCGGGGGGGGGGCTCTATAGTATGTGTGTTTCAATAAGCAGACAGTCAATATAAGGCAACAGAAAACCAAGGGGGGGCCTTTGCCCTCTCACCGCTCCTTCACCGGACCGTATCCCTGTCTCTTATCCAGATGAACGTCCTGTTTTTCCCCCTCCGGGGGGGGGGGGTGGAAGCTGGACCGCGTGCCTTGCTGCGTCCTGAGTCGGCTCTCCTTCTGACCTCGCTGCACGCTCGTGCTGTTTGCACGTCCTGCCGGTCTCCGCCTACTCGAGCGGCGTGTCCCGACCTCACCAGCGGCAGCCTTCTCTTCGGTCCCGGGCGGATCGCTACAGCCCTCTCCGACTCGTCCTCTCACCTCTGAAGACAGGTCCGTACGGGGGTGTCCGGGGGGGGGGGGCGGGGGGGTTATTCCTCAGCCGGTCTGCTTCTCATTGGGGTGTCTGGATGGGAGCTTTCCTCACTTGTTACCAGCAGCTCTCCTCAGACATCAGCACACACTCCGGTCTGGCGCCATAGACAGGCTCCTCCCCCTAATCAGACAAGCCAGTGATCAGGGAGCCAGAAATCAGCATAGTCGGAAGCATAAGGTCTAGGTCAGGAACCAGAAGGGACGTCAGCTGTGCAAAGTCTTTAAACTGGTAACCTTTTAAATTGTAAAGTGTCGCCTTTGGAGATTTTTAAATACCGTAGTTTGTCGCCATTCCACGAGTATGCGCAATTTTAAATCCTAACATGTTGTTAGGTATCTATTTACTCGGCGTAACATCATCTTTCACAATATACAAAAAATTGGGCTAACTTTACGGTTTAGTTTTTTTAAATTCAGTGAAATGTAGTTTTTCCAAAAAAATTGCATTTGAAAAACGTACGCAAATACCGTGTGACATAAAATATTGCAATGACCGCCATTTTATTCTACTTTACTAAAAAAACATATATGTTATATATATATATATATATATATATATAATGTTTGGGGGTTCTAAGTAATTTTCTAGCAAAAAATACTGATTTTAATTTGTAAACAACATGTGTCAGAAATAGGCTTGGTCCGTAAGTGGTTAAAGGAAGCCACAATTTAGAGTAACTCAGAACAATTGGTTTTTGAATCTCGCATAGAGGCTTTGCCCAGGCCAATGTTCTATCAGAAAGCAAAGAAATAATAAAGCCTACTTTGCTTCTGTCCGTGAAGAACGCCTGGGGCAGCATCTCAAAGTATATCCCAACCTGGTTGAAAAACCCTATGCATTGAACTGGATCACCCCCAAAATGCAGGGGAAGCGGAGAGGAACCAGACATACCTCTTTACAGAGGTAACATCCAAGGCGGGTGCCTGCACAGAGACTGAAGCAGCAGCAGGATGGCTTGCAACACTGGTTGTAGCAGAACAGCCACAGTGGGAGGATCTAGGTGAGCAGTACGATTTAGGAGTGTCTGTAACGCCATGGCAAACTGATCCATGCGGTGGTCCTGCTCATCCAATCTGAAAAAATATTACCACTAGCTGGATTGCCTGCATCTTTTAAATTCATGGTCTTTGCCTAATGTCAGGAACCATGAATCAAACTGAGACAGAAAATACAGTAAAATCACACCTTTATTGTAATGGTAAAAAAAAATGGTACAGATTAGGATTGTAGTCAAAACATAAGTCAGAGTTCGGAAGCCAAACGGAAAATTGGATAAGCCAGTGATCAGGGAGCCAGAAATCAGCGTGATCGGGATCAGGAACCAGAAGGGATTTAGTCATCTGGGCAAAGTCATTAACAGGAGCACAGCAGAGACACTCAGCATATCTTGACAAGGCAAAGGCGAGAAAGGAACAAGGCAGCTTAAATATCCAGAAGGGACTGGCTGTAGGTGGGACTGACGAGCAGATAATGATAACCAGGCTAGCTACTGAGGAAACAATGAGTGCTGACAATTATCTGACAGCAGAGCAGCCTAAAGGCCCGTACACACTTGACGGAAATCGGACTAAATATCCTCCGATTTTTCTCTCTTGCTCAGCGTTTTTTTTTTTTTTTGGATGTTTGTTCCTAGACTTCCGGGTCATGAACAACTTCAGATCATGCGCGGTCTTTCGTATCTGATTTTTCGTGGACCTACTGCATACACATTAAACAAAAATTGGTCGTCTGGGGATGGACGATAAAAATTTTGGTGTTTGACCCTCCGTTTTTTTTTCGTTGAAAATTTCGGTATCGGCTGCTGAAAGTTGTGTACACACTAGCCGAAAATCGTACGGTTTTACCTCGGAGGGGAATTTTCGGCAGATTTTCTACTAGTGTGTACCCCACTTAAGAACAGAGAAGAGAGCTGCTGCGAACCCAGACCTTACACACTATCATTTAAAATAAACCTATGATAAATTTAAAGCATATTTACAGTACATTTGACAAGTTTTAATCAAATATCAGTAGGGTGAAAGGTGGAATTTCAGGTGGAAAAAAATAATTTGGCGGGCCCCTACAGCGTGCTGAAAATGGACAGTCTTTTCTGCACATGCTGTGACTGCATTCTAAATAAAATGAGCTGTAAGGCTTTGCATACCTTTTGGTGCATTTAGAATGTCTATTTATGCGATTTAAACTAAAAGTGAAAATGGACTTTAACTTTTCTTAAAGGAGAAGTACAGCCACAGCTCATTTGACTGTACTTCTCCTATGGATTACAGAAGTGAAGTTCATTCTGCACACCCATGACCCAGTTTCAGCAGACAGTGGGCTGAAGTCACAGAGCCGGTGAAGGCTTCTGAAAGATTACTGCCCACTCCCGCCCCCTCCACAGCTCAGCGCTCCAGTGAGCCGGTGGGGGTGGGGTGGGGGTGTTGGGGTAGAGCCAGGGCCGTCTTTACCGCAGGGCAAAAGGGGCAGCTGCCCAGGGCCCTGTAAATCTTTAGGGGCCCAAAGCAGAGCTGCCCCTTAAGCCGCAAAGCGGAGCCCCATCGGCGCTAACCGCTGCGTCTAGACAGTCACTTTATGAGACAGAAGCCGGCATCCGGCCAGGCCTGGCATCGGCGCCCCCGCACTGCTCTCTAGCAAGGAGTGAGCTCCACTGACGCTCTGGCCCCACCCCTGTCCGTGAATGGTGTGTGGCGGGAGGCCTCGAGGTAGGAGCCAGGACTACACAGTGGAGCTGATAGCCTGTCCTGTCATGCAGCATTGCAGCCACAGCCACTGATCAGAGCGGAGCTGGCCAGGAAGGACCGGACCGGATCAGGTAGGTCTTTCTCCTCCCTAGGCTCCCAGGCTCCCCAAAACATTAACTGGAAACTTTTAGAGATTCTCCACCAGTTCCACAGATGCAAAGTGGAGGGGGTGGCAGTTAATGCACATGACAGCATTTTTGGAATGGTCAGGATTTACTAACTGGATTAAATGCTGTCATGTGCATTACCCCCACCCCCCCCCTGGGAGTGGAGTGGGGGGGTAATTCACATGACAGCAGCCTGGAAGGGGGCACGCGGGTCTCTGCATTGAAAGGGGGTATGCTGGTCTCTGCATTGAAAGGGGGTACGCTGGTCTCTGCATTGAAAGGGGGCACGCTGGTCTCTGTATTGAAAGGGGGCACGCTGGTCTCTGCATTGAAAGGGGGCACGCTGGTCTCTGCATTGAAAGGGGGTACGCTGGTCACTGCATTGAAAGGGGGTACGCTGGTCTCTGCATTGAAAGGGGGCACGCTGGTCTCTGCATTGAAAGGGGGCACGCTGGTCTCTGCATTGAAAGGGGGTACGCTGGTCACTGCATTGAAAGGGGGCACACTGGTCTCTGCATTGAAAGGGGGCACGCTGGTCTCTGCATTGAAATGGGGCACGCTGGTCTCTGCATTGAAATGGGGCACGCTGGTCTCTGCATTGAAAGGGGGCACGCTGGTCTCTGCATTGAAAGGGGGCACGCTGGTCTCTGCATTGAAATGGGGCACGCTGGTCTCTGCATTGAAGGGGGCACGCTGGTCACTGCATTGAAGGGGGCACGCTGGTCTCTGCATTGAAAGGGGGTACGCTGGTCTCTGCATTGAAAGGGGGTACGCTGGTCACTGCATTGAAGGTGGCACGCTGGTCACTGTGCATTGAAAGGGAGCACGCTGGTCACTGTGCAGAGACGCTGGTCTCTGCATTGAAAGGGGGTATGCTATGCTGGTCTCTGCATTGAAAGGGGGCGCGCTGTTCTCTCTATTGAAAGGGGGCACGCTGGTCTCTGCATTGAAAGGGGGCACGCTAGTCTCTGCATTGAAAGGGGGTACGCTGGTCACTGCATTGAAAGGGGGTACGCTGGTCTCTGCATTGAAAGGGGGCACGCTGGTCTCTGCATTGAAAGGGGGCACGCTGGTCTCTGCATTGAAAGGGGGTACGCTGGTCACTGCATTGAAAGGGGGCACGCTGGTCTCTGCATTGAAAGGGGGCACGCTGGTCTCTGCATTGAAATGGGGCACGCTGGTCTCTGCATTGAAGGGGGCACGCTGGTCACTGCATTGAAGGGGGCACGCTGGTCTCTGCATTGAAAGGGGGCACGCTGGTCTCTGCATTGAAAGGGGGTACGCTGGTCTCTGCATTGAAAGGGGGTACGCTGGTCACTGCATTGAAGGTGGCACGCTGGTCACTGTGCATTGAAAGGGAGCACGCTGGTCACTGTGCAGAGACGCTGGTCTCTGCATTGAAAGGGGGTATGCTGGTCTCTGCATTGAAAGGGGGCACGCTGGTCTCTGTATTGAAAGGGGGCACGCTGGTCTCTGCATTGAAAGGGGGCACGCTAGTCTCTGCATTGAAAGGGGGTACGCTGGTCACTGCATTGAAAGGGGGTACGCTGGTCTCTGCATTGAAAGGGGCACGCTGGTCTCTGCATTGAAAGGGGGCATGCTGGTCTCTGCATTGAAAGGGGGTACGCTGGTCACTGCATTGAAAGGGGGCACGCTGGTCTCTGCATTGAAAGGGGGCACGCTGGTCTCTGCATTGAAATGGGGCACGCTGGTCTCTGCATTGAAGGGGGCACGCTGGTCACTGCATTGAAGGGGGCACCCTGGTCTCTGCATTGAAAGGGGGCACGCTGGTCTCTGCATTGAAAGGGGGTACGCTGGTCTCTGCATTGAAGGTGGCACGCTGGTCACTGCATTGAAGGTGGCACGCTGGTCACTGTGCATTGAAAGGGAGCATGCTGGTCACTGTGCATTGAAAGGGGGCACACTGGCATCTCTGCATTGAAAGGGGGCACGCTGGCATCTCTGCATTGAAAGGGGGCATGCTGGTCACTGTGCATTGAAAGGGGGCACGCTGGTCACAGTGCATTGAAAGGGGGCACGCTGGTAACTGTGCATTGAAAGAGGGCACGCTGGTCATTCTGCATTGAAAGGGGGCACGCTGGTCTCTCTGAATTGAAAGGGGGCACGCTGGTCTCTCTGAATCGAAAGGGGGCACGCTGGTCATTCTGCATTGAATGGGGGCACGCTGGTCACTGTGCAATGAAAGGGGGCACGCTGGTCATTCTGCATTGAAATGGGGCACGCTGTGGTCTCTCTGCATTGAAAGGGGGCACGCTGGTCTCTCTGCGTTGAAAGGGGGGCACACTATACCTTAATTACTGAAGGCCCCTTTCACACTTTTGTGACCTCAAAGTCATGCAATTTTTTACAGCGTTTTTTGCCGCAAAGCAATGCCTATTACATTTTTCTGTTTGCACCCCCCCCCCCCCCCAAAAAAATTTTGAGCACCAGCCGCCACTGCCAGGCTGTGTCCAGAAGGATTTATTTATTAAAGAGCACGCTGCATGACTCTGGGCCACCACCAGACCAGACACTGCTTGATGGGCCTACTTTAGGCCTGATTCACATGTATGCAGGTTGGGGGCTCACATTTTCAAAGGCACAGCATCATATTCATTTGAATGAGCTGCTTTCCCGCAGAAAAAAAAGGTGCATGCAGCATTTCAGTGGCATCATGCACCATGCGACTTACCTGCAGTTCCTTCACTGGCAAGTTTGCTGTATTTTTAGGTATGTGGGCCATGCATTTAAAAACACAGTACATTTGCGTTAACTGTGTCATGCAAACGCACTGTGTTTTTAAATGCATGGCCCACATACCTAAAAACGCAGAAAGCTTGCCAGTGCAGGAACTGCAAGTAAGTCGCATGGTGCAAAAGCAGGATGGCTTTCGAGGCCACTGAAATTTTAAAATGCTGCATGCACCTTTTTTCTATGGGAAACGCAGGCATAGCAGCCCATTCAAATGAATAGGATGCTGTGCCCTTCTAAAATGTGGGCCGCCAACCC
Organism: Pelophylax lessonae; assembly: GCF_965119305.1. Lineage (NCBI taxonomy): Eukaryota > Metazoa > Chordata > Amphibia > Anura > Ranidae > Pelophylax > Pelophylax lessonae. The sequence continues at coordinate 188,488,409 of NC_138774.1, forward strand.
ACATACATGTAAATCAGGCCTAAAGCAGTAGTAAAGTAATTTACAAATAAAAAAACTGGTCCCCCTGCAGGTTTAAGTCCTACCGTACTAGTATACACATTGATGTGAAAATGGCTGCAATGTAATGGGGTGTTGGGATGTGATAAGGAGTATTGCGATGTGTAAAGGGACACTATGACGTAAAAATGGCTGCAATGTAATGGGGTGTTGTAATATAAGGGGTACCGTGATGTGTAAAGGGGCACTATGACGTGAAAATGGCTGCAATATAATGGGGCGCTGTGATTTGATAAGGGGTAGTACTGCGATGTGTAAAGGGGCACTATGACGTGAAAATGGCTGCAATGTAATGGGGCGCTGTGATGTGATAAGGTGTACTGTAATTTGTAAAGGGGCACTATGCATGAAAATTGCTGCAATGTAATGGGGCGCTGTGATGTGATACTGTGATTTGTGTATGAAGGAATGCTGTTGGGGGACCCCAGAAGAGGAGGATCGGGGCTGCTTTGTGCAAAACTTTTCCACAGAGATTGAGATGTTGGGGTGGAGAGCTAAATTGTATGGGGGGGGGGGGGGCAAGAAAATGTTTGCCCAGGGTCCAATCCATATTAAAGACGGCCCTGGGTAGAGCAGACAAAGGCTCTCTGCTCAGGGAGCCCTGAGAACCAGATGTTCAGCATTATTTGATTGCTCGGTTCTCAGAGCCGGTGGGGGACAGATGCAGCATCCACCTAGATAAGTATTGTTCATGAGTTTCAGAAAGTTTTCTCTGCTTTTCTTTGTAAAGGGATTTTTATTCAGCCCAAGAGAGGTTAAAGATAGAGAGGTCTGAAATCTCACATGCAGCTTTTTCCACCTGTGAGTCGGGAGGCTGAGATAGTGCTCTGTGGAATTTGGCAGGAGAGGTAAGAGCGAAAAGCACTTCGGAGCCAGGATTCAGATAGAAGTACACTTCACATGTGAAGATTTGTTTTTCTGCAAATTGTGATAAGAAAATTAATTCATGCAAATTGGGGCTCTGGTGCAAAGCGTTGCCAGGAAAGATATATTCAACTTAAAATAGCAACTCCACTCGAAAAAGAAAAAAAAACTCTTTCCAAGCAGATAGCTGCTGAATTCCTAATGTTGCAAGCAAATAACAAACAGAATTTTGCATCTATACAGTGTGAATCCAGCTGCCTCTCATATGAAAAATTATTTGAAAACATGTTCTTTGTGTTTCCACACCTTCATCTGCTGTCCCAAGGCAGCTGACCACATCAGTGCAACCTTGTGCATTGCAAAATCATGCATTTTTCCACACTGCTCAAAACATGCTGTCTTTTGCAGACATGCACAAGTGCCTTTAATTTTGAATGGTACCCTCCACATATCTAACAAATGCGCCCACCAAAACTCAAGATAGAGCAGTATAGTGGATTAATGAGCTGCCGTAAAACGCTACGCATTGGAAGATGCAGGAAAGTGTGTGCTCTCAGACCTGCTGGTGTGAACCAGTCCTTAATGTTCATATTTTCTTTAATAATTCGGCTCAGGAAGGTTTTACCCCTTCGTGACCAGGCCATTTTTTGCTATTTAACAATAGGATAATTTAACTGGTAATTGCACATACAACACTGTACCCAATAAATATTTAAATCATTTTGTTCACACAAACAGGGCTTTCTTTTGGTAGTTTTTGATTACCACTGGGTTTATTTTTTGTGATATAAACAAAAAAAAAAAAATGTTTGTTTTCCTTTCTGCTATAAAACCTATCCAAATAAAACATTTTAAAAATCAAATTTTCGACATAAATTTTGGTCTAAATAATTTCTGCTACATGTCTTTGGTAAAAAAAAATCCTAATAAGTGTATATTGAATCGTTTGCATGAAAATTATAGCATTTACAAACTATTTTTCTTTTTTTTTTTACTACTAATGGCGGTGATCAGCGACTTATAATGGGACTACGATAGTGCAACAGGCAGTCTGGCACTAACTGACACTGAGTGGGAACTGACTAACTGATATCACCAGTGACACTGATAAAGTGATCAGTGATAATACTATACACTGTCACTGTACTAATGACACTGCCTGGGAAGGGGTTAACATCTCGGGTAATCAATGGGTTAAATGTGTGCCCAACAAGTGTTATTTTGTGTAATGTGTTCTTCTTTTTCCTAAAGATCTCTTTGTGTCTTATCTCTGCTTTGCAGGGATAAGAAACAAAAAGATTGTTCCCTCTGTAGAGATCCCTGTGTTGATTATCAACATAGGGCTTTGGGCTGTGATTGGACACAGTCAATCAACAGGTCCTGGCTATGAATCATTGTCCAGGACCTGCTGACAGACTCCTGCTGTGTACAATCACAGTGGGAGTTGGTGGGGGGGGGGGGGGGGGCGTGCGTGCGCATGCACTAAACCCAGAGGAAGGTAGTACATTGCAGGCTGGTGGTCCAGAAGTTGTTAATGCACTGCGGTGTTGCTATGCGTTGCAGGGAAATGTACCATTATGATAAAAAAATGCTCATTGTTTTATCGCAACTCACACCAGTGCAACGCGTTGGTGTAAACAAGCCCTATACAAATCAAGGATTTTGGCTTTGTTTGCTTTTTGAAAGTCACCCTAAATCAAACAGATACAGCTGAGCGTGATGAACTTTTTTGGGTAAGAAAAAGTCATGTTCTGCTAACACATTGAGGGTAGCTGAGGACAGTTCAGTGTAAAAACTTTTACACAATGGTAAGACTAAGCACAGCAACAAGACGCATAGTGATCTTACTGTCCTAACAAAGTCTCTCACAGGCAAAAATTTCAAGGAAGACCGGTATTGTTGTATATGTCCCAAGCTCTTCTGGAAAAGCACAGAGAAACAAGACATAAAAACGTAGTGATCGACCAAGCAACCTTTGTGCAGCAGATGAAAGGCACCTCATGTTAACTTCCCAAAGCTGATCCAGTGGCATCACCAGCTCAAATGTGGCAGAAACCAGTGGGACCCTTGGTACATCTATCTACAGTCTAGGGAAGTTTGGTCAGAAGTGGTCTTCATGGAAGATTTGCAGCTAAAAAGGCCATAGCTTTGATGTGGAAACTAGGCCATTCAGCAGCACTATACACGAAAACACAAGAACTGTCCAGAAAAATGGTATAATTTGCTCTGTGACAATGACTCCAACTTTAAGTATTTGGCTGTAACAGAAGGCAGTTGCTCTTCTCAATGCTGAAAAGTACTGGTGGTAACTTATGCATCATGCAATACCACGACAGTGGGGTCTGATCGGTCTCAAGTATAATTTGCAGCAAGATAATCACCCAAAACATGGAGCCAAAGTCATAATGAGCAAGGAGTCCTGCATTGGATTCTATGGTCACCACAGGGCCCGAATCTAGGATTATTTGAAGAGAAAACCTAAATCCACAGAAATAATTCCCCTAGATGTTTAGGACAACCTTCCTGCTGAGTTTTGTAAAAACGAAGCTACTGTGTAATTGTAGAATTTTGTGCTGCTTAAGGCTCACACTGCCGCGACTTGTCATGTGACTTGAGAGTTCAAAGTCACATGAAAAGTTGCACCCCATCAACGGCAATGGAACCGTTCTGATCGGTGCAACTTTAGTTTTTTTGGTTATGTATATTGTAGGTTGGTAATTGATAAATTGTTATAAATCTGCTCATGACATTATTTTGAAAGCATATTCACTGTACACTGTTTTTTTACAAGACTTTACATATTTTAGGCATGTAAAAAATGTGTGTGTGTACATAAAATAATAATACATATATATAAAAAAAAAGGCAAGGGGATCAACTGTCACACATTTTTCATATAATTAGAATAAGGTGTGCATCTTGGATGAAAGTTGTGTGAATCTTGGATGAAAACATTGATAAGTAGCCCCCAAACAGGTGAATTTATATACTGAATATACGTTATATCACAAAAGTGAGTACACCCCTCACATTTTTGTAAATATTTTATTATATCTTTTCATGTGACCATACTGAAGAAATTACACTTTGCTACAATGTAAAGTAGTGAGTGTGCAGCTTGTATAACAGTGTAAATTTGCTGTCCCCTCAAAATAACTTAACGCACACACATTAATGTCTAAACCACTGGCAACAAAAGTGAGTACACCCCTAAGTGAAAATGTCCAAATTTAGCCCAAAGTGTCAATATTTTGTGTGGCCACCATTATTTTCCAACACCGCCTTAACTATCATAGGCATGGAGTTCACCAGAGCTTCACAGGTTGCCACTGGAGTCCTCTTACACACCTCCATGACGACATCATGGAGCCTTCTAGATGTTAGAGACCTTGCACTCCTCCACCTTCTTTGAGGATGCCCCACAGATGCTCAATAGGATTTAGGTCTGGAGACATGCTTGGCCAGTCCATCACCTTTACCCTCAGCTTCTTTAGCAAGGCAGTGGTCGTCCTGGAGGTGTGTTTGGGGTCGTTATCATGTTGGAATACTGCCCTACGGACCAGTCTCTGAAAGGGAGGAGATCATGCTCTGCTTCAGTATGTCACAGAACATGTTGGCATTCATCGTTCCCTCAGTGAACTGTAGCTCCCCAGTGTCGGCAACACTCATACAGCCGCAGACCATGACACTCCCACCACCATGCTTGACTTTAGACAAGACACGCTTGTCTTTGTACTCCTCACCTGGTTGCTACCAAACACACTTGACACCATCTGAACCAAATAAGTTTATCTTGGTCTCATCTGACCACAGGACATGGTTCCAGTAATTCATGTCCTTAGTCTGCTTGTCTTCAGCTAACTGCGGGCTTTCTTGTGCATCATCTTTAGAAGAGGCTTCCCTCTGGGACGACAGCCATGCAGACCAATTTGATGCAGTGTGCGGCGTATGGTCTGAGCACTGACAGGCTGACCCCCCACCCCTTCAACCTCTGCAGTAATGCTGGCAGCACTCGTATGTCTATTTTCCAAAGGCAACCTCTGGATATGACGCTGAGCACATGCACTCAACTTTTATCAACCATGGCGAGGCCTGTTGTGAGTGGAACCTGTCCTGTTAAACCGCTGTATGGTCTTGGCCACCGTGCTGCAGCTCAGTTTCAGGGTCTTGGCAATCTTCTTATAGCCTAGGCCATCTTTATGTAGAGCAACAATTCTTTTTTTTAGATCCTCAGAGAGTTCTTTGCCATGAGATGCCATGTTGAACTTCCAGTGACCAGTATGAGAGAATGAAAGCGATAACCCCAAATTTAACACACCTTCTCTCCATTCACACCTGAGACCTTGTAACACTAACGAGTCACTTGACACTGGGGAGGGAAAATGGCTAATTGGGCCCAAATTGGACATTTTCACTTAGGGGTGTACTCAGTTGTGTTGCCAGGGGTTTAGACATTAATGGCTGTGTGTTGAATTATTTTGAGGGGACAGCAAACTTACACTGTTATACAAGCTGTACACTCACTACTTTACATTGTAGCAAAGTGTCATTTCTTCAGTTCTGTCATTTCTGTTGTCACATGAAAATATATAATAAAATATTTACAAAAATGTGAGGGGTGTACTCACTTTTGTAAGATACTGTATGTAGATATCCATAGATTTTCTGTTTAGGACTTTTCAGACTGTTCAGCTCTTCGCTCTTGTGTAATGCACTTTGTGCATTCTGGCAAAGTTTAATAAGCTTACTGTAACTTATCCACTGAACTTCTAATTTCTTGAATGCCACAGAATGTTCTTCACCAGCACCAGCTCTGTAATCTGTGACAAAGACCGTGTGCGCCGAACAGTCTGTTGTTTGTCGGGCGCTCGGGTTCGGCACATCGCGGATCGGGTGAACAGATTATTGGGTGGGGCTGGGGAAGACCCAGTTGTCATGGTACACGTGGGTACCAATGACATAGGCAGAGGAAGACGGAGAGTCCTAAACGCTTTCAGGGACTTAGGCGCTAAGTTGAGGACTAGGACCTCCAAGGTAGTATTTTCCGAAATACTACCTGTACCTCGAGCCACACCAGAGAGGCAGCGGGAGATTAGGGAAGTTAACGAGTGGCTGAGGAGCTGGTGTAGTGTAGTAAGGAGGGTTTCGGGTTCCTGGAGAACTGGGCCGACTTCTCAGTCGGTCACCGGCTCTTTGGTAGGGACGGATTGCACCTAAATTGGGTGGGTGCAGCCGTACTGGGTGCGAGGATGGACAAAAAGTTAGAGGGGCTTTTAAACTAGGGAATGGGGGGGAGGGTACAGATGTAGAATTAGCCAGTGGAAAGCAAGTTTCAGAGGGCAGAAATGGAGGCATTAGCGGTAGGGTGTTCGGAGCTCCTATACCCAGGGTGGGTACGGGGAAAAATCAAGAGAGCAGCCTAAAAACATCAAATGAGGATAAATGTAACCGATCAAAATTACGAGGCTTGTATACCAATGCCAGAAGCCTGGCCAACAAGATGGGAGAGGTGGAGCTGCTGATGTTTGAGGAGGACTTAGATTTTGTGGGGATAACTGAGACTTGGTTTGACAGCTCTCATGACTGGATGGCGACCATTCAGGGGTATTCCCTTTATCACAGAGATAGAGAGGGTAAAAAAGGGGGAGGGGTATGTTTGTATATTAAGAACAGTATACAGGTAAATATGAGGGATGATATTAATAATGGAGCTATGGACGAGGCAGAATCCCTATGGGTAGAGCTTCAAAGGAAAGGCACGGTGGGGAAGGTAATATTGGGCGTATGCTATAGGCCCCCCCAACCAGAGGGAGGAGGGTGAGGCGGACCTCATGTTACAGATAGGATTGGCAGCAAGGATGGGAAATGTCATTATAATGGGGGACTTTAATTATCCTGATATAGACTGGGCAGAAGGAACCGCGCATTCAGCCAAGGCTCGGCAGTTCCTAAATGTTTTGCAGGACAATTTCATGGGTCAGATGGTGAATGCACCGACAAGAAACAATGCGGTACTTGACCTACTGATTACCAACAATACAGACCTGCTCACGGATATAGAAATACGGGACAACTTAGGGAACAGTGACCATAGGTCAATTGGTTTCAGTATTAATTACAGTAATAGGAAACACAAGGGTAATATAAGGACACTGAATTTCAAAAGAGCCAACTTCCCAAAACTGCGCTCGCTGCTAGAAAATATCAAATGGGATAGAACCCTGGGAACAAAGAACACGGAGGAAAACACGGAGGAAAAATGGGAGTGCTTCAAGAGCATACTTAACAAGGGGGTGGGCCAGTGCATTCCACAGGGAAATAAATTTAAAAGAGCAAAACTAAACCCTGTGTGGCTAAACTCCAACATAAAAATGTATATTAGAGCTAAAGAAAAGGCCTTCAAAAAATACAAGACTGAGGGGTCATTGGCAGCATTTAAGCACTACAAAGAGTGTAATAAGAAATGTAAAGACGAAATCAGGGCGGCTAAAATAGAACACGAGAGACATATAGCGGAGGAGAGTAAAAAGAACCCCAAGAAGTTCTTTAAGTATATAAACAGTAGGAAAGCGAGACCAGAGCACATTGGCCCCATAAAAGATGATAAAGGAAAAATGGCCACAGAGGACAGAGAAAAGGCGGAAGTGTTAAATAATTTCTTTTCTTCAGTCTTCACAAAGGAATCGGGGGGCTTCACGAACCCCGCTTGTAAGGCCGAACTAAATAATACACCTCAGGAAGTGCCGACATGGCTAACAGAGGATAGACTTAGAGCTAAACTAGAGAAACTTAACATAAATAAATCCCCGGGACCGGATGGCTTGCACCCAAGGGTTCTTAATGAGCTTAGCCAGGTGATTGCCAGACCATTATTCTTGAACGTGGTACCAATATTTAAAAAGGGGCCGAGATATATCCGGGTAACTATAGGCCGGTCAGCCTAACATCAGTAGTCTGCAAAATTTTGGAGGGGATGATATGGGACCACATACAAGACTTTAGTAATGAAAACGGTATTATAAGTAGTAATCAGCATGGATTCATGAAAAATCGTTCGTGCCAAACCAATCTATTAACCTTCTACGATGAAGTGAGCTGCCACTTAGATAAAGGTAAGCCTGTGGATGTGGTGTATCTGGACTTTGCAAAGGCCTTTGACACCGTTCCCCACAAACGCTTACTGTACAAACTAAGGAAGGTAGGTATGGACCATAAGGTGAGTACCTGGATAGAGAACTGGCTCCAGAGTACAGAGGGTGGTGATTAATGGGGAGTACTCGGATTGGGCGGGTGTTGAAAGTGGGGTCCCCCAGGGTTCTGTCCTGGGACCAATCCTGTTTAATTTATTCATAAATGATCTAGAGGAGGGGATATCTAGTACAATCTCAGTATTTGCAGATGATACTAAATTAGGCATGCCAATATCTTCTATGCAGGATGTGGAAATCTTGCAAGCAGACCTGAACAAAATAACGGGGTGGGCAACTACATGGCAGATGAGGTTTAATGTAGAAAAATGTAAAGTAATGCACTTGGGGGTCAGAAACCAGAAAGCAAGCTACTCACTAGGGGGGGAACCTCTGGGTGAGTCTAGGATGGAAAGGGACTTGGGGGTACTGGTAGACAACAGGCTTGGCAGTGGCATGCAATGCCAAGCCGCCGCAAGAAAAGCCATCAGAATACTGGGTTGTATAAAAAAGGGGATTCACTCCAGAAATAAAGAGATTATTCTTCCACTCTACAAGACTCTGGTCCGGCCACATCTGGAGTATGCTGTCCAGTTCTGGGCACCGGTCCTCAGGAAGGATGTGCTGGAACTGGAGAAAGTCCAGAGAAGGGCAACAAAAATAATTAGGGAAATGGAGGACATCAGCTATGAGGAAAGACTACAAGCACTGAACCTATTCTCTCTGGAGAAGAGACGATTGAGGGGGGGATATGATATCAATGTACAAATACTGTACTGGTGACCCTAGCATAAGGAACAAACTATTCAGAGAAAGGAGATACAATAAGACACGTGGCCACTCACTAAAACTTGAGGAAAGGCGGTTTAACCTTAAAGTGCGTAAGGGGTTCTTGTAATGTTCTGGTACCTTTGGGTACCCTAATTACTCTTTCATAAGTGTATGCGCCCCACCATTCTCTTTTGGTAAGGTGTGCATACACCTTTAAGACTGATGCTGTCATCACTGAGCGCCGGACTGGATGGCTATTTAGATCGCCGGCTCTCACTCACATGTGTTCGTTCAAACTGCTTTGTGCCTTGATGCTAACCTGTCTTGAAGCTCTCATGATTGCAAGCATACCTCGCTGTCGGAACCACGCTGCACTGATCCCTGTATCCCGCTACCGGATCATCCGCTCTTGCCGAACCTCTCCTCTGCTACATTGCTATTAGTGATAAGTACCCCACAGGGGAAACCTCTATAACCTTTATACTAAAGCTTACACTATCTAGCTCTGCATACTAAGGACTATTACTACATCTGCATTATCTAAGATTGCTAGTTCTTGAGCCTACTACCACCTGTTCTTGCACTGGGTTGATCTCTCTTGTATGTCCATCTGCTACTATCTTACTTTCAAGAACATTTCCTTTCAAGTGTCTGTCATCTACCATCTCTACCCAACCTGTCTCTTCAGCCTATCATCACTGTGTTACTATATACATAAGTCACTCTAGGAAACATCTTATTGAGTGTGTGTATTTACTTGCTGAATTGAGATCATCCACACATGATGAGTCATTGAGAGTTGGGATTGGTGTCTCAGCGTTTCTCTACATGACTACTGAAGTGGAATATTTCTGCAGCTGAAAATCCACATCATACGTAAAACGCAGGAGCGTTACAGATTGAACGAACCACAAATGGATTCAGCAGAAATAACCACTCAGATGACACAATTAAAACAGCAAGTACCTGCGTTTATACACGCACTTGCTGAATTAAAAGAAGACAATCAGGCTCTGTCGCAGCAGGTAATTAGACTGACACAACTTACCACTGCTCAGTCCCCTGAACCCAAAATAAATCCTCCTTTGGTATTTACAGGCGATCGCAAAAAAATTCGCGAATTTAAAAACGCATGTGAGTTACTTTTCTTGCTAAAACCCCGTACCTACCTTACTGATCACATTAAGGTTTGTACTATTATTTCTTACCTAACAGGCGATCCTCGGGCCTGGGCAGACTCTCTTTTTGAGAAAAGCGACCAGCTTCTCAACTCCTATGCCTTGTTCCTAGCAGAACTCACTAGCCTATATGATGATCCCAATAGGCAGAGTACTGCCGATCTTCAATTAAGATCCTTGAAACAAGGTGGGAGACCTGTAGAAGACTTTGTCGCAGAATTCAAGAGATGGACCCTTGATTCAGAATGGAATGATGCATCTCTGAAATCCCAATTTAGGCTTGGCCTATCAGAGGCCGTTAAAGACGAGCTCGCCCGAGCGGATCTGCCAAAAACCCTGGATGCATTGATACAACTCAGTATCACCATAGATAGAAGACTACGAGAAAGAAAGGCTGAGAAAATGGGAATGCCATTATCCAGTTCTTCTCGGATTTCGGCCGTTGACCCCGTTCCTATGGAGGTAGGAACCATACGCCCACCTCTATCAACTATGGAAAGAGCCAGAAGACGATCTGGTAATCTCTGCTTGTACTGTGCATCCCCGGATCACAAGATAAACGTCTGTCCCCTAGTCTACAAAAAGAAGGGTGAGTGTTCACATGTCCTCCTAGGGGGATTGACAACTTCAATCACTAACCCTTACCTTTCTGTTTGCTTAACATTACAGTGGGACCAGAACAGGATTACTACTAAGGCCATGATTGACACAGGATCTTGTGGAAATTATATTGACATACGTTTTGCTGCTTTAAATAAAGTTCCTATTATTTCTAAACTTAAACCTGTCTCAGTGAGTCTTATTAACGGTGTTCCTTTATCCTCTGGTCCGATCACTGATCAGACACAGGCACTCCTAGTCACTACTAACGGGTCTCATATGGAGACCACTACCTTCGATCTAATACCTTCACCCCACTTTCCCATTGTTTTGGGACTTCCCTGGTTGCACACACATCAACCAACCATAGATTGGAAGGAACAGACCCTGACCTTCCTCTCTTGCTATTGCGAGGGTACGTGTAACCTCCCGTCTTTCGGGAAGATCCTGTCTGTGGTGACAGATGAGATTGCACCACTATGTTATCAGGATCTCTCTGAGGTTTTTCTTGAGAAAAATGCTCAAGCACTACCTCCCCATCGAGACTATGATTGTAGCATTGATCTACTCCCAAATAGCAAATTGCCGTTCGGTCATGTTTATCCTCTTTCACAGGATGAACTTTCCCATCTCAAAGACTATTTGGATGAGAATTTGGAAAAAGGTTTTATTAGACCTTCCACTTCTTCCACAGCAGCAGGACTCTTTTTTGTCCGCAATAAGGACTCAAGTCTCAGGCCTATCATCGACTATAGGCAATTGAATGCTATTACAATAAAAGATCGCTATCCTCTACCGCTTATCCCTGAGCTCATTGAGCAGGTGCGTGGAGCTACCTATTTTTCAAAATTGGACCTGAAAGGAGCATACAATCTCATTCGAATCCGTGATGGACACTAGTGGAAGACTGCATTCAGAACCAGATACGGATTGTTCGAATATCTTGTAATGCCATTCGGGCTATGCAACGCCCCTGCAGTTTTTCAACGATTTATAAACGATATTTCCAGAGACTTACTAGATGTCTGTGTTGTGGTATATCTGGACGATATACTTATATATTCACGATCCCTGTCTGAACACATAAGACATGTAAGACTAGTATTATCGAGATTGCTTGCACACAACCTTTATGTGAAACTGAAAAAATGCTTGTTTCATAAAGAAGAGGTACTGTTTCTAGGCTACATCATATCCAAAACAGGAATCGAGATGGACATGAGTAAGATATCCTGCATTCAGGATTGGCCTACACCAACCACACGCAAGGCGCTACAGCGATTCCTTGGATTTTCGAATTTCTACAGGAAGTTCATTAGAAACTTCTCTGCCATTGTGAGACCCCTCACACAGCTCACTAGCATTAAAAAAACATTCAAATGGTCAGATGAAGCAAATAAAGCTTTTCACCTGTTAAAGACAAGGTTTACTTCTGCTCCCATACTACGCCATCCAGACCCATCCCTCCAATACATTCTGGAAGTAGATACGTCAAACATGGCAGTAGGAGCAATACTCTCCCAAGGTTTACTTCTGCTCCCATACTACGCCATCCAGACCCATCCCTCCAATACATTCTGGAAGTAGATACGTCAAACATGGCAGTAGGAGCAATACTCTCCCAACGACCAACTCACACTTCACCACTTCATCCAGTCGCCTTTTTTTCTAAATCCCTAAGCAGTCCAGAGATAAATTACCCCGTGGGTGAAAAGGAACTGCTTGCTATAAAATTGGCTCTGGAGAATTGGCGACATCTACTCAAAGGCACCCAATTACCAATACTTATATACACGGACCATAAAAATCTCCAATATCTTCAGACTAACAAAACTCTCTCGCACCGACAGGTACGATGGTCACTATTCTTTCTAAGGTTTAACTTCCTAGTGACCTACACACCTGCAGATAAGAACAAAAAGGCGGATGCACTATCACGACTAACTGAAGAAAACTACTTCGAAATCCCTTCCGTTCCTATAATACCTCACAAACGCATTATTGGAGTTGTCCGTTCCTTGAAGGAAGAGGTTTTGCATGGTATAAGTTTGGATTCACCCCCACCACAACTAAATACTGATGCAGAAGGCTTCCTCTACTACAACGACAAACTTTACATACCACCTACCATACGCACCAAGATCTTGGAATTATCGCATGATGTGCCTATGGCAGGACATATGGGTATGACAAAGACTCTTAATCTGATTACCAGGCAATTCTGGTGGCCTGACATGAAAACATCTATACAAAAATTCGTCTCTTCATGCAATGTCTGTGCCAGGTCCAAAATTGACACTACGAGACCATCCGGTCTACTATGCAGTCTACCAATACCCCAAACTCCATGGGAAGTTGTGTCCTTGGACTTTATAGTGGAATTGCCTCCTTCCAAAGGATTTAATACCATCTTAGTGTCAGTGGACCATCTGACAAAAATGGCACATTTCATTGCTATTCGCAGACTACCTTCGTCCAAACAAACGGCAGAACTCCTGATGAAACATGTCTTTAAGTTACATGGTATCCCAAAAACTCTTCTGTCTGACCGTGGATCACAATTTATTTCCAAGTTCTGGCAAGAACTATGTCACATACTACGGATCGAGCGGAAGCTCACTTCTCCTTACCATCCGCAGACCAACGGACAGACTGAAAGAGTCAACCAATGCATCTAGCAATATTTACGTTGTTACACTTCTTACCAACAGGATGATTGGGTGGATCTTCTCCCTCTGGCAGAATTTGCCTACAACAACGCAACCCACAGTACGACCAAGCAGAGTCCGTTCTACTTGAACTATGGGTTTCATCCCTCTATTCTTCCACCACGCATCCTTCCTTCAAATAACCCAGTAGCTTCAGACTATCTTACCCAAATAAAGGACTCTCTGGGTTTGCTTAATACTACCATTGCACACGCTCATAGTCAACAAAAGAAGTACTATGATCTTCGCAGAAGACCTTCTCCTCAGTACGCTATTGGAGACCTCGTTTGGCTCTCAACAAAAAATTTAAGACTGAAAATCCCTAGCAAAAAGCTTGGACCTCTGTTCTTGGGACCTTTCCCAATCAAGAAACTTATTGGAAAAGCTGCAGTACAGCTTACATTGCCAATAGACCTCAAAATACATCCCATTTTCCATGTGTCGCTACTGAAGCCCCATGTTCCTGACCAAGGAATAAGGCCTACTATCCCACCTCCTCCTCCTGTACAAGTTGAAGGTGGAGAAGAATATGAGATAAAAGAGATTCTGGATTCTCGTATCCACAGAGGAAGACTTCAGTACTTGGTTCGATGGAAGAACTATGGGCCCCAAGACGACACCTGGCTAAACACCTCTGACATACATGCCTCTAGATTAATCCGCAATTTTCATGCGAAGTACCCAGACAAACCAGCTCCAGAGGCCTTCAGGAGCCGGCCTTAAGGGGGGGTACTGTAATGTTCTGGTACCTTTGGGTACCCTAATTACTCTTTCATAAGTGTATGCGCCCCACCATTCTCTTTTGGTAAGGTGCGCATACACCTTTAAGACTGATGCTGTCATCACTGAGCGCCGGACTGGATGGCTATTTAGATCGCCGGCTCTCACTCACATGTGTTCGTTCAAACTGCTTTGTGCCTTGATGCTAACCTGTCTTGAAGCTCTCATGCTTGCAAGCATACCTCGCTGTCGGAACCACGCTGCGCTGATCCCTGTATCCCGCTACCGGATCATCCGCTCTTGCCGAACCTCTCCTCTGCTACATTGCTATTAGTGATAAGTACCCCACAGGGGAAACCTCTATAACCTTTATACTAAAGCTTACACTATCTAGCTCTGCATACTAAGGACTATTACTACATCTGCATTATCTAAGATTGCTAGCTCTTGAGCCTACTACCACCTGTTCTTGCACTGGGTTGATCTCTCTTGTATGTCCATCTGCTACTATCTTACTTTCAAGAACATTTCCTTTCAAGTGTCTGTCATCTACCATCTCTACCCAACCTGTCTCTTCAGCCTATCATCACTGTGTTACTATATACATAAGTCACTCTAGGAAACATCTTATTGAGTGTGTGTATTTACTTGCTGAATTGAGATCATCCACACATGATGAGTCATTGAGAGTTGGGATTGGTGTCTCAGCGTTTCTCTACATGACTACTGAAGTGGAATATTTCTGCAGCTGAAAATCCACATCATACGTAAAACGCAGGAGCGTTACAGTTCTTCACTGTAAGAGCGGTAAGGATGTGGAATTCTCTTCCACAAGCAGTCGTATCAGCGGGGAGCATTGATAGTTTCAAAAAACTATTGGATGGACACCTTAAAGACCACAACATACAGGGGTATACAATGTACGGTTAAAAGCAAACACACACACACATCATAGGTTGAACTGGATGGACTGATGTCTTTTTTCAACCTCACTAACTATGTAACTATATGTAACTATGTAACTATAATATCCCATTCCAGTACTGATTTGTTGTATGTCACACCCATGGTCACAATATAATGAGTTACAGTGCTTTATTCTGCTTGTGCATGAACATAACCAGACTATTATTTGTCTGACAAAGAGCTCCTTTTTTAAATTTATGGCACACAAATAATTTTGAATCAGACTTACTTAAACACAATCAACTTCTTTTCTCATACAGACCAGCAAAAAATGTTTTTCCCCATGACTGCTCATTCAGTGTATGTAATTAAAGTGATGGTGCTCTAATTATATGCTGAAAGTTGATTTGTACCTTGAAGAAGGCGTCAGGCACAGTGACTAAGTTTAAATTACTTCCACTGGTTAAAAAAATAGACAAGATATGCAAGACTAGTACCAACTAATGTGGATACACCTTTAATTAATGTTCTGATTACAAATAAATGTTTTGACGTTTATACTCCTGGGATTTCTTTCAGTCCCGGTTCACA
This sequence comes from Pelophylax lessonae, assembly GCF_965119305.1. Classification (NCBI taxonomy): domain Eukaryota; kingdom Metazoa; phylum Chordata; class Amphibia; order Anura; family Ranidae; genus Pelophylax; species Pelophylax lessonae. The sequence continues at coordinate 188,503,991 of NC_138774.1, forward strand.
CTTGTGCGATGCGGGAAGGCTGCGAATTCGCAGCCTGTTCCCTCATCGCAAATGCACATCTGGCAGTTCACACTGCCATATGTGATACGCAGGGGGTGTCAATTAAATGTTAATGACACCACCAGTTTGATCGCATATCGCAGTGCGATCGGACAGTTCACACAGGATCGGATCGCACAAGTGTGAACCACTGTGCGATCCGATCCTGATGCGGCTGGGAAAAAGGGTCCTTTGCGTCTTTTGTGCGGGTGCAGTGCGAATTTCAGCCATACAAAGTGTATGGCTGAATTCGCACCGTACATCCGATCGCTTGTAATAAAGGAGCAGTGCGCTCCGATATTACATGCGATCGCCGCACTTGCAAGAGTGTGAACCAGCCCTAACTTTGTTAGTAATAATCCTAGTTATAATTTTAAATTTACAAATATATGCGTACAAGTTTTTAAATTTCTGAAACCAATGAAATACTTGGTACACGGTTGCTTTGTGTTATTGGCAATCTAAGCCCTGGTCCATACTAATGCAATTTCCGATGCATTCCAGAACGCATGGAATTAGGTGACAAGTGAAAAACATGAGTTTCTATGGAGGCCTTTCACATATATGCAGTACGAATCCTGTGCAACTTCAAAAAGGGTCTTGTGTGAGTTTAGTGCGGTGAAAATTGTAGCTCCATAGACTTTAACAAAAACCACATGCAGATCGTCCAAAAGTAATACAATTCCTTGCAGTAGAGTTGCTCTTGAAATTGCACCTAAACCCTGTTGAGCATCTGTGGGGCATCCTCAGACGGAAGGTGGAGGAGCACAAGGTATCTAACCTCCACCAGCTCCATGATGTCGTTATGGAGGAGTGGAAGAGGACTCCAGTGGCAAACTGTGAAGCTCTGGTGAACTCCATGCCCAAAAGGGTTAAGGCAGTGCTGGAAAATAATGGTGGCCACACTTCCCTGTGCTCTTAGCTGCCCCTGTGCTCTCCACCCCTCCTGTACTCTTTGCTCCCCCCATGTTCGACACCCCCCTCAGTGCTCTCCACCCCCCTCAGGGCTCTTTGAACCCCCCAGTGCTCTCTCCCCTCCCCCAGTGCTCTCCGACTCCCCCCCAGTACTCTCCATGCCCCCAGTGCTCTTAGGCCTCCCCTGTGCTCTCAGGCCCCCATGCTCTCCGACCCCCCCCCCCTCAGTGCTCTCCAGCCCCCCCCCCCCATGCTCTCCGTAAATATGTCAGGGCTGCTCAGTCTAAAATGCCCAGGCCAATTTTTTGTCCCAGTCCAGGCCTTCTTGGGAGTTACAAAAAGGGTTTGTAAGAACAAACCTAATTAAGGCCTGGTGGGTAAGTGGGATTCAGTCTCTCTGTGGAGAATTAACTTATCCCAATTGCCACCCCTGGGGTCCTTGGGAACTTTTTCTAGTATAGTGAAGGATACATAGGAGGTGTCAAAGCGGTGATAGAGATCTAAATGTCGACTGATATTAGCAGCATAGTATACATGATCATTTAATCTTTTTGAAACGTCTTATCGCTTTGTCGACCTAGAAAGACCCACATAGGCAAATCATCAAATATATCCCCCCCCCCCCTCTGTGTGTTGCAGTCTGCATGAAAGGGGGGTCTCAGAATTCTGCTATCGACCAGTCTGATATGTGTGCCCTGGTTGACCCAGGGGCACAAATCGCAGCTGCCACATCTATAGAGGCCATGAGGTAATAGGACTTTGTCTCGATTGTGTACATAGTGAATAGTTGTCTAATCGTTAACAAGTTGACTAGTTTGTCACGGATTAAGTGGGCTTTTCGGAATACCCTTTCTGGGTAATCACTAATGTATTTGGATTTGAAATGAAAATCTGGTTATAAATTGTGGTACACTAAGAAATGGCGTAATGATACTTTTACAATGCTATATACTTTTTAAAATTCTTTTGTTAAAGTTTCAATACAATTTATACTTTTAGACATATTCCAGTGTATTGTGCCAATAAATTCCAAAGTTCTCATAAACACTATACTATTGGGATGCAGCACAGCTTATTTTAGTAAATCCGCAGTACCACTCTGCGCTGACATGTATTTTCAATCTTGAGTTGTAATGTTGGATAGCAAGCTCTGTCTACCTACCTAGCTATCTAATCTCATCCATGAACGGAGACAGAGTTCTGAGTAACAGCTCAGGAGGTTAGGGGACATAACAGGCAGCTCACACTGACCCTACACTTCCCTGGACCTCTATCCACCTAAAATGCCAGACAGAACATTGCTGTGCTGTCTCATCATCTCCCTCCTTTAGTTTATACAGAGTCCAGACCTACAGTTTGCTATTCAGGGGGACAGAGAGAATGGAAACTGTCAGCTTGTGCGTGTATGATTGCAAGCTTGGGAAAAGCACTTTAATTTACAAAAACACAAGTTGACAACAGCACAAGCCATGTACTACACGGAGTTGTCTCAGACAAGTTTAGCGTGGGCTGTTGTCAGCTCAGATTTTACTATGGGCGCAGGGACCCCCTGGGGGATTTTACAAGCTTTTTTCTTCTAGTATAGAATATTCTTAAAATCAAATAAGTTGCTTAAAACAATAACACAATATTTATCCCAATAGCCCCTTTAATGAAGAGCATATATGATGCTAAATACATTTTAAGTGAAACTTCTAAAAAATGACTACATATACAGTATGTCAAGGATTACTCCAGCTTCTTGTACTTTGTGTTGCACTGGTTGTCATGAATACCTTTCTATCTTTTTAAAGCTGTAATTTGCTTTGGCGAAAATATGAGCTTCCTGTTCTTCTGACCTTTATTTACTCACACTGTCTTACTGCTGATATTGCTGTTGGGACATGCTGGGAGTTGTCACTCATTGGTCTGTTTTTTTATTTGCCAATACCTAATCTAGTGTAGCAGAATTCCCAGCCGTTTTGCTGGATATGGGTTTGCCTGGGTTACCGCTAGCAACAACAGCACATTTAAGCATGTTCTCCAAGTGTGAGCACTGAGACAATGACCAGTCCAGTATCTTTGGGTTTTTGTATTTATTGAGAACTTGGATGGGAGAAGGGAATGAGTGGGATACTCCTTTGGCTCTACTATGCACAAATCGTTAGGAACAACTGAAAAATGCAGAGTGGCGCTGACTAGACGCTGGCTAGATGCCGGTCAACGCCGGTTGACGCTGGTTAAAGCTGGCTTGCCGCCTGTTAACTCCAAACTAACTTTGGACTGCTTTCTTGCATAAAGAAGTCCTCTTTGAGCTCCCTTAAGCACTCCTTGCTGAGGTAGCTACTTGTATACTCTGCTGCACTGCTGAACACTTCAGGGCCCACACCAGCGCTCCCCTTTTACTCTCTTATCTTCAGGGCTTAGACACTGGCACCCCCTTTCCTAAGCCTCCTCTACTGGTTAGCTGGCTCCCGGATCTCTTTTACCTTCTGGAGTGGTCCCCTCTCTTAGGCAGACCCCTGGGCGGTTTCAAGTTCTCACGACACTGTTTTTCCCCGACACTTCTGCCCAGCAGCTCCACTCAGTCCACAGCACTCTGGATCCCTCTCTGCAGCCTAGCTCAACCTTCGTCCTCTAGGCTGACTGCCCAGGACACCTTCGCTAACGCTGACAGGAGGAGAGACAGCCGTCACCCTCCTCCTGGGATTCTGCTTCCCGCCAAAGACGCCCTGTCACATGCTCCCCTCAGACTTATAACTCATCCCGGGGTGCATTTCGGCAAACTTCGCACACTGAGATAGCCATAAGCCCTGGTGTGCCATTGGCTAGGTTTCCTTCACTGTCCAATAAGAGCCCTCATTGGGAACAGTGGGGAGACTCCCTAGGCTCAACAGTTCACACCTGGAAACATGTGACAGCCTACCTAAATGATCAGCCCCCCCCATATGCAGACAGGGCCACCTATATGCTTTTTCCAAGCACCTACCTAGGAGGGTGCTACACTAGAATAAAAAAATGAAGTGAAAATTAAGTTGTGTTAATGTTTGTGTGTTAAAAAAAAACAAAACTTTTTGTTACTTTTTTGAGAACAGGCTGTTTGCTGCTTACTAGTGCTGTGCAGTGCTGATGTCCTGCTGTTCTCTTTGTATCACTGCAAGTCTAATATAGATCAGATTTTAATCTGGAATGGTCAGAATTGTCCATACAAAATGACATCACTCCCCAGTTTTGGTATATTATTAGACTGTAAGCAGCCACAACTGCACAATGTATGCAACATGACTGCAGGGTGGCCGTAATCTGATCCATTGGTCCGCAGACGCCTGTGGGTTTGCAAATGCTGCAGTCCTATCCTGCAATGCCAAGAATGAGATCATGGTTAGCTATAAAGACACTAAAGGGTCAGTCCACCCAAAACTGATATTTCAGTGGTTGGCAGATGCTGAAGAATTAAACCACTTTGTCTTTTATCTCTTGGCAACCCGATTGGTGGGATCTCTGCACTAAATTCCTGCCTGGGTCTGCACACCTGGTGTCCCTGGGCTCTCGCCATTCCTGCGGGATGTTTTATGTTATAGTACGGGATATAATGGAAGGAGTGAGAACATCTATATAAGTTGTAGTAAGTAATGTGAGTGGAGATAATGATGGAAACTTGTGTGGACAAATATTGCTGCTGGAAATAAGGTAAACTGGCCCAAACATTGCCCCCTCCCCCTGAACCTGAAATATATCTTTTAAGGAGATTGGAGATTGACTTTTTTAGAAATCCAAAACAGCTATAACACAGTTTTTAATTTTTAGTTGTATGCTAAGTGCATTTCAGAAATCAGAATTCTTTCATGGTGAGAATGCGGACATCAAACGATTATCTGCAAACATCTGCTATGGTACATACTATTCTCCACGTTCAGATGGTGTTACTCACTGTGTTCCCCATTATTCTGGTTGGCAATTGTTCTTTTAAGTAACACAAATGCTTTTTTCTCTTACGTCCTCCGACAGTCGCCGCCTCTTCATATTCGTCACATATGGGTATTAGACTTTTCTCCGAAGGAGTAGCTAGGCAACAGAATATGTTAACATTAAAGCTTTTAACATATCCCACCCTCAAGGGGTGGTCCCCTCAGTCAATACCCTCCTACTTCCTTCAACCATATCTCAGTTTCAATGTCTAGCTTGTCAGGAGTGGCTGGCTCTCTCTGTGCTGGGGCTTTGTGCCCCAGACTCTTTCTTCTTTTTTGATTTTTTGTTTGAGTTTTCTCTCTACCTTTACTTAGCTGTTCTTTTTGTCAGCATTAGTTAGTTCTTCTGATGAAGAGGATCATGCGGGCTGGGTCTCGGGCTGATCCCCCTGGTCGCAGGTCGTGGGTCAGTGGCTTCCCAGCCTGCCATCGAGCGTTCAGCCAGGTAACGCTCCTGGCACAGTGAACGACCCATCCCTGTTCGGTGCAGGGATGATTGGTGAGGTGGCTACCTCACTGGACGCTGTGCGGTTTCTTAACCCCCATTTTGTGCGTCTTGTATGCGACTCTCCCTGCCTCATGTGCAGCGGCTTGTTCGCCTGTGCGGGTCCCACACGCCATTGTGAGGTAAGTGTATCTATGTGGGGACCTGTCTGTCTGGGGGGGGTGTCAGTCTGGGACTGTGTAACCTGCCTCTGTTCTCACTGTTTGTCTCCCTATCACTCGGCTGCATGCTGTGGGCTGCAAGGGGGGGGGAGCTGTGTGACACTATGTGTGTCAGCTTTGTCAGTGTGAGAAGCTGTGTGCTGTGGGGCATGTTTTGTGGCATGTTTGGGCACTATACAGCGATCGCTGCGGCGATCTACCGTGTTTTTTATATATGGCTGAAATGTGTGCATTACTGTACTGTGGAGCGGCGGTTTCGGCGCCAAACGGCGCCATTTTGCCTACACTCGCTCCGGCCGCATGTTCTACATGCATGGCGGCCATTTTCTGGTAGCCTCCCATAGGCTTTAATAGAGCGCCCTGGTCACATCACTTCCTCTTCTCCTGGGTACACCGATCGAAGCAGCAGCAGCGGCGAGGGTCTCCTCAGGTTATATCCTTCTTATCCATTGCCTGTGTCAGTTTTATTGTCCCTGTGGGGGTCTCATTGTGCTTGTGTGTGGTGCGGTGGGCTGCGCTCGCCGCGCTTGTTAAAGGGGCAGTTAACCCTTTATTATCCGGCATTTTGATATTGGGGCAATGGATTCTCAGGAGGGCAAAGTTCCTACCGCCTTGGTGGATAGCCAGGGGACCGCTGTTTCCCCCCCAGGGGGGGATTTAGCCACTATTGTGGCTGGCCTTGCTGCTCAGGTGCAGATGCTGGTGGCTGCTCAATCTACCAAGAGACCCAGAGTTTCTCTTTCCTCTGATTCTGAGGGTGAAGGTGATGGGGCTGTTATGGCGGGGGTCTCCTTATCGGGGTCCCGCTCCTCCCTGGATCTAGTGGGGTCCGAGGTGGAGGCTGAAGTTGAAGGGGTTGATAATTCTCCCCCTGGCTCGCCTGAAGAGCTTGCAATCATGGATGAATTGATTGCTTCCATAAAACAAACGCTGCGTTTGCAGGGTGAAGTGTGTCCCCCCGCTGCCTTGGCGGCTTATGGGACGCAGAGAAAACGCAGGACGCCGCAGGTTTTTCCCTGCAATGATGATTTTCAGCGCGCTGTTAAGGAACAATGGCGCAATCTACGCAAACCTTTTGCTGTGCCAAGTAGGTTCAAGCTGCGTTATCCTTTCTCGCCTTCCACTGATGAACGGTGGTGTGTGCCACCCCCGGTGGATCACGCAATTGCGGTTTTAAACAAATCTACTGCGATTCCTGCAGAGGATTCCCGGTGTTCCGTGATGCCACGGATAGGAGATTGGAGTCTCTTGCCCGTCATACTTTCTCTATTACGGGTTCTATGCTTAAGGCTCTGTTTGCCTCTCTCATGGCGGCCCAGGCTGTCGCAAGTTGGACGCAGATGCTTAGGCGCGTCCTAGTGGCCGATTCGGCCTCGCCGGCGACCCTGGATATGGTGGATCAAATCCACCAGGGTGTCATGTATCTGTGTGATGCGGACTTGGACTTAGTCCCGTTGGCTGCACGTGTGCACAGCGTGGCGGTGTTGTCTCGCCGCCTGGTTTGGTTGAAATGTTGGTCGGTGGACCAATCTTCACGTAAGACCTTAGCCAATCTGCCTTATGATGGGTCTCGCCTTTTTGGGGAGTCCTTGGATGTGTTGATTAAGGGGATCACCGGAGGTAAGAGCACTCTCTTGCCCCATTTCCCCAAGGCTAAGGGGGCTTCTGGGAAGAAGCATGCTAATTTTCGGCCCCCTCAGGGGTCCTTTTGTGCCTTTCGGTCGCACTACAAGGGCAAACCGTTCAAAGGTCAAGGCTCTCAAAAGAAGCCCTGGTCTGGAAAACAGAAGTCCGGTCAGTCCGGATCCGCAGCCCATAACAGTGCGGCCTGAAGGGGCGCCCTCACCCAGTTTTGGGGTGGGGGGACGCTTGCTCGGTTTTCTTCAACCCTGGTTGGCCCGCGTGCGGGACAGATGGGTTCAGGAGATCGTTCGATCTGGTTACAAGGTCGAGTTTCTCTCTCGGCCGGAGAGCAGATTTTTTCCCTCAAATCTTCAGCTGTCTCCAGAGCGTTTACGGGACCTGCACCTGGGGGTGCGGGACCTGAGGGCTCAGGGAGTGGTGGTTCCGGTGCCTCATCGGGACAGATTTCGGGGGTTTTATTCCAATCTGTTCACCGTGCCCAGGAAGGAGGGCAAGGTTCGTCCAATTCTGGACTTGAAGGCTCTGAACCGCTCTGTGCGGGTTCGCAAGTTCCGCATGGAATCCCTGCGGTCGGTGGTGGCTGCCCTGGTTCCGGGGGACTTCATGGCCTCCATCGATTTGAAGGATGCGTATCTTCACATCCCCATTTTCGAGGGTCACCAGCGGTACCTTCGATTCGCCATTGCGGAGGATCACTACCAGTTCGTGGCGTTGCCTTTTGGTCTCGCCTCGGCTCCGCGGGTTTTCACCAAGGTACTTGCACCGGTTCTGGCATTATTGAGAGCCCAGGGCATTTCTGTCCTGGGGTATCTGGACGACATTCTGGTTCGGTCTGCGACCAGCCAGGGTCTGGAGGAGGACCTGTCTGTCACGATGCAAACTCTGCAGGAGTTTGGTTGGACGATAAATTTTCCAAAGTCGACACTGAGTCCGTCGGTTCGTCTTCCCTACCTGGGAATGATCCTGGACTCGGTGCAGGCGAAGGTCTTCCTGCCGGAAGACAAACTCAGAACTCTTCAGGAGGAAGTCAGGTCCCTCCGGGACGTTCCGCTCTCGTCTCTGCGGACGTGCATGAGATGTCTGGGATTGATGGTCTCGGCCTTCGAGGCGATTCCCTTCGCCCAGTTTCACACGCGGGGTCTCCAAGCGGAGATCCTGTCCATGTGGGACGGGCGACCTCAATCTCTGGATCTTCAAATCTCGTTGAGTCATCGCACCAGAAGAGACCTTCTGTGGTGGCTCCAGTCCCCGATGGTGTCCGGGGGCAAGTCGTTTCGTCCTATCTCGTGGACGGTGATCACCACGGATGCCAGCCTGTCGGGCTGGGGTGGTGTTCTGGGCGTTCTGTCTGCCCAGGGAACTTGGTCGGAAGGGGAGTCCTCCCTTCCGATCAACATTCTGGAATTGCGTGCGATAAATCTCTGTCTTCATCGCTGGACGGACCGGCTGCAGGGCTGCCTGATTCGGGTGCAGACGGACAATGCCACGGCGGTGGCCTACATCAACCACCAAGGGGGCACCAGGAGTGCCCGAGCGGCTCGAGAAGTGGCCGACATTCTGACTTGGGCCGAGACTCATGTCCCGGCGATAACGGCGGTGCACATTCCGGGGGTGGAGAACTGGCAGGCGGACTATCTGAGTCGCCAGACCCTGGATCAGGGGGAATGGTCTCTCCACCCGGCTGTCTTCCAGATGTTGTGCGCGAAGTGGGGTCTTCCAGATGTGGACCTGTTCGCGTCTCGTCTCAACAACAAGGTGAGGAGGTTCGTGGCAAGGACGCGCGACCCTCGGGCAGATGCGTCGGACGCGTTAGTGGCCCCGTGGCATCAGTACAAGCTGATGTACGCGTTTCCACCGATTCAGTTGCTGTCCAGGTTCCTTCGCAGGTTACACTCGGAACGCAGCACGGTGATTCTTGTGGCACCGGACTGGCCTCGCCGGTCCTGGTACGCAGATCTCGTGAATCTGGCGGTCGACGCCCCGTGGCGTCTACCTCTTCGAGACGGTCTCCTGTCTCAGGGGTCGATATACCATCCTGCTTTACAGTCGCTGGCTTTGACGGCCTGGCTGTTGAGACCGAGGTCCTGAAGGAGAAGGGTCTCTCCCCGGAGGTCGTTCATACCTTGATCGACGCGAGGAAGTCTTCCTCGGGGAAGGTTTACTACCGTACTTGGAAGGCCTATTTTGCCTGGTGTGAGTCCAGGGGGTTTTCACCCCGCACGTACTCGGTTTCCCGAGTGCTGTCCTTCCTTCAAACAGGTGTCGATCAGCGTTTGGCGCTGGCTACAATAAAGGGTCAGGTTTCTGCGCTGGCCGTTCTGTTTCAACGTCCCGTGGCTTCCATCTCCTTGGTTGGCACTTTTGTTCAGGGAGTGCGGCATCTGGTTCCTCCTAGGAGGGATCCTCTGCCCCCTTGGGACTTGAATCTCGTTTTATCTGTGTTACAGTGTGCTCCTTTTGAACAGATCAGGGAGATCTCGTTGTCTATGTTGTCCAAAAAGCTTGCCTTTTTGGTTGCGATCACTTCGGCTTGCAGAGTGTCGGAGCTGGCGGCTTTGTCCTGCAAGTCTCTGTATCTGGTTGTTCATTTGGATAAGGTGGTCTTGCGACCTAATCCTTCTTTTCTTCCGAAGCGAGTTTCGGAATTCCATCTTAATGAGGATATTGTCTTGCCTTCGCTGTGCGCGAAGCCTAAACATCCACAGGAGATGAGGCTACATTCTTTGGATGTTGTTCGGGCGATAAGGGTTTACCTTAAATCGACTGAGTCTTTTCGAAAGACGGACTCCTTGTTTGTTCTTCCAGAGGGTCCTCGGAAGGGCATGGCGGCGTCGGCCTCTACCATCGCCAAATGGATCAGGCAGACCATTGAACAGGCGTATGCTTTGCAGGGGAAGGTTCCCCCTGTGCCTGTGAAGGCGCACTCTACTAGATCTCTGAGTACGTCTTGGGCCTGTCGTCATGGGGCTTCTGTAGCCCAGGTGTGTAAGGCGGCGACCTGGTCGACCGTGCACACTTTCACAAAATTCTACAAAGTAGATGTTCAGGCATCGGCGGATGCTTCCTTTGGCCGCAAGGTTCTTAGTGCGGCAATTCCCTAGGGTCCCTTGTTGGGGACCTCTGGCTGTTGGGATAAGTTTTTTTATCCCCTGGTTCTTTTCCTGGGTTGTTGCTCCTGTTGAGCAATTATTTTTTCCTGTAGCCCAGCTGGTTTCCTTCCTTTGGTAAGGTTCCTTTCTTTGATGCGGAGACTGCGTTGCCTTTCGGCGCGGATGCGTTTCCCACCCCTCATGTTTGCACTGCTTTGGGATGTCCCCATATGTGACGAATATGAAGAGGCGGCGACTGTCGGAGGACGTAAGAGAAAACGGAATTTTTGTAAAATCTTACCTGTAAAATTCCTTTCTCTGAGTCCTCCGACAGTCGCCGCCCCCGCCCCTCTTTTGGGGTTTGGTTGTATACTCTACTGCTATTCCACTGAAACTGAGATATGGTTGCAGGAAGTAGGAGGGTATTGACTGAGGGGACCACCCCTTGAGGGTGGGATATGTTAAAAGCTTTAATGTTAACATATTCTGTTGCCTAGCTACTCCTTCGGAGCAAAGTCTAATACCCATATGTGACGAATATGAAGAGGCGGCGACTGTCGGAGGACTCAGAGAAAGGAATTTTACAGGTAAGATTTTACAAAAATTCCGTTATTTTTACAGAAAGGATTATCATGCATTTTCTGTTTTCTGCCACAAACCTACATCCCTCTGACTTGCTAAGTGCACAAGCTCTTCAGTATATTGTCTCTTGTGTTTTGCTCAGATGTAAAATCCACTTTGTTCTGAGTTGATTGTTAGAAGGCTGTCTCCACAATTAAAGATACCCAACAGATGAATCTTTTTTTTTTTTTTCTACATCGAGTTCACTAACATTTACACTAATTTCATGTTCCAGGAATACAGGTATTCACAACTGCATGTACCTGTAGATTAAAGGTGCTGAGCTATCACAGTTGTCATCTTTGCATGCTTTCCCACAATCCCTAGTAAGTAGAAATACAGTGCTGCTGTTAAGTGAACACAAAAACTGCTAAAGTGTCATAGCTGCTGCAACTTACTCAAGATGCAAGGAGGGTTTTCCTGCTCTGACCCTGCATAAGCTATGCTGTTTATCAGAATTAAGGTGGGCCCAGGAACAGTTTTAACCACTTAAGCCCCGGAGGATTTTCCTGCTAAAAGACCAGGGGGTATTTTGTGATTCGGCACTGCGTGACTTTAACGGACAATTGCGCGGTCATGCGACGCTGTACCTAAACGAATTTGACATCCTTTTTTTCCCACAAACAGAGCTTTCTTTTGGTGGTATTTGATCACCTGTGCTATTTTTACTTTTTGCGCTATAAACAAAAAAAGAGCGTAAATTTTGCAAAAATATCAATATTTTTCACATTTTTTTATATGAAATTCCCCCCAAAAAAATGTAAAAAAAAAATTTTGATAACATTTTCGGCCAATTTGTTTTATCCTACCTATGTTTGGTAAAAAAAATCGCAAAAAGCGTATTTTTATTGGTTTGCGCAAAAGTTATCCCGTTTACTAACAAAGGGAAAGATTTTTGTCATTTTTGTTGTTTTTTTTTTAACGCGTAATGGCGGCGATCTGCGATTTTTTTTGCGGTACTGCGACATTGTGGCGGACAGATCGGACCCTTGACTGACATTTTTGACACTTTTGGGGTTACCAGTGACATTTCTACAGTAATCAGTGCTATATATATGCACTGTTACTGTAAAAATACACTGGTAGTGAAGGGGTTAACTTTATTTGGGAGGGAGGGGCTGTGTGTGTCCCTAGGGGCGTGCTTTCTACTGTGATTGGCTGTGGCTTGAGCTGTAAGGACACTGATCAACGGATCTACATAGTAGATCCGTGTGATCAGTGTCTTTACACCGAGGAGAATGACAGGTGGCTTGCTTACACAAGCCGCCTGACTTTCTCCCTCTCCCCCGCCGATCGCCGAGTGACCGGCGGACATCGGGTCCGCCAGTCACACGCGCGGGGGCTCCGTGACCGCGCGGGAGCGGGAGCGCGCCTCCGCGGGCGCGTGCTCGCTCCCCAGACCCTCCCAGGCTAGTGACGTTAATTAACGTCACTCTGCCTGGCAGGGGCTGACCGCCGCAGTAAATCTACTTGCGGCGGTCGGCAAGCGGTTAAAGACTGCTTTGTACTAGATTCCATTTTTAAATGCTCTCTCACTGCAATAACAAAAGGCAAAATCAACCACTTCAATACAGGGCACTTTTACCTCCTTCCTGCCCAGACCAATTGTTAGCTTTTAATGCTCTCACACTTTGAATGACAATTACTCAGCCATGCTACACTGTACCCAAATAACATTATCATTTTTTTTTTTTCTTACACAAATAGAGCTTTCTTTTGGTGGTATTTTAATCACCACTGTTTTTTTTTTTTTTTTTTTTCTTCAATATAAGCGAAAAAAGAGCAAAAATTTTGAAAAAAAAAAAACTTTCTTTTTCGTTCATTGACAAACATAGCTTCATTTCTTCATTTGACGGATGGGTTATGTTGCTCATCCTAGGAGTAGGACACTAGGCGGAAAAAGGGTTAACAAAAGTTAACAAAGCTTGACTACGCCTATGGGCCAGTCCCAGGTGGTATACTCTCACTTCCTGTTCTAGGATCTCAGTTTTTTTTCTGCCTAGTCAGGAGTAGGGACCTAGCTCCTTGCTGGGATCTCTGGTCCTGGGACTTTTTTCCTTTTTTAAACGGAACTTTTTTCTTGTATTGTTTTTTTCTTCTATAATCAAGTTGTTCCTGTGAGAACTACAATCAACTGCCGGACTGGGTGATGCACTAAATATCCTAGATCCTTACGGTCCTCCCAGTCTGGCCAGCGAACGCGTGCAGACCTCTGCTCCGCGCTAGGTCGGCTGCGACATGGTCCCACTGAGGGACTGGCCCGCGAGTGGAACACGACATGGTCACAGGTGGAGTCACAGCGGTCTTCTTGGCCTCAGCACCCCCCCCCGTGCTCAGATGGGGAGGTGGCTCCAAGGGTATGGTGAGTAGTGCCCCCCTCTCCCTCAGGAATCTGGGGTGACCGCGGGTCCTCTAAGGGTCAGTAGGTCTATCTGGGTCCTTCCCTCCCACACCTCCCCCTCACTGGCGGTTCCCCCTGTATGGGCTTCCCTCCCCTGGATCAGTGGGTGGCTGGTGTATTTTGCTGCATTCAGTCCCTATCGCCTCAGTGAGGTGTGTTGGACTGTTCAGGTGGGGTGAGAGATTCGGTTGCATCTGGACCGCTCCATGTGGTGAGCGGCCGGATGTCTATTAGAGGTGCTGGGGAAGTTCCCCTGCTGGTAACTGCATGCTGCAGGCGGCGCCGCCGTTTTCCTGTGGAGTACACGTGCCACCATTCGGCCGCCATGTTTCTGGAGTCAGCAGCCATGTTCTTGGTGCCTTGTTCTAGTTAGGAGCGGCAGTTATTTTCTTGTAGCTGTGTGGAGCGGCATGAGGGAGGCGGCCTCTAGTGTTGTCATAACCATTTCCTGCTTCCTAGGATCGGCGTGCTGCAGATTAGCGCTCATTCCTCTTTTCTCCCTATTCGGCTGAGACGTGGTGGTGGTGAGTCCTGGGCGGTATCTCCCAGCCTGTTTTATTTTCATTGCAGTGGTACTGGAACTTGCAGTCCCACAGGTGTCAGCGCTGCGGGGCTGTTGTTAATTTCATTGCCGACTGGTATATTTTGTATGTGTTTGTATATATATATATATATATATATATATATATATATATATATATATATATATATATATAGATATACAGTGCCTTGGCAAAGTATTCGGCCCCCTTGAACTTTTCGACCTTTTGCCACATTTTAGGCTTCAAACATAAAGATATAAAACTGTAATTTTTTGTGAAGAATCAACAACAAGTGGGACATAATCCTGAAGTGGAACGAAATTTATTGGATTTTTCACTCTTTGTTAACAAATAAAAAACTGAAAAATAGGCCGTGCTTTCAGTGCAGCAAACTCTCTCCAAAAAGTTCAGTGAGGATCTCTGAATGATCCAATGTTGACCTAAATGACTAATGATGATAAATAGAATCCACCTGTGTGTAATCAAGTCTCCGTATAAATGCCCCTGCACTGTGATAGTCTCAGAGGTCAGTTTAAAGCACAGAGAGCATCACGAAGAACAAGGAACACACCAGGCAGGCCCGAGATACTGTTGTGGAGAAGTTTAAAGCCAGATTTGGATACAAAAAGATTTCCCAAGCTTTAAACATCCCAAGGAGCACTGTGCAAGCGATAATATTGAAATGGAAGGAGTATCGGACCGCTGCAAATCTACGAAGACCTGGCCGTCCCTTTAAACTTTCAGCTCATACAAGGAGAAGACTGATCAGAGATGCAGCCAAGAGGCCCATGATCACTCTGGATGAACTGCCGAGATCTACAGCTGAGGTGGGAGACTCTGTCCATAGGACAACAATCAGTCGTATACTGCACAAATCTGGCCTTTATGGATGAGTGGCAAGAAGAAAGCCATTTCTTAAAGATATCCATAAAAAGTGTAGTTTAAAGTTTGCCACAAGCCACCTGGGAGACACACCAAACATGTGGAAGAAGGTGCTCTGGTCAGATGAAACCAAAATCTAACTTTTTGGCAACAATGCAAAACGTTATGTTTGGCGTAAAAGCAACACAGCTCATCACCCTGAACACACCATCCCCACTGTCAAACATGGTGGTGGCAGCATCATGGTTTGGGCCTGCTTTTCTTCAGCAGGGACAGGGAAGATTGTTAAAATTGATGGGAAGATGGATGGAGCCAAATAAAGGACCATTCTGGAAGAAAACCTGATGGAGTCTGCAAAAGACCTGAGACTGGGACGAAGATTGGTCTTCCAACAAGACAATGATCCAAAACATAAAGCAAAATCTACAATGGAATGGTTCACAAATAAACATATCCAGGTGTTAGAATGGCCAAGTCAAAGTCCAGACCTGAATCCAATCGAGAATCTGTGGAAAGAACTAAAAACTGCTGTTCACAAATGCTCTCCATCCAACCTTCCTAAGCTCGAGCTGTTTTGCAAGGAGGAATGGGCAAAAATTTCAGTCTCTTGATGTGCAAAACTGATAGACATACCCCAAGCGACTTACACCTGTAATCGCAGCAAAAGGTGGCGCTACAAAGTATTAACTTTAGGGGGCTGAATAATTTTGCACACCCAATTTTTCAGTTTTTTATTTGTTAAAAAAGTTTGAAATATCCAATAAATTTTGTTCCACTTCATGATTGTGTCCCACTTGTTGTTGATTCTTCACAAAAACTACAGTTTTATATCTTTATGTTTGAAGCCTGAAATGTGGCAAAAGGTCGAAAAGTTCAAGGGGGCCGAATACTTTCACAAGGCACTGTATGTGTGTGTGTGTGTGTATATATATATATATATATATAGATATAGATAGATATATATATATATATATATTTGTGATTCTTCCTACATCAGTGCGAGAATCTCACTGTGGCACCAGGGTATCCTAGATCCTGCGGAACACATCTCACCACCGAACCCACTCTCAGAGCAGGGGGCCTCAGGGTCCCACTTGGCTATGGCGGCCATGACAGCAGTCCTGCAATCTTTAGTGTCTAAAGTGGTTCTGCAGAAATGACCTTGCAAAAAGCGCCCTTCGCCTTCACCTGTTTCATCCGCCTCCTCAGACTCTGAGGCTGAATCAGTCACCCCAAAGGGTCCGCGTCCACGCACTCCGAGTGCTCTGATAGTGAGGATGATTCCTCTTCCACCACTGTGCACGAAAAAGCGCTGGTATAGGCACTGATTGTGTCAGTGCGGGAAACTTTAAAAATGTAAGATTTAGCAGATGCTGCCTCAGCTGCTCCGTGGCAATTTGGCACCCGCAGGCCATCCAGAGCGACTAAAGCATTTTCTTTCCTTGCTTATTTTGATGAGATTGTCACTAGTCAGTGGGGGTCTCTGAAACGCATGGCTGGGATACCTAAGCGTTTTGCCAGAAGGGATCCTTTTGAAGAGCCCCTTTTGAAGAAACTGACAGTACCACCGGTGGTGGACTCAAGTTTCTAGGCTGGACAAAATCACATTACTACTAGTAAAGAACGCTCTGTCCTTTAACCACTTGCCGACTGCTCACTGGAGCTCTACTGCGGCAAAGTGGTTAGTTCCCGTCCAGCGACGTAGACCTACGTCGCTGGACTCCTCCCCTTGTGGGCGGCGCATGTGCGCCGCCGGAGGCTCGCTCCCGCTGTATTCAGTTACAGCGGGAGTCGGGCCAGGGGAGGAGCGGCGGTGATCGTCGGGGGATCGAGTTTGGAGATCTGCCCGCTTGTGTAAACAAAGCGGGTGGATCTCCTAAGTGACAGACAGTGACAGATTGCTGGGTTCAGCATAGCTGAACCTGCGATCTGTCCCTGTGTCACTCAGTCACCTCCCCCACACACGTTAGTAAGCACCAGGCATACATTAACCC
Source organism: Pelophylax lessonae (assembly GCF_965119305.1). Classification (NCBI taxonomy): domain Eukaryota; kingdom Metazoa; phylum Chordata; class Amphibia; order Anura; family Ranidae; genus Pelophylax; species Pelophylax lessonae. Next base: position 188,520,731 of record NC_138774.1, read on the forward strand.
CTCCCTCTCCAATAAAATTAACCCCTTCCCTGCCAGTGTCATTTTTACAGTAACAGTGCATATTTATAGCACTGATTACTGTAGTAATGTCACTGGTACCCCCAAAAGTATCAAAAATGTCAGTCAAGGGTCCGATCTGTCCGCCGCAATGTCGCAGTCCCACAAAAAAAATCGCAGATCGCCGCCATTACTCGTTAAAAAAAAAACACCAAAAATGACAGAAATCTTTCCCTTTGTTAGTAAACGCAATAACTTTTGCGCAAACCAATCAAAATACGGTTATTGTGATTTTTTTTATACCAAACATAGGTAGCATAAAACAAATTGGCCAAAAATTAAAAAAAATTTAGATTTTTACATTTTTTTGGGGGGGAATTTCATATAAAAAAATGTGAAAAATATTGTTATTTTTTCAAAATTTACGCTCTTTTTTTGTTTATAGCGCAAAAAGTAAAAATCGCACAGGTGATCAAATACCACCAAAAGAAAGCTTTGTGGGAAAAAAAGGACGTAAATTTTGTTTGGGTACAGCGTCGCACGAACGTGCAATTGTCAGTTAAAGTCGCACAGTGACGAATCGCAAAAAGTGGCCTGGACGTAAGACAGCAAAATCCTACGGTGGTAAAGTGGTTAAGGATCCCTTAAAGGCTGAATCCTTGGTCCGCCATCTTTTTACTGTGGCGGGTTCAATCCCAAGACTGGTGTTTGCCATAACCTTGGTCTCTCAGACCTTAACGGAGTGGGGGAAACTTTTACGCCAGGATTTGAAGGCGGTTCAGCACCCTCATGAAATGGCGGAGCTGGTGGACCAGTTGATGCAGGGGTTGCAATACATTTTTGATGCCCCCTTGGATGCAGCTCTGTTAGGCTGCAGGGCGTCTGTGACGGCAGGGACTTTATGCCACATGATCTGGTTGAAATGTTGGCCTGTGGTCCAAGCCTCCTAAAAGGTTCTGAGCCGCCTGTTCGAAGCCTCCATGGAAGAGATCATAAAGGGGCTCCCGGAGGCAAAAGCACTTTGCTTCCGCAGGTTTCCAAGAGCATAGAGCCTCGCCGCAAATGTGCTTCTTTTTTTTCGGCTCACAAGTGGGCCTTTCGTCCCGCGGGGTCACAGGACAAGGGGTCCAAATCGTCTAGCCCCTTCACCCGTGGTTCTAAGAGACCCTGGGGTGGTAAGTCCAAGGCGGGCTCCTCTGGCCCCGCGAACAAGTCCTCCTCTGCCTGAAGAGATGTCCTCACCCGTTATAGGGGTGGGGGACGTCTTTGTTTCTGTCTGGGCTCAAGGACCTCATTTATCCAGGACAAATGGGTACTCGCATTGATTTTGTCCTGCTACAAGATCGAGTTTCAATCCTTGCTCCTGGCAAGGTTCTTCCCCTCTAATTTGCATCTGTCTGCTGATCGACTTTAAGGCCCTCTAGGAGTGGTACAGGATTTGTTGTCAAAAGGGGTAATCCCAGTTCCAGAGTTGGAATGTTTTCAGGGATTTATTTCAAACCTTTTCACGGTACCCAGGAAGGAGGGGAAGGTTCGTCCAATCCTGGATCTAAGGCCCTAAACCAATATGTGCGGGTCCAGAAGTTCTGAATGGAATCCATTCGCACAGTTGTGGCTTCTCTACATCAAAGGGACTTTCTAGCCTTCCATCGACATCAAGGATGCTTACTTCCATATCCCGATCTACATCGGTCATCAGCGTTTTCTTCGCTTTGCCATAGGCGAGGAGCACTATCAATTTGTAGCGTTGCCCTTTGGCCTCGCCTCAGCTCCTCGGGTGTTCACAAAGGTGTTACCTCTGGTGTTAGCCTTTCGGTACTGGGGTATTCGGACGTTCATCATCTTCTGAGGGCGGAATCGTCATCTGTTCTGCAGAAGGATCTGGACATCACGGTGAGAACTCTGCAGAATGCGATTCAGCTCCTGTTGTCCAACCGTCGAACTCTCAGAAAGTGCTGGGCCTGATGGTTTCCACCTTCGAGGCTGTTCCTCGTAAGTTCGCTTTGATTCCGCCCACCAAGTTGGACTTCTTGAGGCTGACTCTGGATTCAGCCTCATCCGGGGTGTTCCTCGGACACACCACCCACTCCTCTGTGGAGTTGGGTTTTGTATTCTTCTGACACTGCTTGTTACAAAACTGAGGTCCTAGTGCAGGAAGTGGGAGTATACCACCTGGGACTGCCCCATAGGCATAGTCAAGCTTTGTTAACTTTTGTTAACCCTTTTCCGCCTAGTGTCCTACTCCTAGGAAGAGCAGCATAACCCATCTGTCAAATGAAGATGTGAAGCTGTGTCCGTCAATGAACATCAGAGAAAACGGAAAATTTATATCAATACTTACCGTAATTTTCCTTTCCTGATAGAACTCCATGGCAGCACACATATGGGTAGGCTCCGCCTCCTCTCCTACCCTATAGGACCCCACTCCCATAAATTTTTGCTCCGAGCCAGGAGCCGTGTTCCATATATAGACTACTCCAGCAGATGGGAGGGAACTCCTGCTGCCATGGAGTTCTATCAGGAAAGGAAAATTACGGTAAGTATTGATATAAATTTTCCGTTTTCCTGACAGACTCCATGGCAGCACAAGTATGGGAAATAATTAGCCATACACACCCGGGTGGGCAACTGCTGGTCAAACAGAAATAGGTTTAATTTGCACCGTCAACAGACAATATTTTTAAACCAAAATCAACTGAGGATAAAGAAGCAGGTTCAACACAATAGTGTGACATGAAAGTGTTAATTGAGGACCATGAGGCCGCTCTGCAAATGACATCCGGTGCAACGTGAAGGGAAGCCGCCCATGACGTAGAAATCCCTCTGGTGGAATGAGCCGTCACCACTTCCGGAGGAGCCAGTCCCTTGGCTCTATACGCCCACTGGATGGTCTGAACTATCCAACTAGAAATAGTTCTGGAAGAAGCCCTCTTGCCTCTGTTCTTTCCATAAAAGAGAACAAATAGATAGTCTGACTTACTAAAGGAAGCTGTGAACTTCAAGTATGTTTGTAGGACTTCGCCCACATCCAACGGATGGGTACTCTGGTCATCTAGAGACTTGAATGTAGGTAAAACAATTTCTTGGTTGACATGGAAAACTGAGTTTACCTTCGGATTGGACCCTAGCATAGGGACCAGGACGACCCGATCAGGAAAAAATGTCAGAAATGGTTCTTTGCAACCCAAGTCACTAATTTCAGAGACACGTTTAGCCGATGTGATGGCTATCAAAAAGGCCGTCTTCATAGACAGATTCTTAAGGAAGAAGGAATCTCCATGTTCCAAAACTGTTGCTGAGAGGAACTCAAGGACTAGTGGAAGGTCCCATTTGGGGAACCTGGGTTTCCTGGGAGGTCTCATTCTTGACGCACCTCTGAAAAACTGCCGGACCAAGGGGTGTTTTGCCCATGAGGTCCCCGTGAAGGCAGAGATTGCTGAGATCTGGACTCTGAGAGAGCCAACAGCCAGAGACAGGTCTAAGCCTGTCTGGAGGAACCCCAGAATGTGATGGATCTTAGGATTAGTGATGGAATCAGACTCATTAGACATGTAATCCTCAAGCTTAGACCAGATCCTCTCGTAGACTTTGTTGGTGCCCGGTCTCCTGGCACTCATCATTGTGGACATTGCCGCACTTGGACAGCCAAGAGCTTTTAGTCTTTCCCTCTCAAGGACCATGCAATGAGATGTAACTGCGCTGGGCATGGATGTAGCACTGGACCCTGAGATAGAAGGTCCGGCCTGAATGGCAGGGGAACAGGATCCCGAAAGCTCAGTTGGAACAATAGGGGAAACCAGGGCCTCCTTGGCCAAAACGGAAGAATTGCTATGACTTTTACCCTCTTGCTCCTGAGTCTCTGCAGGAACATGAATATCACTGGGACCGGGGGAAAAGCATATGCTTTGTGGAACTTCCAGTGGTCCGTCAGAGCATCTACCCCGTAGGCTTGGGGATAACGCCATCTCGAGTAGAATTTTGTCAGTTTGGCATTGTTTGGAGAGGCAAACAGGTCTACCTCCGGAAGAATCCCCAGAGAGATGACCCACTTGAAGGTTTCTGGATGAAGAGACCATTCGTTGTTGTCTAGATTGGTTCTTGACAGAAAGTCTGCCTGAACGTTCTGGACTCCTGGAAGATAAGCAGCTGATAGATTGGAAAAATTCCGTTGGGCCCATGCCATGATCGGTTTCACTTCTTCCAGAAGGGAGGAACTGCGGGTGCCCCCTTGTCTCTTGATATATGCGACTGCCGTCGTATTGTCTGGCCGTAGGAGGACCGAGGACCCTTTCACCAAGTGACGGAAAGCCTGGATGGCACGAAAAGCTGCCCGAAGCTCCAGGACATTTGAGACCAACCCAAGGGTGGGAAAGTCCCACCTGCCCTGGGCCACCTCTGACAGGCAGTGCGCGCCCCAGCCCGTCCGGCTGGCATCCGATGTTACAACGATCCAAGGAATGGGAACGATCGAATGACAATTCAGGAGGTTTTCCCGTTGCAGCCACCAAAACAGACTCGCCCTCATAGAGGATGTTATCCGCACAGGAGTGTCTGGATTTCCGGAGCTCCATCGACGGAGGAATCCGATTTGAAAGGGCCTCATCCTCCACTGTGCCCATTTGACCATGGGGGCCGTGGAGACCATAGTCCCTATTATTTTTAGACACTGTGAGGCCCGAAGATAAGGGATTGACATTGCCGGTTGTATTCTGCTGCGGATCACCGGAATCTTCTCCACTGGAAGAGAGATGGTGCCTCTGGAGGTGTTGAAGAGTGCCCCCAGGAAGATCAAGGATTTTGTCGGATCCAGATGGCTTTTCTCCAGATTCAAGAGCCACCCGAATTCTTGAAGGGTGGAGATTACCTGAGACCTGTGTTGTAGAATCTGTGCTTGGTCTTGAGAAAGAAGAAGCAGATCGTCTAAGTAGTGAAACAGTCGGATCCCTTTCGATCTGATCAGGGCTACAATAGCCAGTAAGATCTTTGAAAAGACTCGAGGTGAGGTGGTAAGCCCGAAAGGGAGACAGGTAAACTGGAGATGCACTTGACCCACGGCAAAGCGAAGAAATTTTTGTAGTTCTGCTGCCACTGGGACATGGAAATAGGCATCTTTTAGATCTATAGAGATCACCCAATCTTCTGGTTGCACCACTTGGCAGGTAAGTGAAGAGTGTCTCCATCCTGAACCTCTCTTTCCTTATGAAGGAGTTTAGATGAGTCAGGTCTATGACCGGCCTCCAGGAACCGCTTTTCTTTAGCACCATGAATAGAGGTGAATAAAGGCCTTGAAACCTTTCTTCGGCCGGGACTGGAATGACAGCACCTTGAGAGATCAGGGAATCTACGTATGACAGAAGAATTAACTTCTTTTCTTCCACGCGAGGTAGAGCCGTAGGGATAAACCGCAGAATTGGAGTTTCTTCGAAAGACCAAACGTGACCATGAGACACGGTCTTGACGGTCCACTGGTCTGTAATCGAGGCTGCCCAAACGTGCGCAAACTGACGTAGACAAGCGCCTACTCGCAACGTTTGAGCAGGCCTGATATCAAAAAGACTTTGTGGTCTCCCGGCCACCTGAAGGTGTCCCCTTGTTGAACTTCTGACCTGTAGGTTGAGATCTTTTCCAATTCTTCCTGAACTCACGCCCAGGCCTGTAAGAGCGGGCTTCTCTGGATCGATCCGAACTTGGTTTGTGCAGAAATCTTCTGCGGTCAAGCAAACGGCGATCTTGAGGGAGGAAACCTGATTTACCACCAGTGGCACGGGTAATGGCACTGTCCAGTTTGTTGCCGAAAAGGGACGCACCCTCAAACGCAATCCTGCATCAGGCTTGTTTGGAAGCAGGATCGGCCAGCCAGGGACATAACCACAAGAGAGCATGACCCGCGCCACCAGGCGAATGATATCAATGGAAGCCTCTCCCAAAAAGGCCGTTGCCAACTTTAGTTCATACACAGCCGAGTTTCTGGCTGCCTCCTCTGAGACACTTTGCAGTGTGGTCTCCACGTTATCTACCCAAGCCTCCATAGCTTTGGATGTGGCTGCTAGGGCCAGGGCTGGCTTGCAGGTCATACCAGCTAACAGATAGATCTTTTTGAGATCTGTGTCAATTCGTCTATCCAGACCATCTTTAAATGAGACGGAATCTTCCAAAGGCAGGGTAACGTGTTTGACTAGCCTCATTAAGGCTGCATCAATTGTAGGTGCCGAATCAAGATGCTTCACTTTTTCGGTCTTAAAAGGATATAACCTGGAAAACTTGGACTATAAGGAATTCTTTCTTTCAACTCCTTGCCATTCGTCTGTAATGATTTCCCCCAGCTCACTCAGAAAAGGGGAATGATCCCGTTCTTTCTTGAGGTGTTTAAAGTATTTCTTCTGTTTTTCTGGGGAATCTGCTGGCTCTTCCCATTTTAATGCCTCTTTTACCGCTCTCACTAGCGGAGAGATCATGGCAAAATCAAAGCCTGAACTTTGGTCTTCTAGGTCATCCTCACTTTCAGAGGAATCTTCCGAGAAGCGACTCGGCTGGGAAGTGCCTGGCTCTAAGTCTTCCCTCTGAGGGGGAACTGGAGTATCAGTTGTATGACCAGACATCCGGCTGGGATTCCAATCCCTTAGGGATTCTTGCACGATCCGCCTGAACAGGGTTTCCACTGGTTGATCTGGGACCTGTTTTTCCTCGATTGCCCGAGAATAGCAGGCATCACACAAGGATCTATCCTCAGGGACTACAGCCCTACAACCCCAGCAAGATTTGCGTGCGGGGAGGTCAGTATGGCAGGAAGACTGGCTTGGACAATCTTCATGGCGCCTAGACCTAGACCTGGATCTACGGTGCCTGGATTTGGATGATGCATGGTGATGGCCTGAAGGTGATCTATCCTTTAATCCTGATGCAGGACGTTGGTCAGACCTAAATGGGCTGAAAAACAAAAGGAAAGAAAGCTCAGGCTACAGTAAGCCAGCTGGCAGACAAGCGAGAGTTTAAAGCTAAAAACTCACCTGTTGCGCAGGGACTGGCCACCGGGGGGCGGTGAGGTATCCATTGAAAATCACAGCGAGATAACCTGCAATAGGAAGGATGTAAGAACTCAATCTTACCTTCCAATAGCCGCCCTTCCCCTCCCCCATTCAAGCAGGACTGACCCAGCACAGGACTTACCAAACACAAGCAGAGACACAGCGTGGGGAGGCCGCCGCAAAAGCGCACAGACATCCCAAGAATGACAGCTCCATCAGCTGTTTAAATTTCCCGGGAGCCGTAAGGCCACGCCCCCCGACGCCACCGCGTCATGGAGGACCGGAAGTGGCGTGCGCCCATGCGCAGACCACTTGGAAACCAAGCCTCACACTGAACACCCAATTAGGAATCAGGAGGCAGGGGGAGGAGCCGAGAGCGACGGTCTGGAACGCAGGAACGCTCCAGCCGCCATACTAACCAGGAAGCAAACGATACAAAATATAAAAGTAAGCAATACATTACCACTGACAGAAGGACCTGGAACGCTCCTCAACCGGAGACTGGCGTGTGCATCAGGGCATAAGGGTCTCCCGCTAGTAGCAAGGACGTTTGGCCAAGCGATGCAGCCCACCTCTCATTCAGGATTTACGGCATCTTCCAGCATCATTTCAAATTGCCCGGGTCCACCCAGTAGTACTGAGATTGCTGGACTAAGGTAGAAAGGCATCATCCAGGAAAGCCACACGCCACCAGGTATGTAAGAAAACGCATCCTATAAGGTAAGACTTCTCTTGCGGAAGGAGGACAAAAAAGGAACACGGCTCCTGGCTCGGAGCAAAAATTTATGGGAGTGGGGTCCTATAGGGTAGGAGAGGAGGCGGAGCCTACCCATACGTGTGCTGCCATGGAGTCTGTCAGGAAAAGGATTTTACGGTAAGACAAAAATCCATTTTTTTTTTATTGTACTATAAAATTTTGCAAATCAGTAATTTAATTTTTCTTCATAAATTTGGGCCAACATTGCTACGTATCTTTGGTAAAAATAACCCAAATTCATGTATATTCTTTAGTCTGTGTGAAAGTTATCGTGTCTACAAGCTATGCTATGTATCATTGAAAATTGATCAATCCTGACTCTGACTGTCTATATAATTTCTTGAGGCCCTGAAATGTCAGGACAGTACAGATACCCCACCCCCACCACCTTTTTGGAAAGGTGACAGTCCAAGGTATTTAGTTAGAGGCATAGTGAGTTTTTTTTTTCATGTTTTTTTTTTCATGTTTTTTTTCCCCACACACAGCATAGGCATACTTGCAATTGCACCCCAAAACTCATTTTGCTACTCATCCTGAATATGGCGATACCACAATTGTGAGGCTTTTTGACAGCCTGGTCACATACAGTGGCCCAACATCCAAGTAGCACCTCTAGGCATTTTAGGGACATAAATTATATATCTAATTTCCTGACTACCTATCACATTTTTGAAGGCCCTAGAGGACAGTGTAATTACCCACAAATTACTCCATTTTGGAAAGCAAACACCTCAACTTATATTATGTGAGGCATTATGAGTCTTTTAAACATGTAATTTTTTTCCCACAAGTTTTTGGAAAATGTGGAAAGAAAATTAAACCTTTTTTTTTTTTTTTAACACAAAGTTGTCAATTTATAAGCTATTACTAAAACATAGCATGTACATAGCAAAAATCTTTTTTTGGCGTATTCGGCATGCTTCTGTTGGTGGAATATTCTCAGGGAAATGGTGCTCGTGAAGTCTGCTGACCCTTCTGAGCGAAGTTTTCTGAGGGGAATCTTTGCTGGTAGATGAAGGACGTGACGATTTCGTCTATGAATTTAAGGAAGGCAGTGGGTCTTTCTGTGGGTTTAGTGCCAGTTACATAAGCATTATTAATGGGCAAATGAATAAGCTAAATTGCAACTTTTTTATGCCAGAAACTGGACCTCCTTGTTGCTAAATAGAGCTGTAGCATTTGATCATTAAAATCCACCCCCCTATATAAAGATTATAATCTTGGATGCGTGCAGACTTTTTGATTAGGATCGTGTCTTTTGACAATCACCACTGAGGTATCATTGTGGATAGTGGACAGGACGTAGACATCTCCTGTTTCTCAGACAGCCTGTTTCTGTAGCCTTGTGTACGCTAAAGTTCGTGGGAATCCCTTCCTGTTTTTTCTGGAGGTACCACAGGCCAAGGTTTCTTCATGGTGCAGGTGGTGCAGAAGTTAGCCAGGTAGATGTGATAACCTTTTTGGAAAAGTGGGTATGCCAGTTTCCAGACAATTTTCCACTTGTGCTGATGTAGGTTGGGCACTCAGTGGGCTGGAGGTGGGAATCTTTTCCTTCATATGCGCATACAAATATCCAGTGGCACTTTCACAAAGCTTGTAGAGTTTTACTTCATATCTGGCCCTTTTCTTGGAATTTATTGTTTGATTCCCAGCTGGCCAGTAAAGTGGATAAGGGACTCATCCACACATATGTTTAATCAGGGACATAAAGTTCAGCAAAAATAAGTGGGTGAATTTTGTATAATTTGTCATAGTTGAGATGATCTTGGGGAGGGCACTGGGTATTGTCACTGAAATGAAGGAAGCACATGATCATCTCGTAGCTGGACCTGGACATTTCAGACGAATAAACGGGCATGGGATGGGTGGACCAGTAGGCATGTCCTTAATTTTATATGTAAGCCCTATGTTAAGGGTGAGACCCATAAATAACCTGAACTCCTCCAATGTCACATGTTTCCACTCATACGAACAGGCATAGGATGAACTGGGGTTGTTAGCAATATACTGTTGCCAAAAAGATTTGCCTGGTTCATAATAAACTGGAGCAAAGTGCCTGGCAAAAAAAAAAAAAAAAAAGTAAAAATTAAGTTTCTGAAAATTTTTAGTATTGACCTGCACACCTAGCTGTGTGGTGAAAGGGGGAATACTTGCTTAACCCGGAGTTGGAAGGCAGCCATAATGGGTTGGCAAGAGCATCTGGGAGGTATGTATGAATCCTGATTTTTGGGGAATTTGATACTCCAGTGTTGGTACTGGGCCTTTCATTCTGGGGTCTAGCGTCGTAGGGCGTTTGCTGATTGACCATTAGAGGTGTATTGCGCTGCTTGTGCCTGCCTAGTTTTCAGATTGCCATATCCTTTTAGCAGGGACCCTTTGTTCCTCCAATTCGGTCACTGATTCCAATCAGAATCGGTCTGTGAGAGCTCCCCGCTGCTCTCATTAGTCCTGCTTAAAATTTGAAATGCCTCCTCACTGGTGTAACCTTTTTGGGATATGGCTGGGTCTGGTAGCACTAGGTCAGGTAAACTGCTTATGGTGGCTCTGTGACGGGTACTCTGCTGATGGGCGGCTGTAGAACGAGTACTCTGCTGATGGGAGGCTGTAAGATGAGTACTCTGCTGATGGGGGGCTGTAGGACAGGTACTCTGCTGATGGGCAAGTACTCTGGTGATGGGCAGCTGCGTGATGGATATACTGCGGACAGCGGCACTCATGGGCGATATGTGAAAGGTACTGATTGGCGACAGGTGCACTGCTGATGGTCACTGATGGGCGACAGTAACACTGCTGATGGGTTACAGGTGCTTTTGAGGGGACTGATGGGTGACAGTAACAGTGTTGATGGGTAACAGGTGCATTGGTGTGTGACAGTAACACTGTTGATGGGTGACAGGTGCATTGGTGGGTGACAGTAACACTGCTGATGTCTGTCACAGGTTCTCTTTATTTGGGCTGTGTATGGCACACAGACCCAGATCAGTAACTCCCTGTTCCATGACTCTCTTCTCCTCACACAGGAATTGTGTGTGAGAAGAAGCCAGTAACAGCTAGTTACCGATCTTTGTTTACATTTGTGATCGGCTGTGATTGGACACAGCTGATCACATGCATGGTAAGGAGCCGCTGTCATTGTATCTACCACGATTGGTGATGTGCTGTGTCCCAGGGACACGCCTCACCACAGACCGCTGTACTGCATGCCTAGAGTGGTACGATGTCCTATGTAGTCCCAGGACAAAAGCAATTTTGCAGGTCTGTCATTTTACTTTATGGCAGGCAGGAGCTGTTTAAAGTACCCAAATATTAAAACACAGTAAAATGTATTTAAAAATAAGAGCTCCTTTTTGTCATTTAGAATACCAAGTAAAAAAATATTAAAGTCAAGGGCAAGAAGGCAGGATAACTTTGAAGGAGAATGTCAATAATATTCTCTTTCTTTTGTTACTTATTGTAGCTTGAGGTGGGCGAAAAGTTGTAGCCAATGTGGGAGCTTCTTTATTTTATTCTTTATTATTCTTATTATTATTCTTTATTCTCTCATTGGAGGCACAGCTGGATCACTGCTGACCTTACAAGAGGTGTCAACATTCTGGTCCTTGTTACCTAAACCACAATGCTGAGCACTCTCATCTAGTAAGTTGTGGCACATGGGCCAGCATTCTACTGTGGTGTCACTAATGTTTCAGGCAGTTAGGAGCTTTTGATCAGCACCAAAAGTGGTTTTAGGGATCATTGTGGCCACCTAAGGAAAAAATGAACAGGTATTTGGTTAAAAATTATATTCAGCTGTGGTACTGCACTTCTATTGCCCTGTTGTATTAAATGTTGTCAGCATCCATGGTATGAAAGCATCCTTTTTTGTATTATTCTTATTATATCAGTCGTTTTTAAATCATTTTTCTGGAAACCACACAGCAGGGAAGAGAAAAACCTCCAGACATCAGACACTCCAAACGCACCCACATCTTTATTTCCAACGTCTGCCCAGAGTGTGGCTCAGTGTCTCTAAAGCACGCCCCAAATGCAGACCTCTGGCCAGTTCCTCTACGTAAAACTCATGTACGATCACAGCCGACCTGAGAGACAGAGGGACCATTTACAAACACCCCTGAGAGTTTCCGTTTGCCGAGCTTGGCATACTTTTCAGGGAGGGGATGGACTGCAAAGTATCCGAGATAGAATTTGAATTCACAAGCTGCCGGAAGCTGCAAGGGAACTGGTACCAAGACACTGCCAACAGCTTCACTCCCAGTCTGGAACTTAACACCGTGTATCACAAGGATTTACTGGATTCGCTGTGACCATTGGTTGTCTTTAATCATGATAAAAGTCTGCTTAATTACCATGGACTTTAATTAAACGGGTGAGTAAACAAGGACAGGAGCCATATTTGCTCACCCTGGCTACACATGAGAATGTATATAGCTAAGTAGGCAATTCACCTAAACAGTTTTTTAGATTGTGCCAATGCTGAAAGGTTAAATTATTCCCGGATTCCTTTTCCCTAAAAAGTCTGGCAGTAAAGTCAGAAGAGGGTACTGAAATAATTTATCTAATTTCTGTTTTATTGCAGCACTTGCATATTTTTTAGGGCTGTACCAAGAACACTGAGCCATTCATATCAGTCCCTGCACCCTAGAAGCTTACACATTAATGTCCCTACCGTAGTCACACACTTTTATTATTATTATACATCTATATAGCTCTGACATATTCCACAGTGCTGTACAGAGAGCACTGAACCATGCACCAGAGCAGCATTTACTGTAAAGCACCCCTTGTGTCACAGCTATATTTTTATACATTTAGGCTTATTTTACACTCGTGGTTGGAGTGCGATTAAAAACACACTGTTCAGTTACGTCCCCCCCCCCCCCCCCAAATTGCCCACCAAAGCTGCCATATGGCAGTATACACATGCTACGGCTGTAATGCAGAAAAGCTTATCCCTGTTGTCACATTCGCAGGTTGTACTGTGAATGGGCATGAGGTGCCACGACTAGCCCGCATCTGCATGCAGTGTACGTAGTTGCAGCTGGTGGTGTGGGCTTTTAAGGGTTAAAACCCATGTTGAGGAAGCAATATAAAACTTCCTCATCACCTTTGATATACCTTCTGGAAAGTGATCTACCACAAATCGTTTTTCAGAAGGTGATGCCTTTGTAAACTAGCTCTTACATAGCTCCAACATTTTATAGTGCTATACAAATAATAAACCATTTATACTAGTCTCTGCACCAGAGGAGCTTATGCTCTAATTCTCTTACCAGACACACAGAAGCCAGTTAATCATCTATTACATTGGACTGTGAGGAAAAAAATTAAAATCTACACAAACATGAAGAAAAGGTACAAACCCCATGTATAGGGTCATGTTGGTAATTGAATCAAGGACTCCACTGCAGCCAGACACACACATTGTTTCATTTACCAAGCTGCTACACTGTGCATTGCAACGACACAGGATGCATGGGCTCTGAGCAGTATCTTTTTGACATCGCTATTATTACTGTATTTTTATGAGCAAATCAGATATTTGTAAAGAAGAACCAAAATGTGTTTATATGTCTGTAATAAAACATCATATGTCTTGTTGGGTGCCACATATTACTTCATAGTTCATGTAGAGAATCTTTGGATTCTGTACAAATCGACTCAACTGCACTGGCTCTAGAGGTACCTGGGACTCATTAGTAGTGCCGTTCACCAAGACATTGAAGGAAAAGAAAAACCTGACTTTTTTGTGTTTTTACTGTTTTCTTTTGTTAAATAAAAAGGAAAAAGTGATCCCAGGCTATGCAGGTATGATTTGACCATCTCAGTCTGCCAGCAGGTCTGTTAGCATGAATGGTCATGCTTTAGTTAAACATGTGGGGGGGGGGGTGATTGGGGGTTACTCAAGATGAGCAATTCAAGCCACCTCTGCCTGGACAGGTTTCCAACTCTTCAGGCAACCTCAGGAACCAAATTTTGCCAATCATAATTAGTCTTGTGTTGTTCTGATATCAATATACTACAATCTGATTGGTTAGTGCAGTTTATATTTAAGATGCTAAGTGCTTAATATGTTTATGGTTTTAAGTACATCTATAAAGAAATCTCAGTGAATAGTTCTCTTTGACTTTTATACATTTTGCAGTGTTATAACCTGGCATTAAAATGTATTGTTTTTTGTTTTTTCATTTTGGATAGAGTAAGGGAGGGCTATAATCCCTGTAAGGTTTATTTTTGCTCTTTTTGTCCCATTGGGGAAATTTAGTTTCACTTCCTGTCCTATAGCCAAAACAGGAAATGAGAGGAAAGTTCTGCAAATTAGGGGAATCCCCTTTGGGGACCCCCAGATCATCACAACTCATGTCCCCATTGCAAGATTTCCCTTCTAATACTTCTCTGGGGACAACTAAAAATGTGGGATTTTATTTTATTTTTACTTTCAATGATAATGGTAAACAGGAAAAAGAGGGAAGGTGAATCTCCCTAATGGGGACACAGACAGCAATAAAAACTGACAGCTGTTCTAATCCCTCTCACCTCTAACCAAAACAACAGTTTTGCATTTAGTTTTACTTTAAATCCATTTTAATTGTAGGCTCCCGACATTCAGAAAATATGGAAAATCCAAGGGGGAGAATAGTTATACAGTTATACCTTGGTTTGCGAGCATAATTCATTCCAGCAGCATGCTTATAATCCAAAGCACTCGTATATCAAAGGAAATTTTCCCATAGGAAATAGTGGAAACTCAGATGATTCATTCCACAACCATTTATTAGCATAAATAATGATATGCTGCTATCATATATAAAGTACAGTACTGTACAGTATAAGCATGCCATCCTATCCCCTCTGTTAAATTACGTGTCCCTGTGTCTGTACGGTATACAAAATATGCTCAATTCTTCTGTATCAGAGCGTCTCCCGGCGCTCATGTGACTCCTCGGCTCTCTGCTGCTCTCCTCCCTTTCTCCCTGGGTGATGTCAGGGGGAGTGCTCGGCCCCGCCCGCCAGGGAGAGCAGAGAAACGAGGAGTCACGTGAGCGCCGGGAGACACTCTGATACAGTAGAAATCAGCATCTTTTATATACAGTACAGGCACAGGGACACAATGTTATGTAACAGATGGGATGGCATGCTTATACTGTACTAAACCACTTTAGCATTGCTAAACCACTTTAACAATGTAAGTCTAATACTGCTTGTATATCAAGACAGCGCTTGCATATCAAGGCAACATTTAAAAAAAAATGTTGCTCCTCTTTCAAAACACTCATAAACCAGGTTACTTGCAAACCAAGGTATTACTGTACAAAGTTCTGTCAATGTAAGAACATAAGTAACAAGATAATATATGAAAACAATTACAGAAAATCTATGAGATGCAAAAAGGAAAAAATTGTGTTGAACCAGTGACCCTGAGATTTGAGGTCCATTCTCAGATGGATCCCAGTCCAAACACCTGGCATGTTATGTGTTTTCTGGCAAAAAAAAATCCACATAATTTTTGGATCCGGTCCCTGCATTTGTTTATTTAGCTATGGGAATATTAAACTGTGCTATCTTTTTATTGTATATTGAAGAATCAGATTATGAAATTTGAAAAGTGATGTTAATTAGAAGAGAGTGCTAGCCTGAGGCTGCAGATTAATTTTGTTGGTCTTGGTTCACGGCTATCAGTGCAGGTGTTTGTGTGTTAGTTTGATTGGGTGTTGTGGGGCAAAGACAGTTTTCTTTTCAGTACACTTTTACTAATCAACGACAAAGGTGACCAGCGCTATGGAATATCTAAAGTTTAAAAAAACTTAGGTACAGGTGTAAGCAGCCACAAACCAACCCCTGGAGAACCAAGGGCAAGATAAGTGGTCTAGAGAGAAGAGTTTGTGTGAGGCGCTACCTGTTTGAGCAGTTTCTATAAAAAAAGGGGGAATGGTAACCCCTACACAAATGTGTGTGCATCCAAATAAATCTTACTAAAGTGCTAGAAAAGTGCTGCTGGTGCAGGAGGTGAGTATCAAGCACCCCCCCAGAGAAAAAACAAAAATGCACAGTGTCAAATAAATAATATACGTGACTGCTCATATGATTAAAATATTATAAAAATTCATAAAATATCATAATATAAAAATTGCCCAAAAAGCAGTGCCAGTGAAATGTGCAAAGATGCAATAGTGGTGAACCAACAGTGTTTAGAAATTTCCAATAACAGTATGCAAACAAAATTATTTCCAATAACAGTATGCAAACAAAATTATTTTTATTATATTAGAAACACACCCTGCAAGTGTAATAAATAATAGTGAATGGGTGAAAATTCAAACCCAAATTATATTTTTAGTGAGGTGCCTAAAAGATGAAACCAATCGGTAACACTCTCACCGAGTATTCCTCTTCTGGGCCAGGAAAGTGGATATGTAGCCACAGAGGGAAAGTTCAAATCAGGGGTTCCTTCAGCCCGGAGGACCACGCTGGGAGCTGCCTCCCTCAGGAAGTATTGATCTGTGGTGCTCAAGCAGAAAGATACGGGACCCCAATAGCGTAGCAATTCAAATAATGTACAGTAGCAAGTGCAGAGAAACTTACACTTCGGACCGATCACATCAGCCGTAGATAGGATGCCGGGACGCTTCCGCTTCCGCGTTCCACGGCTCCAAACCACTCAGACCGGAAGTGACGTGTGGCGTACGTAGCTCCGCCCTACGCGTTTCATCATCAGACGTCTACTGGAGCGGCGCCATCTTACGTATTCCCGGCTCTCTTATAGCCCATGGTGTCCTATCAACCGATATACAAATAGCGGCCATCTTAGTGCTCTCGCAAGCCACTCGGCAGACATATTTATCCACCCAAAAAATGGATTCGGCTTGCATGGGACACGGCTGTTCTGAATTGGCTAATTCTCATCTTATGTGATCAGTCCGAACTGCATACACAATATAAACAGTAATACTTTATTAAGACAAAAAATAAAAATAAAAATTATAAAAATATATAAAAAAAAGGAGAGATTATGTGTGGATATAAAAACGGGCATTTTGGCGACATGTAAAAATATATGTTTGCTGAACCAGGGGTACAAGATTAGAAAAAATATATCTTCTGTTGCGAAATTATATTGCACTATTATGGGACAGATGAGTCGTATATGAATCCTAATGGGCCAAAAAGGGATTGGGGAGGAAATATTGCAGTCTTGTGGGGAAGGGCGTTTTTATTAATTTCATTATTGAGCATATAATTATAAGTGATACAATTTCCCTGAGTTGTAAATATAAACTATATGAAATGCAACCACAAAGGATTATGTAAAATGTCACCCAAAAAGGTGGGATTTTTTGAAGTGTATGTATAAGATATAAAAAATAAAAGGTTTTGTACACCGTACATATGGATAAAAAGTTGGTGCGCCGTTCATATGGACAAAAAAACACGGATGGATGGATTAAATATAAATTAAAAAATGTATATCAGGGCGGCCATACATTGTACCTCATATAAATAAATATAAATATAGCATGGGTTATAAATAACTCCCGTGTATATTAAAAAGAGGTAAAAATGTATAAAAACCAACTAAAACCCCCCTAAAAAAAGAATTATTAAAAACTAAAAAAATGGCAGCATGTGGGAAGGACATATATAATAAAAAGGTAGCTGATGGAAAAAAGCGGTAAAATTCCTTTTATAAGAGGACATTTAAAAGGAGATAAAAAAAGAGATAAAAGGAAGAGAATAAGAGGTTGTATAAAAACATGACTAATATGTATATAGAGAGAAGCATATGGTGGTATGTATAAATAAAAGGATATGAAATTATAAAAAACATATATATATATAAAAAGAATATTATATCCACCACCAAAAAATAGGAAATATATGAAAAGGCACACATAAAGCTATGTGATTGAATAGTGACAAAAGGCAAGACTATATGTCAACTATAAATAAAGGTTAAATAGAGGGCTCTAAAAGAATATATAATGTGGATATAAGGAGACCCTAAAAAAATAAAATCATATATCAGTGATGAAACAATTCAGGTCTATATCCGCATTAAGGCCCTCGGGGTGTAAAGATTGCATCAAGAAAATCCATTTTGTCTCATTCCGTGAAACCTTTTGTTTTTTGTTTCAGCCTCTCCAGTCTCCCTTAATTTTATCAATTCCATAAAAAATCAGTCCGGAGGGGTTCTGAGCATGTACTTGTTTAAAATGTCTGGAGAGGTTGTGTTTTTCGAAACCTTTCTTTATATTTTTAATGTGCTCCCTTATTCTGACAAATAAAGGGCGTGTGGTCCTGCCGACATACTGGAGTCGGCAAGGACACTCAATGACATACGTCACGTGTGTGCTAGTGCACGTGATAGTCTCTTTTATCTTATATTCGGTGCCTGTTACATTTGATTTAAAACTTTTAATTCTCCTTTGTTGCTTCTTATTGTTCCTACATGGTAGGCATTTTTGACAACGAAAAAAGCCATGGATGTTTGTAGGCAAGGATATAGTCTTAGGAGGGTTAACTACATTGCACAATCTTATCCCTCAATATAGGTGCTCTCCTATAAACAAAAGAGGGTTTGTTGGGTAGTAATCCCTTCAAAGTCTTATCCGCTTTGAGGATGGGCCAATGTTTTTTAAAAATATTCTCTATGTCTTTGTGTTGTCTATTAAACCCAGTTATAAAAGCAAATTCATGTTTATTCCCACCTCTTTTCTTATTGGTATTCTCCTTTATTAGCTCCTCTCTTTTTGTATTTCTTACAATCTGTTTTAAATGTTCCAGTTCTTTTTTCTTGTAACCTTTTTCCAAAAATCTTTGAATAAAAATGTCCGCTTGCATATCAAAATCTTGGATATTGCTGCAATTCCTTCTTATCCTTAGGAGTTGTCCCTTTGGTATATTACCCAACCATTGTGGATGGTGGCAACTCCTAATTGGTATGTATCTGTTTTTGTCAGTTTTTTTAAAATAAGTCTTACTGACCAGTTTCCCATCTTGTTTGAAGATTTCCAAATCCAAATAGGCTACCTTATACTCATCCCACGTTCCGGTGAACGTAATCCCATACGCATTACTACTAATTTCGTCAAAAAAGGATCGCAACGATTCTGTGTCTCCTTTCCAGATTAGAAAGATATCATCTATATATCTTTTGTAATATCTTAGATTCGGTCTGTCAGTACTAAAAACTTGTTCTTCCTCCCACTTCTGCATAAAAACATTGGCGAGACTGGGGGCATATTTAGCCCCCATTGCGACGCCTTTAGTCTGTGCGTAGTAATGACCTTTGTGCCAAAAATAATTTGAATTCATCGTCATTTGTAAACCTTCCAGAATAAAGTGCACTTGTGCTTGTTTAAGGTCAGTATGTCTACATAATGTCCAATCTACTGCTTCCAAACCGTCTGTACAATATTAGTATATAGGGAGTTAACGTCGATAGTTACCAGCAAATCCCCCTCCATGATATTCATGTCCTGTATTTCTGCCAGTAGTTGTTTGCTGTCTCTGAGGTAGGATTTGCCTAGAGGTACTAAGTGTTGCAAAAATTTATCTAAATATTCCCCTAGGTGAGAGTGCACAGAATTGATTCCACTGACTATAGGGCGTCCTGGTGGCTTCTTCTCATCTTTGTGGATTTTCGGCAGATAATATATGATGGGTGTTCTCGCTGCTTCCAGCTGTAAATAATTAGCTTCCTTTTTATTTAAAATTTCCATGTCCTTGCCTTTTTTAATGTATGTCTTTAATCTTTTCTCGTACTTCTTCTTTGGATCGCCCCTTAGTTTTTTGTAAGTGTCTTCTGCACTCAGCAGTCTTTCTAGTTCTTCTTCATAATCTTTTTGGTTGAAGATCACTAATCCTTCTCCTTTATCGGCAGGCTTAATAACGACTCCCTTCTTTTTCTCCAACTTCTTTATCAAGTCCCAGATGTTTTTCTCTTTCCTTTTCTTAATCTCAAGTGCCCTAATTTCTTCCTCCACCATCCTTTTAAAAACCCCCAGACTTTCATTTTGTGGGTTCTTAGGGTTAAAAGTAGACTTGTTTTTAAGTGTAGTCTGTCTGTAGTTGTTATTCGTAGTTGATGGTGCCGTATCCTTCTTCAGGGCAAAAAACTTTTTAATGTTAATTTTCCTAATGTATTTCTGGAGGTCAATATATGCTTCAAACTTATCCAAATTTTTATCTGGGGCAAATTTCAGTCCTAAATCCAATAATGTTATCTCTTTTTCATCAAAAACGATGTCACTTAAATTAAAAATACCCTTCCCTAATATTCTCTTCTCCTTTTTCTTCCTCTTTGATCCGCCCCGTTTTCCCCGCGGTTTCCGCTTCTTTCCTGTTCATAGGGTCTCGATTGATCCTCCCTCCTGTTCAAATTGTATCTTTCTTGTGGTCTGTATCCTTCTTGATGTTCTTCTTGGTAGGGTCTCCTCGGTTGTTCTCCTCTGTTCATGCTGTTCCAACCTTGATGTCTGGGGCCCCTCCTGTTCCAGCCCTGATGATAATCTTGTCGCCAAGGTTGTTGCCATCTGTTGTTCCTCTGGTATCCCCATCCTCCCTGATGTCTTGGGGGTCCACCTCTGCCTTTTGGGGGTCTTCCTCTGTTCCCCCTGGGAAAAAAACCTACTTGGTAAGGATGATCTCTCTCCTGATGATATGAGTCCGGATGGTGTCTTAGGGGTGAAAATCTATTGTAGGTATTAACCTGGTATTGGGAGTGACCTGGTGTTCTATCCACCCTCGTATTACTGTGTGTGTTACCCCTCACATTTTCTTCTATATACCTGACCTCCCTGTTGGAATTATTGTTGCCTCCATTTCTTGGGGTTCTTGGGGTCCTCGGTGTTGTGGGGGTTTGGAACTCCATCCACGAGTATTCCTCCTCATCTCCAACTTCAGAGGATTCTCTAGATACTATATCGATGGGATCTACACTGGTTCCTTGTCCGTTGTAAATATCTTCAGATGGCCACTTGTATACATCATGGTTTTTGTAATCCAATACATCCCTTTTATATTTCTTCTGTATCTTGGCCTGTATAGTCTTATCGTATTTTGAAATAGCCTCCTGCAAAGTTTTTTCCTTAGTTTTATATTCAGCAGTATCAGCATAAGGTGCTAATTGCTCCTTAATCTGTGTAATAATACCCTCCACTTTTTTAAGTTTATATTTCCTTCTTTTAATAATAAGAGTTAATAACTCCTTTTCACATTTATTAAAGAAGGTGTACCATTCGTCCATGAGGATGCGATCTGTAATATTATCATTCGGTGAAATATCCCACCTCAACCTTCTGGGGGCTATGTTTTCACGTGTGTATTTGTCTAAGGTTGCTATATCCCTCAGGAAGTATTGATCTGTGGTGCTCAAGCAGAAAGATACGGGACCCCAATAGCGTAGCAATTCAAATAATGTACAGTAGCAAGTGCAGAGAAACTTACACTTCTGACCGATCACATCAGCTGTGGATAGGACGCCGGGACGCTTCCGCGTTCCACGGCTCCAAACCACCCAGACTGGAAGTGATGTTATTTTTTGTCTTAATAAAGTATTACTGTTTATATTGTGTATGCCGTTCGGACTGATCACATATGATGAGAATTAGCCAATTCAGAACAGCCGTGTCCCATGCAAGCCGAATCCATGATTTGGGTGGATAAATATGTCTGCCGAGTGGCTTGCGAGAGAACTAAGATGGTCGCTATTTGTATACCGGTTGGCTTGGACACCATGGACACCATGGGCTATAAGAGAGCCGGGAATACGTAAGATGGTGCCGCTCCAGTAGACGTCTGATGACGAAATGCGTATGGCGGAGCTACGTACGCCACACGTCACTTCCGGTCTGAGTGGTTTGGAGCCGTGGAACGCGGAAGCGTCCCGGCGTCCTATCTATGGCTGATGTGATCGGTCCGTTGTTTCTCTGCACTTGCTACTGTACATTATTTGAATTGCTACGCTATTGGGGTCCCGTATCTTTCTGCTTGAGCTCCTCAGATCAATACTTCCTGAGGGAGGCAGCTCCCAGCGTGGTCCTCCCGGCTGAAGGAACCCCTGATTTGAACTTTCCCTCTGAGGCTACATATCCACTTTCCTGGCCCAGAAGAGGAATACTCGGTGAGAGTGTTACCGATTGGTGTAATCTTTTAGGCACCTCACTCACAATATAATTTGGGTTTGAATTTTCACCCATTCACTATTATTTATTACACTTGCAGGGTGTGTTTCGAATATAATAAAAAGAATGTGGTTTGCATACTGTTATTGGAAATTTCTAAACACTGTTGGTTCACCACTATTGCATCTTTGCACATTTCACTGGCACTGCTTTCTAGGCAATTTTTATATTATGATATTTTAGGAATTTTTATAATATTTTGATCATATGAGCAGTCACGTATATTATTTATTTGACACTGTGCACTTTTGTTTTTTCTCTGGGGGGTGCTTGATACTCACCTCCTGCACCAACAGCACTTTTCTAGCACTTTAGTAAGATTTATTTGGGTGCACACACATTTGTGTAGGGGTTACCATTCCCCCTTTTTTTATAGAAACTGTTCAAACAGGTAGCGCCTCACACAAACTCTTCTCTCTTGTTAATTTTACAAATCAGCCTCTATATTTTTAAACTAGCAAAATGTAGTTGTTCTGTCACCCATTCAGATATTAGCTGCCACTTCTCTTACAGAGGGAAAAAAATAAATAACTGTGTTTAGAATGAAAGTTCATAGTCTTTGAAATTACTATCAGATGTTCCTCATTGAGATACCGCATATTGCATGCTGGCATATGTACTGAGCACCATGTGATTAATAAGAGCCAATTTAGTGTAACCTACTCCCACAATGTCATGCGATCACTCTCAGCAGAATGATGTCATGTGATCACTTAGAGACAGTTTAGGGAAATGTGGTAGCGTGATTATGCCTGTACAGTTTCTCAAAAGCACAACAAGCATTCCTTCTGTTACTCTATGGTTTGTTCCTGCTATGGATTTTGAGACTGCATGCACACTTGCATGCACATCTGAATGCCTGCAAAATCATGTAATTATAGAGTGTTTATGGAGTGCACAAAAAATGTGCACTTGGAGGTGGGTGGGCAGGTAGGAGGGCAGATGATGCAGGGTGTGTGCTAATGAGGTCAGTCCAGGAAATAAGGCAGAAGTAATGGAGATGTTTTTTTAGTCCGCTATGAGGACAGTGAGGTGAGTGTGTAGTATAAATGGAAAGCTTTGTTATCTCTGCAAAATAAGTACATTATTGCTATATGGGGTACATAGGAGAGCTGGAATTTAGAAACAAAAAGGAGAACTTAGCCTTTATGTGTCTTTACCCTGTTTTTTGCTTGTTGATCAGCCAGTTGAAATGAACAGGCTGCCTTTTGCTACAAGTGTGAAAACTAGCATATGCATGTCGCCTGGTGTCGCACTACAGTAGTGTGAATGGGGACGTAAATGTGCACAGGAGACAGGAGCATAAACATTTATCCATATGTATGACTAACATGTAGGAAATGTAATTTTATTGATATGCTATCTACTGAATGGAAATTAAGGAAAAAAGATTGGGACTTTAAATGAACAACCGGCCTTAAGTAAACCATACTCACTGACCAGTCTGCTAACAAACCGAATCAACCTGTCTAACAATATGGATGGAGGTGCGTTCTCCTCATCCGGTCATTCTTAGTTTCAACCTTGTGGCTATCACATAGCCATTAAATTGTGTATTTACTTGTGATTTTGTAATATACATTGAAGGCCAGTCATAGATGGGGGCAGGTTGGGGGAGGCTTGGGCTACCTCCATGCCCACATGTCCCTCACCTATCCAATAGCTTGCATGTGCTCCCACTGTGGAGACACTTATAAATTAGTAGTGTTAGGACTGCAAGTAATACAGGGTGCCGTGAAGGGGCCTTGCAGCTTACACATGCATTTGAAAATGTGTTAACTAAACCCCTGTTTTTAACCCATATTGTTAGACAGGTTGATTCGTTTTGTTAGCACACTGGTCGGTGAGTATGGTTTACTTCAGGCCGGTTGTTTTCATGCACCTCATTTAAAGTCCCAATTTTTTTTCCTTAATTTCCATCACAGGGATGGAGACGCAGAGTCATACCCAGCTTGTGTCTCATTCAAAGTCCCAAAACTGCCCATACTTAACAAATAACTACTGAATGGAATGCAGTTGTAAATGACAAGTTTTCTTATATGGTATTTATTTGTTGTAGGTGCCAGACCCAAGAAGCTACATGGGAACAGTATGGACAGCTTGGACCTAATAAAGCTTCCTTCAGAGAAGGTGAGGAATAGAAACACTTGTGAAACACAGTATAAGACACAGTCACCTGTCGCCAGCTATCTACATGTCTCCTCTGTTCTGGTGTTGTGTGGATGGGGCTTTAGGGGGAAAAAAAAAAAGAAAAACTTTATTTCCTTGTATGCTATTTTCCTAAGAGTACAGTGAGGTGCACTGTGCACCAGATACTCTGACAAGCAACATAGGCTGGGTTCCGGTGCGTCCCTGTTTTCTGTTTCAGGTGCGAATCAAGTCTGAATTTTTCGCCTGAATTTGGACCTGAAACAGAGCCAAAGACGCACAAAACCCTTTTCCAGTGCGGATCGCGGCCGCCCGGAGATGTGTGAACTGGCTCTATGGAAAGCCGGGTTACATTCTCCTGTCATGCGAATTGGATGGGGGGAAACCTGCATCCATATTGCATAGGTGTAAACCCAGCCTTAAAGTGTATGTCATTCCAAAACTTTTTTTTTTTTTTGTAGTAGGGAAAGTTTAAGATCCTTGTCAAAGTTTTATTGCTGTATTTGTCCCCACTGCATAAATTCACAATATCTTTTTGTCCTTTTGACTCTTGTCATGGAGACAGAAAGTGATCGCAATTTAAAAATGTTTTCAATTGTCACCAGAACGAGAGGTGTAGGTAATATATGTGTATGCGGGGAACTCCTCCCACTTTGTAGAGAATTTATCTAATTTCCTGTTGTGTCTTCCTGGCAGGAAGTGAAAATAAATCTCTATTTCTAAACTGTATCTAATGAGATAAAAAAAAATGACTAATGTATACATAAACTTTAATATGTTGTAGCAGTTTCAGTGCACATCCCTATTTTCCATCCGTCTGGAGGATCGGATGGGATCGGATGAAAACAGACAGGCGGTTCGTTATCATCCGATCTCCCATAGAGGAAAGCGGGGAACTGACAGCTCCGTCTCTAAAAAATAAGCAGAAGCGGAGCTGTCATCCGCCTGCTCAGCGGGGATCGGCAGATCGATCCCCGCTAAGCAAAACAGAATCCATTGGGTGGAAAGCCCATGTGAAATGACCCAAATATGTTCTTCTGCCTCTGCCCACTATTTCACTTGTTACTGTTTGTTCTTGGTGATCTCCACACAAACAAAGCCCTTTTTCTGTTCGTCTGGATTTCCCGGACAGAATCAGATCGGATAGCAGCGGGTGTCAGCAGACATGTCACTGCTGACATCCGCTGCTCCATAGAGGTGCATGGAACATCCGATCAGGTCCGCCTGAAAAACTGACAGGCAGACCTAATTTCTATTTTTCTTAATTTCCGGTTCTTTTGAGTGACCCTCTTTTTCAGTTTTTCTTAATTTCCTGTCTTTGTTTTTGTTGTGACCCCTTTTTCTGGTTTTCTTCCTTTTTCTGTTTTTTTTGCGTGACCACCCTTTTTCAGTTTTTCTTCATTTTCTGTCTTTGGGAGTTTTTTTTGTGACCCCCTTTTCTGTTTTTCTTCAATTCCTGTTTTTTGTGTGACCTCCTTTTTCAGTTTTTCTTCATTTCCTGTCTTTGTTTTTTTTTTTTTTTTTTTACCCCTTTTTCTGGTTTTCTTCATTTCCTGTTTTTTGAGTGACCCCCTTTTCACTTTTTCTTAATTTCCTGTCTGTTTTTTTTTTTTTTTTCTCGTGTTCTTATTTTGTTATCCATTGTGTTTTATATAGTACGCATTTATATTATACATTGTGTATTGTTCCATTTATTTTTTGTACACTTTGTACATTTTACACACTCTGTACATTTTGTATATTGAAGCATTGCATTGGTGCAATTTGTGTGAGTTTTTTCTACTTGATTATAGGTTATTAAGTGGGGGGGTGTATGGGGTGACATACACATGATTGTAGGCACCATCCCCGAATGCTGTTGCTTAAATTTGCATAGATTTATTATTATATATTTATACATTGTATTCAATGAAAATTCTTGCACCAATGCCATAGCTTCTTGTTTTTCCAAAAAAGTAACAAAATACATTTTCTCTTTCAATTGTTTTTACATGTTATATTGTTCTATGTTTCTTTAACAGAGAGCATATACCAATCTGATCGTCTTTGCTGGGATGTTAGTAATTGGTAATAGTTATCATCATTAAATAGTCCCTATTGGGAACATATGTTACCGTTACTATTTTAACATCAGATGCAAGGATGTATTGCCAGTTATGATTAAGTGATCTTGAATCGTGAAACATGTCAACTGTCTGTGGCTCGATTATCTTGTCTTGTTGGATTTACAATCTTAATAAAGGATAATTTTATCTTGATCCACTGGAGGTTGGTCAGACCTCTTTTTGTATACATTGAGTGGATCCAGACCACGGACTGGACTTGCCCCTAGTTGCTTGAGGGTTGGATTGTCCTCACCTGGAGTGGTGTACATTTCCTTTCATGGACCTGATCAAAAAGCCTGTGTGAAAAGGGCCTATTAAAGAAATGTATACACTGGAAAAAAAAAAAGCGAAAAAATATAAAGTGTGGTTTAAATATTTGCAAACAAGGCTGGTTTATGTGCCATGTAGCGACTTATACAGTATCTTACAAAAGTTATTACACTCCTCACATTTTTGTAAATATTTTATTATATCTTTTCATGTGACAACACTGAAGACATGACACTGCTACAATGTAAAGTAGTGAGTATACAGCTTGTATAACAGTGTAAATTTGCTGTCCCCTCAAAATAACTCAACACACAGCCTTTAATGTCTAAACTGCTGGCAACAAAAGTGAAAATGTCCAAATTGGGTAAAATTAGCCATTTTCCCTTCCCGGTGTCATGTGACTCGATAGTATTACAAGGTCTCAGGTGTGAATGGGGAGCAAGTGTGTTAAATTTGGTGTTATCGCTCACACTCTCTCATACTGGTTACTGGAAGTTCAACATGGCACCTCATGGCAAAGAACTCTCTGAGGATCTGAAAAAAAGAATTGTTGCTCTACATAAAGATGGCCTAGGCTATAGTAAGATTGCCAATACCCTGAAACTGAGCTGCAGCATGGTGGCCAATACCATACAGCGGTGTAACAGGACAGGTTCCACTCAGAACAGGCATCGCCATGGTCGACCAAAGAATTTGAGTTCCGGTGCTCAGCATCCTATCTAGAGGTTGTCTTTGAGAAATAGACATATGAGTCCTGCAAGTATTGCTGCAGAGGTTGAAGAGGTGGGGGGTCAGCCTGTCAGTGCTCAGACCATACGCCACACACTGCATCAAATTGGTCTGCATGGCTGTGGTCCCAGAAGGAAGCCTCTTCTAAAGATGATGCACAAGAAAGCCTGCAAACAGTTTGCTGAAGACAAGCAGACAAAGGACATGGATTACTGAAACCATGTCCTGTGGTCTGATGAGACCAAGATAAATGTATTTAGTTCAGATGGTGTCAAGCGTGTGTGGCGGCAGCCAGGTGAGGAGTACAAAGAGAAATGTGTCTTGCCTATATTCAAGCATGGTGGTGGGAGTGTCATGGTCTGGGACTGAATGGGTGCTGCGGGCACTGGGGAGCTACAGTTCATTGAGGGAACCATAAATGCCAACGTGTACTGTAACATACTGAAGCAGAGCATGATCCCCTCCCTTCAGAGACTGGGCCGCAGGGCAGTATTCCAATATGATAACGACCCCAAACACACCTCCAAGACAACCACTGCCATGCTAAAGAAGCTGAGGATAAAGGTGATGGACTGGCCAAGCATGTCTCCAGACCTAAACCCTATTGAGCATCTGTGGGGCATCCTCAAATGGAAGGTGGAGGAGCGCAAGGTCTCTAACATTCACCCGCTCCATGATGTTATCATGGAGGAGTGGAAGAGGACTCCAGTGGCAACCTGTGAAGCTCTGGTGAACTCCATGCCCAAGAGGGTTAAGTCAGCGATGAAAAATAATGGTGGCCACACAAAATATTGATATTTTGGGCCCAATTTTGACATTTTCACTTAGGGGTGTACTCACTTTTGTTGCCAGTGGTTTAGACATTAATGGCTGTGTGTTGAGTTATTTTGAGCGTACAGCAAATTTACACTGTTATACAAGCCGTACACTCACTACTTTATATTGTAGCAAAGTGTCATTTTTTTCAGTGTTGTCACATGAAAAGGTATAATAAAAATCTTCTCAAAAATGTGAGGGGTGTACTCACTTTTGTGAGATACTGTATGAAGCATTTATAAGTAAACGTCTTCTTTATGGAAAACCTGTGCAGTGAGGAATTGACCCACTTCTTCCAGCTTTGTGACTCAAAGTATGAAAGTAAGAGGGTATAAGCACATCAGACAGCAACCTAGAATTTTCAAAACGGTCAGCAAAGGCTGTGAAACTATTTCTAAGTATTTTTTTTTTTTTTTTTAAATAAAACAAATGTCTTCAATTCTTTTAACTGCAGACTCAGAACGGGGACAGTCATCACATGCCAGACCTAAAGAAGGACCGAAATACAAAACCAGCACGAAACAGAAAATACAAGGAAAATCAATGTTGCACAGACGCCCAATCTCCAGACGGCGCCCCAATCGACACTATGGATGTTCGAGTACAGATGCCGCACCTGGTAAGCAGAAAGTTATCTTGTAGTGATCATGCAAAATAGGAGTTCTTTGTTCCTATGTTAACTGGCCTGGCTTTTATTGACTTCACTGTCCGTATTCAAGGGTAAGAAAAGTCACTCTTAGGGCCAGTGTAAGACAGGCTTTTTTCGCTTTAGAACTCCTATTGTCTTCATAGAAGTCTAAAGGAAGGCGAAAGCAGCTGAAACAGCTCAACTGCACCTGCAGTGAATTCTATGTGATCTCAGAAACCTGTCAAAAAAAGATGGCATTTATCTATCAAAGCTTGTCTAGTCAACACAGGCCCTAAAACAAATTGCTGCAGAGTGAATCACTGGCTAGATTTTTATGTGTCTCAGGGGCTCTACTGTGAAAGCTCTAAACCTGGATTGTTGATTGCTCTTGCCTGCTGCTGGTGTGAGGTTTTATTGTCTGTAACATTGAGTTTTTCATGTATTTTACATTATAAAAATGCATCAGAAAGGATGAAATGCCACAGTAAGTGATATGCATGGTTGAAATCAGGGTAAAAAGTTATGGCACTCATATATGGCTTACTGAACCATGAAAGTGACCAGTGTCATCATACCAATTCCAGCCATAACTAAAATATCAGAGGAGTTGGTTTTAGATTGGCAGATTACTTGGTAAGAATGACCATCTGGAAGAGAACGGCTGAAATCACTGCGGAAAAACATTTTCCCAGCTTGGCTGATGCAGTGCATGCAGGATAGGAAGTTGGTTTCTTTTCCTCTGTAGGAAAAGGAGCAATCGGCATTCAGTCGGCAGAGATTTTTACAATTGTTACTTTGTGGGCAGGAAAACATGTACCAGTCTTGATAACCACCCTTTAATGCTTACATGGCCTTGGTTACATTTGTTAAGGGGACTGGTGATTTGTTATCTGCAATTTTTTCCCCTGGCTTTGTCAGTGGGCAGGTGTTTTGTTGTCATTTGAACAATGCAAAGAAAGTCAGAAAATTATAGCAGGAGGCTTATACCAATGTAAAAAAAAAAAAAAATGAATGCAAAAACAGGGCATTAAAAAGAAACTGTCATATTATTTATTAGCCACAGCTAAAGTTGCCCTCCGACACTGGAGTTTTTTACTGGGCCAAGAAGAGGTGCTGGTTACAAGTTAGAGTTGACCTCTGCAGCATTGTGCAGAGTAATGTGTCTGCCCAGGAACTGAGGCCAGCTCCTGGAATTGGATAATATATCATCCAGCAGTGCACAGGAGACTGTGCTATGTCAGTTATCAGTTAGGTTGTTTCAGACATGGTTAAAAAAAGAGAGGTTTGAGGTCTTAAAAGCCTCAATTGTACCAATCTGCTGTGACACGACCGTTTGTGAAAGCTGCATTTACCAAAAAAAGAAAACAGTTGTTCACCTTGTGCAGCACACCCGGGCATGTTACAGAGATTAGAATGACACGCCAATAATTTCCGGGTGAGCATTTAAAGTGAGGAGCATTTCTCATTTACCATGAAACGAACTACAACAAAGGCATGGACAACAATGCTGGATTATGCTAATTGAGGGATAAAAGGTGACGCTCATTATTAAATTGTTACTAAAGCTAAATAAATGCTGGTTTCTTTGAGTTTCTGAGAGCATCTTATTCAGGGCTGATACATACTCCAAGGAAATTGCTGCAAAAGTGCAATAGATTCAAAAAGATGTACAACTCAAAAGTTGCTTTATGTGAAATTACATAAACAAATATATACCATCTGGACAGAAATTATTTATCTTCCTACATTGTTTCTGTCAATTTTACTTAAATCTCATGACGCAGGTTAGACCAAGCCAAGATAAAATTACCCCTAGTTTACAAATATCAATAAACATTTTTTTCTTTAATCTGTTGGCTACAGCTTTGCAAAATAACAGCATTATAACAATAATAGTTTCATTAATAACTGTAATAATTTAAGGTACCCTAAAATTTCAGAAAGAAATAAGCAAAACCACAGGCGTTCTAAAAAACTAGCTATAAAAACACGCTATTAGTAGCTTCTTGCATTGGCATTAATGGATGTTTAGCTGCGTTAGCTTTTTAGAAGCTTTTCTCTGCCTCTTTTTAAAATCAGTGGTTCCCTATGGGAGCCGTCTTAACTGATCCAACTTTCAGCCCATTGATTTGAATAGAAGTCGCATCCAAGTCGGATGATTATGATCCGACTTGTGCTCTGAGGATCTTGAAGGTAAACCCCAAGCCAAAATTTAAAAAAAAATGGCGTGGGCCCTCCCCTTCCCCACGATCTATACCAGGCCCTTATGCGAGCATGCAGCCCAGCAGGTCAGGAAAGTTGGGGGGTGAGTGAGTCCCCCCCGCCCCCTAGACCATACCAGGCAACACACCCTCAACATGGGTGCTTTGGGGCAGGGGGGGGCTCTGCGCCCCCCCCCCCCCAAAGCACATTGTCCCCGTGTTGATAGGGACTATGGTCTCTTCCTAAAAAACATGGGCGGTGCTTGTGGGGGTCTGTGGGTAGGGGGCTTATCCGAATCTGGGGTGCACCCAGATCCCAGCCCCACCTCACCCTATGTGAATGAGTATGGGGTACATTGTATCCCTACCCATTCACCCTAAAAAAAGGCAGTGTAGTGTAAATAAAAACAAGAGACTGTTTTGACAAGTCCTATATTATTATCTCCTCTGGTCTTCTTCCTTCGGTGTTCTTCCTCTGGCTTCCTTGCCGACCGGGTCCTCCTCCAATGCTGTCTGGCGGGGAAGACAGCAGCGGCAGTGAAAACCGGAGGAAGAACACCAATGGAAGAAGACCAGAGAGAGAAGACTGGAGGAGAATTCCTGAATAGGATTTTTAATAAAGGACTTGTCAAAACCGTCTCTTGTTTTTATTTACACTACATTGCCTTTTTCTCTTACACCCTCCGACAGTCGCCGCCCACTCATACAGTCTTCACCAATGGGGTATTGACTTCCTCTCCTTAGGAGTAGCTAGGCAAAAGACTTGTTAGAACAAAAGCATTTCCATAGACACACCCATGGGGGCTGTCCCACTGGTCCAATACCCCTCCTGCAATAGCCATCTCAACTCAGTTTGTCTTCTGCCTAGTTCAGGAGTAGTCAGGCTTCCCTGTGCTGGGGCTACAGTCTCAGCCTTCTTCTATTTTATGATTTTATTTCCTGAAAATGTAATTTTTTCTTTGCATTGCTAGCTGTTTATTTTGTCAGCTTTTAGTTAGTCGGATCTTCGGATGAAGATGGAGTTTGCGGAGCTGGGAATCGGACTGGTCGTCCTGGTTCTCCAGGACAGAGGATCAGATGGAATCCTAGCCCGCCATCGAGCGTTTCGCAGGTTATGAGTTCGCCCTGGCCTCATAAACTACCCATCCCTGTCCTCAGGGATGCAGCCTTGTGGGGTGGCTACCTCACCGGACACATGCACGGTTCGTCCGTGCACTCCTGGTGTCCTGCATTTTTGGCTGGCGGCACTCCCCTGCCATCTGAGGGTGGGCGGTTTTCCCTTTATTATGAGGCACCCCACGCCATCGGGTACAGGTAAGTAAACTCTGTGTGGGGCCTCTGTCTGGGGTCGGCAGTCTGCTGTGTCTGTGGTGTGCCCTATGTCTGTGCGTTTTTGGGCTCCCTGATCCTGGTCCCTGCGGGGGGTTTTTCTCTCACAGCCTGCGCTGTGTGGGGTTTGAGGGAACCCTCTCCTGTGTCACTAAGGTGCTTGGGGGTACAGACTAGCGTGGCGACCGCTGCGGTGGTAAAAAACGCCGGTCCGCCATTTTAGGTGTGGGCAGCATGTCTGCCTTCACTGTGGGCGCTTGTATAGAATTGTGTGTAGTGTATTTTGGCACCTTCTTGTGTGTGGCAACGATCGTTCCGAGCACATGTCGGTGGCCATCTTGCTGAAGCCTCCCATTGCTTTGCATAGGCATCCATGTTTCCTTAGCCTGCAGCCTCTGTTCAGTCTCTGCGGTGACATCACTTCCTTCCTTTACTCTGAAGCGACCGAAGGAGCTGGTAACACACTTCTGGGGCTCTGTCCTGCTGTCTTTTTCTTTTCCTCCATTGTGCAATCTTCCTGGCTCAGTTTGTCCCTGCGGGGGTCTGTGTTCCACAGCCATTGTAGCGGTATGCTGAGGGGGTCCGCGGCGCTCTTAAAGGGCCAGTACCTCATAAAAAAAAAACTTTTTTTGCAATGGAATCTCAGGACAGCAAATTCCCTCCTGCTTTGGTGGGGGATTCAAGTTCTTCTGAATCCTCTACTCTGACTAATCTGGCTGCTGTTGTGGCGTCTTTGGTGTCCAAAATGGATGTGCTGATGTCTGAACGTGCTGCTAGAAAAAGGCCTAGGATTTCTATTTCTTCTGATTCTGAATGTGACATGGTTGCTGTAGGTAGCGTGCCCCTTTCAGGGTCTCGCTCTTCTCAGGACCCGC
Organism: Pelophylax lessonae; assembly: GCF_965119305.1. NCBI lineage: Eukaryota > Metazoa > Chordata > Amphibia > Anura > Ranidae > Pelophylax > Pelophylax lessonae. Next base: position 188,553,791 of record NC_138774.1, read on the forward strand.
AAGAGTCTGAGGGGGAGGCGGAGGTTACAGGGGTGCCCCTGGGACGTCCGAGGAACGCTCGGCTATGGATGCGCTGATTTCTGCCATTAAAGAAACACTACATTTAGAGGATGAGCCCAATCCTCCGGGCATTGTGTCATCTTTTGGTACACACAGGACCCGTAAGACGGTGCAGGTTTTTCCCTGCCCCGCTGAGTTTCATCACACTGTGAATGAACAATGGCCCAATTTGAAACACACCTTCACGGTGCCTAGGAGGTTTCAACTTCTCTATCCTTTTGCGTCTACTACGGTTGTACGCTGGTGTGTGGCTCCTCCAGTGGATCACACTGTAGCCAGATTGAACAAGGCTACTCTGGTTCCCACCGAAGATTCTCCGGTTTTTAGGGATCCTATGGATAGGAGACTGGAATCGCTTGCCCGCCACAATTATGTGGTGGCGGGTTCCATGCTCAGGCCTATTTTCGTCTCTGTCATGGCGGCTTAGGCTGTGGCGGACTGGACCAAGGTGCTCAGACGCACACTCGTGGCTGATTCTGCCCCTCCCACTACTGTGAAGATGGTGGACCAGATTTATCAAGGGGGTCATGTATTTGTGCGATGCGGCCTTAAATGATGCCCCTTTGGCTGCGCGCCTGTCCAGTGTCGCGGTGCTTAGCCGTCGGCTGATCTGGTTGAAGAGTTGGTCGGCTGACCAAAAATCTAGGAAGGCGGTGGCTGACATTCCCTATGCCGGGTCTCGCCTTTTTGGGGAATCCCTGGATGAATTGGTTAAGGGAGTCACTGGGGGCAAGAGCACTCTGCTACCCCAGAATCCTAAGGGCAAGTTTTTCCACGGCAAGCAGGGTCCCGCCTTTAAACCTAATCAGGGTTCCTTTCGTGCCTTCAAGTCACAGTACAAAGGGAAACCCTTCAAGGGCCAGGGTGGCCAGAGAAAGCCCTGGGCCGGCAAACAAAAATCCGGCCAAGCTGGTGCGGCAGCCCAGTCCCCCTCTGCCTGAAGGGGCGCCCTCACCCATTTCAGAGGTGGGGGGACGTTTGCGCAGTTTCCTCCAACCTTGGCTGCTCCGAGCTCAGGACAAGTGGGTTCAGGAAATCGTTCGATCAGGGTACAAGATCGAATTTATTTCACGGCCGGCGGACAGATTCTTTCCCTGAAATCTTCATTTGACCCCCAGGGCGGTTACAGGACCTGCATCAAGCGGTACAGGATCTCCACGCAGGTTTCGGGGGTTTTACTCAAATCTGTTCACTGTGCCCAGAAAGGAGGGCAAAGTGCGTCCAATTCTGGACTTGAAAGCTCTGAACCGCTTTGTGCGTGTTTGATAATTCCGCATGGAATCGCTCCGCTCGGTGGTAGCCTCTCTGAGCCCGGGAGAATTCCTGGCCTCTATCGACCTGAAGGAATGCGTATCTACACATCCCCATATTCGAGGGTCATCAGAGGTACCTCCGATTCGCTGTCGCGGAGGACCACTATCAGTTCGTGGCGTTACCTTTCCGTCTCGCTTCGGCTCCAAGGGTCTTTACCAAAGTGCTGGCTCCCGTTCTGGGACTGCTGCGGGCGTGGGGCATTGCGGTCTTGGGTTATCTGGACGATCTCCTGTTAAGATCGAGTGCCAGTCAGAGCCTGCTGCGCGATCTGTCCACTACAGTTCAGATGCTCCAAGAGTTCGAATGGACCATCGCACACATAACAGTCCCCATGGAAATTGGAAACTCCAGCGCGTAATGTGTAATAGTGTGTGTAGATGGTAGGAACGTTTCTATAAAATTGAAAAAATAATAACTGAATGTAACTCTCATGTCTTAAGTAGAGCTGCTGCTGTCAATAGTGATTGGAAACAAAGAACCATAGAAAAGCAAAGGTGTGGGTAGGAGACAGGCAACAAACTAGTGCATTGGGCACTGCACAGGACCCCCCCATGCAGTTACCCCTGAAAAGAGTAAAGTGCATCAGAAAGCAAGTGATTAAGTAGATCCTGCAAATGAAGGACTACCAGTATATTTACCTAATGTGCCTAAATGGAGCCATGGTCCAAATAGGACGTGCATTGTGCCCAAGGTATAAAGCTTACTAATCTACCTCAGTCAGGTAGGGATATATGTATGCGTCAGCGTGACCACAGGTGCCTCCCAGCGTAATGCAACTGCATGATTTGGAAAGAGTCGTCCCCGCCAGATCGGCCACCGCCGCCCATGATTGGTGCCAAAACATCTCTCTCCCATTTCATCAAAGATGTAAAAAAGGGCATTGATGCCGAGGCGCCCTGTTGTAACATAATTTTTATACATTTTCGCTACATTTTTCTGACTAATGAGTCAGAAAGTATTGAAGGCACGCCAGTAGCATATTTAGAAGAAATTGTGCAATGGTAGCTTTCGTATTTATCTCAGCACAAGTTTAATATTAAAATATGCTGGCAATTTTCAATGCTGGTTAAACATTTTTCAGATTAAAATTCTTAGAAAGAATTTTCTACGAAAATATTTTACTCCACTAATCTAATCCACTAATCCACTAATATTTAACTGCAGTGATGAGAAAATGCAAAGGAGGAGGATGGAAATTTTTTTCTCGAACTAACACATTTTTAACAGTGTATGTGGTTTTCTTACGGTAAAGTCCATTCATTCCAGAACCAAATGTTAAAAGCAAACAAAATTTTTCGAATAACATTTGAATGTTCAAAGAATTTTTTTTTTCCCTAAGACTTTCCCTATGGATTTTTTTTGTTTTAAATTCTATCCCTCTACGGTTTGCTTTAGTTATGCTGACAAATTTTTCATTTTCCTTTTTATGCCTTTTTGTAGCTTAGTAGAATTGTTTCACACAAGCTCATCCTGAATTGGAAGTATTTTGTTTTAAACCATTTGGTGTACACAAAATTATCCTGCAGTGATGTTTTTATAGGATAACTGTATTTTATTGTCTCACATTTGTGTATAATTTATGAATGTCAAATCTAGAGCATAAAACTCACTTTCATTTCCTGCAAATCATCTTACGCATTTGTGAGTGTGTGGTCACAAGACTGTGAGATCAGAACATTAAAAATAGATTCAAATCTCCTTTAAATCACATTGCTGTATGCTGGAAGGTAATACTTTTATCAGTTATAATTTAAAGTGTAACTTTTAATATTACACAAGAAAACCATTTTGCACCTTTACCAGTAAACTGTTATTTAATATACTGGGAACTGATGACATGTCAAGCAAATCTAAAATAGTGAAATGCCTGCTTCATTTAAACTGGCATATTTAAAGGGCTTTTACACTATTAGATATTGATTTATTGGCTTCTACCAGCCCTTATGCAACTGTCACAAAAACGATTGCTTTTTCCCACAAAATGTGGAGCCTTTAAAGGATTACATTTTTTTTTTTTCTAGCAGTGTTGTGCTCCTGTGGGTACCACCTAAATCACACATTACGCACAATACAACAACTTCAGCCAATGGGAATGCTTTTATCACTGAACACATTGAATTTCTAATAAAATGGAGTGAGTTTTGAATCAGAAGCAAGTTAGTAAAATTTCCTGTTTGCTTGGTAATTTGTCATGTTGTGGATTTTGTATGTGTGCAATTTGCAGTGAAACATATTTCTTTGATTTTTATTTTTAACCAGCATTTAGATGTTTTAGTTTTGCAGACCCCATTCCTTTTCTACAATAACTGTGCTCAGCTGTGTCCTTCCATTAGAGAAAAGATAATAATTGTATCAAATGAGTTAAGCAAGAGGTGAGCTGGAACAGAAGAAGGAGTACGTTTGAGTTACATGCTAATTATTCACACAATGAGCTGAAAGTTGTTGCATTTCCATGAAAGGACAGAATTATCTTGCGGGTTTATGAGAGAATTGGATACATATCATAGAACAATGCAAGAACGTTGAGTACCATAGCGACAACAGGCTGGGGGAAAAAATGTGATGGGTGCTAGCTACAGAAAGATCAGTGAACGCAAAACTCACATAAAATAGGTCTGTCATTAAAGATTTACCTGAATCAACACACAAAATGTCAGCCTTATCAAATTACATTTTTATTATTAGGAGTAGAAGGGTCCCTCTATCTTGCTTCCTATTGTAACCCAAAGTCTAGGCACAGATCACACGGCCTCAGGCTGCCAAGGACATGGTTTGTGTTTACTCAATTAAAGTCCGTGGAGAGCAACCCATTCCTGATCCAGTCTGGCAGTGAGAAAAGAAGATCACCACAACTCAAAAACAGCTCTAAGAAGAAAACAGGGCCAGCATATGTAGTGTACAAATTTGGCTGCCCTTTGTACAGATTTTTATTAAACAACATACAGGAGCAATGGCTTTGAAATCTTATTGTACCAGTATAGGATTATTTACATTAAGCAGATTTCTTTGGATATGGAGACCTAAAAAAAAGAGAGAGGTTTTTGTGTTGCCCGTAACAAATAAGGTAATTCATTTTGTAATGCAGGTCAGACAGCGAGGAAAAAACTGTTCGGTTAAACTGTAAATTTTTGGTATAGATAGTCTCCTGCAGAAATGTCGCTGGAAATGATTTCAGAATGTTGTTTGCGGTTACCTGCAATGTCTTGCAACCCTCAGGCAAGTTTTGCTTCAGGTTTTGTCAACACCTCTGTATGCTCAGGACTCCCAGAACACCTTTTACAAATAAAGACAAAAGGTGGACAGGCAAGCCACACATTTATTCTAATATGTCTTCCTTTCCTTTATTGTCTCTTCCATAGCGACAGCAGAGGAATGGTTTATAAATGTAGTTTTTGTAAGCGCATAAATTTTAAATTTTAATTTGTTTTTTAAAGTAAGTCAAAACCCCAGAAAAAAATGTATCGCGCTGTGTAATGTGTCTTAGATCCTTCAAGAATTAACACCATTTTGTCAGTGGGAAAACTTTTTTTTATAATCCGTAGTTTTAGCAGGTCATACCAACCCAAAAAACGAATCAATTTTGAGTGGATGTTCCAAGCTGAAGTAACATACCAGTTTCTTAAGTGAAATATCTGCACCTGGTTTCCCAGCCCCGTCTTGCCACAGCTGCTATGATTAAATGCCTCTCTCATTTCTTTAACTTTATGGAAAATGCAGGCAAAGGTGTGAGACTGCATGATGGAAGTAGTCAGAGCCAGGAGTTTGACAAAGGGGACACTTAGCTACACCGACATGTCACATTTTCTTTGGGCCAAAAAAAAAAGTCAGTGCTAGAGATTTCAATAGCTAGGCAGCTAACTTCAAGGTTTGACATACAAAAAAACCCAAAAGAATGTTCAAGGCTGCATTTTCACTTTGAACATTTTCTCTGGCGACTTTGTAAATAAAGTCACTATTGAAGGGCCTTTAGGATGTTAGAAGCTGGTGTGTCATGTAGACTATGTCTCCACCTATAACCAGAAGGCTCAGTTTTGTTTGTGTCAGCTATCTAGAGTTATTTAAAAAGTCACCAGAGGCGAGAGAGAAGGAGAAATTTTGATTGAATGTTCTCTGGATTTTTGGGTCTGTAATATGTTTAGACTATTTGGGGATAGGCTTGTGTTTTTGCATAAATGGTTTTAAACAAATCAGGCATTCAGGGGCAGCCTGTTTTTTTTATTCATCCTTAGAAAATGTTGACCTTGGACAAGCCCATTTTTTATAGACAGAAATATGTGAACAAACTTGAATGACTGCACCTTCTTGTCTGTGTGTTTCATAAATTGTAAAAGATAACGGCTCCAGGCACCCTTTAACTTGTGAAATGCAACATACCTGTAGACCAGGCATTACTAAATGGCGGACCGTGGTTCGTACCTGGACCAGTAAAAATCCTGCCTGGAGCGCCATTGGCCTGCGCCATTTAGCTGCCTGTTTGTCCCCTGTTCCTCTTGCCACTGTCGCTGCCACCATCTTCACAGCAGTGCAGAGAGGAGGAAGTGGGATTGGTCTGCATGAACAATGGGAGCTGCTCACCTACTTGTTAACAGGAGAAATTGGGACACTCCTGCCATCCATCCAGACCATTAGCACCTCCCACTCTCTGCTAAGAATGGTAGGACAGGAAGGGGAAGGGGAGGGACAAACATATTTATGTAAAGGAAGGGGAGCTTTGTCGTTAAGATAGGCAGCTATGTAAACAGTGGTCCGCTATGTTAAAGGGGGGGGGACTGAGATTTAACAGGATTGCTATGATGTAAAGGGAGGGTGCTAAATGTGTTTGATGTGGCTGGGGCTGTGATATAAAGGGGGTCATTGTAAAAGGGGGACTGTAGTGGAAGGGGGGAGGCTGTGATGTAAAGAAGGCTGTGATGTGAAAGATTGCACTGTGATTGTGCTGTGATGTAAATGGGTGGACTGTGATGTGAAGGAGGGCTGAGTAATAAACATGAGATTCAGATCCCTTTCTGGAAGAAGATTTTGCTAACTGGACCTCCTGGAATTTTATTTAACCATATTATTTTTTTTTATTGAGGTTCCCAGAAAAAGTAAGGGAACAAGTTGCATCACAAGTTAAACATAGTAAGATACAATTTTATTTGAAGTTGTTCAAACCAAGGTTAAGGAAAAGACAAAAACAACTGATAATCAACAAAAAAGATAAATTTAAAGATCAATATAGTGTGTCTTGCCTACAGTCGAGCATGATGGTGGAGGTTTCTTGGTCTGGAGCTGCATGAGTGCTGCCGACACTAGGGAGCTACAGTTCATTGAGGAAACCATGAATGCCAACATGTACTGTGACACAGTGAAGCAGAGTATGATACCCTCCCTTGGGAGACTGGGCCGCAGGGTAGTATTCCAACATGTTAACAATCCCAAACACACCTCCAGGACGACCACTGCCTTGCTAAAGAAGCTGGCCAAGCATGTCTCCAGACCTAAACCCTATTGAGCATCTGTGGGGCATCCTCAAAGGGAAGGTGGAGGAGCGCAAGGTCTCTAACATCCACCAGCTCTGTGATATCATCATGGAGGAGTGGAAGAGGACTCCAGTGGCAACCTGTGAAGCTCTGGGGAACTCAATGCCCAAGAGGGTTAAGGCAGTGCTGGAAAATTATGGTGGCCACACAAATATTGACACTTTGGGCCCAATATGGACATTGTCACTTTGGGGTGTAATCACTTTTGTTGCCAGTTTAGACATTAATGACTGTGTGTTGTTATTTTGAGGGGACCGCAAATTTACACTGTTATACAAGCTGTAAACTCACTAGGTTACATTGAAGCAAAGTGCAATTTCCTCAGCGTTGTCACATGAAAAGACATAATAAAGTTTCTCTTACGTCCTCTGACAGACGCAGCTCTCCATGTTTCTTCACTATTGGGTAATGCTCCTCTCCACAGGAGTGGACACGCCTATAGTGGCTGTCCCTCACGACATTACCCCAGACACACTGTGCTCTAAAATCAGTTTCTTGCTGCCTAGTTTAGGAGTAGGACCTAGGTTCCCTGCTGGGACTTCGTCTGTTTTTGTTTTCTTTTGAAAAATGTTTATTTTTATTTATCTGTACTCATTTTTTTCACTTTATGCAACATGGAGTCCCAGGGTGAATATTCCCCTTCTGACTTTAATTGTGCATCCGGACCCTCCGCATCACCTTCTCTGGTGTCTGTCTGCAGCCTTAGAAACATTAGCATCCAAGGATTACCTGAATCGTCATGGGCTCTGGATCAGTTGGAATGGTCCCTGCGTCCGGAGGTTTTTCGCCTCCCGTTTGCCCGATGGGGAACTCCAGAGGTGGATCTGTTTGCATCTCGTCAAAACAGAAAGGTAGAGCGGTTTGTGGCCAAGGCTTGAGATCCTCTGGCCGACGCCGTGGACGCACTGGTGGTGCCTTGGAGTCACTATTGGCTGCTTTATGCCTTTCCTCCGATTCAGCTGTTGTCCCGGTTCCTCCGCAGGTTGGTGGTGGAGATGGTGCGGGTGGTTCTGGTGGCCCCAAACTGGCCTCGCTGGTCTTGGTACGCAGACCTGGTAAACATGGCTGTCGAGCCTCCCTGGTGGCTGCCTCTGTGGGAGGATCTGCTGTCTCAAGGGCCGATCTTCCACCCTACTTTACGGTCGCTGGCTTTAACAGTGTGGCTGTTGAAGGCCATGTGTTGAGGGACAGAGCTCTCTTGGATTCTGCAATTCCTACGTTGCTGAAAGCTAGGAAGACGACTTCCAGGAAGATTTATCATCGCACTTGGAAGATGTAGATTTCCTGGTGTGAGTCGCAGAATTTGCATCCTCGCTCCTTTCGATGGCGAGGGTTTTGGCTTTCTTACAGAAGGGAGTGGAACAACGTTTGGCTTTGGGCACGATTAAAGGTCGGGTATCGGCTTAACCATTTACTTCCAGCGTCCCTTGATCCGCATCTTTCTTCAAGGGGTGTGTCATTTGGCTCCGCCGAGGAGATCCCCTTTGCCTCCATGGGATCTGAAGTTGGTTTTGTCCGTTTTTCAACGTCCTCCCTTTGAGAATATAAGGAAAATTTCTCTGCCTTTGTTGTCCCAGAAGGTTGCCTTCTTAATGGCTATCACATCTGCTTGCAGGGTGTCTGCATTGGCGGCTCTATCTTGCCGCTCGCCATATCTGGTCGTTCATAGGGATAAGGTTGTTCTGCGACTTAACCATGCTTTTCTCCCTAAGGTGGTGTCAACCTTCCACCTTAATGAAGATATTGTTTTACCTTCGCTCTGTCCTAGGCCCAAGCATCCTAAGGGATTGTCCTTGCATTCCCTGGATGTGGTTCGAGCGGTCAGGGTCTACCTATCTGCCATGAAGTCCTCCTGGATGTCTGATTCTCTGTTTGTCCTTCCAGAGGGACCCCGTAAGGGTTCGGCTGCATTTGCTGCAACCGTCTCAAAGTGGATCACACAGCCTGTTGTTCAGGCATATTCATTGAAGAGTCAGGTTCCTCCTTTCCCTGTGAGGGTACATTCTATGAGAGCACTGAGTGCCTCTTGGGTTTTTCGCCATCAGGCTTCTGGGGCTCAGGTGTGTAAGGCGGCGACCTGGTCGTCTGTGCACACCTTCGCAAAATTCTACACGATCGATCTGCTGCCATCTTCAGATGCCTCCTTTCGCCACAAGGTTTAGCAGGTTGCTGTTTGACGAAGAGACTTGATTTTTTCTCTTCAGTGGTTAATTTTCGTTTTGGGTTGAGCTCCAGTTGGTTTGCTTGAGCTCCTGTTGCCCTGTTGGCTAAGTTTTTAGCCTTTGGAAATGCGTTAACTGTTTTTGGTTGCGTTCTTCCCACCCCTCATGCCTACACGGCTTTGGGACGTCCCAATAGTGAAGAAACATGGAGAGCTGTGTCTGTCAGAGGACGTAAGAGAAAATTGGATTTTTGTAAGAACTTACCGTAAAATCTTTTTCTCTGAGTCCTCTGACAGACGCAGCTCCCGCCCCTCTAATTTTGGGGTGGGTTGTGTCTTCTTTGACTGCTTGCTACGAAACTGATTTTAGAGCACAGTGTGTCTGGGGTAATGTCGTAAGGGACAGCCCCTATAGGCGTGTCTAGTGAAAAGTTTTCACTGCCTAGTCCACTCCTGTGGAGAGGAACAAGAAACATGGAGAGCTGCATCTGTCAGAAGACTCAGAGAAAAAGATTTTACGGTAAGTTCTTAAAAAAATCAAATTTTTTACAAAAATGTGAGGGGTGTAGTCACTTTTGTGAGATACTGTAGGTAAGGACGGGGATTTCCAGTGGCTTTTGATAGTTCTTCTGGCAGCGAACAGGATATGTGCTATTACTATTCTATAAGACTTATGGTAGGCATCCATACCTACGTTGAATAGCCTTATTCTACTGTGTCAATGTAAAGGTCCTTGCTAATTCCGTTTCCCAATTTAGCATATTTGGTTCTTTAGACGTGTTTGGTGTGTTGAATAATGCAGAATAAAATAATGATATGCCACATGTATTTTTTGTAGTTTTACCTTGGAGATAGAGCCAGATCGGTTTAGGAATTTTTATTTTATCCGTACAGCCACTGGTTAAGTGGAAGTGTTGGATTTGATTAATCCAATACACATCTTGGGGTGAGGGATTTTGTCTAATGCTTTCAAAAAAGTTAGTTTCTCTCATCAACCAGTCTTTTACTGAAAAGAATGGAATGAGCCATTCATATGCCTTTACTGGGATTTCTATAGGGTAGAGATCATTATTTGCATGTTGAGTGGAGTAGCATACACCAAGCATCTAATGATGCTGCTGCAGTCGGGTGGGTAGGTTTACACACAGCTGGTGACATGAGAGCTGTGGGGTCCTGGTGCTTCATAATTATTTGTGTATACCTTGTGAGGCGCTTATACAAACAATAATAAACCAAATATTAGACACACATTTTAAATTTGAAATTCATAAAATGTCCATATTAACTTGTGTTTTTCCAGTCACCACATGAATAAAGTGCTGTGTAATCTTCTTAGCAAATAAACCAATAAGTTCTCTTGAATAGTGCTCCACCACCTTAATGTGAATGGGTAACTCACCAGATAGGTACGGCCACCAGGACTCAAATATCTTTGATAAACTTTTCCTAGTATGCCAATACCAGTTTAAGGATCTTCCAATCTATATCTGCCAAAACCATTATGCCAGCTCCCTGGGCTTAATAACAGAAGGTTTAGATCTCACATCTACAACAGGGAATGGTATGCCAGAGGTATTCCCAGAATACAAAATGTGAAGCAGAATAATCGTGCAGTAATATTTTGTTTATAAAAAGTTTTCTTAAAAAAACAATGCATAAAAACTCACATTTTCCAGTGCCTTGGAGCGGCACCCACTAAAAATACAGCACTTTATTCACGTGGTGATTGGAAGAACACAAGTTAATATGGACATTTTATTAATTTAAAATTTGTGTCTAATATATGGCGTATTATTGTTTGTATTAGCGCCTCACAAGGTACACATTTATTGTTTGGTAATCACCGAATTTGACGGCAGCTGTACCTATTCATATATTTGTATTTCATTGGAAGGAGGTGCCATTTTCCAATTATTTTGTTGTACTTATCATTTTTTGTTCGATAGATACCCATCCTTTTTCTTTAGAGTGTACCACCCAATGTTTCAGTTGATCAAGTAAAGAGGCTCTATAAGTCCTCATATGGGGGAGACCAATACCTTCCCTTATTCTATGTTAGTGTTGAAAATGCTATTCTAGATTTGAACTCCATGAATTTTAATTGAATACCCATGCTGTAGACTTGCACTGAGCTATAGGTGCTATAAATCATTCCAAGAATATTCACCCCCCATTTATTTATAATATAAAGGGATTACAATTTACAATATAGTTCAATACAGAAGATAATGGCTTATTTTGTATCAAAACTCTAGATCTATTCGCTATTGGCTTATATATATTATGTGACGCAAGTAGCCTGAGGATGCCAAATTTTTTCTCTACAGGGCTGCTGTCAGTTTTCCTGACGCAAAGACAGAAAGGCAGCAAAGCAGTAAAGGACCCACACACACAGTGTGCTCAAAACTGCATTGATACTTCTTGTTACATGCTGGTGTTGGACATCTGACATTGAGGGCTCATGCACACTAGGCAGAAAAAAAAAAGCCAGAACCGTTGACAGAAAAAAGCGGCAAAAAAAACACGATCATGTAGAGCACACTGTACACATGTTTAGGTGCGTTTAAGCGTGTTTGCATTTATAAGCATTTTTACCCAAGACATTAGAAAAATGTATACTTTAAAATGCTTGCCACACCAAAACACCACTGTTTGCAAATGCTAGCATGCTATTTAGAAACGTGGTATAGATGCTGTAGTTGCACATATTCCTCTGTTACAGGAAGTGGTCAGGAAATTCAAGGGGATTGTACTGTGTGCTGAATAGGAGAAAGCTCATTTGTGTCTCTCCTGTGTCTTTATTGATTCACATTCCCTGGAGATAAACAGACACTGGGAACACAATACAGGAAACACAAACATGGCAAATTAGGACCCAGACAGAAGAAGATCCATCAGTTTCTGTCACTCCATTTTAATGTTACAGCAGTCCTGAATGAAAATGCATCAGAATTGGTAAAGTTTATTTCCAAAAGAGGCTTAAATGCCTGAAAAATGCTAACCAAGCAGAGCGCTGCATTTTCTATATATAATTAAAATAAAAAAACACAGCCTAATTAAAATGCAGAACCTTGTTTTGAAAATAAAGATAGAAATGCTATATCATTCAACCTCCAGACTCCAGAAGTTATACAAAATACAGTGCCTTGCGAAAGTATTCGTCCCCCTTGAACTTTATGACCTTTTGCCACATTTCAGGCTCCAAACATAAAGATATAAAACTGTAATTTTTTGTGAAGAATCAACAACAAGTGGGACACAATCATGAAGTGGAACGAAATTTATTGGATATTTCAAACTTTGTTAACAAATAAAAAACTGAAAAATTGGGCGTGCAAAATTATTCAGCCCCTTTACTTTTAGTGCAGCAAACTCTCTCCAGAAGTTCAGTGAGGATCTCTGAATGATCCAATGTTGACCTAAATGACTAATGATGATAAATAGAATCCACCTGTGTGTAATCAAGTCTCCGTATAAATGCACCTGCACTGTGATAGTCTCAGAGGTCAGTTTAAAGAGCAGAGAGCATAATGAAGAAAGGAACAAGGAACACACCAGGCAGGTCCGAGATACTGTTGTGGAGAAGTTTAAAGCCGGATTTGGATACAAAATGATTTCCCAAGCTTTAAACATCCCAAGGAGCACTGTGCAAGCGATAATATTGAAATGGAAGGAGTATCAGACCTCTGCAAATCTACGAAGACCTGGCCGTCCCTCTAAACTTTCAGCTCATACAAGGAGAAGACTGATCAGAGATGCAGCCAAGAGGCCCATGATCACTCTGGATGAACTGCAGAGATCTACAGCTGAGGTGGGAGACTCTGTCCATAGTACAACACTCAGTCGTATACTGCACAAATCTGGCCTTTATGGAAGAGTGGCAAGAAGAAAGCCATTTCTTAAAGATATCCATAAAAAGTGTTGTTTAAAGTTTGCCACAAGCCAATTGGGAGACACACCAAACATGTGGAAGAAGGTGCTCTGGTCAGATGAAACCAAAATCGAACTTTTTGGCAACAATGCAAAACGTTATGTTTGGCGTAAAAGCAACACCGCTCATCACCCTGAACACACCATCCCCACTGTCAAACATGGTGGTGGCAGCATCATGGTTTGGGCCTGCTTTTCTTCAGCAGGGACAGGGAAGATGGTTAAAATTGATGGGAAGATGGATGGAACCAAATACAGGACCATTCTGGAAGAAAACCTGATGGAGTCTGCAAAAGACCTGAGACTGGGACGGAGATTTGTCTTCCAACAAGACAATGATCCAAAACATAAAGCAAAATCTACAATGGAATTGTTCACAAATAAACATATCCAGGTGTTAGAATGGCCAAGTCAAAGTCCAGACCTGAATCCAATTGAGAATCTGTGGAAAGAACTGAAAACTGCTGTTCACAAACGCTCTACATCCAACCTCACTGAGCTCGAGTTGTTTTGCAAGGAGGAATCGGCAAAAATTTCAGTCTCTCGATGTGCAAAACTGATAGAGACATACCCCAAGCGACTTACAGCTGTAATTGCAGCAAAAGGTGGCGCTACAAAGTATTAACTTAAGGGAGCTGAATAATTTTGCACGCCCAATTTTTCAGTTTTTTATTTGTTAAAAAAGTTTGAAATATCCAATAAATTTCGTTCCACTTCATGATTGTGTCCCACTTGTTGATTCTTCACAAAAAATTACAGTTTTTTATCTTTATGTTTGAAGCCTGAAATGTGGCAAAAGGTTGAAAAGTTCAAGGGGGCCGAATACTTTCGCAAGGCACTGTATATGGCGAAATGTGTCGTTTCCATATACTGTGAGGCATGGCTCTGAAAGGGGGAACTAATGAGAACCAGCAAATTTATGTAAGGTATACAAAAGGTGCTACTGCATACTCCAACACAAACTGCTAATTTTTACTTGTAGCCAAGTTGGAGCTTTGCCCATCCTCCAGCTTCCCACAATACAGTGCACACACCTCAGTAACTATAAGAGAGGCACGTATATTTCAGTGCATTGTTTATGATAGTGATGGATTCCCTTTGTAGGAGAGACAGGAGGTCAGCTGAAAAGGAAAACTAAGCTCAGCTGGTGGTCAAATAAACCATCCACCCATTATTCATTTTTTTATGTCCCAAAATATTCTGTTCATTATGAAGTGAAGGTGTGTGCATTGTTTAGTATAAGAGATTCACAAAATGTATTATGATATCCACCTAGCACACACAGGATCAGTAAAGCTGGCCATAGATGGTTCAACTCTAACCATGTATTGGCAGGCTGAATGTACCCACGTTGAGTAACCCCTTCCCTGCCAGGTTCGTAGGCATTACAGACCTACAGCACGGCTTGCAGCTGGCCACGCACGGACCTCATTTCTTCCTCTCCTATAAGCTCATGGTCACTTCAGTGACAATGAACTTATAACACAATTGTTACAATCCGCTGATCAGAGTTATTAACCTCAAATGTGACGGCCCCCCCCCATGCCGTGGCTTCCCTGTCCCCAGCCTCTTCACCTCCTGCCACTCTCCGTCACCTTAAACTACTCCCCCCCACTCTCCTTTACTATCCCCTTCACCTACCTTCCTGCCCCCCAGCACTGATTCCCCCACCCACACCCAATCTGACCCCTGCAAACCCTATGCCCTGCAGCTACCCTCGTAAACCGGCATCCTTCCTCTACCACTCCTGCCGGTTTCAGGTGCTGCATGGGGCTTAGAGGGGATCCAGATGTGTCCCCTCCATCACTGTGGCCCCCTGGTACCGGCCCCTGATTTTTGCCTCTGGCAAGCTGTCAGCGGCTATTTTCCAATTACTGTTTAGTTTTTCTCCTGGCCAACCCTATCCACCTCCTGTCCTCATTGGCCCCGAGGAGAAGCAGGAAGACCATAGCGAATATTAATTTGCTTTTGTCACAAGTGGGTGTGTTTACTGCACCCTGAGCCCAACCTTTTTAAAGCCAATTAGAGCCACAGGCTCTAATCTTGTGGCTTGCAAAACAAAAAAAACAAGTCCAGCGCCCTGCAGTGGGGCAGCACCCCTGCGCCCCTAGTGGCTCCTAGTAAGACCCCTTTCACATGGAGCAGACTCTGTCAGCAGATCCGCCTGATCTGTCTGCTGATCCCCGCTGAGCAGGCGGGTGACCGGTCCACGTCCGCTCCGTTGATGCAGAGCGGACATAGACACAGTCCACTGTTCTCTATGGGGTGTTCAGATGGAAATGGACCACCTGTCCATTTCCATCCGATCCGATCTGCTAGATGGATGGGGAATGGGATCTTCATATGTCTGTTTTTAGCAAGCAGACTGGATCGGATGCAGGTGGGTGTAAACGAACACGTCCATTTACATAAGCCTCTCCATTAGGAACAATGGGTGGTCCAATTGGACCCGCCTAAAAAAACAGACAGGCAGACCCAATCAGTCTGCTTGTGTGAAAGGGGACTAAGGCCTTGTTCACACAGGGCATACAAAACATACCTTTACAATGATGCACAGGTGTTCCATGCATCTCTGTGCAGGCAGTCCCATTAACCAGTTTCGGACCACCTGCCGCCTTTTTAGTGCGGTAGGGTGGCACGGAAAGGGAAAGTGATGTAGGTCTACGTCGTTCTCCTGAAGGCCGCTAGGGGGCGCATGCGCCCCGATCATCGGCAGGGAAGCCGATGCGGGTGTCAGGCGGCTCAGATTGCTGCCTGACACCCCTGATCTCTCCCCGCTGAGCGAGAAGGAGGTTTGGCTGTTGTAAACACAGCCAACTGTCCTTCTCCCTGCAATGATCACAGAGCTCATGTGATCCTGCTTTATAGGATCGCATGTCTCTGTGATCATTTCACAAGTTCAACCCCCATACAGTTAGAATTACTCCCCTAGGGTCATATTTAACCCCTTGATCACCTATACTGTTAACCCCTTCCCTGCCAGTGTAATTATTACAGCAACAGTGCATATTTTTAGCACTGATTACTGTAATAATGTCACTGGTACCCCCAAAAGTGTCAAAAATGTCAGTTAGGGGTCCGATCTGTCCACCGCAATGTCGCAGTCCCTCAAAAAATCGCAGATCGCCGCCATTACTAGTAAAGAAAAAAAACAAAAAATTACATAAATCTTTCCCGTAGTTAGAAAACGCAATAACTTTTGCGCAAACCAATCAAAATACGCTTATTGCGATTTTTTTTTTTTACCAAAAATATGTAGCAGGAAAAAGAAATGGCCTAAAATGTTAAAAAATTTTGATTTTTTTTTTTTTTTTTTTGAGAATGTCATATAGCAGAATGTGAAAAATATATATTTTCTTTTTTTTCAAAATTGTCGCTTTTTTTTTGTTTATAGCGCAAAAAATAAAAATCGCACAGGTGATCAAATACCAAAAGAAAGCTCTATTTGTGGGAAAAAAGGATGTAAATTTAGTTTGGGTACAGCATCGCACGACCGCGCAATTGTCCCTTAAAGTAACGCAGTGCCGAATCGCAAAATAGGGCCTGGTCATTAAGGGTGCAAATCCTTCCGGTCCAGAAGTGGTTAATGTCATTTGGGATGTGGCAACTGCACAAACAGAGCCATTGCTCCCAATTTGACATCCATGTAGGTCCACGTGCATGTCCCGGAGCTCACACTGTCTGCGTTCGGGGTCATGCACCCATACTGATGTCAGATTGGGAACAGCAGATGTGTGTGCAGCTGTTGCATCTCAATTGACATAAATGGGACTGCGTGTACGGGTGATGCACGGAACACCTGTGCATCCCTGTGCGGGTAAACATGGTCCTCCATGGGCGTCCATTTTAGTATGCCACATGTGAACGATGCTATAGTAGTACCATAATTTAGCAGGAATTTTGTAAGTTATGTTGTGTTTATGTGCACTATTAATGATTTTAGTGTATTTTTAGTGAAAATGGCTATATGATGAGCATTTGCGCAATTATTGTGGGGCCCATAAAATCAGTAGCACTTTTTTTATTTTACAAGTCATGTGCTTTCAGAAAATGTCTGGTTTGAGGGTTTTTTACAAATTTTGGAAGCTGTAAGTGAGAACAGGTAACCTTCCGATTTTTAGAGTAAAACGGAAAGTTTATATCAAATACTTACCGTAATTTTCCTTTCCTGATGGACTCCATGGCAGCCTACGTGTGGGTTAGTCCTGCCTCCTCCTACCTCATAGGACCCCACTCCCATAAATTTCACTCTGCCCCAGAGACCATGTTCCATAAAATAGCCTCCTCCAGCAGATGAGTGGGGACTCCGGCTGCCATGGAGTCCATCAGGAAAGGAAAATTACGGTAAGTATTTGATATAAATTTTCAGTTTTCCTGACAGACTCCACGGCAGCCTACGTGTGGGAAATAACTAGCCAAACACACCAGGGTGGGCAATCTGCTGTTCAAAAGAAATTTAATTTGCACCATCAACTGATAGTATCCGCAAACCAAAATCAACAGATGATAAAGAAGCTGGCTCGACACAATAATGAGCCATGAAAGTATGAATTGAAGACCATGAGGCCGCCTTGCATACAACTTCAGGAGCCACATGACGGAACGCTGCCCAAGAAGTTGACATTCCTCTTGTAGAATGCGCTGTCACAGCCTCCGGGGAAGCCAACCCTTTCTATAGACCCACTGAATGGACTGGACAATCCAAGATGCGATCGTTCTAGACGAAGCACGCAAGCCTTTATTCTTCCCATAGAACAGGACAAACAGATAATCCGTATGGCGGAAATGAGATGTGGCTTCCAGATATAGTTTCAGAATTTGCCCTACATCCAATGGATGAGTCGCAGAGTCAGAGGATCTGAATGTTGGCAAGACAATTTCCTGATTTTCATGAAAAATAGAGGATACTTTGGGATGTGAATCCAACATGGGAATCACAACCACCCGACCCGCGAAAAACGTCAAAAAGGGTTCTTTGCAACCCAAAGCTCCCAGCTCAGAGACCCTTTTTGCTGAGGTGATTGCCACCAGAAACGCTACTATAAGCGACAATTCTTTGATGGAGAGTTGAACCAGGTTATCTCCTCTGAGGTCGGCAAAGAAATCCAGAACAAGTGGAAGATCCCACTTAGGGAATCTAGGCTTCCTTTGAGGTCTGAGCCTAGAGGCTCCTCTGAAAAATTGCCTCACTAGAAGATGCTTTGCCCAGGATGTTCCTGTGAAAGCCGAGATAGCTGACACTTGAACTCGAAGAGAGCTGACTGTTAAAGGCAGATCCAGGCCAGACTGTAGAAAACTCAAAATGTGTTGAACCTTTGGAGCGCCTTGCACATCCATACTCCCGGTGATGTGAGCCATGAACTTCCTCCATATCCTTTTCGTAGACTCTATTTGTTCCAGCTCTTCTTGCATTCAACAGTGTGGAGATAGCTCCACTTGGACATCCTAATGCCTCCAGCCTTTCCCTTTCAAAAACCAGGCCATCAGGTGCAGATGGGCTGGGCAAGGGTGTAGCACCGTTCCCTGAGACAGGAGATCCTGCCTGGAAGGTAGTGGAACTGGCTCACGAAAGCTCAGCTGTAGTAGCATCGGAAACCAGGGCCTGTTCGGCCAATATGGGGCTATCACAAGAGCCTCCACTTCTTCCGACCTGAGTCTCGTCAGGAATCGAAGGAGGGCTGGAACTGGTGGAAAGGCGTAAGCCTTGTGAAACCTCCACTGCTCTGTTAGGGCATCCACCCCGAAAGCTTGTGGGCATTTGAATCTCGTGTAATACTTCTCCAACTTGAAGTTGCACGGGGAAGCGAACAGATCCACTTCCGGAAGGAACCCTAGGGATTTGAGCCAGTGGAACACATCGGCATGCAGACTCCACTCGTTGTTGTCCATGGAGACTCGTGATAGAAAATCTGCCTGGATGTTCTGTGTCCCTGGCAGATAAACCGCAGTGAGGCTGGATAAGTATTTCTGAGCCCAGACCATTATTGGCACGACTTCTCTCAATAAAGAGTGACTGCGAGTTCCCCCTTGTCGCTTTATATACGACACTGCCGTCCTGTTGTCCAGCCTCAGGAGGACAGATGTTCCTACTGTAAGGTGATGAAATGCTTGGAGAGCCTGAAACGCTGTCCGAAGCTCCAGGGTGTTCGAAACTTCCCTGTGTAACCGAGGATTCCATTTGCCCTGGGCTATCTCTGATAGGCAGTGAGCGCCCTGTGTTGCTGGCATCCGTGGTTATCGTGACCCAAGAGATGGGAAGGATAGAATGGCAATTGAGTAGATTCCTCTTCTGCAACCACCACAGGAGACTGTCCCGCATTACTGGGGAAATCCAAATCAGATGATCCAGGTCGCCTGGGCACCATTGGCGAAGAAATCCTGTTTGAAAAGGACGCATCCTCCGTTGAGCCCATTTCACCATAGGTGTCGTGGCCACCATAGTACCTATTATTTTGAGGCCCTGTGAGGCCCGGAGAAGAGATGAAGACATGGCCAGCTGTACTCTGTCTCTGATAATCTGGATTTTCTCTAGAGGCAAGGAGATGGTGCCCTTGACTGTATTGAATTGAGCCCCGAGAAAGATAAGTGCCTGTGTGGGCTCCAACTGGCTCTTTTCCAAGTTTAGCAACCAGCCAAACTGAGAAGAGTCGCCGGACTAGATCTCTGTGAACCATGAGTTGCTCTCGATCTTGCGACAGAAGTAGTAAGTCGTCTAAATAATGGTGAAGATGAACTCCCTTGATTCTGATCAGGGCTACCACAGCCAATAAGAGTTTTGAAAATACTCAAGGAGATGTTGTGAGCCCGAATGGGAGACATGTAAACTGAAGATGGTTTTGATCCACAGCAAACCGCAGGTATTTCTGGAACTCTGTTGCTATAGGCACATAGAAATATGCATCCTTCAAGTCTATTGACACAAGCCAATCTCCTGGCTGAACCGCCTGGCGGATTGTCAAAAGCGTCTCCATTTAGAATTTTTCCTTTTTTATAAAGGAGTTTAGATGTGTGAGGTCTCCAGGAGCCGTTCTTCTTCATTACTAAGAAGAGTGGAGAATAGAGGCCTTGAAACCTTTCTTTGGCTGGTACTGGAACTACTGCGCCTTGAAGTATCAGAGCATCTACGTATACCGAAAGGATTTGCCTTTTTGCTTCCGACTGTGGAAGAGATGTGGGAACAAACTTGAGGATAGGTGGAGTGCAGAACGACCCAAAAATCTTTTATCGAGGCTGCCCAGACGTGTCGAAACCGGAGAAGGCGAGCACCGACCTGATCCGTCTGGACAGGCTCAACATCAAAAGGACTTAGGACTCCGCTACTAGAAGAGGCTCCTTTGGAAGCCTTTTGGTTTGAAGATGGATTTTTCCTCCATGTTTTCCGGAATTCACGACCAGGCCTGTAACTTCGAGCATCCTTCGCTCTATCCGAAGATTGTCTTGACTGTGTCCTTTTCTGACCCAGCAGGCGACAATCCTGCGGGAGGATCCCCGACTTACTGCCCGTGGCCCGCGAAATAGCGCTCTCCAGTTTGTTTCCGAACAAGGAAGACCCTTCGAATGGAATACGGCACCAAGCCTGCTTGGAGGCAGGATCAGCCAGCCAGGGGCGCAGCCATAGAGCCCGTTTAGCTGTCAATGAAGAGAGCATGACCCGGGCCACCAGACGAATAATATCTAGGGAAGCCTCCCCCAGAAAAGAAGCCGCTAGTCTGAGCTCACTCACTGCTGAAGCTCTGACTACTTCTTCTGATACGGACCTTAGATCCGAATCCACCTCTATTGTCCAGGCCTCCATGGCCTTGGACAAAGCCGCAATGGCTAGGGCTGGTTTACAAGCCATTCCAGCAGACACATAAATCTTCTTAAGGTCAGTGTTGATTCTTCTTTCCAGCCCATCTTTAAAAGACACTGTGTCTTCTTCGTGCCTCGCTAATCTCATGAGGGCGGCGTCCACTAGGGGCGCTGACTCCAGGTGTTTCACATCCTCACTCTTTTTTCCTTTGGTCTGTGGAGGGTTAGAACCTCTGTCAGGTTTTTAATGCTGTCTGCCCCCCCCCCCCCCGAGGAGATTCACTCTCTATTTGTCCTGGTCACTAATGTCACTAGGACAGAAAGTGCAGGTACATTCAGTTTTAGTTGTAAACATTCACTACTTCATCCAAAATGGAGGGGAAAAAAGAAGGAAAAAAAAAACTGTTTTGTTTTAGATATACACTATACTACCAAAAGTATTGGGACCCCTGCCTTTACACCCACATGAATTTTAATGGCATCCCAGTCTTTGTCCGTAGGGTTCAATTTTGAGTTGGCCCACTCATTGCAGCTATAACAGCTTCAAAGGTCCATAAAGACATGGATGAGCTGCACGGAGTCCTGACCTCAACCCGAAAGATCACATTTGGAATGAATTAGAGCGCAGACTGTGAGCCAGGCCTTCTCTTCAACATCAGTGCCTAACCTCACAAATGCGTTTCTGAAAGAATAGTCAAACATTCTCATAGATACTCTGTTATAGCTGCAAAGGGCGGGCCAACTCAATATTGAACCCTACGGATTAAGACTGGCATGTCAATAAAGTTCATGTGGGTGTAAAGGCATCCCAATACTTTTGGTAATATAGTGTATGTTAAACCTACACATGATGCATAAGGAGGCGGTTGATCCATCTGTTAGTGATCATTTTCTATTGTTGACAATCATTTACAGGTGAGGTTAGTATTATGGTTGAGCTATAATTGCCTGTGTAGCTTAGGCCTACTGTTTTTTTTTTGTGTTTAATCAGATTAGACACAAATTCATTAAAAGATCAAGTTGTACCTTTTTGGAAACTGGAATGGTGAGAGGTTTGTATATTAACATCTTACTTGTAGTAATGAAAAGCACCCACAGTCACGTCACCCTCAATACTGTATACGAATATACGGCTCAAAAGAAATTTCATACAGGCATTTATTCAGCAAACATTTCCCCTGTGTGGGGGGTAAAGTCTGTTTGTTCTGAGTTTATCTTTTGCTTAAGAATGTGCATTTTATCTTTACATTTGCAGTGCTTTCAGTTGCTTTATTTTAGGTAGCATACAGCAGATTTAATTGTTCTCCAAAGCATTACTCGGCCTCTGTCCAGTCTGGGATATAATCTGCTGTGGGCTGATAAGCTGGTCTTGCTCGTTATAAAACCGCCAACGTTTTGTTATGAGCTACAGCGATGGCCACCTGGGTACATACAGCCAAGGCCATAAATAACTATCAAATAGCAGGACGTAATTTATCATGATTGCTGCAGGTGAGGACAGCTGAACATTGGCGCTTAGCAGGTGAGAGAATCCCCATCAAGCCCAGTAAAAAAAATGCCTATTTAGCCTTAAAATATCACAGTAAAATCCTACTGTCCTCTTAAGATCTCAATGCACCCAAAAATGTAATTTCCATTATAGTGGTGAGTGAAACCACTCACAGGAAGTTAAAATTCAGGAAGCCAGAGTTCCTAACCACTGACCTATAATCCAATTTTATATTACTTTTTCATTGTGTGTGAGTTGGCTGTGGGTGCTGAAACTGGAGGTATCTGGGTAAGGGGCAGAGCTAGGGTGATTCCCATGTCCTCTGTGTGTTATATGTGTAGTAGTTGTGTTGGGTGTTGTATCTGTTCTGGCAGCACAGAGAGGCCAGACTAAATTCAGACGTGTCAGAAGAGGAAACCCCTAGTACAATAGTCTCAGAAAATGGAAGTCTCACTTTCAGTTTAGAACAGCGGTATAGCATGTAGGACACTGACATCAAGGACTGACTGTGCAAGAAAGTAATATATTACATGTAGAGCTACTGTTTAATGTGGTTGTAAACCTCAGACATTAAAGTGGTTGTAAAGGCTCCAGGTTTTTTTTACCTTCATGCATTCTATGTGCAGTAGCCACCCCAGTCCCCCTAATATTTACCTGAGCCCCATTGCAATCCAGCAATGTGCACAATAGCCTCGGCTCTCCCAGGTTTCTTCCTCCTCATTGGCTGAGACAGCAGCAGGAGTCATTGGCTGCTGTCAATCACAGCCAGCAAAGCCAATGAGAAATGAAAGGGAGCCGGGCCAAGCTTTGGCTCTGTGTATGTGTCGGGAGTGAGCCTGCTTGGGTTCCCCCATTTCAAGCTGCTTGCTCTGGGGGCACTCGGCAGGAGAAAGGGTCCAGAAGAATCAGCAGGGGAACCGAGAAGAGGAGCTTCAGGGCTGCTCTGTGCAAAACCATTGCACAGAGCAGGTAAGTGTATCATGTTTGTTATTTAAAAAACAAAAAAAAAACTGCCTTTAATATCACTATAAATATGAACAAAGCACATCCCCGTATACTGTTTATTTCTATCCAGTGCTGAGTGTGATTTTCTTTTTGCTGCCTGGAGATAATTGATGAGGGAAGGAGAGCTCCAGCAACCTGTGATTGGCAGCCATAGCTATGCATGTACAGTGGGGTGGGGGGTGTCCCTCCTCCTCCTCCTCCTTCTCCTCCTCCTCCTCTTCCTCCTCCTCCCTTCCCTTCCAGTCAGCTCTCAGAGCTCTCCTCGCTTTACTCTGTAGTGAGTGACTTTAGATACCCGTCTTCTGCTTTTCAGAGCTGAGAAATCCTGTGTAAATTTTGCACTTTGAATGGATGAAAATAAGGGGGACTGCAAATAAACAGGTACAACTTATAGAGGAGGATTGGTTTCATCTGTGTGCATCACCTGAGGCCAGTCACTGCACTGAGTATTTGTAAGGGTTTTGCAACCACTTAAAGCCTGCCGTTACCTGCGGACAAAACACATTATCCAAGCCCTCGTGCAGCTCTTCTTCACACAAAATTCCAAAGCATATGAAGAGCATAGCCTGATCTGCATTCTACTTTTCTTTTTTTTTTTTAAATAATCTTTATTTAACAAATTCAAAATAACATACAAAGACATAGAACAGCAAAAGAGTACACAAGTGCATTTAGAAAGGACATAGAAAAGGCACAATCGGCATCATGAGCAGTCTGGACACCGTGAATGCAACAAGAACGTCCATAGGGGTCAATCAATCAAGCATTGTGAAGGCGTGTGCCAATATCGGCCAAATAGCAAGTACATTCGAGGACCCCCAGGATGCGCCAAGTCTGTCAGTGCCTCCCAAAAAAGGTCTCCGCAAAGGGAGCCGGAGAGCCCGACGGACATCACGCATATTTCAAACAACAGAACATATTAGTATCCATATTACAGTGTATACAACTGAAGAATTAGCCACTGGCCTCGGAAGAGACAGTGTGAGAGAGATAAGGTCTAGAAAAACAGAAAGACAGCAGAGGGGAAGAGGCAAATAGGAGAGAGAAAACAGGTAGGGAGAAGGAGGTCCGGGTTGGAGGGCGTGGGCCCCAGGCAGGAGAGGATCAGTCAGGAGTCTCAATGCTTAGCTGCTAACAATAGTTGTGCACACATCTGGGATCTCATCAGAGTAAAACATCCACCCCATCCAAGTGTCTTTAAAGCATTCCTCTCTGCCCTGTGATGTGAGAACTCGCCTTTCCACTTCCATCACCAGATTGACCTCCCGTTTCTACTCAGAAAGCGTGGGACAGGTGGAACTTCCCCAATGCCTCGGTATGAGGCACTTGGCGGCATTCAGCAGGAAAGGAACTATACTACGTTTGTAGCGTTTGAGTGAGGAGCGGGTATCATGGAACAAGTACTGAAGGGGAGTGCGAGAAGGAGGAGTAAGAGACAACTTGGTAAGAGTAAGAGACAACACCCAATGATGGACAGCGTCCCAGAAGGGCTGCAGCAGGGGGCACTCCCACCAGATGTGGAGGAAAGTACCCACCTGGCCGCAGCCCCTCCAACAATGGGGGTCCGCGCCCGGAAAAATCCGGGCCAACTTGGCAGGGGTCCTATACCATCAAGCCACGAATTTGTATTCCGACTCCTGTATCCTGGTACTAATGGAGGAAACATGGGTCAGTCGCAGGATGCGAGACAGCTGTGGGGGAGCAAATTCCACCCCCAGCTCTCTCTCCCATTCCTTCATGAAGTAGGGAGGCAAGGAGGAAACCCCACTCAATAGCAATTTGTACATATGTGACAGTAGATGGCGGGATTCCGGGGGGTCAACAAACCACCTCTCGAGGCTAGTAATTGGTCGTGGAGTATTCGGGAGTGTGGCGAAAAAGTCAGTCAGTTGCCTATATCGCCAGTCAGACATCGGAAAGTCGCCGAAGCGGTCGCGCAGAGTCGCTAAGGGTAGCAAAGTGCCCGCAGGAGCGAACTTCCCACAGTACAGTTTGCCATCAGCGCTTCAAGAGCGTGCATTCTACTTTTCTAAACAAAATTACAGTAATCTATATAATTTACAATGGAGTATCCGACAGCAGGCAGTAAATGTTCGCTGAGGTGATCTAGATAACAATCTACAGTTTCTTGTATAACATTGTAATTACGTTGCTGTGTTCAGAAAATGGTAAACACCACTGAATAAACAGATTAATGCAAAATACTACTAAACATTGTTTTATAATGTAACCCATTTTTATTTTAAAGAGTTAACTGCTATTTTATCTCTATGCATAGAGTTTATCTTATTTGTGTGCAGGGTGTCCATTTGATGCAGGTGGAAGCCACTTTAATTCCTTTTCCCACATGCTACTGGAAATGCCCAGGAAAGAGGAAAGAAGTTAAGAGGCCACATCTGGTGAGGCAGGGGTAGCTGGGCAAGTGACCTGCATCCAGGTGAGCGGCTCTCATTGTCAGATCAAGCATGCAGGCAGCCAGGCAGGTGGCATATAACTACTGTGGCGAGCCTCTCTTCAATTACTTTTAGGCCCCTTTCACACATACGGACTGTTCATTTCATCAGTTCAGTCACGTTTTTTTGTCATTCCTTTTTTCCAGTCAACATCAGTTTCTCATACGTTGTCATCCGTTTTTCATCCTTTAGTCATTTGTCATTTAGTAGGTCTGAATCAAGAGCTGCCTCACATGATGCTCTGGGAGACTTTCCTGAACTGCCTAAGCTGTCCATCAACATGATGATGTAGGTGAACTGACTTGCAAGTGTGTACGGGCTTCTCAGAATATATTCAGTTTTCAGTGATAGTTAAATAATGTATATTTCCACTTCTGTATAATATACATGGCACTGTGCCCCTCTTGTGTTATTTCTGTCCTTTTGCTGGAATGCCTGGATTAAAACAACCTTTGGTCTTGGCTTTGAAGAGCTCCAGGCATGGCTGCCTCATCAGCACTGGGGATGGGGCAGAGGTTCAGAGAAGCTTTGGAACCCAGGAAACACCCCAAGGCCACTTTTGATGCCCAAATGCATAGAGTCTTAATTAGACTGGAGTGCTTTAAACGTTTGAGTGCAGAGATAATTCTTCCTTTTTGTACTTCTCTTGCATTGAGAGTTTTCATGACGCACTTGTCAAGGTCATCGATGATTTTTCCAGCCTCCACTTGTCCCTGGAATTGTATAATTTGACTGATGGGGAAATGTGATCCTGCTGACATAAAACAGGGACAAAGGCTCATGGGAAATATAATGCTTGTCAACAGCACAGATTCCTGGGAAAAGCATTACTGTAATAATGTATACTGGAAATGCAACATAGGCAAGACAGGGATGTAGATGTATGCAATAGGGGAATTCTGGAATAAAGATGTGCTTTAGTGTTGCACGATTATTTTGCTTTCAGACTAACTCTGGGGCCATGACCTGTGTATTAAGTGGCTGCAATCCTTATCCTGGCATTCACCTTCTGCAGCTGATTGCCCCACTAGCTACATTACTGTAGTTGACTGGTTGCAGAGCATAGATTCCTTTAACATGAGGCTCTAGTTACAGCCAGAAGCACTGTGTAAAGCCTGATGAATAGTTGATTTTAAAGAAACCAGGTGGGGTTTTGTAATTGTAGCACAGTTAAAATATTTTTAGGATAGCATTAGCAGTTCTTTGATCAACTTGTTGCCAGAAATTAAGTGAATGTCCCACCTGCTGCCTTTAGAAGAATATCTCTGGTGGCCCCTATGCTGCTGAGGAACTAAAAGTCCCATCATGCCTCTGACTCTTGGAGTCATGCTTGTAACTGTCAGCCTTGCAATGCCTCATGGAGCTTGTAGGTCTGCAACAGCTGAAGGGCCACCAGTTTGACACCATGAATTCCAAAATCAATTCACTGTAAAATTGCGTTAATTTGTAAATATGTCTTTACCTCTGATACTCCACTAGGTGGGGCAGGCCAGCTCTGAGCAGAAAGAAGGCAGGACCAGTACCAAGGAACACTTTGGCTGTATTTCACAGGTTTAGGGTCATTCAGAAACTGATGTGGCTAGCAGGGAAGCCAGTTAAACAAGGACAGACATTAGACCCTATCGGCCGCTATACACTGCCCTCCTGTCAGTTTAAATCCAAATTAACCCTGCTGAGTGGAGTGTTTCCCTATTTTCTGCGCTTGCCTTTCTCTTTCTGGAAGTGGTCTTTATTGGATGCTGACAGCTGGAACGTGCTTAGCCTGCCAGCCCTAACGCTCCCCATTGCTGTTGTCACGACTTCCCTGGAGCCGTTAATTGACTTGAAGGAAGGAGCATGTTAAACATTGTAATCTGAGTGCTCGCGGGGTTGGCGTTGGTTGGAGGCGCTCCCTGTCAGGGAAAGCATAATACCTGCTTTCTGGGCTGATTACAGCGCTGTGTGCTATGTTCGGATGGTAATTACAGGGAAGATTCAGGAGCAGAAAAAATCCCCCTATTGTACTGTCTCTTTTCTGTAGCGTCTCCCTTACACCTCGACTGTGATGGCAATAATTAGAAAGTGACAAAATGGAGTCAGGGGACCATTTCAGGCACAGCCCTGTTTAATGATACATAAGCATGTTTCCTTCACTCCCTAGACAGGCCATTATACAGGGAATGATACGCTAATCACTGGGAGGTAGTTGATGAGAGGTGAGCAGTACTGCCCAATACTTGGCAAGTATCCTCAAAAAGCTTTCTGCTTCTGAGTTTTCAGTATCTTTTAATAATTTACATAAATTCCCCATGTCACAATATACCATAAAAATATCAACAGAAAAAAAATCCATCTTTTGTCTTTGAGCTCCAGTCATTGACTTTGCATAAGATTATGCCTTTAGTCTGCTGCATAGAGAGTCGCCCAGTGATCACTGATTAAGTCACAGGATTAAATGCTGTTGCAGGGGATGATCTGAGTTAAACATTTGTGAATGCAGACAAAAAATGTACATGCACCAGGATTAACATGACTATGCCATGTCTGCGCCAGGGAATCCAGAAAGTAGATGCTGACGCTGGATAATGCCTGAACAAAGATGGCTCCAGCCCACTGGAGAGAAAAGCAGACGAAGGCATTGTCTGTGGGAGTACATCTGCAGTGTATTCATTAACCACTTAAGGACCGCCCACTGCAGTTTAACTGCTGCAGGCAGCCCCTCCTGTGCGAACCAACGTAGCCCTACGATGGTCGTGCGCCTGCTGCTAGGGGGCAAGCGCGCAATGCCGCCGGCACGCTCCTGCCCCCACTCGGCAGCAGGGACTCCGATGCATGATTCCCAATATATGATTCTATATAGGATCACAGGTCTCTGTGATCATTTCAAAAGCCCATCCCCCATAGTTAGAATTACTCCCCTAGGCTTACATTTAACCCCTTGATCACCCACTGTGTTAACTCCTTCCCTGCCAGTGTCATTATTACAGTAACAGTGCATATTTTTAGCACTGATTACTGTAGTAATGTCACTGGTCCCCCCAGATGTGTACAAAATGTTAGTTAGGGGTCCGATCTGTCTGTCGCAATGTCGCAGTCCCGCTAAAAATCGCAGATCCCCAGCATTACTAGTAAAATAGTAAAAAAAAAAAAAAAAAACAATAAAAATGACATAAATCTTTCCCCTAGTTTGTAGACGTGATAACTTTTGCGCAAACCAATCAAATAAAAATTATTGTGTTTTTGTTTTATTTTTACCCAAAATATGTAGTAGAAAGCAAACTGTCCTAAAATAAAGAAAAAATTTGATTTTTAAATAAATTTTTTTTGGGGAATGTTATATAGCAGAATGTGAATAAATTTTTATTAATTTTTTTTTTTCAGAATTGTCCCTCGTTTTTTGTTAATAGCGCACAAAAAAAAAAAAATCACAGAGTTCCCCCAAAAGAAAGCTCTATTTGTGGGGAAAAAAGGACATCAATTGTATTTGGGTACAGCGTTGCACGACCGCGCAATTTTCCATTAAATTAATGCAGTGCTGAATCTCAAAAAATGGCCTGGTCATTAAGGGGCAAATCCTTCTGGTCCAGAAGTGGTTAATGGCATCCCAGAAACAGGAAAAAAAAATGCACAAAGTATGATGCTCAAAAAGGTGCTTGAGCAACTTTGCCATGTTTTGGTGGGTATGCAGTCCATTCAAATGATGGGCTGTCCTATGCATGTGGTGCAAAAATCTGCGCATATTTGTGGCGCAATTTTGCACTTGTTCATGAAACGCTGATGTGTTTCAGTGTAGATAATTTCCTATATCCCTGTAATTTGTGCTCACTAAGATGCACATCGAAGAGTCTTTATAAAAGATCAATACTCCCCGCTGACACCACCAATTGTGGAAGAGAGTTTTTACAGCCTTATCGCCCAGACAGTGAATAATCCCCACGCAGCTTAAGGTTAAACCGCTTTTCCAATCTCATTGTGTGACCCCGTGTCCTCTTACACTCCCCGAGACTGAAAGGTTTTTTTCCTACGCTGGGATCACCATTGAGGAGTTTATAAACCACTATCATATCTCCTCTAAAGTGTCTCTTCTCCAGGGAGAATACATTTAGTACTTGTAGTCGTTCCTCGTAATTGGAGTCCTCCAGTCCCCTTATTCATTTTTTTTCCCTTCTCTGGAATCTCTCCAGCTCCAGCACATCCTTCCTGAGGACTGGTGACCAGAACTGGATAGAATACTCTAGATAGCTGTGGCCGAACCAGAGTTTTATGACAGGATTTTGGAGTTTAGTGGCAGGATGATAGTTTTATCTCTGGAGTAAGTTCCCTTTTTTATGCAAGCTAATAATCTGCTGGCTTTGCTTGCTGCAGCTTGACATTGCATGCTATTGCTCAGTCTGTCTTCAAATAGGAACCCCCATCCTTGATTCCCCCAGAGGTTCTACCCCTAATGAGAAGTTTGTGTTTAATATTTTTAGCCCCTAAATGCAACACTTTACATTTCTCAGCAACCTCATTTGCCATATAGTTGCCCACCCTATTATTTTATTCAGGTCTTTCTGTAACATTTCTATATCCTGATGTGAAGTTATTGCCCTGCCTATTTTTGTGTCATTCACAAAAAACGAGAATGAGCTATTTATACCAACCTCTATATCACTTATGAATAAAGTAAACAGAGTTGGTCCCAAGACAGAGCCTTGGGGTACCCAACTTACCACTCCAGACCAGTCTGAGTACACGTTCTTTATGACCACCCTTTGGACATGCCCCTGTAAGCAGTTTTCTATCCAAGAACCATCCCTATGGTCCATGCCTACAGACCTCAGTTTGTAGATTAGGCCTTTTATGGGGAACTGTATTGAATGCTTTTGCAAAATCCAGATACACCACATCCACAGGCCTTCCCCTATCTAGATGGCAGCTCACCATCTCATAGAATGTTAACAGATTATACCGGCATGAATGATCCTTCGTAAACTCATGCTGATCAATGCTAATGATACTGTTTCCATCAGCAAATTCTTGGATGTATCATCCTCTCCAATAGTTTACATACTGTTGATGTTATGCTGACTGGCCTGTAGTTTACAGGTATATGACTCTGCCCTTTTATGAATCTTGATACCACATGGGCTTTCCTCCACTCAGCTGGTACCATTCCTGTCAATACAGTGCCTTGCGAAAGTATTCGGCCCCCCTTGAACTTTTCGACCTTTTGCCACATTTCAGGCTTCAAACATAAAGATCTAAAACTGTAATTTTTTGTGAAGAATCAACAACAAGTGGGACACAATCATGAAGTGGAAAAAAATTGATTGGATATTTCAAACTTTTTTAACAAATAAAAAACTGAAAAACTGGGCGTGCAAAATTATTCAGCCCCCTTAAGTTAATACTTTGTAGCACCACGTTTTGCTGCGATTACAGCTGTAAGTCACTTGGGGTATGTCTCTATCAGTTTTGCACATCGAGAGACTGAAATTTTTGCCGATTCCTCCTTGCAAAACAGCTCGAGCTCAGTGAGGTTGAATGGACAGCGTTTGTGAACAGCAGTTTTCAGTTCTTTCCACAGATTCTCGATTGGATTTAGGTCTGGACTTTGACTTGGCCGTTCTAACACCTGGATATGTTTGTGAACCATTCCATTGTAGATTTTGCTTTATGTTTTGGATCATTGTCTTGTTGGAAGACAAATCTCCATCCCAGTCTCAGGCCTTTTGCAGACTCCATCAGGTTTTCTTCCAGAATGGTCCTGTATTTGGCTCCATCCATCTTCCCATCAATTTTAACCATCTTCTCTGTCCCTGCTGAAGAAAATCAGGCCCAAACGATGATGCTGCCACCACCATGTTTGACAGTGGGGATGGTGTGTTCAGGGTGATGAGCTGTGTTGCTTTTACGCCAAACATAACATTTTGCATTGTTGCCAAAAAGTTCAATTTTGGTTTCATCTGACCAGAGCACCTTCTTCCACATGTTTGGTGTGTCTCCTAGGTGGCTTGTGGCAAACTTTAAACAACACTTTTTATGGATATCTTTAAGAAATGGCTTTCTTCTTGCCACTCTTCCATAAAGGCCAGATTTGTGCAGTATACGACTGATTGTTGTCCTATGGACAGAGTCTCCCACCTCTGCTGTAGATCTCTGCAGTTCATCCAGAGTGATCATGGGCCTCTTGGCTTCATCTCTGATCAGTCTTCTCCTTGTATGAGCTGAAAGTTTAGAGGGACGGCCAGGTCTTCGTAGATTTGCAGAGGTCTGATACTCCTTCCATTTCAATATTATCGCTTGCACAGTGCTCCTTGGGATGTTTAAAGCTTGGGAAATCTTTTTGTATCCAAATCCGGCTTTAAACTTCTCCAGTATATCGGACCTGCGGTGTGTTCCTTGTTCTTCATGATGCTCTCTGCGCTTTAAACGGACCTCTGAGACTATCACAGTGCAGGTGCATTTATACAGAGACTTGATTACACACAGGTGGATTCTATTTATCATCATTAGTCATTTAGGTCAACATTGGATCATTCAGAGATCCTCACTGAACTTCTGGAGAGAGTTTGCTGCACTGAAAGTAAAGGGGCTGAATAATTTTGCACGCCCAATTTTTCAGTTTTTTATTTGTTAACAAAGTTTGAAATATCCAATAAATTTCGTTTCCACTTCATGATTGTGTCCCACTTGTTGTTGATTCTTCACAAAAAATTACAGTTTTATATCTTTATGTTTGAAGCCTGAAATGTGGCAAAAGGTCGCAAAGTTCAAGGGGGCCGAATAATTTTGCAAGGCACTGTATGTTCATAAAGATTAGGAATAATGGTATAGCTATAACCTGACTTTTTTGAGGACTCTCGGGTGTAAGCCAACCGGTTCTGGTGATTTATTTGTGTCAAACTTTTTTATTCTTTTCTGGTCTCCAGCCTCTTTTAGCTACAAGGGTACGTCCTGCAACATGCTGCTAACAATACAGTAATAGTCATACCTCCCAATTGTCCTGGATTTGGCAGGACTTTCCCGCATTTCAAGCTTTGTCCCGCGGTCCTGTTGTACAGGGACTATGTCCCGCATTACCCCATTGCTGACAGCCTAGCAGCATATGTAGCAGTGCGAATATCCATTCAGCATAGCAAGGGATTGGTGGGCAAGCCAGAAGCCTGGGCGTAAGGCCGCAATGAGATTGAGAGTGAGTGGAGCTGTCAAATCGAAGCTCTGATGTTGGGGATGGGCGGGGCTTCGCCACTTTGCCCTATGCACAGACAAAACAGACAGATTTTATACATTGCTGGCTAAGGAAGAGGGTGGCAGGGGACAGGACCAACTACTGCATGTGCACCTACAGCTGTGTATATTTCAGGTTGAATACAGTGGGGATCGAAAGTTTGGGCACCCCAGGTAAAAATTTGTATTAATGTGCATAAAGAAGCCAAGGAAAGATGGAAAAATCTCCAAAAGGCATCACATTACAGATTAGACATTCTTATATGTCAACAAAAGTTAGATTTTATTTCCATCATTTACACTTTCAAAATAACAGAAAACAAAAAAATGGTGTCTGCAAAAGTTTGGGCACCCTGCAGAGTTAATATCTTGTACTGCCCCCTTTGGCAAGTATCACAGCTTGTAAACGCTTTTTGTAGCCAGCCAAGAGTCTTTCAATTCTTGTTTGAGGTATCTTTGCCCATTCTTTCTTACAAAAGTCTTCCAGTTCTTTGAGATTTCTGGGCTGTCTGTCCCGCACTGCTCTTTTAAGGTCTATCCATAGATTTTTAATTATGTTGAGGTCAGGAGATTGTGAAGGCCACGGCAAAACCTTCAGTTTACGCCTCTTGATGTAATCCCCCGTGGATTTCGAGCTGTGTTTAGGATCATTATCCATTTGTAGAAGCCATCCTCTCTTTAACTTCAGCTTTTTCACAGATGGCATCAAGTTACCATCCACAGTTTGCTGAAATTTTATTGAATCAATTTTTTTCTTCCACTCGTGAGATGTTCCCTATGCCACTGGCTGCAATACAACCCCAAAGCATGATTGATCCACCCCCCCCCCCCCCCCCATGCTTAACAGTTGGACAGAGGTTCTTTTCATTCAATTCTGTGCCCCTTCTTCTCCAAACGTACCTTTTGCTCATTCCGGCCAAAAAGTTCAATTTTAACCTCATCGGTCCACAAAACTTGTTTCCAAAATGCATCAGGCTTGTCTATATGTTCATTTGCAAAGTTCAAACGCTGATTTTTGTGGTGAGGTCGTAGAAGAGGTTTTCTTCTGGTGACTCTTCCATGAAGACCATATTTGTACAAGTATCTCTTTATAGTGGAATAGTGTACCACAACTCCAGTGTCTGCCAGATCTTTCTGGAGGGATCGTGCAGTCAAACGTGGGTTTTGAATTGTTTTTCTCACAATCCTGCGAGCTGTTTTGTCTGATATTTTTCTTGGTCTTCCAGATCTTGCTTTAACTTCCACTGTTCCTGATGACTGCCATTTCTTAATTACATTCCGAACAGAGAATATTGACATCTGAAAACGCTTTGCTATCTTCTTATAGCCTTCTCCAGCTTTGTGAGTGTCAACTATTTTCAGTTTCAGTTTGCTAGACAACTGCTTAGAAGATCCCATGGTGCTGATTGTTGGGGCAAGGTCAGATGAGTCTGGGCATTTAAAACCTTTGAGATTGACATCACCTGGTCTTCCCAGAAGATGATTGAGAACAATCCATGACACTGGCAGTTCTCAGCCTTGCAAAGGGGGCAGTGCATGCTATAAATTCTGCAGGGTGCCCAAACTTTTGCAGACGCCATTTTTTTGTTTTCTGTAATTTTTAAAGTGTCAATGATGGAAAAAAAATATAACTTTTGTTGACATATAAGAATGTCTAATCTGTAATTTAATGCCTTTTGGAGATTTTTCCATCTTTCCTTGGCTTCTTTATGCACATTAATACAAATTTTTACCTGGGGTGCCCAAACTTTCGATCCCCACTGTATACACAGCTGTGGGTGCACATGCAGTAGTTACAATTGGTCCTGCCACCTTCTTCCAACAATGTATAAAGGCAGGCTGTTTTATCAATGCACAGGACAAAGGGGCGGAGCCCCGCATATCAGCCCTGCCCTTACCGACATTAGAGATTCAATTTGACAGCTCCATTCACTGTCATTGCGGCCGTACGCCCACCAGCTTGCACACCAATCCGTGGCTGTGCTGGATGGATGTTCACACTACTGCATATCCTGCTATTCTGTACTCATTTGTTATCCATCTGATGCTGCCATTCTTGCCTCAGCTCCTGTATGTTGCTAATCAAGATTTTTGAAGATAATTGTTTAATTGGTGCCTTTGCAGTTTAAGTCCTGAACCTTTCACACCCCTGAAACTTGCACTCTGTACTAACCAACTCCTGAACCTTGCACTCTGTACAGCGCACTCCTTAACCTTGCACCCTGTACGAATTGCTTTTCTGAACCTTGCACCCTGTACAAAACGCACTTCTGAACCTTGCACCCTGTACGAAATGCACTCCTGAACCTTGCACCCTGTACGAAATCCACTCCTGAACCTTGCACCCTGTACGAAACGCACTCCTGGACCCTGCACTCTGTACAAAATGCACTCCTGAACCTTGCACCTTGTATGTAACTCATTCCTGAACCTTGCACTCTGTATGAAATGTACCCCTGAACCTTGCACTCTGTATAAAACGCACTCCTGAACCTTGCACCTTGTACGTAACGCATTCCTGAACCTTGCACTCTGTATGAAATGTACCCCTGAACCTTTCACTCTGTACAAAACGCACTCCTGAACTTGCACTATGTACGAAATGCACTCCTGAATCCTTTCACACTTAGCGTACCACACTCTTCCACAGTTTGTGCAAAACCATTTGTAATGCAAGCTTTTTATTCTTTTTTTTTTAAATTATTGTACTGGGGTTTGTGTCCATGAGACTCCAGCTTGTGGTACAGCAATCAAAGCTTTTTTTTTTTTAACGTACATGGAAGCGTGTTTTTCTTAACCACGCCCCTTTAGTCCCTCCCACTCTTAAGCTTTTTGCCAGACCCATTTTGCCACACTATGCGTGCCGCAGGTCACTTCCTCCCTCAAGTGTCCCTCATTCTGAAGTTCAAAAGTTGGGAGGTATGATATACGCCTCCTTTTCCTATGTAAAAACGGAGGAGAAGAAAGCATTTAGTACAATTGCCTTCTCTGTGTCATCTGTAACCATCCTCCCTTCATCGTCTTTTATGTGGGCAATGTGCTGTGACCTGGCTTTTTTACTAGTCATAATTCTAAAAAATTTCTTGTGATTTTTTATTTTTTTACTCTCCTTATGTGGCTGTCATAGTCCTTTTTTAGCCGCCCTGATTGCGTTCTTACACTTCTTATTGCATTCTTTGTAGTGTTGAAATGCTGACGATGACCCATCCCCTGTATATTTTTTAAAGGCCATTTTTTTCTCTTTAACCGGTTGCCGACCGCCGCACGACTATATACTGTGGCGGTCAGCCCCGGCCAGGCAGAGTGACGTATCGGTACGTCACTCGCCTGTCACTGACTTGCGAGCCTATCGCGGGCGGGCGCGCGCCCGCCGAGGCGCGCGCCCGCCGCGGCTCGTTCACAGGCAAGTCAGTGCGTGTGACCGGCGGACTCGATGTCCGCCAGTCACACTGCGATCGCTCCTGTGAAGGGAGAAAGACAGAGCAGCTTGTGTAAACAAGCTGCCTGTCAGTTCTCCCTGTGTAAAAGTGAAGATCTGTCCGTTCTACTATGTAGAACGGTTGATCTTTGCTTTTACACCAATAGGAATGTCCCTACACAGTTAGAATCACGCCCCTAGGACACACTTAACCCCTCCCTGTCCAATAAAGTTAACCCCTTCCCTGCCAGTGTCATTTTTGCAGTAACAGTGCATATGTATAGCACTGATTACTGCAGTAATGTCACTGGTAACCCCAAAAGTGTCAAAAATGTCAGTCAAGGGTCCGATCTGTCCGCCGCAATGTCGCAGTACCGGAAAAAAAATCGCAGATCGCCGCCATTACGCGTTAAAAAAAAAAAAAACAAAAATGACAAAAATCTTTCCCTTTGTTAGTAAACGCGATAACTTTTGCGCAAACCAATCAAAATACGCTTTTTGCGATTTTTTTTTACCAAACATAGGTAGCATAAAACAAATTGGCCGAAAAATGTTAAAAAATTTTGATTTTTACTTTTTTTTTTGGGGAATTTCATATAAAAAAATGTGAAAAATATTGTTATTTTTGCAAAATTTACGCTCTTTTTTTGTTTATAGCGCGTGATCAAAAAATCGCACAGGTGATCAAATACCACCAAAAGAAAGCTCTGTTTGTGGGAAAAAAAGGACATCAAATTCGTTTAGGTACAGCGTCGCACGACGCGGAATTGTCCGTTAAAGTCACGCAGTAAAAAAGCGCAAAAAAACCCCTGGTCCTTTAGCAGCCAAATCCTCCGGGGCTTAAGTGGTTAATAAAACTTTATACTTTATGGTTTGGCCACCCAGGTTTAACCTTCACTCTTCTATATTTATTAATCATTGGAATGCACTGTGTGTTATCTGTTTAATATGTTCCTAAAGCATTCCCATTTTCCTTCCATGTTTAATATATCTGGGATTTGGTCCCAACTGATGTCTTGTAGTATTGAGTGCAGTTCAGAAAAGTTTTGCTTGTTTCAACGTTAGTGTTCTTGCACTACCCTTGTGCCTCTTTTTCCTATGACTTACGCTAAATGTGATCATCCTGTGATTGCCAGATCCCATGTGGTCCCATATTTCCACATCTGTGATCAGATTTGAATTGTTTGTAATGAATAGATCTAGTAATGCATTCTTTCTAGTTGGGGAATCCACCAATTGGGACATGAAGTTGTCCTGTAAGACATTTAGGAAATGACAGGCCTTTAATGAGTGAGCTGTCCCCTCTGCCCAGTCAATATCGTGATAGTTAAAGTCCCCCATTATGATGACATTTCCCTGCCTCGCTGCCATTTTATAACAGTGATAGGATGTCTAGCTCCTCCTCCTCCATCAGGTTTGTGGGCCTGTAACCTACCCCCACTATTAATTTCCCAATTGTCTTTGAAGTTCCACCCACATGGATTCCACCTCCCCCTTTACCCATTTACAATGTCATTCCTCTCTTCCACCCGTAAATCACTCTTGATATATAGAAACGCCCCTCCCCCTCTCCTACCCTCCTTGTCCTTCCAATACAAGGAATACCCCTAAATATCTGCCACCCAGTTGTGTGAACTTTCAAACCAGGTTTCTGTTATCCCACAAAGGCGTAATCCTCCTCATACAAAAGCAGCTCCAATTCCTCAATTTTGTTAGCTAGGCTCCTGGCATTTGTACATACGCCTCTCAGTAGTTTACGGGTGCATGTTATTTTCTCCCTATGTTTTCTCAGGCTACGTTTTGACTTGTCAACTCATTCACCCTGGGATTAGATGTTATGGATATATTATCACTAGAGCCTCCACTATTACCGGCTGTTCTTTGCTTACTGCTACCTATTGCTTCCTCTGAACCCTCCCACCAAACTAGTTTAAAAGCCCCTCCAACTTCTTGGCCATCTTTTTCACAACAGAGCTGCACCCTCCCCATTAAAGTGCAGCCTGTCCCTAATAAAGAGCTAGTAATCACCTAAAAAGTTAGCCCAGTTCTCCAGGAACCCAAAACCCTCTTTGCTGCCTCTCTGGTGTGGCTTGAGTTACATGTAGTATTTCTGAGAATACCACCTTGGAGGCCCTTCTCTTAAATCTATTCACTAAGTCCCTGAAATTATTTTTTAGGACTTTCCACCTTCCTCTTACTTTGACGTTGGTACCAACATGTACCATGACAGCTGGGTCCTCCCCAGCCCCACGCAATAATCTGTCTATCCGATCCGCAATATGCTGAACCTGAGCGCCCGGTAAACAACATACTGTTTGGCAATCACGCACTTTGTGACAGATTTCCCTCTCTGCCCTTCTAATAATTGAGTCCCCTTACGATTACGCTTACATACTGCAAGTTAGGTACACTTTAAGGTAAGAATTGTTTCAAAATCTAAAAAAACACTTTGTACAAAGGTCCTGATTTTATTAGTACAAATTAATTTTAGCTAAGAGCATTTCGTGTTATAGCTTGAAAGTGTTTTGGGGAAAAAACAAACATAACACTGCCACTAGGACTATGACCATCCTAGGGATAAGATGTAGCCTGGGGTTACACAGACAATTTATAATCTTAGTGACTGAAAAAATCTCCTTGTAAAGAAAATGTTCTTTTGGGCTACTGCAAGAAACTTTTGGGTGCTTTGTTAGATTAGTTTCATTAGATCTATCTCATGGGGTATACTTGAATGGGAAAAATCACTCCAGAATCTCCTAAATGTTTAAGGATGAATTCCTGTTCACTTTCAAGTCAATGGAGTTGAAGAGAACAGATTATTGTGTAATAGTTTCTGCTACAAGAATAAATTGTACTATTATGCGATCATGGGGGATCATTTGTGATTCTGAAAATCTCTTTTGTAGCAGCTCCAATTAAAGGAATGTTCAACAAAGTGATCCATGTCATGAGATTTAGTAGCACAATTGAGTGACTGAAAATTATTAATGAAACCTTAGGCTTGGGTTAGTGGGAGAGTTTGGGGTTAAGGTTATTGCTTATGAAGGGTGTATTCAAGGCATAGATGTAGGATTCAAATTCGGGCTGAGGATTAGAATATGAGTTTAAGGGCATTTACTTTGTTTTAGATGATCAGGTCTGATGAAAGCATCAGGTAGGCCACAAATATCACACCTATATACACTACTGTGCAAAAGCTTTAGGCTGGTGTGCAAAAATGCCGTAAATTAAGAATGATTTCAGAATAATTTAGTGTTAGTAGTTCATTTTTAGCAGTTCACAAAATGGAAAGTACATGAACAGAAGAGAAATCCAAATCAAATCAATATTTGGTGTGACTACCATTTGCCTTCCAAACAGCGTCAATTCTTCTAGGTACACTTTCACACAGTTTTTGAAATAACTTGGCAGATAGGTTGTTTCAAACATCTTGGAGAACGAACCACAGATCTTCTGTGGATATAGAGTGCCTCAAATCCTTCTGTCATATATTTCTAGACAGACTCAGTGATGTTGAGATCAGAGCTCTGTGGGGGCCAAACCATCACTTCCAGGACTCTGTGTTCTTTACGCTGAAGATAGTTCCTAATGACATTGGCTGTATGTTTGGGATCATTGTTCTGCTGCAGAATACAATTAGGGTCAATCACATGCCTCCCTGATTGTATGGCATGATGGATAAGTATCTGTCTGTATTTCTCAGCCCAAAACTTGAAAGGAACCTCCACCATGCTTCACTGTTGCCTGCAGGCACTCATTATTGTACCGCTCACCAGCACTTCCACACCTTCTGCTACAGCCAAACATTTCAGAGAGTGACTCTTCAGTCCAGAACACCGGCTGCCATTTTTCTGCACCCCAGTTCCTATGTTTTTATGCATAGTTTAGTCGCTCAGCCTTGTTTCCACGTCAGAGGTATGGCTTTTTGGCCACAAAATTTCCACGAAGATCACTTCTGGCCAAGCTTTTTTTGGACAGTAGATGGGTGTACCTTGCTCCTGATGGTTTCCTCCAGTTCTGTGCTCATGGCACTGCTTTACACCTTAGGATATGGAAAAGAAGTAAGCATTTTGTGTCTTTTATCTGCTGCATTGTTTTCTTGGCCAACCGCTGCATCTACGGTCCTCAACGTTGGCTGTTTCTTTGTACTTTGAGCTTGAACAGCACATCTTGAAACCCCAGTCTGCTTTGAAATCTTTGCCTGCGAGAGACCTTGCTGATGAAGTATAACTGGCTTGTGTCCTTATGCTGTGCTCATTCTTGCCATGGTGTATGACCTGTGACATCTAAAGGATAACTGTGACATATATGGCCATCATCCGTAGTATATCCAAGTAAAAAATAAATATCGGACTGTGCAGGCCAGAGAGAGGATCGTACACAATTGATAAAATATAAACGTTTTATTTGTATCCGGTTTGAAAGAAAATTGATTGAATAGGTGCTAAAGCATCTATATATCTAAAAAAAAAAAGAAAAAAAAACATAGAATATTAGCATGTGGGATTGGAACCAATTGTTTAGCACTATGAGTATTGGGTCTTCCAATGCCAACGCTTTTTGCCAATTGCTTCCTCAGGGCTGTAAAGATCACATAGTACTCATCTATGGGGCGAGACAACAACATTTGCAACCATATACAGGTAACAATATTCTTATTTTATTTCATGCAGATCATATGCTAAGACTGATGTTAGACACAGACTCAACCCACCTCTGATGACAAATACACATGCACATACTCTCCCTGGGTGGGAGCCGGGACCACAAGAAGAGACCTCCGATAAGGGACAACCATCCTATAATATTATAGAATAATTATCTATTTGTTATGTAGTTTAACATATGGATATGTAGTTCTATTGACAAAAAAGGGGGGCACTTACTATAT
The DNA here is from genome assembly GCF_965119305.1 of Pelophylax lessonae. Classification (NCBI taxonomy): domain Eukaryota; kingdom Metazoa; phylum Chordata; class Amphibia; order Anura; family Ranidae; genus Pelophylax; species Pelophylax lessonae. The sequence goes on from NC_138774.1 coordinate 188,595,016, forward strand.
AGCAACTCTCGCATATGGCCATCCCTTTAATTAGATTCCAAGGCAATGCAATTATTTTGTGGATTTTATCCAAATAGAAAGAGAGGCTCCCCTGTTACAGGTAAGTGTAAGCTCCTAGAATGATTACCCAGAGAGGACCTTGGAATTGTATAACAAGGATTTATATACAATTAATTTAGCACCATGAAATATGTCCTGTGCTCAAAGCATCAAAAATTACCTTTTTAGATTCTGTCTGGATACACCCACATGCTGAAATGAAGCTTCACAAACTTCAGAGCAAAAAGCTGAGTGGTCTCATCGCCATGGCCCCTAGAGGGTACGTCAGTGTCGATATCCACCAGCCAATTTTTCACATAGGGTCACTGCATGCAGGCTCAGCTATGTGCACACTACAAAATGGAATAGATAATAGTGTAAGGCTGCTTATCTAAAGTCCATTAGGATAGCATACTGTGAGTATATCTTTAAATCCTACCTTCTCCTTTAAGATTGTTGTGCTTGGTTGTCCCCAGTCTGAGAGCGAATATCGCTTGATCTCCTTCATAGCTCCCTCTGCCTAAAGATTGGCGTCCACGTGGACGCCTAACGTAGCCGCGTCTCTCAGCTGGGAGAACGCCCATGCCGCGCCACCTCCATGCGCCGACACATATTGCGTCATTGCCGGGAGTGCCGCGCAGAGTGGTCAGCATCATCGGACAGTGGGGGCAGCGGCTGCATACCTGAACACACAGCCCACGTCATTGATCAAATAATCAAATGACGCAGGGTGGAGCTCCAGGTGCCAACCCGCCTCCACATAGGCCACATCCCTTGTGGGGATATGTTGCCTACCTCCAACAATGCCGACCAAATGCCCACACTGCAGGAATGCCGGTGCATGCGCAGCCGCCACCAGGTGTCCTGTATGTCTCTGAAAAAAGTCTTTACAGGAATGTTACTGACATTGGATACATATAATGAACAAAATACAAAAAAAAAATACATCATAACAAACATTATGTATTAAGTACCAAGCATTAATACTCAATACATATCTCATTGGGGAGAAGAGTTAACTCAATGGGTGCCTGAAGCATACCTAACTCATCTAATAATGTCTTTTACATTTTTGGTTGCTGTGGACTAGGTTCCTGTTCAATCTACCATGGCTTACAGAAAAGGTTTGTAGCTAAGCATACCATTCAGGCCGAGGGGGATAGGTGGCTCTAATGTCATATATCCATCGGGATTCTTAACATTTTTTGTCTAAATTCCCCCCTCTTGGGTTCTCGGGGACCATTTCAAGTACTGCGCATTTGATGAAAAATTCATCAAAGTAATGCCTACAGCCTACGTGTCCCCCCAATTGGGGTGTTTATTTGGCCATTTCTGATCTATGAAATATGATCAGAAATTATTTTCCTTAAGACAGTAAGACAATAAGGGCCTTATTGTCTTACCCACATAGAATGCATAACATAATGTATACCACTCCCCTCATCTGGCAAGTGATATGTAGTTTGACCGGCATGATTCTGCCATTTGGTAACCTAAAGGATGAACTTTCTAGGACCCAAGGGCAAAAATCACATCTGCCACATTTGAATAATCCCACATGTCCATCATTGTTCATTTTTAGTCTACTATAATGGCTGCTGACCATCTGGTCACGCAGTGAAGTAGATTGTCTATATACAATCTCAGGCATATTGCCCAAATATTTGAGTATGGGGTCACTGGTCAAAAGACTCAATTTTTTTTCCAGTATTTTTCTCATTTGGACATGTTGGTTAGAATATGTCATGATCGTTCTAAATTTTCCAGCTTTCCTAATTTTATTAAATAGAAGCTCATGTCATGTCTGTGAGTTTGCTTTATTAAAGGCTTTCTGCAGTGTAGTTTTAGTATAGCCTCTAGTAAATAAGCGGTTACCTAATTTATTAGCTTCACTTTTGAACATTTCTTCATCAGAGCATTTACGTTTTAGCCTTAAATATTGAGAAAATGGAATACTATTAATTAGTGCTCATGGATGGGCCCTTTCGGCGTTAAACATTGTATTACCTGCTGTTGGTTTTCTGTAAAGAGTGGTACCAATCTGTACATCTTGTTGTATGATAAGTAGTGTCCAAAAAAAAACAATTTTCTTATCACTGTATGACATTGTAAACTTCAAATTTAATGAATTATTGTTAAGCTTATTAAAAAATTGTTGAAATTCATGTATTGATCCAGACCACAGGATGAAGACATAATCGATGTACCTGAACCATCCAAGGATGTGTGCCAGGTACATCGAGAAGCCCTCATCTGCGAACAGTTCACGCTCCCATCCCCCCATGTGCCCATAGCCACCCCCTGAACCTGGAGGAAATGGGAGCCGTTGAACGTAAACACATTGTGCTTCAAAATATGAGCCAAAACATCAAGAACGAACTTATTGTACAAACCCAATTCCAAAAAAGTTGGAAAACTGTATAAATTGTGAGTAAAAAAGGAATGGACTAATTTTCAAATCTCATAAACTTATATGTTATTCACAATATAATATAGATAACATATCAAATGTTGAAAGTGAGGCATTTTGAAATGTCATGCCAAATATTGGCTCATTTTGGATTTCATGAGAGCTACACATTCCAAAAATGTTGGGACAGGTAGCAATAAAGGTAAATGTACATATAAGGAACAGCTGGAAGACCAATTTGCAACTTATTAGGTCAATTGGCAACATGATTGGGTATAAAAAGAGCCTCTCAGGGTCTCTTTTTTCAATACCCCAAATGCTGCCGCGAAAAATAGTGGTGCAATATCAGAAAGGAGTTTCTCAGAGAAAAATTGCAAAGAGTTTGAAGTTATCATCACCTACAGTGCATAATATCATACAAAGATTCAGAGAATCTAGAACAATCTCTGTGCGTAAGGGTCAAGGCCGGAAAACCATGCTGGATGCCTGTGATTTTTAGGCACTGCATCACATAAAGGAATGCTACTGTAATGGAAATCACAACATGGGCTCAGGAATACTTACAGAAAACATTGTTGGTGAATACAATCCACCGTGCCATTCGCCATTGCCGGCTAAAACCTCTATAGGCCAAAAAAGAAGTCATATCTAAACATAATCCAGAAGCGCGGGCGTTTTCTCTGGGCCAAGGCTCATTTAAAATGGACTGTGGCAAAGTTGAAAACTGTTCTGTGGTCAGACAAATCAAAATTTGAAGTTCTTTTTGGAAAACTGGGACGCCGTGTCATCCGGACTAAAGAGGACAAAGACAACCCAAGTTGTTATCGGCGCTCAGTTCAGAAGCCTGCATCTCTGATGGTATTGGATTGCATGAGTGCGTGTGGCATGGGCAGCTTACACATCTGGAAAGGCACCATCAATCCTGAAAGGTATATCCAAGTTCTAGAACAACATATGCTCCCATCCAGACGTCATCTCTTTCAGGGAATACCTTGCATTTTCCAACATGACAATGCCAGACCACATACTGCATCAATTATATCATGAATGCGTAGAAGGGTCCGGGTACTGAAATGGCCAGCCTGCAGTCCAGATTTTTCACCCATAGAAAACATTTGGCGCATCATAAAGAGGAAGATTGGACAAAGAAGACCTAAGACAGTTGAGCAACTAGAAGCCTGTATTAGACAAGAATGGGACAATATTCCTATTCCTAAACTTGAGCAACTTGTCTTCTTAGTCCCCAGACGTTTGCAGACTGTTATAAAAAGAAGAGGAGATGCCACACAGTGGTAAACATGGCCTTGTTCCAACTTTTTGAAAGATTTTAGATGCAATGGTTTTAAAATGATGTGCTTTCCTGATTTCTCACCTGAGGTCCAGAAACACAGAGCGAATTTCCATGAAGTTAGGAATTGGTTGCAACAATTGGGGTTCAAATATTCTGTTTTACCCTGCTCGCCTTCGTGTAGTTCATGATGGCCGTGTGCAGTTTTTTTAATCACCCCGAGAGGCACAGAATTGGATGGATGGCCAATTTAATACTTAGAGGAATTGCTGGATATAACCATTTTTTTTTTTTTTTGGGGGGAGGCAGTTTGATTACTTATGAAGAAGAAGGGATAGAGAGGAAGGTAATGTTTATGTATGGATGTGTGTGAGCATATGGTTGCACACACATATCCTATATGTCTTGCCTTTTGACATGGGAGGGGGGGAGGAAAAAGAGTAAAAAAAGGAATGCTTTTATTTCTTTCTTTTTTTTTCCACTTTCTCTCCCCTACACAAGGCTGTTGTTTGGGCAATGCCGCCCCTATGCTTAAATACTGTCCTAGTGTCATTGGCATATCGTTATTGATATGGTGTGATACTGGACGCTCAATCAGCGGATAGACATTATATGAATTTTTCTTTTAGTGGCTTTCTCCCACATGGAACTGTGTCTTTTTTTTTCTTTTTCTTTTTACCATCTACTACCTGCTACAAGCTGGGATATATTCAAATGTTACGTATGGCCCGGATGAGACAATTTTTATTAATGTTTAATTATGGTAAATCAGTTGATTCATATTTTTTCCTGCAACGTAAGGGGTTTGAATAATGCCCTGAAAAGGCAATCTGTGTTTGACTATATCGCCTCTTTTTGTCCCTCCTTGGTCTGCCTGCAGGAGACACCATACCACTTGTGATGCCATTAGATTCTTGAAACGCCATTTTGTTTAACAAGCCTATCAATCGTTTTATATACCTTCCATTCAAGGGGGGTTTCTATTCTGGTTTAAACGGGTGTTGTGTTCTCCTGCAGTAGGACCTTGTTAGATGAGAGCGGCAAATATTGTAATGATATCCTGCACTGGATACGGAAGCTGTCGCAAGCAACCATTTTGTTTAAAGCAGCCATGACAGGTAGACCAGAGACCACTCACTCTCAAAGCCCCCCTCCCTACCTTAATTAACTTAGGAATGCAGAGGCTTCAAAGAGCTGGCACTTCAAAGAACCCTTATCTCAAGCACAGACAGAAATCCTAGCAGATGTCCATTAAGGCTGGCCAGAGCTGCGTCGTAAATACCACAGCCAAGCTGTTCATTAGGAGAATGAACACATTCACACACAAATTCATAACTTTAAACACAAACAAGATATGTCCCTAGAAAGTGTATAGTTAAATGCAAAATAAAATAGTGATCGAATCGAGACCATGCATGATCATCCTATCACATATAGAATAGAAGATAGCAATAAGATATTCCCTGTGTGATAATATATTCATGTTTAGTATCTTTTGAAACCAAATCACATGCTGAATGATAAACTAGCAGTTTAAAGAATGTAACCATTACATATTTCGATATATGAATTATGTTATAAATCTGTCTATACGGGAGGTTCCTTGGTATTGTCGTAAACTTTAGGGCCGCCCATGGCCACTGTGTTTATTGGTCAGGGACCTCTGTTACCACCCCCTGCGGTCTCAGAGAAAAAGAGAGAGGCAGATGGGGCTAGGGAGTTCTCATGTACCATCAAGAAAGAAACATCTATCATGTTTGTTGACCGATCACACTGGCTCAGCTTCTGAAATCTGATAAATATTCAGGACATTGAATGCAAGTATCCTTACTTCTCAATTCTATCTTCATTTTCTAAATTGCTGAATTATGTCGCTATTTCTTTGAAACACTTTTTTCTGTAAATATTTTATTTGCACCAATTTTAACCTTTTTATTATTAAACTTTATTTTGAAAAGTGTTATACTTGTCCCTAAGCTCTTAATGCAAACTAACAACGAACCTGCCTCTTGAAGAGTGCTACTGTATAGAATAAATCCTCTGAACATTCCTGTCTGTGGTGACAGCGCGTGTTACAGATGATTATTCTAAAGTCATAATTGGTATTGCTAAAATTACGAGCGTCCGCTGGGCTCATAATAACGTAGCGGTGGTGGCAGTGAAAGGGTTAATTGCTTAATTAGCCCGGTGACAATGGCTCTCAGCCTGCTGGCATCTAGATTGTGGTCCCGCAAGCTGGAAAATCTATGTGCCGGGTGCAGCTGAGAGTGGCATTGTTACGCAAGTGACGGCAGGGTGTGAGATTGGCTGGTATTTGGTCACGAGTTAGTGAGAAGGGCAGGGATATGATACCCGCCACCGTCACAAATATGTCTTCCTGCATTGTAAGCTTTATGACCTTGAACTGATACTGGCTGCTGTGTGTATATATACCTCCCCCCTATAATGCATATGTGCTTCGTCAGCTTATTTCGTATGCAGGAGTCTTTCCTATAGCACCAATTTTGGTGCTTGGGGACTTCAATAATATTATGGATCTGGCTCACGATAGGTGTCCAGCTCCTAGGCCACTATCAGCTGAGAGCTTCTGCACACTAGGAAGATTTTGCAGGGAGCGGGGGCTGCAGGACATTTGGAGATTGTTCCATCCAGATGAATGTCCTACACATGCTACTCAAAATCGCATAATTCTCTGTCAAGAATCGACTAAGGTCTGTGCTCTTATGAAGAACTTACCCCAAGCTTTGTAGAGGTTAATATAGAACCGCGAGGAATTTCTGACGATTCCCCTCTTTTATTAACTATAATATCAGGGCACCTTGAATCCAATCTTCCTGGTCTATTGAATCCCTTCTGGTTGGATCTTCTCCCTGCGGAAGATCGAGTCCTTCTATCCATTGAGGGTTTTTTTCCCCAGAATGTAGGCTGTTCTTCACTGGGGGTAGTATGGGATACCCTTAAGGCCTTCCTTCGGGGGCTGCTAATTCAAAAAATTAGCGCCATCAAGACTGCTTCCCGCAGAGAACTGGAGTTCGCAAAAGCAGAGACTGCTACGGCGAAATCCAATTATATTCTAGATTCTACCCTAGACAGCAAACTTGAATGGCTATCCGCTCAGAGAAGGTTAAATGAGCTGTTGGAGGTTAGAGCCAGGAATAAACAATTCTTCCAGGGGAGGTTGATTTGCAGGGGACAGGATACTGGTAGGTTGCTGGCCCAGGTAGTGAGGTCCCAATCTAATCCTACTTGTGTTTCTGCATTGAAGAATGGAGAGGGAGAGATAAATATCCAGACAAGCTCTATCGTATCAATATTTCAGTCTTACTATCAGGATCTATATACCTCCAGGGTTGATTACAACTCAATGGAGCTGTCCGCTTACTTGGATACTATCAATTTCAAGGTTCTTTCATCGACAGATCAGAAAAACCTAATGCTCCACTTAATTTACATGAACTGGAAACTGCTGTATCTAGCTTCCCCAAATCTAGCTCCAGGAGTAGACGGTCTCCCTATAGAGATTTACAAAAAATATAGTGAATTGCTGTTCCCAGCCCTTCTTAGCATATTTAATTAGGCCTTCTGCCAGAGTACTTGCTAATAGATTAAAAGAGGTCATTACATATATTATCCATCTGGACCAGGCTTAATTTATGCCTAACATTTCAAAAGCGATTATTATTAGGCGTGCCTATTTAAATATGTAGGTTCCGGTTCCAGACCGTTCGGATCGCGCCTTTCTGGCGCTAGATGCCATCAAGGTCTTTGATAGTGTCGTGTGGCCATAATTGTGGGCCATTCTTGAAAAATTTGTTGGTTCTATTTTCTTTAAGTGGGTTATTTATTGCTCCTAGGGCTTCAGTTAGGGTCAATGGCCTTTAGTCTTTTCCCTTTAGACTTTGTCGGGGCACTAGGCAGGGGTGCCCATTGTCTCCCCTACTTTTTCCATTGCTTTAGAGCCTCTGGCCTGTCTCCTTCGGACCTCCGTTAAGGTTACTGGTCTGGTTACTGGGGAGCAGACAAATTGCTCTCTGGTGGACCTCCCCATATCCTCCTACCTTGTCTGATTCGATTTTTGATCCTAATAGGCTTATTTCTTTTGAAAAACACACATATTTTTTAAGAAACTCAATGAGGAAGTTTGATGCCATCTGGTCACAATGGATTGAGGCTATCTTCCCGCTAATGGAGTAGGCTAATTCGAAATATAAATTACAAATATCCTTTTTTTGGTTATATAATATATTTTGTAACAGTTTTTTTTTCGTTTGTATTTTTTTCCTCCTAATAATTGTGGGATGTGTCTTGTATGCTATGTCTGTATTTTTTTCTTCTTTGTTTAATGATTAAAATTTCAATGAAATACATTTTTTTTTTTTTTAAATCTGAAGTAATTACCCCTATGGGTGTAGCGCAACAAAGATAATTTTTTTGTTGCAAAGGATGCCAACTTGTATTTTAGTGTATACTTCTGGGAAAATGAGTGAAATCACACAAGCAAGAAATTAAATTTCTGGGAAAGTTTTGGTACCAACTGTGTCCAGGTTGCCATATTGCATTGAATTTTACAGAAAATTACAATGATGCAGATTGAAAATGTAAGGTAATTTTTAATAACATTGAATTACAATATGGCTTGTTTAGCAATTTTATATCATATATATATATATATATATATATATATATATATATTTTTTTTTATTTGCTATTTTTTTTACCCACAAACTTGGAGTTACCCTTTAAATATGATTTGGATGTGATTTTTTACTAGTTCAATTATAGCATCAAGTTATATCGGCAATATTATACCAGCACTGGAGTGGTTAATGTACGGTAATTTAGAACTAGCAGGCCGGCAATTAGCTCTGTATGTAGAAATTAGCCTGCCTATAGGATTGGCTCATACTGGGCCACCACTTCTGGGATGGCAGATAATTTCAGCCCCCCTGGAGCTTGAATGATGTAATAAGTGGCTTAATTAGATAAATTACATTTTTGTTGCCACTGAAGCTGCCACTGGGCCAATGTATCATCCTACGAGGAAATAATTATCACATGCATGCTAAATTGGGGGGGGGGGGATATTTCTTTACACAATGGCCCTGAAACTCTGCCTGTCAAAATTCAGAACATTCTCTGGTTCCAGCTCTGTTCTCACTAGTGATAGGGAGGGAAGTTGCACATCACAGAATCATGTAAGGATAGTGCCAAATCCACCAGCAATCTAAAAACCTTGTCAGTGCTGGCAGCATTGGATTGTAGATATCCCAGATTAAAAGGATAGTGAATGAGGTTTCCAATTTAACCACTTAAATACCCAACACTTTTACCCTTTTCCTGCTCAGGCCAAATATCAGCTCTCAGTGCTGTTACATTTTGAATGCCAATTACTCAGCCATGCAACATTGCGCCCAAATAAAATATGGGTGTTTTTTAATCACCACTATATAAATGAAATAATACTGAACATTTTGAGAATGATTCCTTTCTGTTTATATAAGTTTGCAAAAAAGTAATCTTTCTTCATAAAACTAGGCCAACATGTATTCAGCTACATTTTTTTTGGTATAAATAATCCAAATCAGTGTATATTATTTACTTTGTGTGAAAGTTATAGAGGTATATAATCTATGTTATATTTATTTAGAAAATTGATCAATCCTAAATTACTGATGGCCTGTCTCATTTCTTGAGGCTCTAAAATGCCAGAACTGTACAAATACCCCCAAAATAACCCCTTTTTGGAAAGTAGACAGTCTGAGGTATTTAGTAGGAGGCATGGTGAGTTTTTTGAGATTTTTTATGTCACAATTTTTTGGAAAAAATAACAAATAAATAAAATAAAAGTCCCAGCTGACAGCAGAACGTAAACAAAAGAGCTGAAAAAAAAAATCCATGAGTCCCCCCATGAGGTCTGGTATGGTTTTTGGGTGGACCTGATGCCAAGAAAAAAAAAAACATAAAATGCCATGGGACCCTCCGAAATCCATACCAGACCCTTATAGGAGCATGCAGGCCAGGAAATGGGAGGGGGGGGGCACTCCTCCCTCCTGAACTATACGAGGCTACAAGCCCCATGTTGATGAGGACAAGGGCTTTATTCCCACAACCCTGGCCTGGTGGATGTGGGGGGTAGCTTATGGGTGTCTGGAAGCCCCTACTCATTCACAAAAAAATGGCAAGTGTAAAAAAACAAAACACAGTTTTTGACAAGTCCTTTATTAAAAATGATGGTCTATTGTCAATCATGTCATCCAGCAATGTATGTCCACATCAATCATGATGAATATCGGGCACCAACCTGCACGGAAAAAAAAAAAAAAAAACACTCGCTGCCAAGAACTGACTATTTTACTTTTCTAAAATAAGTTTTTATTTAGAAAAATATCAAAGATCGGTTGGTAAGAGCTGCATAGATCCAGTGCATTAAAATTGTATTCATTTTTCTAGTATATCTGTTTTGCTGATGCATGGATATGTGCCTTTTATATGAGAAGCATTAATTTTCTGAAACAACAAAAGTTTTCTTCTTATTTTCCCCTACTAAAATGCAGTTTAAAATCTTCACAATTCCAGCAGTAAAGGGGTTAATCCTATATTGCATGATATATTCTCCCTGCCAATACACCTTCCAGCGATGTGAGTATTTGCTCTGCCTGCTGGTGAGGGGCTGGAGGGTGTGCATGCTTAAGGGTGTGCGTACAGATTATTTGCTGGCTTGGTGTCTCACCAGCAAGCCTCTCTCTCTGTTTATTTTTTTCTCTTTCCTCTCTCCCTGAAGTGATGCACACACAGCCTGTGGAGGTGAGGCTGCCCCTTTAACACCAGTGTCACTATATAGCAGGTCACTGGCACCGTCTGCAGTTTCCACATGGCTGGATGCTGCTGCATGTGAAGCTTTGCTCCAACAGAAAAGGATACTGTGAAGGGACTGCATATTCCAAGGTCCGTGCAAGCCCAAACTGACATCCTACTCTGCACAGATCTCCAGGAAGATCCAAGGCAGCCGTGAGTACCACTTTCATCCTTCTTGAGGGAGGGAGAGGGAAAGAGCGCTGCAGACCAGGGGACCCCACAGTGCTCACTACACTGCTTCTCTCTTTAACCTAAAGTAGGGGATTTAAAGGGCATCTTACAGATTTGTTTTCTAAGCTTACTTCTAATCTCCCTTCTTCATTATGCAAAAATAATTCATTAACCCCTGTAATCGACTTCTTCACTTATGAGCAGCAATGGGCTCAGTTGGACTTATTTGGACATAAAAAGAAGTGCTTAAGAAGGGGGTAGGATATCCACACTATATAAATTGCTGATATAGGAGGTCACCTCCTATAAGCCATGTGGGAATCGCTTTCACTCAGATAAAAGGGTTTCATCTGCAACTGGGCTCCGTTCGGTAAGTGTGGAAGTGTTTTCCACAAGGGTTTTAGCAGGCAAGATAGGGAGCCAAATTAAAAAGACAGGTTAGAGTCTTTTCTAAAAAAAGAATAAACTATAACGGGTTACCCACATTATAATGTGACTATCTTAATAGCATTTCAGTCTGGGATTTTATTTCCATCTGGGATATCAAATTAGACCATGTTGTCTATATAAGAGTTTACCTTCCACTGGATTAGCTTGGAGGAGGGCTGAGCTCAACAGACATATGCCTTTCTTTTCTGCCTGTTGAAGTTTCCCTGGTGAAAGAGGTGTTCAAATTCGCATATAATGTGAAAATTATGTTTTTTTCCATCAAATAAAAACAGCAACTTTGTAACTCCCAGCAATTGCAGCAGCTGGTGGCTTCTCTCTTGTGCTGGCGGTGGCAGGCTCTGGGCAGGGCTGAGTTAACAGACCTACTAAATCTTTTAAGAAAGAGACTTTTATTCAAGCGCAGCCCCGGCTCAGAGCTTCTTGCATGACTTGGCGAAGATCTGACTGAACATGAAGTGCTCGTCTCCAACAAGGAGAGTCAGGAACATTAATGGGCACTTTATCGCCATTCTTGACTGCTCTTGCCATATAATTCCATGTGCTAATGGCCCTGAGATGCTATGAGTGTATCTGTTAACACTTCCTGGAACTAATTCAGTTTTACCTATCACAGATGTTGTCTGATGGAATTTTGCTTGGACTTATTTTATAGTTATTGCAGCATTTTTTTTTCTTTAAGACATTGTAAGGCCTACTTAAAATGATTCCATCTTCTCAAACAAACCAGTTGCTTTAAGCATGGACTCTTTAGTGTCAGCAATTTGAAGCACTGTGTGTCTGTGCTGAGATTTTTATGATAGTATATTTTTTGTTTTGATCATATCGCCATCAATTTTATGACAAAGACTTAGGATAATTGTGGGGAGAAATTAATAGATTTTTTTTTTGTGAAATTTTCTACACTGGGCCCCAAAAGTTAAAATAGTTATTCTAAGTGTACCTAACCTTTGATCTGTCACTAAGTGTTAAGCAGACACCCTCCCTGTACCCAATCCCAAGGCTAAACCTAGCCCTTGACAGGGAGGTTAGAGTTGTCTTCAGAACAACAGGAAAGAGTAAATGGAAACGCTTGTTCCAGTAATAACTCTTAAGAGGGGAAATCTCCTAACTATGCGTCTGTAAGGCCCAGTTCACACTGGCGACATGCTCTCTGCGACTTTGAGAGCACGTGTCACATCACAAGTCGCAGCCTACTGTCCTGATGAGAGCGAGTTGAGTCGCTCCGACTTACAAAAAGATTCCTGGTCGTGTTGGGATGTCGGTTTCAAAGTCATGCGGAAGTGTGAACTGGGTCTAAGTCAGATAGTAAAGCAAAATCTCCCCAACAGGACACATAAAGCCAAAACGAAACTTACAGGAGTTTTATCCCTTCCCCATTCTGAAGTAAACAAAAAGTTCTAGCTATTTATACACATTAACCCTCACCCTTACACTTTACCTATTAAAGTTAACATTTGAAGTATAACTAAACCCAAGAACAATAATATACTTTATTGCAGGTTACAGTCATTAGATGTGATGGCTGCCATAGTTTGTTTTTTTAGCTAAACATATTTTAGCAAGTACAGAAGATACTTGTTGAATTTATAAGAAATGCTGGGTTCTTGTCACTCCCTGTGAGCTGCACTAAAGAATACCTTCCTAGCTATCTTTAAATGATCAATTGCCCTGCCCCCCATGTAAGGGAGATGAGGAGATACAGGCGTGTTTGTAGCCCATATAACAAAAGCAGCCTAGGGTGCAGCCCATCACTTTAAGCACTTTATTGCTAATAAGCAATATATTACAACATGATTTTGAGTTTAGATATACTTTAACCTGTAACCTAACACATACTGTCTCCTGGTCGTCACTTTCCACAACTTCTTGGATTCCCTGCATTCTTTGCAGCTTCTCCTCTGCTGTTTACATTTGATTTCTAGGAACTGCATATTCCATGGTACCTTGCTGCCTGCAGGTTCTTATGCTGACTCTGTCTCCTGAAACAGGTCCTCTCAGCACCTCTGCAATTCAGAAGGCAGGCTCTGTGAAATGTGTGACACAGCAGTGCATACACACAGGGCATACTGAATATGTGTCAATGAATTTAAGGAAGTAAATGTGCAGGGAATCTTCACAAAATAAATTTTCAAATTTGAAGATGGCCCAGATTATTCGGAGTAGGCTGAAAATAATTAAAATACAATGTGGAAATGAATATATGACGGTAACTTGCCAACAGCCTAACTGGAAAAAGCGTCATATCCAGAGGTTGTTTTTGGAAGTAGACGTATGAGTGCTGCCAGCATTGCTGCAGAAGTTGAATGGGTGGGGGGGGGGGGGGGGTTCAGCCTGTCAGTGCTCAGACCATACATCGCACACTGCATCAAATTGGTCTCCATTGCTGTCGTCCCAGAAGGAAGCCTCTTCTAAAGATGATGCATAAGAAAGCCCGCAAACAGTTTGCTAAAGACAAGCAGACTTAGGACATGCATTGCTGGAACCATGTCCTGTGGTCTGATGAGACCAAGATAAACTTATTTGGTTCAGATGGTGTTAAGCGTGTGTGGCTGCAACCAGATGAGGAGTACAAAGACAAAGTCAAGCATGGTGAGGGGAGTGTCATGGTCTGGGGCAGCATGAGTGCTGCCGGCACTGGGATACTACAGTTCATTGAGGGAACCATGAATGCCAACATGTAATGTGACATACTGAAGCAGAGCATGAGCCCCTTCCTTCGGAGACTGGGCCGCATGGCAGTATTCCAACATAACGACCCCAAACACACCTCCAAGATGACCACTGCCTTGCTAAAGAAGCTGAGGGTAAAGGTGATGGACTGGCCAAGCATATCTCTAGTCCTAAACCCTATTGCACATCTGTGGGGCATCCTCAAACAGAAGGTGGAGGAGTGCAAGGTCTCTAACATCCACCAGCTATATGATGTCATCATGGAGGAGTGGAAGAGGACTCCAGTGGAAACCTTTGAAGCTCTGGTGAACTCCATGCCCAAGAGGGTTAAGGAAGTGCTGGAAAATAATGGTGGCCACACAAAATATTGACACTTCGGGCCCAATTTGGACATTTTCAACTTAGGGGTGTACTCTACTTTTGTTGCCAGCGGTTTAGACAATAATGGCTGTGTGCTGATTTATTTTGAGAGGACAGCAAATTTACACTGTTATACAAGCTGTACACTCACTACTTTACATTGTAGCAAAGTGTCATTTCTTCAGTGTTGTCACGTGCAAAAATGTGAGGGGTGTACTCACTTTTGTGAAATACTGTGTGTGTGTGTGTGTATATATACACACACACACAGGATTCCAGTGGCAAGAGTTGATGGATTATTGCGGCTGGAATGACAGGTGCATGCGAATAGCAGCGGCTGCCCAGCCTGAATAGAGTAATGACCAGCTAAAAGCAGATTTTGCAGTTCACATGTACCCACAGACCAAGTGGGTACCTGAGGTTTGGAACAGGTGTCCAATCCTTGACACATCTGATTGCGTACAGGCTCAGACACCAGTGTATGTGGCTAATCGCCATTGCGAAAGAGGGCTTACACTTAACCTTGAACCCTGAATACCTAGGAGCATATTTGACTGCTACACAAGCTAACTTACCTTATCTGGCACCTGAAGCATTGACACTGTAAGCTACCTCTATTACACCAAGTGCTATCAGTGCTGAGATCTCAGTGTTAAAACCCATGAATCCAAATGCTCAATATTACAATACTTGTTTCAAAGTTACTGGTGCCTTCACAGAGCAACGTTTTCATCAACAAAAGTACACTAATAAAAGAGAAACAATGTAGCTATTGTGGGACAAGAACCTCACATTAACATCTTATGTTAAGTTGACTGTAAGCAGACGGATGAATAAAAACAAAACGAGGTTGAGCATGTCACAATGGCTCAAAATTGACATGGTTCAGAAACCTTTAGACACAATAAAGTTGAATAAAGCACCTGGATCATGTGGCTTACACCCAAGGGTCCTCAAAGAGCTCAGCTCTTTTATATCCAAGACATTATTTAAATTTTTTTGTAGATTATTTAATGACTGGGATAGTATAGTACCACTGGATTGCTGTAAGGCCAATGTGGTGCCTTTTATTTAACCTCTTGCCGACCGCCCACCGTAGTATTACTGCGGCAGGGCGGCTCGGCTGCGCAAAATCTCGTAGTACTACGTGATTTCATGCATGAGGTTTCAGTCGCTGCCCTCCCACGATCGTCAGGGAAACTGACAGAAGACCCACCTGCTTTTGTAAACAAAGCAGGCGGATCTTCTGTCAGACAGGCAGGGAGAGATCAGAAGTTTCAGCTAAGCTGAAACCGCGATATCTCTGTGCCTGTCACAGAACCATCCCCCCCACACAGTGAGGAAGCACTTTAGGCATACATTTAACCCCTTTGATCACCCCCAGCATTAACCCCTTCCCTGCCAGTGTCATTTATACAGTAACAGTGCATAATATTTAGCACTGATTACTAATGTAAAATAAAATGTCAGTTAGGGGTCCAATCTGTCCACCACAATGTCGCAGTCCCGCTAAAAAAACGCTGATCGCCGCCATTACTAATAAAAAAAAAAAAAAAAGTCCAAAAATCTATCCTGTAGTTTGTAAACGCTATAACTGTTGTGCAAACCAATTAAAATACGCTTTTTGGGATTTTTTTTTTTACCAAAAATATGTAGCAGAATACAAATTGACCTAAACTGATAAAAAAAAAATTAAATTTTTAACATTTTTCTTTATTGGGAATGTTTTATAGCAGAAAGTAAAAAATATGGCGTTTTTTTTTTTTTAAATTGTCGCTCTTTTTTTGTTTATAGTACAAAATCTAAAAACCACAGAGGTGATCAAATACCACCAAAAGAAAGCTCTATTTGTGGGGGAAAAAGGACATCAATTGTATTTGGGTACAGCGCCGCACGACCGCGAAATTTTCCATTAAAGTAACGCAGTGCCGAATCGCAAAAAATGGCCTAGTCATTAAAGGGGTAAAACCTTCAGGGCTGAAGTGGTTAGATACTGGAGAGTTTAATCACTTCCCGCCCAAGGATGTCATATGACATCCTGAACTTTGAGTATGAATAACTAAATGATACCTCTCTTCCCCCCCCCCCCCCCCCGGTGCTTCTATAGGCTCACGCGTGTGGTGTGATCGGCAAACCGGAGAATGAATCGGCCTGTGGTGGCCATTTGCCATAGAGCTGACCGAGGACCAGATGGTCTCTATGACCTTTAAGGCCGGGCACAACGTTATGACATCACATCCGTCCTTGGCAGATGTAAACACTACCGTTCCCTCGGCGGCGAAGCCGAGGTTGTTTTTTTTTTTTTTTCCTATTTCAGGCTTTCCAGCCTAGACGCAAGATCTGGGGACTTATAGACCCCAGATTTCGCTGTAAAAGGACCTGTCATGCCCTATTCCTATTACAAGGGATGTTTACATTTCTTGTAATAGGAATAAAAGTGATAAAAAAATAAATAAATAAAGGGAAAATAAAAAAATAAAAGTAAAATAAACAAATTAAAAATGTTAAGCATCCTATTCCCTACATGCAGAAGCGAACGCACACTTACATCACGCCGTGTATGTAAACAGCATTCAAACCACACATGTGAGGTATTGCTGCGAACGTTAGAGTGAGAGCAGTAATTCTAGCCAAAGATCTCCTCTGTAACTCTAAACAGGTAACCTGTAAACATTTTTCTCTATCGCTCATTGACAGACGTAGTCCTCGGTGATACAGCACCTTCGGGTTATGTTGCCTCCACAGCAGCAGGACTAGACAGGAAATTAAAATGCTCTGGCCACACCCTAGGGGCAGTCCCAGAGGGTATATCCTCTCTCTCTCTGCCTCAGCAAATCAGTTATTTTCTGTCTAGTTAGGAGTAAGGACCTAGATACCTTGCTGGGATCTTCGGTCCTGGCAAGATTTTTTTCTTAAAAAGATTTTTTAGACAGCTTTTTTCTCCAGTGTTCCTGTGAGATCTTCAAGCAAGAAAGCTGAAGTGGGCGACGGGCTGGATGTTGAGATCCGGTGGTCACCCCAGTTCAGCCTACGAACGCGTGCAGGCCATAGCTCCGCGCTGGGTCGGCCGCGACAAAGTCCCATTAAGGGACTGACCCCGCGAGTTAAACGTCTCGCTGAAATGCCAAAGACCATGAGTCACGGCGTCCGTATTGGTCGACAGCCCTCCCGCCCCGGTGGAGAGGGGTACTGTCAGGAGTTGGTGCCCGCCTGGTTCCGGTATGGTGAGTAGTATGTTCCCCCTTTTCCCCCTGACGGGTCTTGTGGTGAACGCGGGCCCCTCTCTGTATGGTAAGATAGAGTCCCCCTCTATCCTATAACATGGCACAGATCCCTCTACTTTGAGTGTGATTTTATGTGCAAAAAGCCAGGAGGCTTGGTTTGGGAACTAACAATCTAATTGTATACATGTTTAAAAGATTGTAATCAGTGGCAGTCTGGGAATCTTACTGTGATAAGAATAAGGTACCTACCAGTCAGAAGCCACGGACATGTAGACTGCCTTCCTAGTCAAATCTCCAGCTATAGCAGGCCTTCCGAACGGCCATGAGGTCTGCCAGGGCCGGTACCGCCAACCACGCCAAAAATCCCCATGCAGAGATAGTGTTGTGTGCCCTGCAGCACACCGCTATTCGGTACAGGCCGCCGCCATTTTGTTTGCTGGATTGCACGAGCCGCCATTTTGGCGTAGCCTCGTGTCTCCAGCATGGGGGCGGCCATGTTTGAGATGATCCAAACACCTCGTGGAGCTAGGGGAGGCGCCGGAAGGCATGCAGAGGGGCGGAGCCGCCTCCTTTCTTCCTGGGCAGCCAGCCAAAAGACTTCCTGTTTGTCAAGACAGCGCTGTAACCTGTTGCAGTTAAACTCTGAGCATCAAGTGGTGAGCCTGGGGGTCTATCTCTCTCTCTCTCTCTCGATCGATAGGGATCCCTAGCAGGTAACACTAAGGGGCTTTTGTGGCGCTGGGGGTCTGTGAAAAAAAAAAAAGTTTTTTATTTTTGAACTATATGATCCGGGAAGTTACTGGAATAATCATGGACCCTGCCACACAAATTCCCCCACCTGTTTCCCTCGAGGGGGCCACGGGACCCGCCGGTGCACAGAGTGTAGAGGCATTTACAGCAATTTTGGAGTCTATGGTGGCTCGGGTGGAGGCGGCCTGTCAGGGACGAGGGTCAAGGAAGCGACCCCCGCCTACCCCTATATTATCTGACACCTCTGACTCAGATTCAGAGATGGTCACTGCAGTTGCAGGTCCCTCTGCAAGGGCTGTTACCTCAGGTAAAGCTCCCTCAGACAGTGAGGAGGACGTTTCTTCTCCCGCTATAATTCAGGAAGAAGCATTGGTGGACGCACTAGTTGTGGCACTGCAGGAAACCTTAAAACTTGAGGTTTTACCGGCAGAAGCAACTGATACAGAGATTCCTTTTGGTACTAACAAGCCCATCAAAACGGTGAAGGTTTTTCCTGTACCCAAGTGTTTTGGTAATAAGATTAAAGGAGAATGGGAGCATTCTAAACGTACCTTTACTATTTCCAAGCGTATTGCTAGATGCTATCCGTTTGAGGAATCCATCATTAAGAAATGGACGGTACCACCAGTGGTGGATCCACCTATTTCCAGGCTGAATAAAGCCACGGTTATCCCAGTGGAGGACACTTCGTCCTTTAAGGATCCGGTGGATCGAAAGATGGAAGCAGAGTCCCGCACCATCTTCTCTCTGATAGGGTCAGCATTTAGACCAGTAATTGTTATTGGTCTAGTTTCCCAGACACTTACGGAATGGGCGAGATTGGTACGCCAAGACCTTAGGGGAAAAGATATTCCCCAGGAAACATCTGATTTGATGGAACAGATTATACAAGGGCTACAGTTTATCTGTGACGCAGCCTTGGACACTACTCCCCTATTAGGGCATGCATCTATGTCAGCGGTAATCCTCAGACGTGTGCTGTGGTTAAAATGCTGGTCAGCTGACCTAGGTTCCAAAAAGACCTTGACGAATCTCCCCTTTCAGGGGAATCGTCTATTTGGGGCCACCCTAGATGAAATCATTAAGGATGCCACTGGGGGCAAGAGCACTTTTTTGCCACAGGCTGCTAAAGCTAAGGGACCTCGCAACAAGCGAGGACCTTTCTTTACCGCCCATAAAGGGTTCGCACGCCCGGCTGGAACAAGCAGGAAAGGCAAGACTCCTCCAGGAGGGTTCAAGAAAGGCTAGTCGGACAAACAGAGGACCAACTCAGCCAAACCCGAAGCAAAGGAGTACACAGCCTGAAGGTGCGCCCCCACCCGGTTCGAGGGTGGGGGGACGTTTTCACCGGTATTCAGGACATTAGATCGAGCATCAACTACTACTACCGGTGCGATTCTTCGTCACCGTTCCCTGAATAGATCTTTTCCTTTACCTTTTCCTAAGATTAGTCTCAATTCCCCACAGGAATCGGATCTGGTTGACCAGACAGGCCAAGAAGCCTCTAGCCGGGTGACTTCGGTCCCTGAGGTTCAACCAGAAAAGATCACCCTTCCCTGATAGCAATCAGGTATCTGATAAATGTGTGGGAACAGAAAACGACCAGACTTTCTCGGATGGTCAAGGCCAGATAGCTCTAGGGACGCCTGGTTCAGATCCAGTCAGCACCAGTGGTCCTAGAAATTCTAGGCTGGCCTCGTCAAGCCGGCCTGGCCGACTTGGACAGGCTAGTCGCAGACGTTCCGTGGGAACTTCGTCTCAGGGAGTGTCTGTGGTCTCAAGGACCAATTTACCATCGTGCTTTACAGTCGCTGGTTTTAATGGCCTGGCCATTGAGACCCAAGTACTGAAGGACAGAGGTTTGTCAGCTTCAGTCATTCCTACCCTTATTAAAGCAAGGAAAGCGACTTCCAGCAAGGTCTATTATCACACATGGAAGACTTATATTGCGTGGTGCGAATCTTTAGGATTTCCTCCACGTACCTATTCGGTGACTCGAATATTGGCTTTTTTGCAACAAGGGGTTGAGCAGAAGCTAGCCTTGAGCACCATCAAGGGTCAAGTTTCAGCATTAGCAATCTTCTTTCAGAAACCTTTAGCTACCAAGTCCTTGGTGCGGAATTTCATCCAGGGGGTGCGGCACCTGGCTCCACCAGTCCGCGTGCCCTTACCGCCCTGGGATCTTAATTTAGTTTTGTCGATTCTACAGAAACCTCCCTTTGAAAACATCAGAGAGATTCCCTTGTTTACTTTATCCCAGAAGGTGGCCTTCTTGGTGGCTATCACTTCTGCTCGCAGGGTGTCAGAACTGGCTGCATTACCCTGCCAGTCCCCATACCTAGTGATTCATAGGGATAAGGTAGTACTTCATCCTAAGCCATCCTTTCTTCCTAAGGTGGTTTCAGATTTTCATCTGAATGAAGATATTGTACTACCTTCCTTGTGTCCTCAGCCCAAGCATCATCGGGAACATGCGTTGCATTCCTTGGATGTGGTTCGGGCAATCAGAGTATACCTGAAAGCTACGGAATCATTCCGTAAGACGGATTCACTTTTTGTGATCACGGATGGCCCCAGAAAGGGTTTGCCTGCATCTGCCGCGACCATTGCCAAATGGATTAGACAGACGGTGGTACAGGCTTATTCTATTAAGGGTCAGAGTCCTCCGTTCCCTGTTAGGGCGCACTCCACTCGAGCGCTCAGTACTTCCTGGGCCTTTCGCCATCAGGCGTCAGTGGTCCAGGTATGTAAGGCGGCCACCTGGTCGTCGGTACATACCTTTACAAAATTCTATAAAATTGATGTGACGGCATCGGCGGATGCCTCATTTGGCCGCAAGGTTTTGCAGGCCGCAATTTGAGGAGACCGGTGGTCTACCTCGAGAGTTTTTTTTTCTGTTTGAAAAATTTCTTTTTTGTTGAGTCTCATCATTAAGGATGAGCATTGTAAACTTCTAGTTGGCACCGGTTGGGCCTTCTAGATTGGGATTTGATTTCCATTTTCCCACCCCTCATTTGTGATACTGCTCTGGGACGTCCCGAAGGTGCTGTATCACCGAGGACTACGTCTGTCAATGAGCGATAGAGAAAAATGGATTTTTGTAAAATCTTACCGTAAAATCCTTTTCTCTTAGCTCATTGACAGACGTAGTCCCCGCCCCTCTGTTTTGGGGTTGGGTTGGGTTAAAATCTCTAAAGACTGCTTTTTGACATAACTGATTTGCTGAGGCAGAGAGAGAGAGGATATACCCTCTGGGACTGCCCCTAGGGTGTGACCAGAGCATTTTAATTTCCTGTCTAGTCCTGCTCCTGTGGAGGCAACATAACCCGAAGGTGCTGTATCACCGAGGACTACGTCTGTCAATGAGCTAAGAGAAAAGGATTTTACGGTAAGATTTTACAAAAATCCATTTTTAAAGCGACGCCTATGGAGATTTTTAAGTACCAAAGTTTGGTGCCATTACGGGAGTATGTGAAATTTTAAGGCGCGACATGTTAGGTATCTATTTACTTGGTGTAACATCATCTTTCACATTATACAAAAAAAGGGCTAACTAGTGGGTTTTTTTTTTAATTCATGACACTGTTTATTTCTAAAAATAAACGCGTTTGAAAAATTGCTGCGCAACTACCATGTGATATAAAAAGTTGCAATGAATGCTATTTAATTCCCTAGGGTTTCTGCTAAAAAAAAAAAAAAAAAAAAGAAGAAGAAAAAAAAATATATATATATATATATATATATATATAATGTTTGGTGGTTCTGAGTAATTTTCTTGAAAAAAAAATATGATTTATACACGTAGGAGAGGAGTGCCAGAATAGGCTTGGGTTGGAAGTGGTTAATAAAAGAACACATAGAGAAGTTTCTACTAGAGAAAAAAATAATTTTTATGCAATAGTCAGCATAGATTCTTGAAAGACTAAAGCCCCGTACACACGCGTCGAAAATTGGCAGGGAATTTTCGGCCAACGTCCGATCGGCCGATTTCCGGCTTGTTAGTATGATGCTTCCGACAACCAACTCCGACTTTTCGGCCCAAAAAAATCTGGTGTGCAGACTATAAAATTTTTGTTGGCTGTCAACATAACGGCCGATTTTCGTGCAGTCAGTACAGATTTCGACAGGGAAAAATCTGATGAGCAAGTCTGGGCATGCTCAGTGAAGAAAGAACACAAAGAAAGCAACCCAACACATGACATCACTTCTGAAGTAGAATTTTGTTGGGCGAGAAAATTTGTGTGCAGTCTAGGCACATTCCAACCAACAAAACACCACTCTGGACAAAAGACGGACGATCGGTCGGCCGATAATCGTTGCGTGTGTACGGGGCTTTAAGCTGGATACACACTATATAACTTTTGTTGGTAGATTTCCTTTAAATTTACCTTCAACTATGTAGTGCAGGGGCCTGCATGATTACATACAAATGTAAAGTGTTTAGGTTTGACCTCATATTATATGGTTTTGGTAAATCTAAAGGAAAAAAATCTAAAGACAATTGTATAGTGTGTATGGCCCATTAAGTTGTCAAACAAATCTGATTTATTTTTATGAGGAAGTAAGCAAAAATGTAGACAAAGCAGTGGCTGTGGACGTAGTAAACTTGGATTTTGCAAAAGTGTTTGACACAGTTCCCCACACACTGCTAATGTGTTAATTAAAGTCTACAGCCTTAAAAAAAAAAAAAAAAACAGTTTGTAAATGGATAGAAAACTGGCAAAAATTGAGAGAGTAGTAAATAATGATTGATACGCTGAATGGTCCAAGATTATTAATGGTGTACCCCAAGGTGCAGTGTTGGGACCTTTACTTTTGTACATGTTTATAAATTATATAGGGTCTGGGATTAAAAGTAGAATTGTGTCCTTACAGGATGTCTCCAATTTACAAGCTGACCTCAATGCACTGTTTATTGGGCAGCTATGTGGCAAATGAGGTTGATAAATATAAAATTCTGCACTTGGGACAAAAAACATGCATGCATCATATATACAGTGCCTTGCGAAAGTATTTGGCCCCCTTGAACTTTTCGACCTTTTGCCACATTTCAGGCTTCAAACATAAAGATATAAAACTGTAATTTTTTGTGAAGAATCAACAAGTGGGACACAATAATGAAGTGGAACGAAATTTATTGGATATTTCAAACTTTTTTAACAAATAAAAAACTGGAAAATTGAGCGTGCAAAATTATTCAGCCCCCTTAAGTTAATACTTTGTAGCGCCACCTTTTGCTGTGATTACAGCTGTAAGTCACTTGGGGCATGTCTCTATCAGTTTTGCACATCGAGAGACTGAAATTTTTGCCCATTCCTCCTAGCAAAACAGTTCAAGCTCAGTGAGGTTGGATGGAGAGCGTTTGTGAACAGCAGTTTTCAGTTCTTTCCACAGATTCTCGATTGGATTCAGGTCTGGACTTTGACTTGGCCATTCTAACACCTGGATATGTTTATTTGTGAACCATTCCATTGTAGATTTTCCTTTATGTTTTGGATCATTGTCTTGTTGGAAGACAAATCTCCATCCCAGTCTCAGGTCTTTTGCAGACTCCATCAGGTTTTCTTCCAGAATGGTCCTGTTTTTGGCTCCATTTATCTTCCCAGCAATTTTAACCATCTTCCCTGTCCCTGCTGAAGAAAAGCAGGCCCAAACCATGATGCTGCCACCACCATGTTTGACAGTGGGGATGGTGTGTTCAGGGTAATGAGTTGTGTTGCTTTTACGCCAAACATAACGTTTTGCATTGTTGCCAAAAAGTTTGATTTTGGTTTCATCTGACCAGAACACCTTCTTCCACATGTTTGGTGTGTCTCCCAGGTGGCTTGTGACAAACTTTAAACGACACTTTTTATGGATATCTTTAAGAAATGGCTTTCTTCTTGCCACTCTTCCATAAAGGCCAGATTTGTGCAGTATACGACTGATTGTTGTCCTATGGACAGAGTCTCCCACCTCAACTGTAGATCTCTGCAGTTCATCCAGAGTGATCATGGGCCTCTTGGCTGCATCTCTGATCAGTCTTCTCCTTGTATGAGCTGAAAGTTTAGAGGGACGGCCAGGTCTTCATAGATTTGCAGTGGTCTGATACTCCTTCCATTACAATATTATCGCTTGCACAGTGCTCCTTGGGATGTTTAAAGCTTGGGAAATCTTTTTGTATCCAAATCCGGCTTTAAACTTCTCCACAACAGTATCTCGGACCTGCCTGGTGTGTTCCTTGTTCTTCATGATGCTCTCTGCGCTTTAAACGGACCTCTGAGACTATCACATTGCGGGTGCATTTATATGGAGACTTGATTACACACAGGTGGATTCTATTTATCATCATTAGTCATTTAGGTCAACATTGGATCATTCAGAGATCCTCACTGAACTTCTGGAGAGAGTTTGCTGCTTTGAAAGTAAAGGGGCTGAATAATTTTGCACGCCCAATTTTTCAGTTTTTTATTTTTTAACAAAGTTTGAAATATTCAATATAAATTTCCTTCCACTTCATGATTGTGTCCCACTTGTTGATTCTTCACAAAAAAATTAGTTTTATATCTTTATGTTTGAAGCCTGAAATGTGGCAAAAAGTCACAAAGTTCAAGGGGGCCAAATACTTTCGCAAGGCACTGTACTAGGAGGAGAACAGTTTGGGATGTCAATGGTGGAGAAGAATTTGTGGGTTCTGATGGATCAAATTTTTAAAGTGTTTGTAAACCCCAGTCATGAAATTTGAGCTAAGCACATATATCTGCAGTGTTTACTTGTCTCTCTCCCTAAAGCTCTAAGTTTCGTTTCTCTCTGGTGCTTCTTTTCTGTTATCAGCATGAGAATTTTTCTGACACATGAGCTAAAAATTTGTGCCGGGGAGGGAGGTAAGCACAGGGCTTTCTATTTAGAATATAGCTCTTCATGCTTCTTTTTTGCTCTGCCTATGTGAAAGGGGGGGGGGGGGTGTATCCCTTTCCTCCAATCAGCTCTCACACAGTGTCTCAGAGCTCTTAACTGCAGTTTTCTACTTCCTTCTCTGTACTATTCACAGGTGCATACAAATGTACACGTACAAATCATTAGTAAGACCTCATCTGGACTATGTAGTTCAGTTTTGGGAACAAGTTCACAAATAGGATATTGGTGAACTGGAGAAAGTGCAGAAAATGCAACCAAACTCATAAGAGGCATGAAGGAGCTCAGCTATGAGGAAAGGTTGGAGAAACTGAATTTATTCTCTCTTGAGAGGAGGAGATTAAGGTGGGATATGATCAACATGTATAAATACATAAGTAATCTATATAGTGAACTTAGCGTAGAGTTGTTCACTTTCAGATCATTACAGAGGACAAGGAGGCATTCTTTACGTCTGGAGGAAAATAGATTTAACCTTCTCTTAGGGAAAGACCTCTTCACAATAACAGCTGTGAAAATGTGGAATAGACTCTCTCAAGAACTAGTTCTGGCCAGTTTGGTTAATTGTTTAAAAAAAAAAAAAATGGATGAATTTCTACATTCTCAAAATATAACTGGATACTAATTTTAGAGGTTATAATGCCGAGGTAGTTGATTCAGAGAATATCTGATTGCCTTCGGATCAGGAAGGAATTTCTTCTCTCCCACTGGAGTGAATTGGACCATGCTTTCCTCTGAATCAACTATGGATATAGCATAGTGTATGGTGGTTTTCTATTTGTGTGGTTTTTTTTTTTTTATTGGTTTAACTAGATAGACTAGTGTATTTTTTTACCCTAACTATGTTTCTTGTGAGAACTCCTAAGATTAACAGTAGACTAATATTACCTGCTTGTATAAACACTCGTGGTTTTTGCACTACTGTAGAGATTGTTTTGCATGTTGGACTGCTCAGTTGTCATTATCTCCCCTTAGTCTGTATATCCCTTATTTTTTGGATATAGTACATGTACCAAGTCTGTACATAAGCTAAATATGGGGGATGATCATTGCGGGTACCAGTTGGGCCCAGTTAACGTCTATACATACTTGTGTGCTTTGGAACAGACCTTTTTTATTCATTGCATTTTTAGGGTTGTTATTCAATGTATCTCAATGTATTTTCTATGTCTTCTGCAGTTATCATTTATGTGTAGTGCAATTTAAATGCATGCCCAGGTAATATACCCTTTTAGGAAACTGCAGCAAGCAGGAGCCTTAAAAAGAACACACTGAATGTAAACACACTGGGTGAGGTCTACTTCACTGGAAACATTGTATAGGACTCTCTATGTGCTTAAGGGCTGGTACACACTGGTCCGACCTACGCTCTAACTTCGAGGGCACAAGTCGCATGACATGTCAAAATGAATGGTTCACTATGAGAGCCATCCTTACTGGTCTGACTTGTGTTAGTCCGACTTAGTAAAAAGGTTCCTGCCCTACTTTGGTTGGACTTGGGCATGATTTCAGCCCATTGATTAGAATGCAAGTCGCATCCATGTCGGATCATCATCTTAACTGTACTGACTTGTGGCATGCGACTTGTGCTCTAAGGATCCTAAAGGTGAACCCCACACCAAATTAAAAATAAAAACATGTGGGGTCCCCCCCCCAAGGATTTTGAGTGGAAACCCCACATCAAAAAATTTTTTAAAAAAGAGCCGTCCCCCCCAAATCCATACCAGTTCCCTTTCCAAGCATGCAGCATGGCAGATCAGGAAAGGGGGGATTAGTGAGCGCCCCCCTCCTGGACCATACCAGGCCTCAAGCCCTTAACATGGGGGGGGTGCTTTGGAGCAGGGGGGGGCTCTGCTCTTCTAGGTTCCGATAAGCCCCCTGCCCGCAGACCCCCTACAATCACCACCCAAGGTTGTCGGGAAGATGCCATTGAGTTTCCCCTCAAAATCCATACCAGACCGAAGAGTCTGGCATGGTCTGGGGCGGGGGGGGGGGCAAGGCATGCCATTTATTTTTTTTTGTTGGTGTGGGGTTCCCCCTCAATATTCATACCAGATTTAAAGGGCCTGATATAGTTGGATCCCGTTCATTGAAGTCGCAGGGCAAATTCGGATCGAAAGTTGTCCGACTTCCATATCGGAGCAGTGTGAACCTGGCCCAAAGCTGGTTATACACTAGTACATTTTTATTTTAAATTCTTCATTTTAGGAAAGTTCATTCAATTTTCTAATCCTTAGGGGGTCAAATCAAAGTTTTGATTGCAGTGACAAGAATATTCAAAGGAGAATTATTTACATTTTTTTCTCAAACAAATTTCGACCAGTGTAAATAGTTTTTGTTCAGTAAGGTCAATTAACTATGAAATTTAATGTTAAAAGTAAGCAAAATTTTTAACTATTTTTGTAGGAATGTTTGTTTGAAAACCTACTAGTGTATACCCAGCTTCAGGCACTGTGGTATGTTACTAGGGTTAATTGAGTCTGAAAAAGAGCAGTGTTGGCCAGATTTGTCATTGCCAATTGTTTTGGTATTTTGTTGTCTGGTCTACCCGATTGTGGAAAGACACTTTATGTGATGGTGCATGCAGAAAATTCTGATCTTTCTCTGTCGCCGGATAGTGTTACTGTGTAGAATCATATGAACGATGCATACCTAGAAACTGTCGCTTAACCACAATGAAGGGCAGGAAAATTCTGACCCAACGCATGCACTGTACAATTACCAGGAGACTGTTTAACCAATTCCTAACTATCAGAAAACTGTGACTAATGAATTTGTTTGTGTTGCATTCTTTTGCTTTTCTTTCTACCCTGCCATTACCTGGAAGCTTTGGGTTCAACATATCATTAGTTGAAATTACTTTCCGCTTCCTAAGAAACAAAGCTGTATTATTAAGATGTGTAGGTCTGCTTTATTATACACCAGTCAGCCTAGGTCAATGTTGGGTAGATATAGGCAAACCAAAGCAATTACTGGTTTCTGATACCACTCAGGGACACTTGCAGTGACTATTGCAAACTCTGTCACAGGAATGCTGAGGGTGCCAAATTTTCCCAATTCTGTGCTGTGCATTACTGAGCTGGTATCCGTTATCCAGACACGTGGCTAGGGCATACCAACATACAATTTCCTAACCTGCTTTAAAATTAAAAGCTGTGGAATGAATGTGCAGGAGATTGTCCTTGTCTTACAGATTTAATATATTAAATGGCCAGTCCACCCAAAAATTATTATATTTTAATGCTACATGAACCCTGGTGGGCTTGAGTTATCCACTGACTTTAAATGTCTTGGATACAGTGGATCTGAAAAGTATTCACAGTGCTTCACTTTTTCCACATTTTGTTAGTTTACAGCCTTATTCTAAAATTGATTAAATTCAATAATTTCCTCATCATTCTACAAACAATACCCCATAATGACAATGTGAAAGAAGTTTGTTTGAAATCTTTGCAAATCTATTAAAAATAAAAAAGAAGAAAAATCCCATGTACATAAATATTCGCAGCCTTTGCGCATTGCTTTGTTGAATCACCTTTGGCACCAGTAAAAGCCTTGAGTCTTTTTGAGCATGATGCTAAAAGCTTGGCATGCCTATTTTGGGCAGTTTCTCCCATTCTTCTTTGCAATATCTCTCAAGATCCATCAGGTTGGATGGGGAGTGTCTGTACACAGCCATTTTCAGATCTCTCCGCAGATTTTCAATTGGGTTCAATTCAGGACTCTGACTGGGCCACTTATGGACATTCACAGGGTTGTCCGACAGAAACTCCTTTGTTATCTTGGCTGTGTGCTTAGGGTTGTTGTCCTGTTGGAAGATTACCTTTGTCCCAGTCTCAGGTTTTCATCAAGGCTGTCTCTGTAGTCTGTACATTACTGCATTCATCTTTCCCTCAATCCTGACTAGTCTCCCAGTTCCTGCTGCTGAAAAACACCCCCACAGCATGATGCTGCCACCACCATGCTTCACTGTAGGGGTGGTATTGGCCAGGTGATGAGCGAGGCCTGCTTTCCTCCAGACATGGTGTTTGCCAATCAGGCCAAAAAGTTTAATCTTTGTTTCATCATGGTCTGAGACACTTTCAGGTGCCTTTTAGCAAACTCCAGGTGAGCTGTCATGTGTCTTTTACTGAGGAGTGGCTTCCGTCTTGCCTCTTTACCATACAGACCTGATTGGTGGAGTGCTGCAGAGGCGGTTGTTCTTCTGGAAGGTTCTCCTCTCTCCACAGAGAAATGCTGGAGCTCTGTCAGAGTGACCATCGGGTTCTTGGTCACCTCCCTGACTAAGGCCCTTCTGCCCCCGATCCCTCAGTTTGGCCAGGCGGCCCGCTCTAGGAAGAATCCTAGTGGTTCCAAACATCTTCCATTTACGAATGATGGAGGCCACTGTGCTCATTGGCACCTTAAATGCTGCAGAAATGTTTCTGTACCCTTCCCCTGATCTGTCCCTCGATACAATTCTGTCTCGGAGATCTACACAGGGTACAGCAGGGTAGGACAGTAGACGCATTTCACACGACTGCTACGTGCATGTTCACTTCACTGTTAGTGAACAAGCACATAGCAGTCGTGAGAACCGCGTCTACTGTCCTACCCTGCTGTACCTTGTACCACTTATGTGAAAAAGGAACTTTTCTTCATTGGATTCCGTGGTGGGGTGCGACCATTTTCTTCTTTTATGTTTCTCCTGGTGGTGAGCTGAGGTTCAGCACCCACCTTGAATCGTGGACTTTGACTAGCCTGAGTAGTGTTATCTCTGTTCATTGTTCAGAGATCTACAGACAGTTCCTTGTACTTTATGGCTTGGTTTGTGCTCTGACATGCACTGTTAACTGTGGGACCTTATATAAACAGGTGTGTGCCTTTCCAAATCCTGTCCAATCAACTGAATTTACCATATGTTAACTTCAATCAAGTTGTAGAAACATCTCAAGGATGATCAGTGGAAATGGGATGCACTTGAGCTCAATTTTGAGTGTCAATACTTATATGCATGTCATTTCTTTTTCATTTTTAATTTATAATACATTTGCAGGGATTTCAAAAAAAATTCCTTCACGTTGTGATTATGGGGTATTGTATTGTAGAATTTTGAGGAAAATAGTGACTTTAATCAATTTTGGAATAAGGCTATAACAACAAAATGTGGAAAAAGTTAAGCGCTGTGAATACTTTCCAGATGTACTGTAGTACAGCATTGAGATCTACCTAAAAAAAAATTCAAACCCATTTGTGTCAACTTGGTAGCTTTGGGTGGTCCAACTACTCCTGATATATTTGCTATAATATTAAGTAGAAATCCAGTAGGGATGGTGGTAACCCCTCCAAATGGCCACAGCAGGTGCCCAGACCAGATGTGAAAATCTGTGTAGAGATCTTGCCAATAGAATTCATTGGACACGGAAAATATTGTCCTGCATCTACTAACGGTGAAATTTCATTTTGGGATGGACTAACCTCTAATGCCCAACCTGTGGCCTTTTGGTATATGATGTGCAGACCTCAGCAATTCGTAGTAGGAACTTTGATTAGGGGGTAATAATACTGATCTCTACTAGCCTTGTGTATCATGTTCCCAGTTCATATTATCTTCTGCAGTATATCCCCAGCCAAAAATGTAGCATGGCCACATGACCCTCATTTTCTTTATTAGGTCTGCAGTTTCTGACAGTATTCTCAAGCATTACCTATATTGAACATTATGTTTGGTCCTTTGGCGATGTCAGGGGCAGCATTTGAGGCCCCCTTTAGCTCATAAGTTGACAACCACTGCTTTAAACCCTATGATTCCTATTCAGGGGCACATATGTATAAGAAAGCAGCTGAACGATTGAAGAACTTCAGTCTGAACAAAACCTTTCTAGAGTTTCTAATGGCAGAGATGTTAAAGTGGTTTTAAAGACAGAAGGTTTTTTTATCTTAATGCATTCTATGCATAAAGATAAAAAGCCTTCTGTGTGCCTCAGCCCCCCTAATACTTACCTGAAGGTCCATCTAGATCCAACAATGTTGCACGAGAGACTTGGCTGTCTGGGACTCCTATCCTCGTTGGCTGGAACAGCAGCGCCATTGACTCCCGCTACTGTCAAGCAAAGTCAGTGAGCCAATGAAGAGAAAAAGGGGATGGATCCGGCCACGACTCTGTGTCTGAATGGACACACAGAGCAGCGGCTCGGCTCAGTTGCCCCCCATAGCAAGCTGTTTGCTGTGGGGGCACTCGACAGGTGGGAGGAGCCAGGAGCACCGACGAGGGACCCGAGGAGAGGAGGATCTGGGCTGCTCTGTGCAAATCCACGTTTGTTATTTTTGACGAAAAAAAATGAGACTTTAGTATCACTTTAAAGAAATTGTATGGTCTTAGCAAATACTTTCATATTATAACGCAAGCATTGTAATAGCAACACAAACAATAGGTATTTTATCAGTCCAATATACAGTACTGTACAAAAGTTTTAGGCAGATGTTAAAAAAATGCTTTAAAGTAAAAATGCTTTCAAAAATATATATTTTAATTGTTTATTTTTATCATTTTACAAAATGCACAAGGAGCCAACAGAAGAAAAATCCAAATCGGATCAATATTTGGTGAGACTACCCTTTAGCATCAATTCTTCTAGGTACACACAGTGCTTGTGCACATGCTTTTTGAAGGAACTCTGCAGGTACGTTGTTCCAAATATCTTGGAGAACTAACCAGAGATTTTCTGTGGATGTCGGCTGCTTTAAAACCTTCTTTCACACCAAATATTGATTTGATTTGGATTTTTTTTTCTGTTCATTTACTTTTCATTTTGGTAGTTGATAAAAATAAACTATTAAAGTGGTTCCTACAGAAAGAGGAAGACTGGGGTAGTGAACACCATAACCTAACTGTGTGCAGTGGAGGCAGAGGGACATCTATCCTGAGGTCAAAGGGAGGGGGGGGGGGGTAGACCCGAGCCAAGGATATTGCCAGAGGAATCCACATTCACTGGTTTTCAAGCATTTCAACCAGAGGTATACACAGGACTGGACGTGTCACCCAGCCATTTGTGGGCATCAAGGCGGAAGCTGTGTATGATGGCTGAGCCATAACAGGGGAATATAATTGATCTGGTGAGTGCATAGTGGTGGCGGAATTTAGCACTTTGTGGAAGCACCTTAAGCTATATCTTTGCACTATAATGCGCTTTCTAGTCTGGAAGTGGACATTGTGGTGATCCATCTGTGGATTTGCATCAGTGTTTGGACTTTTCAATACCATTCATTCCATTTTTCAAAACCATTGCACTATTTAATATATGAAATTGTTGCACTTTTTTTTTTTCACCATAGGAATTATTGCATCACGTATGAATTATTTATTATTGTATTTTGCACTGTCACTTTAATATTTTGCCTGTTTACATTTATTTTGACTGAGCACTGCACTATTAAGTAAATAATATTGTTTCAGCTTTGTCCCTTGCGCAGATATTTCTCCAGATTCTTCAAATCTTTTGATGATAGTATGTACTGTAAATTATTTGTTTTAATTTTACATTGAAGAACATAATTCTGAAATTGTTTGACGCTTTTTAGATGCAGTGCCAGCTGTCAGAATACAATGACCGCAGTGGTAGATTCATCCATCTGTGCTGTTGATGTAGGTATCTGCTGAAAAACTCAGTGTATGGCCAGCTGATTACCAAAGTCAGGTAGTTTGGTCAGTCAAGGCCACATAAACACGAAGAATTTAGGGAAATAGTGATCCTAAAGGCCAAATTCTTCAGACAGGAGTATTAGCTTTTTGGAAGTATAACTTGTTTTGACAAAGGGTTGACCTCGTGGGTTAATAGTGGTAATCTGTCATGATTACATCTATTCCAATAAATGTTACTGATGTTCAAAATATCATGTGGAATGTCAAAGATAAATAGCTCCCATTTGTGGATTATTGTAAATAATTTATGAGTGGGAAAGCAATAAGCCATTTAGTGCATCTAGTTTTGCATTAGAAGTAACATACACTTTACATGGTTCTGTCCAGTTACTATAGGACTCTGAAATAGTGGAATAGCTTAATCCTTCAGCAGCACAGAGTGTTTCATGGGTAGAAGGTTGGATAGAGGAAGGAGCGAATTCCACTGGCAGTGCAGAGTATTTCAGGAAAGGAGCGTTAAGCTGGCTATACACTGATCAATATTTGTCTAAATTTAGATCAGTGTGTAGCCATCCCTACTTGGCAGAAGTTGTTCAATGTCCCGGGAGGGGTATTTTCCATCCACCTCTTTTGTGTGGATAGAGGAATCTGTTTTTTCTTTTTTTTTTTTAACAAAAATACAGTACTGTGTATAACCAGCAGAAAAAGGAACAAAATCCTTCAGCAGCAGAGATGGATTTTCAGGAAAGCAAGAGCACACAGCAACTAAACAATAATTAATGGAAAGGAGAAATACTGCAATTAAGCATTTAAAATGCTACATATTTCTTTGCTTTTACCGGCAAATTTTACGTTGGGGACAGGATACTTTTTAAGTGGTTCTAAAAGCTTTAGGATTTTTACCTTAAAGTGGTTGTAAACCCTCACATACACCCAGTGAAGTGACTGGCTTCAAGTGATTCACAGAAATGAAACAAATCCTCTACATAAGTTGTACCAGTTTATCCGCAGCCGGCTTTCCTTACATCCATTCAAAGAGCAGAATTTACACAGGATCTCTCAGCTCTGAAAACAACGGCACACAGGAATAGAGGCTGTCAATCAGAGGCTGTGCCCTCCTCTGTCACCTTTTTTCTCTTGGTGTCAGGAAAACTTGTCAGAAGCGATGGTAGAGGAACGAAGCAGCAGACAGAAATAACACTTTGTGCTCTTAAGCCCCATACACACACGCAGATCGTCGTCATACAAACGTCGGCGGACGAAAGATCTGCCGATTGTATGCGTGTTAGTATGGTGCCTCCGACAGCTGTCTGCACACAATCCGCGGACAAGAGTCTTTCTTGCAAACATGAAAATTTTTGTCTGCGGATACCAGAACGGACAATTGTTTGCCTGTCAGTACAGAAATCAGCCGACAGACCGCAGATTTGCAAGACTGGGCATGCTCAGAAAATAAAAAACACAGGGAAAGTTAACCATTACATGACATCACTTCTGCAGTCAGCTGAAGTCTGCGGACAAAATTCTTGTGCTGTCCTTGTGCTGTCTTTGCACTTTTCAACAGACACCGACATCCCGGGGAGAAAAGACGAACATTTGTATGACGACGATCTGCGTGTGTGTATGGGGCTTTACTTAGACAAGTCCACACTATAGAGGGATATGCTTTGTTCATATGTCATGTCTGAGGTTTAAAACCACTTTAATGCATTAGGGTAAAAACACTTCTGTGCTGCAGGCCTCCCCCCCAAATATTTACCTGAGCCGATCCTGATCCAGCGCTTTGTCCGAGAACAGCAGCTCTCCTCCTATCTGTCCCTCTTCACAGGGCAGATTGATAGCAGCCATTGGCTCCTGCTGCTGTTAATACAATTTTGTGATGAGGGAGCAGGGCCGAGCCACGCTGTCTGTGTTTAAAGAAGCAGGCAGCGCGGCTTTGGATGAAGCCTGCAGGTGTGCCACTATTATTTATATGTTATAAAAAAAGGTTACAAACACTTTAAGCAGCATGAAGGAAGCTGCAATAAATGGAGGTTCAGAAGGTTTAAGCAAGGTTTCATTTTTTTAAGTGCATTCAAGCAGTACATTCAAGTGAAGAATGTCTTCATATTAAATACTCATCAGTAAATGAATCGTAAAGAGAATGAAGCAAATGT
Organism: Pelophylax lessonae; assembly: GCF_965119305.1. Classification (NCBI taxonomy): domain Eukaryota; kingdom Metazoa; phylum Chordata; class Amphibia; order Anura; family Ranidae; genus Pelophylax; species Pelophylax lessonae. The sequence goes on from NC_138774.1 coordinate 188,629,904, forward strand.
CTTGCTCAGTATTGTTTCACAGGTCTTATTCATTAGATTTAGCAACGACCCCCGCCCCCCCCCCCCCACTTCCTCAATACATTACTCTCTCTTGGCATTACCAAGGTCACTGACTGCACGTTATCTCATCCTCACTGCCTTTTTTTTCCCTTCCTCTGTGCGATTCATTGTTAATTAGCCTTCTTGGTAATTATTATCCGTCACCCTGCAGACCACATAAGGCAGATGCCGCTATGCCCCGATTATTTCTAGGGCACTATGTGGAGCTGGAAGAACAGTGCACAGCTCATCCTCTTAGCACATCTGCCTCCTTTCTGTGTAATTGGAGAGAAACCAATATACAAACCTGTACTAAACCTTAATAAAATTACTTCACACACACATAGCAATAAAAATCATTTTTCTTTTAAGTTCTTTTTGTTACTATTTTGCAGGTATTTTACAACCCTGGTCTTCAATGAGACCAGAACAGAAAAACAAAATAAGTCGATAATTATCAAAAGCAAAAAGCAAGAAAGGATCATATGTATAATAATGTTAAATGAAACCAGTACAGTAGTGTTTGCATACTGTTTGTAAGTGGTGTTACTACTAGAACCATATAGGTACTCCAAGTCCTGTGTTTGGTGTTATATACTTAGAGTAAAGATGGAAATGCAATAGCATTACAGGAGTTAGAAACATTTTTTAGCTTAACACATTGAGCACATGAAAAAAAACATTCCCCAGTAAACTGTTTGGTAAAGTTCTTACCCCAGCACTTGCAGTTTGCGATTTTCAGTGCTCCTGACTCCTGCTTTCTTAGCGCAGCTTCTCTGAACTTCAGTATTCACAGGAGTTAACAGTGGACAGTGCAGTTTCCAGTTAGTCTGTTAGCTTAAAGTGGGAGTAAACTCCCTTGTATGATTTTTACCTATAGGTAAGCCTACAATAAGGCTTACCTATAGGCACTGCCTAGGCTATAAAAAAACTCCCCGATCCATTCTTTGAGACCTGTCTGCACTCTGCAGTCGACTTATGTGCCGCCGCCCCCTTGTCTGCTCCCGCCGTCACTCACTTGTCCTTCCTGAGTCCCGCCGCCTCCCACACACACAGTGAAGGGGCGTTCTTGCCAGGGAGGGAGGGACTGGCGCCCCCATAGAGCCGCAGTGAGCGGCTGCACTTCAAACAGTAGGTGGGTGGAGCCTAATGCTCCGCCTACCCTCCTCAGTGCGGCATGTGGGATACTAACTAACATGAGCGATCGGAGGGGGAGCTCACTGAGTCCGAAGGGGATGAAGCCATGATTGCTGCAGTGACTGCTGAGGACGTACCCAGAGAGTGACAGGAAGCTGGAGACATGGCTGTATGGCTGCAGTCACCAAGACAGCTTGGTAAGTCCACAAGTATGTCTGTTTCAGTATCTCTCAGTCCCTCTTAGGTCAGCCCTGTATTGTCTGTGGGGGTGGTGTTGGGGGGAGCAGTGCTTGGAATAGGTAAAGTGCTTGGTGAGAGCAGGTGGTCGGGGGGCCAAGTAATGGCGGGAGCGGGTCAGGATACCCTGATGTCTTGCGTTCTCATTGCACTTGCAACAGGTTGCAGGGAGCTGATGGCGCGGGGAGATGTAGGGGCTTCCTTGTCACAAGCGGTGTCGCCGGTAGCAGCTTGGATGACTGCGGGGAAACGTGGCACAGCCATCGCTAGAGTGCCTCTGTTGCCTACATCAACACCAGTGGTGACGCAATCGGTGACTGGGGCAGTGCCCACTGCTGTATTTTGGCCTAGGCCGACAAGGCCTAAGCCTAGGGTGGCACTTTGCGGGGTGGCGGCAAAAAGCCGCCCCCGCATAAAAAAAACCCTGATACATTCTTTGAGACCTGTCTACACTCTGCAGTCATCTTATGTGCCGCCGCTGCCCCCTTGTCTGCTCCCGCCGTTACTCACCTTGTCCTTCCCAATAAGCGAATTTTGATTGATTTGCACAAAAGTTATCGCGTCTACAAACTAGGAGAAAGATTTATGTCATTTTTTATTTATTTAATTTTTTTTTTTACTAGTAATGGCGGCAATCTGCAATTTTTAGTGGGACTGTGACTGGGACATTGTGGCGGACAGATCGGACACCTAACTGACATTTTTGACACTTTTGGGGGGATCAGTGACATTACTACAGTAATCAGTGCTAAAAATATGCACTGTTGCTGTAATAATGACACTGGCAGGGAAGGGGTTAACCCCGGGGTGATCAAAGAGTTAAGTGTGAGCCTAGGGGGTGTTTTCTAACTGTATGGGGGAGGGACTTGTGAAAAGACCACAGAGACCTGTATTCCTATATAGAAGGATCACAGGCGCTCTATGATCATTCCAGGGAGAAGAACGGTCACCTGTGTTTACAACATCCGACCGTCCTCCTCTCTCAGTGGGGAGCGATCGCGTGTGCCCGGGGGCAATTGCGGCCGCTGTCCCTGTGGATTGGCATCTCAGCTGCCTAGTGGGGGGGCCCAGGAGCGCGCGCTTACCCCAAGGAGTGCTCCCGCGAACCGATGTACCCATACGTCGGTTGGCGCAGCTGAGCCAGTCTGCCACAGTAATTCTGCGGTAGGCGGTCGGCAAGTGGTTAACCACTTGCCAACCACCCGCTGCAGTTTTCCTGCGGCAAGCTGGCTCGGCTGCGCGAAACAGGAAGGGGTGTGGCCTTGACAGGAAGGGGTGGGTCGTAGTTAAATTAGGGGGTGCACAAATTTAGTCCGGCCTAGGGCAGCACAAAACCTAAATACACCACTACCTATAGGTACAGTATATATCTCCTAAACATGCACCTATTAGGAGATCGTTACTTTAGATGCAGCCAGTGACATCACTGGTGCATGCGCTCTGAAGGAATGACATACCCATGCCGTTCTTTCAGAGCCGTGCCGTAAACAGTGACTCCTGTGCACATGGGAACCAGGGGGAAAATGGAAGTACTTTCAGTAGTGACAGCGCGCCACTGGAGGGCTTCGTTTTCAGGTAAGTCTGTCATAATGTTCTAGTATGCAATGCATTGGCTGGGGCTTGTGGACAGGCTCTGAGCTGGGCTGGGGCTAAACCTGGAAGCAAGCAACGATGTACTCATACATCACTTTGCCTACAGTCACCTCTTGCCCGCAGTACATGGTGGGGGGCAGTGGTTCATTTCACTTGTCTACCAAGGTACATTTATAAACATAGGCAAGTGGTTAAATCAAGCTCAAACCAGCTGCTGCAGCTATGAACTTAAAGAGGTTGTAAACCCTCTCTAACTTATACCTATAGGTAAGCCTTTAATAAGACTTACCAATAGGTACTGTACATATCTCCTAAACTTGCACCGTTTAGGAGATATTTTCTTGTAACGCAGCCGATGACATCATCGGCGCATGCGCTCTGATGGAACGGCCACCTGTGCCATTCCTTCAAAGCCCTGTGCCGTGAACGGCGGCTCCCGCACGCATGCGCGGGAGTGATGTCATTGTGCCTGTGACCAATCAGATGGCGGGAGGATGCGAAGCAGGACGACCAAACATGTCAGCTGTGCCCCTGCGGAGAGGGTGGCACTGCAGGGACTTCGTTCTAAGGTATTTCATAATGAGCTAGTATGTGATGCATACTAGTTCATTATGCCTTTGTCTTACAGGGGGTTTTTTTTTTCTTTTTTTGGGGGGGGGTTTACAACCTCTTTAATGCTGGCTCTCAGAGCCAGGAAAGGGATTGCCGATAAGTGATTGGGCAGTTCTAGAGCCACCCAGTCACTTTTAGAGGGCTCACAAACTGCCCAACCCCCCCTCCCAATGCCCTGGCTTCCTGATCCCTCCTGCAACTAAAGATCCCATAAACAATGTGTATTATGTCATTTTCGGGGTCACAGCTGTCATTCATAGGCTAGTTTAGCTGAACAGCCAGGTACCTGTACAAACGTGATCCGTGTTTGAATAGTTGCATTGAAGGGCAGGGGAGTCTAATAGACCTCCAATGTCTCTATAAAGAGCATCAATCGCCTGCTTATGATATTGCATTGGTGGCTAAGGAACCCCTATCTATTAGCAATAAAAAGAAATACATTTTTTTTAAAGTGTAGAAAAAAAATATAAAATTTGTATAAAATAAATACATTTTTTGGTTTTTTTTTAAATTTAACCTCCCCCCATCCGCGCTACAGCCTATATACGGCTGCAGTGCGGACTTGAATTTTCGGGAGGCCGTTTTTAAACGGCCTCCCAGAGATGCGCCCCCCGCGCGCTCCCGCGAGCGCGCATCGGGGAGAATCTGTGTCGGCCGTGTCCCTTGGACACGGCCGATCACAGATCGTGGTGAATGGCCAATCACAGCGGCCATTCACCACGTGATCGGGCCGTCCAATGAGCGATGATCTCATATGTAAACATATGAGATCATCTCTCATCGCCGGCGCTCCTTCCTCACACAGAGCCTGCAGTGTGAGGAAGGAGGGGGAGCCTCACAGCGCCGGGGACACACAGGAATGTAATCAGGGCACTGATCACCAGTGCCCTGATTACTAAAGGTAAAAACATACACACAGTGCCCCCCCATCAGTGCCCACAGTGCCCACCATCAGTGCCCCCATCAATGCCCACAATCACTGCCCATAGTGCTGCCAGTCAGTGCCCATCAGTGCCTGCTCATCTAGGCACTGATGAGCACTGACTGGCAGCACTATGGGCACTGAGTGTGGGCACTGATGGTGCTGCCCATCAGTGCCGCTCATCAGTGCCACTCGTCAGTGTCCAGTGCCATCCGCCAGTGCCCATCAGTGCCGCCCGTCAGTGCCGCCTCTCAGTGCCCAGCAGTGCCACCTCTCAGTGCCCAGCAGTGCCGCCTATCAGTGATCATCAGTGCCGCCTATCAGTGCTCATCAGTGCCGCCTATCAGTGCCACCTATCAATGCCGCCTATCAGTGCTCATCAGTGCAGCATATTAGTACCTCCTCATCAGTGCCCATAAGTGCCACCTCATCAGTGCCCATAAGTGCCACCTCATCAGTGCCCATCAGTGCAGCCTATCAGTGCCGCCTCATCAGCGCACATCAGTGAAGGAGAAAAATTTATTTTCAAAATTTACTCGCAGAAAATAAGAAAAACGTTTTTTTTTTTCCAAATTTTCTGTATTTATTCTTTTTTTTTGTAAAAAATAAAAAATCCAGAGGTGATTAAATACCACCAAAAGAAAGCTCTATTTGTGTGAAAAAAATGATAAAAATTTCATATGGGTACAGTGTAGCATGACCGCGCAATTGTCAGTCAAAGTGTGACAGCGCTGAAAGCTGAAAATTGGCCTGGATGGGAAGGGGGTTTAAGTGCACAGAAGGCAAGTAGTTAAAGCACCCCCATCACTCACACCTAATTCAAAAAAAAATGCAGTGTAGGGTGAGCATATATCAATTGTAGCACATCTGTCACTATTTGCTTGATGCACCCCCATCTTTTATATTTTAACAAAAAAATGGTTATACTATGGTGTGTAAACAACGTTGGAAAATCTCTCGCTTATGGTAAAGTGCAATATAGTGTGATGTCAAATGTGTGAAAACGTGTATAGCTGCTGCTGACAAAATAAGGTGCAGGTGCCTTTGGTATGAATGTAAAAAATGTATGTAAATATTCTGATATTAAATAAATATGTACAACAAATAAATAAATATTCACAGCAAATAATATTCATAAAGTGCTAAGTGCAAATAGTGCTCAAATAACATAACAATGTCCTTCCAATGCTAAATGATAAACGTCCTTCAATTGCTGTGCCTTCGGCAGATACACACAGGGCCACTATTGGGACCCAGTTCCTGGTTTCATAGGAGAGTGCAACATTACAGAGTGATCTGAGAGTGACCTACAGCCCTATGCACATTTGGTTTTGGCGAGTAGGGAAGCATAAGGCTCCGTGTACACGGGACGTTGTTAAAAGTCCCTTTGAATGCTGAAATTTTAGGACGTTTGAAACGTCCGTTCGGTCGCGTTTGTACCTGCGTTTAGCGGGCGTTTAGGGGCGTTTGCGTTTAGAACCGTTCCTAGAGGTAAAAAAAATGATTCCCCTTTAAAATGGAAAAACGTGAACGCTAAACGCGGGTCATCGCGTTCAGACGCGTTCGGACGCGTTTGTGTGGTTGAAACGCCGGGAAACACACGTTCGAACGCAAATAATTGCGTTCTAAAAAAAGTCCCTGAATGCAACTGCCTGCAAATGACTGTAAATGATCTGGTGTACATGGACAGATAAGATAAAATGTAGATGGGTTCAGGGGCTTCTGAAAAAAAACGCCCAACTGCTCCTAAACGGCCATTTCCAGCGTCCCGTGTACATGGAGCCTAAGGGGGAGCACGAGCACCTTTTGCAAGGGTGGAGCACAGAAGCACTTTCTTCAAATTTGTCTATTTGCACAGCAATTGAAGGATGTTTATCATTTAGCATTGGAAGGACATTGTTATGTTATTTGAGCACTATTTGCACTTAGCACTTTATGAATATTATTTGCTGTAAATATTTATTTGTTGTACATATTTATTTATTATCAGAATACTTAGCAGCGCTGACATACATTTTTTACATTCATACTATGGTGTGGGTTAGCACTACAATTCATTTTAATGAATTTTATCTTGAAAATATGCGTTTGATAAATAACTGCAAATATTGTGCAACGTATATAAACCATTTTATTTGTCAAGGTCTCTGCTTTTAGAAAATATATACTTGGGGGGGTTACAGTAATTTGTAGTAAAAAAAAAATGCAGATTTTAACATTTGCAAAGGGTTAAAGGAGTCCTATGGTCACAGCAGACACTTTCATAACACTGGCATTATAAAAGCAATGCAAACAGTAGGCATTTTTGACATTCTAATGTAGCGCTACCTCTGCCACTGGTAATTTGAGTCTTTTTCCCTCGAGTCACAGCATACACAGCCAGGCGCACTGTATTTTCAGCATTCTTCCTTTGACTCGAAGATCACTCTAGGGGTTTAATTTTTGTTTTTTATTGCAACAGAAAACTGGACAGGGCTTCCTCCCTGTCTCTCTCTGCCCCAGGGGCAGCCCCCTGCCCCAGGGGTTTTGGCCTAAAGAACTGGTCCCAGGAACTCTGCACTCTGACTGGAAGGCCTCAGAATAAATAGGGGCTTTCCCTCCACCCTCGGGGCACACCACCCCAGGGAATAACCAGAGTTCCATAAATATTCAGGCTGCCTGTCCTGCCCTCCTTCTGACTTTACTTCCAGAAGTATCTAGAAGACTGGGTAGCCGCAGAATAGCAGCCTGTGAGACACTGAACAGTCCTAAATAATCGACCACTGCTCTACTGTTTAACTAATTTACCTAGCAGCCTACTCTGAACTAGGAGGGTGCTATGCTAATATAAGCTTACTTGAAAAATCCCCTTTCAAGTTGTGAGTTCTGCCTGTCTGCTGGCTGTCTCTTTCCACAACTTCCTGGATTCCCTGCATACTTTGCAGCTTCTCCTCTGTTGTTTACTTTTGATCTCTAAGGACCACATCCCATGGTACCCTGCCTGCCTGCAAGCTGTGATTCTTGTTCTGATGCTGCCTTCTGAATCTCCTCCTCTCAGCATCTCTATCTGATTTTACATTTTGACAATAGATATGCTTTAAGTTGGAAATGGTGAGATCATCTCAAGTGGATGGATTCTATCCATAGTGACAAGTTTAAGCATTTCTGTGGATATCCTCTGTTGTTATACAGTATGTTTCTCTATAGAGATGTAATGCAGAGTGTTTTTCAGCACATCTTAGGCCCTTTTAAATCAAGTCCACCTGTAAGTTTTTCAGGCAGACCCGATTGGACGCTCCAATCACCCAAATGGACAGGCTGGGTTAAACGGACTTGTGTTCATTTACACCCGCCTACTTCGGGACCAGTCTGGATGCAGAAGGGGATAAATCCTTCTCCTTCTAAATGGACTGGATCGGAGGGCCGTCGGGTGAAAACAGACAGCGGAGTCCATTTACACCTGTCTGCTCATAGAGTTGAGTGGGCTCTGTTAATGTTCGCTGTGTATAAACTGAGCAGACACGGACCTGTCATCGCCCTGCCCTGCTCTGATCAGCAGGGGATCAAAACATCAGCACCATGTGAAAGGGGCCTTAGCAGAGGTGGAATAAGTTGACTTCCATCTGATTACAATGGCTGTCTGATCATAATAAAATACACCTAAAATTGTTCTAGTAGAGTTTACTTGTGCCAAGAGCTTCACCACACCCAAAAGCCAGATTTTAATATCTGGTTGTGGCGGTATCATGGTCAATGCTGATATATAGATAGATAGTAAAAATAAATGAAAATCAGCTGTAGAACGAGGTCTTCGCTTTTGTGAAATTGAGAGACGAGGACAAAATTATCAAAACTTGTGGAGATTAGAATACCTATATATTTAAAAGTGGTTACCCACTAAAGATTGAGAGTTTATTTTAACCTCTTGAGCTCTGGAAGATTTTACCCCCTTAATGACCAGGCCATTTTTTTCTGTTCGGCACTTTGCTACTTTAGTGCGGTCATGCAATGCTATACCCAAATAAAACTAGTGGTATTTGATCACTACTTTTATTTATATATATATATATATATATATATATATATATATATATATATATATATAAATGAAAAAAGACTGAAGAGTTTGAAAAGAGTTTGAAAAAAATATATATATATAGTTTACTTTCTGCTATAAAACCTATGCAGTAAAAAATCTAATCTCTTCAAAATTTAGGCCAAAAAGTATTTTGCTACATGTGTTTGGTAAAAACGTTATTGGTACAAACTGTGGTATATATACTGGAATATTATATTTATTTACTTTTCTATACTAGTAATGGCAGTGATAAGTGACTTATAATATGACTGTGATACTGCAGTGGGGAAACTGACACTTTATGGGAACTGACTAACTGCCACTGACATCTCCAGTGACACTAATACAATGATAGGTGCTTAAAATATACACAGTCACTGTGCTAATGACACGGGGAAGGGGTTAACATATAGGGAGATTTAGGGGTTAATTGTGTGCCTAACAATGTGTAATATGTGCTGCTTTTAAGTACAGATGGATTTGTTTCTTTTCCCTGCGGGAGCTCTGTGTGACTGTCAACACAGAGCTCTGGGCTGTGAATCGACACAGCCAATCAGGAGGTCCCAGCCAAGACTCATTGGCCAGGATCTGCTGACAGACTACTGCTATGTCACATAACAGGGGAGTAGGTACAGGCATGGAAACAAACAGCGACATACGGGTACATTGCTGTGCCTGTTGAAGTCGCCTTATAACAGTATATGTATTGCGGCGGGTCAGCAAGCGGTTAAAGTTTGAGGAAAAAGGTATTTAATATCACAAGGGCCTCCTTTAGGAAAGGCCTTGGTTTTGTAAAAAAAACAAAATGAGGTTGTCAGCAGTTATGGCTAAATGTTCTTTCAAGTTCCCTACTTTTAAACTCTGAATAGGGGAGGTAAGGTGGAGTGCTACTGCAATAGGCTCCATCATTAAAGCAAAGACCGCTGAGGTGAGAGAGCACAGCCTCCAGCAGTACAATGACTCTTGAACCTACATTTGCATGTAGAAAATTGCTTGATTCCCCCAACAACAGTCCATGTTGATGGGGAAATCCCTCCAGCAGCGCTATTGTGTTCTGCTGGCAGGAAGCCTTCCCAGCCAGCAGAACACAATTAGACCTCATGTACACTGGGCATTTGAAAACCTCTTCTGGACGCTGAAACTTGAAAGCCGGTGAAAGAAGGTAAAAAACATCCGTTTGACCACTTTTACGTGCCAAGTTTGCCGGCGTTCATCAGCGTTTTCGCTTGAAAAGGTTTTTGCAGATAACCATTTTTATTGATCTCTCTCTCGTTTTCCTATTACAAAAGCCTATAAACAAAAACGCCTATAGATATTTGTACACGTTTAGACGCGTTTGCACGCTGTTAGAAGGATTTGGTGTTTATGCCTATAAACGTCCGTCCTGAATGCATTTTTTTGCTTTCAAGAAAATACCTCGAAACGCAACTGCCTCTAAATGCCTATAAAAACCTCAGTGTACATTGACAGATTTGATAACATAGAGGAGAGTCCAGGGACTGCTGAAAAAACGCCCAACTGCTCCTAAATGTCCGTTTATCAGGAGTAGTGTACATGAGGTCTTACTGCTAGTGGCTATAGCTGCCGGCAGTAATCGCATATGAAAAATCTGACAGGCTGGCATCACCCAAGTCGATTGATGGATTGACTTGGGTAAAAGCAGTCTGTCGAACCAGCCAGGATTCAATCCATTCATGGCCGACTTTAATGTGTAAAAAGTCTTTTGAGAATATATGTGGATTTATGCAAAAATAAATCCAGTCTGTCAAACCTAGACTGTGGCATATTCTCAAAGAGCAGTGGGCTTTGCGCATGCACAGTATGAAATATGTCTGTAAAGCCACAAGGCTTAACTGCTGGTTTCCCTTAGTCAGGATGGCAGCGCCAGCACCCGTTTGAAGAATCAGCTTGGGCGAAGACACCGCTGGATGCCTGGACAGGTTAAAGCCCTAATATTAAAAGTCAGCAGCTACAGTGGGGGGGGGGACCTTGAACTCCTCTTTAGGTATATGTATGTTACACTATAACATTGGTATATAATCCTTTTCATTGGTACATCTAAAGTCCCTTATTTTATGGTGGGTGTTGCTGGTATACTACTTTTTGGTATGGTATTCTTGAGAAAGTATTGAGACTTTTAACTCCGATTTCACTTTTCTGTTGATTTGTTCAGTATGTTGTAGTTGGAATAACCTGTGTGCTTCCTCCGTGTCTACCTAGGATTATGTATCCATGTCCTTTTAGAAGTTTTAGACCACAAAGATAAGTTTTACGCTCCTTTCAACCTAAAAGTCCCGTGATTTTGCCATGAATTTGCCACGATTTTGACTGGACTTGAAGTAATGCCTGTGTAATCTTGAGTCAGACCAAAGTAGTGCAGGGACTACTTTGAAGTTGTTGCGACTTGAAGTCGCACAGATATGAACAGTACGATTGTAAATCATGGGGTACGACTTGCCATACGACTTTGCAGTCCCAAGTCGCACGAGTGTGAAAGGGACCTTAACCACTTGCCGACCGCTTACTGTATAAAAACGTCGGCAAAGTGGCACGGGCAGGAAGAGTCACATACCGATACAGCGCTCACTCCCGTCGCTCTGGTGCGCTCCCGCCGATGCTCTGATTCGGTACAGAACCGATCAGTCATCAGGTCCAGGCCAATGATTTTTGGCCTGGACCTGCTGATCGGTCCTGACCAATTAGAGACCTAGCTGTGCCTGTGAAACATAAACCCAGGCACAGAAAAGGTCCTCTCTCTCCTCCCAAAATACTTTTTGGATTAATCGAGAGAAGAGAGAGGATCAAAACGTGAGTACTGCACCAAGCACACTTCCACACACCTAGCTAGGTACATTTAACCCCCGATCACCCCCTCAGTTAACCCCTACACCCCCTGTCAAATTGCACACTATATACAGTATATAGCAGTTTTCTATATTTCTGTATTAGTGTGCCTTGTGACATAATTTAGCGCTAGCGACCGTTAGTTTTAGGCTTAGGGTACCTTCCCTGCCCCCCAATAAAGATTTAACCCCCTTATCCCCCCCCCGATCACCCCCAGTTAACCCCTTCACCTCCTGTCACATTGCACACTATATACAGATCTATAGTGGTTTTCTGTATTTCTGTGATAGTGTGATTGTGACTTCAGTTAGCGCTAGCGAGTTCGTTTCTGTCCCAAGTAGGCTTAGGATATCCGCCACCCCCCAATAAAGATTTAACCCCCTGATCATCCCCAGTTAACCCCTACACTCCCTGTCACATTGCACACTATATATAGTATATAGCAGTTTTCTATATTTCTGTATTAGTGTGCCTTGTGACATCATTTAGCGCAAGCCACCGTTATTTTTAGGCTTAGGGTACCCGCCACCCCCCAATAAAGATTTAACCCCCTGATAACCCCAAGTTAACCCCTTCACCCCCTGTCACATTGCACACTATATACAGGTATATAGTGGTTTTCTGTATTTCTGTGATAGTATAATTGTGGGTTCAGTTAGCGCTAGCGAATTAGGTTCTGTCCCAAGTAGGCTTAGGATACCCGCCACCCCCAATAAAGATTTAACCCCCTGATCACCCCCAGTTAACCCCTTCATTGCCCTGTCACAGTGTCACTTTTATAGTATACAGTTTTTTTTCTGATCACTATTATTAGTGTCACAGGTGACATTAGTTAAGCGTTAACGTCAGTCTAGGACAGCGCAGATCCCCGGTGCATTGTTAGATATTAATTTAACCCTTTGATTACCACAAATACACACATACACACAAATACACCTCCAATACTAGTATAGTATCTGAAAGGATCAATATCTTCAATCTGATCAGAACTATACTAGCGTCCCCAATAGTTTAGGGTTCCCAAAACGCAGCATTAGCAGGATCTGCCAAGAAACAACTGCCAGCACCTACGTTTAGCCCCTACGCCTTTTCAGATCTATTGTGGACCAAAGCAATTTATATGCTGGTTAATACATCACCGCCAATCCAAATTTGTCCCTTGCCAGAGAATTTGGCTTGAAACCTATAACGTTTTCCTAGTTTAAAACTTGTCTGGGCCTTTCCCTTAACATGGGCATAACTAAAAGGAGTGAACTACGGTCATATTGGTCCACTGACCCAGCCCTCCATATGCGCGTGTTCTCTGCATGCATGGCCAGGGGGAGATACGAGCAAATTCTGCGGTTCATGCACTTCAGTGACAATGAACTCTGTCGTCCTCGGGGAGACCCTGGATATGACCGGCTCCACAAAATTCGGCCACTCGTAAACCACTTCAATCAGCGGTTTGTACTAGCCTTGTTTACCCCCCCCAACAAGTCTGCATTGATGAGTCCCTGATTAAGTTTACTGGCCGCCTTGCGTTTCTCCCCAGCAAGCGTGCCAGATACGGGGTCAAGCTGTATAAGCTGTTTGACAGGGCCACAGGCTATACAGTTAGTTTCCATGTTTACGAGGGAAAATATAGCACTGTGAAGACCCCCCACTGCCCAGACTACATAGGGAGCAGCAGCAAGATAGTTTGGGACTTGGTGTCACCCTTATTCGGAAAGGGGTACCATTTGTACGTGGACAATTTTTATTCAAGTGTGCCACTTTTTAGTCACCTGCTTGAATTTCAAATTGGGGCATGTGGCAACGTGCAACCTAATTGCCGAGGCTTCCCCCAACAGCTTGTAGATTCCCAACTTACGCGGGGGACGAGAACCTGCTTGAAAACTGAAAAATTGCTTGCAGTGAAGTGGAGGGATAAACGGATGTTTTCGTTCTGTCCTCCCTTCACGCAGACACGATGGTCCAAATTCATACGGCACCTGGTGTTTTGGAGAAAGACTATAACCTTAATATGGGAGGGGTGGACCTCAACGACCAGCTTTTGGCGCCGTACTTAGTTGCCCGTAAAGCCAGACGCTGGTACAAAAAAGTGTCTGTTTATTTATTTCAATTGGCTTTGCTGAATGCTTTTGTGCTATACAAAGCGTCAGGACGAACTGGATCCTTCCTACAATTCCAGGTTGAGATCATCAGGGCATACCTGTATCCAGGAAGTGCCCCTGCCCAACTTCCCCTACCAGATGCAGTGAGCCGGCTGCATGACAGGCATTTTTCTTATGCCATCCGAGTACCCCTACCCAAAGACGCCCCCAAAAAAGATGTTGTGTCTGTAGCAGGCGTGGATTTAGGCGTGATACCTGATATTGTTGTCCCTTCTTTCCTAGCCAACCTGGTCTCTGCATCGGGGAATGTTTCCATCGCTACCACACACTAGTGGAGTATTAGCATAGAGTACAGCATGGCTCAGTCTAGGGCACACTTACACAGGGTCTCGAAAGATGTTCAATGGCTATCGTCATTTTGAGAGACCCTAAGCTGGAATGTTGCAGTTGAAAAACAAAGTGTAAAAAAAAAGTTACAAAAAAAATTACAAAAAAAAAATATAAAATAAAAAAGCCAAAAATAATTGTCGTTTGAGTTATTTTTCAGTTCTTACTCTGCTCTTCTACTTCTATTCTTCCTACTTTACTGTACTTAGTTACTGTTTTTCATTGGTAACCATTTTCTACTTTTCGGGTACCAATGTAATCTTTTATTTCTATTCTATTGTTAAACCAGTTTGCCTTGCAGGTACACTCATCAGCTGCCACACTGATTTTATATATTCTGACACAAACAGCATTTGCGCTCAGCATATATGGAAATCTCTGATGGCAGCGCTGTAGGAAGTGATTTCACCACCACAGTTAAAAAAAAATTAGCTATACATGAAATTTGTCATGTATACCCATCATTAGAAAGTGGGTTTGGATGTTTTGGGTAGCTAATGATGGGTGTACTACACACTTTTCTGGCGGAGATTTCTGTTAGGTTCTCTTTTTTTCATTCAGCCCACAGGCTGCATGAAAAAAAAGCCTACAATATATGCCAAACAAGGACCAGCAATGTACTGGTACGTTGCTGGACTTTGAGTGGTTATACCAGGATGATGCCAGCAGATTTAGGCATCATCTTGGTATTGTTTTTTACAGCCAGCGGTCGGCTTACATGTAAAAGCAATTCTAGTGGATAATTGGCCACTAGACTGCTTTTACAAGCAGTGGGAGGGGGACTCCCCCTCCTGCCGCCTTCCGCGTTTTTTCTCGGGCTCTCCTGTCCCACCGGTTAACCCGAGAGTGCAGCCGGTGGTTCCATTGTCTGACCATAAAGCTGATTGGAGACAAGAGTGGCTTCAATCATCTCTATGGCCTAAGATACTGGAAGCTACGACCATTTCATGACTTCTGTTTCGCCAGAAATAAACAGCGCCATTAGGAAATTGGAATAGCATCTTATCACACCAATCTTGGTGTGGTCAGATGCTTTAAGGTCAGAGGAGAGATCTAGACTCTAAGGGTCCTTTCACACGGGGTGGACCGTTTTTTGATCCGCTCCGGCACTTTTTTTTTTTTTACGGACACGGATGACACTTGTGTCATCCAGTCCATATGTCTGTTTATCATCCCATCCTTTTGCGGATGATAAACGGAGATAATGTATGGCAATGGGATTGCGGATGACACCGATGACATCCGTTTTTGCATCCGTTACGTTTTTTTAAACGGACGAAAAATAAAACGGAAAAAACGGAACTGATAGGAAAGGACGCAAATCGGATGTCAGCGGATGGTCATCCCCTGACATCCGCAATCCCATTGACATGTATTATTATACGGACCGACCGTGTGACCCCAATTTTTTTTAAAAAAAAGAGTACTGTCACTACAGATTGCGATCATAGGGGATATTTAAACTCACTGTGATAACAATAAAAATGATTAAAAAAACAAAATAAAAATGAAAGGAAAGGTGTCAAAATAACATAAAAAAGCAAAATAAAAATAAAAAAAAAAAATCAAGCCCCCCCTGTCACCCTGTGTTTGCACGCAAAGGCGCTCGCAAGTGTTGGTCTAGTGTCATATGTAAACCACAATTGCAGCATGCATGTGAGGTATCGCCGTGAGCGCCAGGTCGTGGGCAGTAATTTTTGCAGTAGACCTCCTCTGTAAGTCCAAAGTGGTAACCTGTAAAGGCTTTTAAAGGCTTTTTTAAAAATGTACATAATTTGTTGCTGCTGCACGGGTGTGCGCAATTTTAAAGCATGTCATGTTTAGTATCTATGTACTCGGCATAAGATCATCTTTTAAATTGTACCAAACAATTAGAAAATATATAGTATATTTGTGCATTAAATTAAAAAAAATGTATTTCTCTTACGTCCTCCGACAGTCGCCGCCCACTCATACAGTCTTCACCAATGGGGGTATTGACTTAATCTCCACAGGAGTAACTAGGCATAAGACTTGTTAAAAAAACAAAGCATTTACATAGACACACCTATGGGGCTGTCCCACTGATCCAATACCCCCCTGCGATCAGCCATCCCAACTCAGTTTGTCTTCTGCCTAGTTGAGTAAGATAGGCTTCCCTGTGCTGGGGCTTCAGTCTCAGCCTTCTTGCTTTTTTTATGATTTTATTTGCTGCAAATGTGTTTTTTCTTGCATTACTAGCTGTTTATTTTGTCAGCGTTAGTTAGTCGGATCTTCGGATGAAGACAGCGTTTTTGTGGAGCTGGGAGTCGGACTGGTCGTCCTGGTTTTCCAGGACAGAGGGCCTGATGGAATCCCAGCCCGCCATCGAGCGTTTAGCAGGCTATGTGTTCGCCCTGGCCTCGCAAACGACCCATCCCTGTCCTCAGGGATGCAGCCTGCGAGGTAGCTACCTCGCTGCCTGGACGCCTCATCCACGGTTCTCCGTACACGCTTGGCATCCTGCGTTTTTTGGCTGACGGCACCCCTGCCATCTGAGGGGGGGCGGTTTCCTGTGAGAGGCACCCTACGCCATCGAGTACAGGTAAGTACATTCTGTGTGGGGCCTCTGTCTGGGGCTGGCAGTCCTGTGTGTCTGTGTTATCCCCTCATGTCTGTGCGTTTTTGGGCTCCCTGATCCCGGTCCCTGCGGGGGTTCCTCTCACAGCCAGTGCGCTGTGTGGGTTTATGGTGGTCCCTCTCCTGTGTCACCTTAGGGTGTGTTTTGGAGGTACAGACACTTGTGGCGACCGCTGCGGGGTTAAATACCGCCGGTCCGCCATTTTAGGTGTGGGCAGCATGTCTGGCTTCACTGTGGGCGCTTATACAGCATGTATGTGGTGTGTTTTTGGCGCCTTGTGGCGCCACCTTGTGTGTGGCAAAACGTTCGTTCCGAGCACATGTCGGCGGCCATCTTACCGAAACCTCTTATTACTTTCTATAGGCAACCATTTTTCCTTGGCCTGCAGTCTCAGTTCAGTCTCTTGCGGTGACATCACTTCCTCCCTCTGTTCAGAAGAGATCGACTGTGGTGGTAACACTTGTGGGGGTCTGTCTGCTGTCCTTTTTTTGTGTGCTAATACTTCTGGCTATCAGTTTATCCTGCTCAGGCATCTGTTTTGTCAGTCTTGCAGCGGTGTGCTGCGGGGGTTCGCGGCGCGCTTAAAGGGCCAGGACCTTAAAAATAAAAAATAAATTTTACTATGGAATCTCAGGACAGCAAATTTCCCACAGCCTTAGTGGGGGATTCAGGTTCCTCTGAATCTTCTGCTCTGTCTACTCTGTCTGCTGCAGTGGCGACTTTGGTGTCCAAAGTTTATATTCCGATGACTGAACCTGCGGATAGAAAAAGGTCTCGCTTCTCCTTGTCTTCTGATTCTGAATCGGATATGGTTGCCATAGGTGGCATACCCCTTGAAGGGTCTCGCTCTTCTCTGTCTGAGGGGGAGGCGGAAGTTGCAGGGGTGGATGATTCCCCCCCTGGGACGGCCGAGGACCGCGCAGCTATGGATGCCCTAATTCTTGCCATCAAGGAAACACTACATTTAGAGGATGAGCCCAATCCTCCAGTCATTGTGTCCTCTTTTGGTACACACAGGACCCGCAAGGCGGCGCAGGTGTTCCCTTGCCCTGCTGAGTTTCACGCTACTGTGAATGATCAATGGCGTCATTTAAAACGCACCTTTGTGGTGCCTAAGAGGTTTCAATTCCTTTATCCCTTTGCATCTCCTACGGATTTGCGCTGCTGCGTGGCCCCTCAGGTGGATCACACTGTGGCCAGATTAAACTAGGCCACTCTGGTACCCACCGAAGATTCTCCGGTGTTTAGGGATCCTAAGGATAGGAGGATGGAATCCCTTGCCCGCCATGCCTACATGCGGGTTCCCTGCCTATTTTCGCCTATTTTCGCCTCTGTCATGGCGGCTCAGGCTGTGGCGGACTGGACCAAGGTGCTAAGATGCCCCCTCGTGGCTGATTCTGCTCCCTCTACTACCGTGGCGATGGTGGACCAGATCTATCAGGGTGTCATGTATTTGTGCGATGCGGCCTTGAATGAGGCCGCGCCTGTCTGGTGTCGCGTTGATTAACCATCGCCTGATATGGTTGAAAAGCTGGTCGGCTGACCAGACTTCAAGGAAAACGGTGGCTGACATCCCCTATGCGGGGTCTCGCCTGTTTGGGGAATCCCTGGATGAATTGGTTAAAGGGGTCACTGGGGGCAAGAGCACTCTGCTGCCCCAGAATCCTAAGGGCAAGTTTTTCTGCGGTAAGCGGGGCTCTTCCTTTAAACCAATTCAGGGGTCCGTTCGTGCCTTCAAGGCACAGAACAAGGGGAAACCCTTCAAGGGCCATGGTGGCCAGAGAAAGCTCTGGGCGGGCAAACCTAAATCCGGCCAAACTGGTGCGGCGGCCCAGTCCGCCTCTGCCTGATGGGGCCCCCTCACCCGTTTCAGGGGTGGGGGGACACTTGCGCGGTTTCCTCCAACCTTAGCTGCTCCGAATTCCGGACAGGTGGGTTCAGGAAATCATTAGATCAGGTTACAAGATCGAATTCCTTTCGCGACCGGCGGACAGATTCTTTCCCTCAAATCTTCATTTGACCCCAGGGCGGTTACAGGACCTGCATCAGGCGGTGCAAGATCTCTCATCGCCCAGGGGGTGATCATCCCGGTGCCTCATCGGGACAGGTTTCGGGGGTTTTACACAATCTGTTCACTGTGCCCTGAAAGGAGGGCAAGGTGCTTCCTATTCTGGACTTAAAAGCTCTGAACCGCTTTGTACGCGTTCGAAAGTTCCGCATGGAATCGCTTTGCTCGGTGGTAGCCTCCCTGAATTCTTGGCCTGTATCGACCTGAAGGATGCTTATTTACACATCCCCATATTCGAGGGTCAGAAGAGGTGCCTCCGATTCGCTATCGCGGAGGAACATTATAATTTTATGGCGTTACCTTTCGGTCTCGCTTCGGCTCCAAGGGTGTTTACTAAAGTGCTGGCTCCCGTTCTGGGCCTGTTACAGGCACAGGGCATTGCGGTCTTGGGATATCTGGATGATCTCCTGTTAAGATCGAGTGCCAGTCAGAGCCTGCTGCGTGATCTGTCCACTACAGTTCAGACGCTTCAGGAGTTCGGATGGACCATCAACGTGCAGAAGTCGACCTTGTCTCATTCGGTTCGTCTCCCATATTTGGGAATGGTTCTGGACTCTGCTCAAGCAAAGGTGTTCCTGCCGGAGGACAAGCTCCGGACCCTACAGAATGAGGTCAGGGTCCTCAGGGACAACAAATCCTCATCACTCAGGACCTGTATGCAGTCACTGGGGTCGATCGTGTCAGCCTTCGAGGTGATACCGTTTGCACAGTTTCACATGAGGTCTCTCCAAGGTGAGGTCCTGGCCAGATGGGACAGGCTCCCTCAGTCCTTGGATCTGAGAGTGTCTCTGAGTCACCAAACCAGAATGGATCTTCTGTGGTGGCTTCAGTCCCCGGCTGTGGTGGACGGAAAATCCTTCCGGCCGTTGCTGTGGACAGTTCTTACTACGGATGCCAGCCTGTCGGGCTGGGGTGGAGTCCTGGGCAACCTGTCTGCCCAGGGCACTTGGTCGGTGGAGAAATCCTCACTCCCCATAAACATATTGGAATTGAGAGCGATCAGGCTGTGCCTGCTCCATTGGTTGGATCGTCTTCAGGGCCGCCCTGTACGGGTGCAGACAGACAATGCCACTGCGGTGGCTTACATCAATCACCAAGGGGGCACCAGGAGTGCCCGGGTGGATCAGGAAGTGACCAGTATTCTGTCTTGGGCCGAGACTCATGTCCCGGCAATATCGGCAGTTCACATTCTGGGTGTAGAGAATTGGCAAGCCGATTATCTGAGCCGCCAGACCCTGGACCAGGGGAAATGGTCCCTGCACCCGGAGGTATTTCAAATGCTGTGTGCGAAATGGGGATCCCCGAATGTGGATCTGTTCACATCTCGGCTAAACCACAAGGTGGAAAGGTTCGTGGCAAGAACGCGCGATCCTCTGGCAGACGCCTCGGATGCACTGGTGGTGCCCTGGCATCAGTATCATCTGATATATGCCTTTCCTCCGATTCAGTTGTTGTCCAGGTTCCTTCGCAGGTTGGCCTCGGGACCAACATTGGTTATTCTGGTGGCGCCGGACTGGCCACGCCGGTCCTGGTACGCGGACATCGGTCACCTAGCCGTCGAGCCTCCATGGCGGCTACCAATGCGAGAAGATCTACTGTCTCAGGGACCGATCTTCCATCCTGCTTTACAGTCACTTGCTTTAACGGCATGGCTGTTGAAAGCCAGGTCCTGAGAGACAGGGGTCTCTCCTCAGAGGTCATTCCTACCTTACTCAAGGCTAGCAAAGCCTTGTCTGGTAAGATTTATTACCATACATGGAAAGCTTATTTTGCCTGGTGTGAGTCCAGGGGCTTCTCTCCTCGTTCATACTCGGTGGCGAGGGTGTTGGCTTTCCTTCAGTCTGGTGTGGACCAGCGCCTTGCGTTGGCCATGATTAAGGGCCAGGTATCTCTAATGGCTGTTCTTTTCCAGCGCCCCGTGGCGTCTGATTCCTTGATTCGCACCTTCATTCAAGGTGTGCGTCACTTGGCCCCTCCTCGTAGGGAGCCCTTACCTCCATGGGACTTGAACTTGGTTCTGTCCGTGTTACAACGTTCCCCGTTTGAAAACATCAGGAAAATCTCGTTAACTCTGCTGACTAAAAAGGTTCCTTTTCTTGTGGCGATCACTTCTGCTCGCAGAGTGTCGGAGTTGGCGGCCTTGTCTTGCCGCTCCCCTTACCTGGTAGTTCATAGGGATAAGGTGGTCTTGCGACCTAACCCGTCCTTTCTGCCAAAGGTGGTTTCTGATTTTCACCTTAATGAGGACATTGTTTTGCCTTCGCTCTGTGCGAATCCTAAGCATCCTAAGGAAGTTGCCTTGCATTCCTTGGATGTTGTCAGGGCGATCAGGGTTTACCTGTCGTCGACTGAATCCTTTCGGAAATCGGATTCTCTCTTTGTCCTTCCTGAGGGACCTCGGAAGGGTATGGCTGCGTCTGCGGCGACCATTTAGAAATGGATCAGACAGACAATTGTACAGGCCTATTAGTTGAAGGAATGGGTACCGCCCTTCCCTGTCAAGGCGCACTATACCAGAGCGGTGAGTGCGTCATGGGCTTTCCGGCATCAGGCTTCTGTGGCCCAGGTGTGTAAGGCTGTGACTTGGTCGTCAGTGCATACCTTTTCAAAATTCTACAAAATTGATGTTCTGGCATCGGCTGATGCCTCCTTTGGCCGCAAAGTTCTCTGTGTGGCAGTACCGTAAGGGGACCCTGGTTTTATTGTGGGTCACTGGCTGTTGGGGTTGTTTATCCCCTTGGTTATTTGCTTTCCTGGGTTGTTGCTCCTGTTGAGCTTTTTTGTTACCCAGGGGGTCACCTTTCTGTTCATGTAAGGTTCCTTTCTCTGTTGTGGGTACTGCATTGCCTTTCTGACGGTTGCGTTTCCTACCCCTCATGTCTACACTGCTTTGGGACATCCCCATTGGTGAAGACTGTATGAGTGGGCGGCGACTGTCGGAGGACGTAAGAGAAAACGGAATTTTTGTAAAATCTTACCGTAAAATTCCTTTCTCTGAGTCCTACGACAGTCGCCGCCCCCGCCCCTCTCTTGGGGTTCTTATGGACTTAACTGCTTGCTACCAAACTGAGTTGGGATGGCTGATCGCAGGTGGGTATTGGACCAGTGGGACAGCCCCCATAGGTGTGTCTATGTAAATGCTTTGTTTTTTAACAAGTCTTATGCCTAGTTACTCCTGTGGAGATGAAGTCAATACCCCCATTGGTGAAGACTGTATGAGTGGGCAGCGACTGTCGGAGGACTCAGAGAAAGGAATTCTCCCATGTGAGACTTTTTGGCAGTCTAGCTGCATACAGGACCCCCTAAACCAATCACCGCCTCCAGGCTTTCTAAGGGTGCAAATTGTTGATTTCACTCCTCACTACCTATCACAGTTTTGAAGGCCATGAAATGCCAAGATAGCACAACCCCCCCCCCCCCAAAAGACCACTTTTCGAAAAGTAGACACCCGAGATATTTGCTAAGATGCATGGTGAGTATTTTGCAGCTCTCATTTATTTTGGAAAATGAAGAAAAAAAGGAAAATGCCTTTTTTTCCCTCTTTTTTCAAATTTCAAAACTTTGTGACAAAGAGTGAGATCTGCAAAACACTCAACATGCCTCTCTGCAAATAGCTTAGGGTGTCTACTTTCCAAAAAGGGGTCATTTGGGGGGGGGGGGGGTTGTGCTGTCTTGGTAATTCATGGCTTCCGAAACTGTGATAGGTAGTGGGGAGTGAAATCAACGATTTACGCCCTTGGAAAGCCTGAAGGTAGTGATTGGTTTTTGGGGTCCTGTACGTGACTAGACTGACAAAAAGTCTCACACATGGGGTATCTCCATACTCAGGAGAAGTAGCAGAATGTATTTTGGGGTTTCATTTCACATATACCCATGGCATGTGTGAGAAATATATCATTTAGTGACAACTTTGTGTAAAAAGCAAACAAAATAATAATTTTCCCGGAACTTGTGGAAAAATATAAAATATTCCATGGACTCACCATGCCCTTAGCAAATAGCTTGGAGTGTCTACTTTGCAAAATGGGGTAATTTGGGGGGGTTTTGAGCTATCTTAAAATTTCAGGGACTCTGAAACTGTGACAGGTAGTGCGGAAGTAAAATGCACAATTTACGCCATTAGAAAACCTGAAGGTGGTGATTGGTTTTCAGGATCCCGTACACAGCTAGGCTCCCAAAAAGTCTCACACGTGTAGTATCCCTGTACTCAGAAGAAGCAGCAGAATGTATTTTGGGGTGTCATTCCACATATACCCATGGCATGTATAAGCAATTTATCTTTTAGTTACAACTTTGTATTAAAAAAAAAATTAATTTTCCCAAAACTTGTGGCAAAATATAAAATATTCCATATACTCAACATGCCTCTCAGCAAATAGCTTGGGGTGTCTTCTTTCCAAAATGGGGTCATTTGGGGGGGGGGTTTGTGCTATCTTGAAATTTCAGAGCCTCCGAAACTGTGAAAGGTAGTATGGAAGTAATAGAAGCAATTTACGCCATTAGAAAACCTGAAGGTGGTGATTGGTTTTCGGGGTCCCGTAAACAGATAGTCTCACACATGTGGTATCCCTGTACTCAGGAGTAGCAGCAGAATGTATTTTGGGGTGTCATTCCACTATACCCATGTCATGTGTGAGAAATTTATCTTTTAGTGACAACTTTGTGTTAAAAACTTGTGTCAAAATATAAAATATTCCATGGACTCACCATGCCTCTCAGCAAACAGCTTGGGGTGTCTACTTTCCAGAATGGGGTCATTTAGGGGGATTTTGTGGTATCTTGACATTTCAGGGCCTCCTAAACCGTGATAGGTAGTGAGAAAGTGCAATGAGAAATTTTGAAGGTGGTGATTTGTTTTCGGGGTCTGGTACACAGCTAGGCTCCCAAAAAGTCTCACACATGTGGTATCCCTGTACTCAGGAGAAGCAGAAGAATATATTTTGGGGTGTAATTACACATATACCCATGGCATGTGTGAGCAATATATCATATTATTGACAACTTTGTGTAAAAAAAAAAAAAATTGTCTCAGGACATTCCTTAGGATGTCTACTTTCCAAAAAGTGGTAATTTGGGGGGGGGGGGGGGGGGGGGTTGTACTGTTGTACTGCCCTGCCATTTTAGCACTTCATGAAATGAGATAGGCAGTCAGAAAGTAAAAGCTGCATAAATTCCAGTATTTACACCATAGTTTGTAGACGCTATAACTTTTGCGCAAACCAATAAAAATATGTTTATTGAGATTTTTTTTTTGTCAAAGACATGTAGCTAAATACACGTTGGCCAAAATATATGATAAAAATTGAGTATATTAGATATTTTTTTAAAAGGCAAAGTAGAAAATGTAATTTTTTTCTCAAAATGTTTGCTCTTTTTTTATTAATATGGCAAAAATATAAAAAGCACAGAGGTGATCAAATACCACCAAAAGAAAGCTCTGTTTGTGGGAACAAAAGGACGTAAATTTAGTTTAGGTACAGCATTGTATGACCACGCAATTGTCAGTTAAAGTCACGCAGTGCCAAGTTGAAAAAAGTGGCCTGGTCATTGAGCAGCAAAATCCTCCGGTCTGAAAGTGGTTAATGCGGTATGAACAGATATGTCACCAGGACATGTCTCCGCTGACATCCGATGCCCCATAGGGATGCATGGGGGGACCATTCAGATCCGCCAAAAAAACGGACAGGCGGATCTGAACGGTCCGCCTGTTTGAAAGGGGCCTTAAAGGCAGAACCAACTTTACAAGTTAATGAAATTCACACTGCTTTCCCTGAGAACAGCTTTGGTTATACTAAGGGCTTCATACATCAAGTTTCAGCTTAGCTAGTTTAGAACCTTGATCAGTTTCAACTGTTTAAATCCTCTATTGCCAGTTTAATCCACACATACCTAAAGCTTCTATATGTAATATGTCTATCTTATTCTAGATCTGATATGTGATGTAGATCAGTTTCCAGAAAATGTTGGTGTTACTTTCTGTTCTTTTAAAAAAAAAAATAGTGTTTCAAATAGTGTCCATTCAAGGGTATTAAATATAATAAATATTAAGTGACAGTGTTTATACTTTATTTTTCTGAACCTCCTTTTGTTGTGTCCCCTACCACCGCTCCTGGCTCCTCCCCTCCTGTAAGTCCTATATAACACCGCTTTCTATTGGGGCATTCATGCGGGCTCGCTCCTCAGCCTCGCTGTCTGCGTCTGTAGACACAGACAGCAGGACTCGGCCCCATTCCCTTGTCACTGGCTTTGATTGACAGCAGTGGGTGACTGGTTTGATTGCAAGCAGTGACAGCAATGGCTCCTTCAGCCCCAGCAAAGCCTGTAAGACCATGAAGTGAAGGGAGAGAAGAGCTGCAGACATGCAAAGCGCTAGATTGAATCAGGGCTCAGGTAAATAAAATGGGGAGGGGGGTATACTGATGCCTAAACATTTTTTTACCTTAATGCAAGTAATGCATTAAGGTAAAAAATATTTATGCTTTAATGTCAGAGTGACACTGCAGATGCGCCGCCCCCCCCCCCCCCCAGATGTTGAGCCCGGTGCGCCAGCCCCCCCTGCACCCCCCACGCTACGCCACTGGGCTTTATAACCAATTTAGGGGAAAAAATTCACTGTGGAGAGCACTGCCAGTATGTTCTTGCACCATGAGACCCTGCAAGTTTTATAGCATTTTAAAAAAGTAATTTAACTGCTTGTTGGCCACATCACTTAGCTGGAAGGCGGCTCTCCTGCGCTGGATCGCGTACCTAGTAAGTGATCCAGCATGCCTAAGTAGGGGGCGCACGCTCACGCAGCAGCTGTGCTGTGATTAGATGTGATTAGACACAGCACAAGCCAAGCCGATCAAGCCAAGCCAAAACTGTTCTGTGAGCAGGGATCTGATGGATTTAATCCATCAGACCCGTTAGTAAAAACAGCACACATAACACACAAAAACACTGGTTAAGCACAGAATTAACCCTTTAATCATCTTAGATGTTTAACCCCTTCCCAGCCAGTGTCATTAGTGCAGTGACAGTACATATTTTTTACACTGATCACTGTATTTGTGTCACTGGTTCTCACAAAGTGTCAGTTAGTGTCAAAATGTCCGCCGCAATATAGCAGTCTGGCTAGAAGTGATCGCTGCCATTACTAGTATAAAAAAGATAAAAGTAAAAATTCTACATACAGTCATGTCCATAAATATTGGGACATCAACATAATTCTAATCTTTTTGGCTCTATACACCACCACAATGGATTTGAAATTAAACAAACAAGATGTGCTTTAACTGCAGACTGTCAGCTTTAATTTGAGGGTATTTACAGTGCCTTGCAAAAGTATTCGGCCCCCTTGAACTTTTCGACCTTTTGCCACATTTCAGGCTTCAAACGTAAAGATATAAAACTGTAATTTTTGTGAAGAATCAACAACAAGTGGGACACAATCATGAAGTGGAACGAAATTTATTGGATATTTCAAACTTTGTTAACAAATAAAAAACTGAAAAATTGGGCGTGCAAAATTATTCAGCCCCTTTTCTTTCAGTGCAGCAAACTCTCTCCAGAAGTTCAGTGAGGATCTCTGAATGATCCAATGTTGACCTAAATGACTAATGATGATAAATAGAATCCACCTGTGTGTAATCAAGTCTCCGTATAAATGCACCTGCACTGTGATAGTCTCAGAGGTCCGTTTAAAGCGCAGAGAGCATCATGAAGAACAAGGAACACACCAGGCAGGTCCGAGATACTGTTGTGGAGAAGTTTAAAGCCGGATTTGGATACAAAAAGATTTCCCAAGCTTTAAACAACCCAAGGAGCACTGTGCAAGCGATAATATTGAAATGGAAGGAGTATCAGACCACTGCAAATCTACGAAGACCTGGCTGTCCCTCTAAACTTTCAGCTCATACAAGGAGAAGACTGATCAGAGATGCAGCCAAGAGGCCCATGATCACTCTGGATGAACTGCAGAGATCTACAGCTGAGGTGGGAGACTCTGTCCATAGGACAACAATAAGTCGTATACTGCACAAATCTGGCCTTTATGGAAGAGTGGCAAGAAGAAAGCCATTTCTTAAAGATATCCATAAAAAGTGTCGTTTAAAGTTTGCCACAAGCCACCTGGGAGACACACCAAACATGTGGAAGAAGGTGCCCTGGTCAGATGAAACCAAAATCAAACTTTTTGGCAACAATGCAAAACGTTATGTTTGGCGTAAAAGCAACACAGCTCATCACCCTGAACACACCATCCCCACTGTCAAACATGGTGGTGGCAGCATCATGGTTTGGGCCTGCTTTTCTTCAGCAGGGACAGGGAAGATGGTTAAAATTGATGGGAAGATGGATGGAGCCAAATACAGGACCATTCTGGAAGAAAACCTGATGGAGTCTGCAAAAGACCTGAGACTGGGACGGAGATTTGTCTTCCAACAAGACAATGATCCAAAACATAAAGCAAAATCTACAATGGAATGGTTCACAAATAAACATATCCAGGTGTTAGAATGGCCAAGTCAAAGTCCAGACCTGTATCCAATCGAGAATCTGTGGAAAGAACTGAAAACTGCTGTTCACAAACGCTCTCCATCCAGCCTTACTGAGCTCGAGCTGTTTTGCAAGGAGGAATAGGCAAAAATTTCAGTCTCTCGATGTGCAAAACTGATAGAGACATACCCCAAGCGACTTACAGCTGTAATCCCAGCAAAAGGTGGCACTACAAAGTATTAACTTAAGGGGGCTGAATAATTTTGCACGCCCAATTTTTCAGTTTTTTATTTGTTAAAAAGTTTGAAATATCCAATAAATTTCGTTCCACTTCATGATTGTGTCCCACTTGTTGTTGATTCTTCACAAAAAATTACAGTTTTATATCTTTATGTTTGAAGCCTGAAATGTGGCAAAAGGTCGAAAAGTTCAAGGAGGCTGAATACTTTTGCAAGGCACTGTACATCCAAATCAGATGAAAGGTGAAGGAATTACAACAGTTTGTGTATGTGCCTCACACTTTTTAAGGGACCAAAAGTAATGAGACATGTGGCTGCTCAGCTGTTCCATGGCCAGGTTTGTGTTATTCCCTCATTATCCCATTTACAAGGAGCAGATAAATGGTCCAGAGTTAATTTCAAGTGTTCTATTTGCATTTGAAATCTGTTGCTGTCAACTCTCAATATGAGATCCAAAGAGCTGTCACTATCAGTGAAGCAAGCCATTATTAGGCTGAAAAAAAAACAAAAAAAACCCATCAGAGAGATAGCAAAAACATTAGGTGTGGCCAAATCAACTGTTTAGAACATCCTTAAAAAGAAAGAACACACCGGTGAGCTCAGCAACACCAAAATACCCAGAAGACCACAGAAAAGAACTGTGGTGGATGACCAAAGAATTATTTCCCTGGTGAAGAAAACACCTTTCACAACAGTTGGCCAGATCAAGAACACTCTCCAGGAGGTAGGTGTATGTGTGTGTCAAAGTCAACAATCAAGAGAAGACTTCACCAGAGTGAAAACAGAGGGTTCACCACAAAATGTAAACCATTGGTGAGCCTCAAAAACAGGAAGGCCAGATTAGAGTTTGCCAAACAACATCTAAAAAAGCCTTCACAGTTCTGGAACAACATCCTATGGACCGAAGAGACCAAGATCAACTTGTACCAGAGTGATGGGAAGAGAGGAGTATGGAGAAGGAAAGGAACTGCTCATGATCCAAAGCATACCACCTTATCAGTGAAGCATGGTGGTGGTTTTTTCATGGCGTGGGCATGTATGGCTGCCAATGGAACTGGTTCTCCTGTATTTATTGATGATGTGACTGCTGACAAAAGCAGCAGGATGAATTCTGAAGTGTTTCAGGCAATATTATCTGCTCATATTCAGCCAAATGCTTCAGAACTCATTGGACGGCGCTTCACGGTGCAGATGGACAATGACCCGAAGCGTACTGCGAAAGCAACCAAAGAGTTTTTTAAGGGAAAGAAGTGGAATGGTATGCAATGACCAAGTCAATCACCTGACCCGAATCCGATTGAGCATGCATTTCACTTGCTAAAGACAAAACTGAAGGGAAAATGCCCCAAGAACAAGCAGGAACTGAAGACAGTTGCAGTAGAGGCCTGGCAGAGCATTACCAGGGATGAAACCCAGTGTCTGGTGATGTCTATGCGTTCCAGACTTCAGGCTGTAATTGACTGCAAAGGATTTCCAACCAACTAAGTGAAAATTTGATTTATGATTGTTAATCTGTCCCATTACTTTTGGTCCCTTAAAAAGTGGTAGGCACATATACATACATTACAAACTATTGTAATTCCTACACCCTTCACCTGATTCGGATGTAAATACCCTCTAATTAAAGCTGAAAGTCTGTAGTTAAAGCACATCATGTTTGTTTCATTTCAAATCCATTGTGGTTGTGTATAGAGCCAAAAAGATTAGAATTGTGTCGATGTCCCAATATTTATGGACCTGATAGTATCACATAGTTTGTAGATGTTATAACTTTTGCACAAACCAATCAATATATGCTTATTGGTATTTTTTTTTTACCACAAATATGTAGCAGATTACATATTGGCCTAAATTTATTAAGAAATTTGATTTTTTTTTCAATTTTGTTATTGGACATGTTTTACAGCAGAAAGTAAAAAAATGTTGATATTTTTTTTTTTTTTTTATCAGGCTTTTTTTGTTTGTAGAGTAAAAAAAATGAAAAAAAAACTCTAGAGGTGATCACATACCACCAAAAGAAAGCTCTGTTTGTAGGAAAAAATTACATACATTTAAACATTTAATTTGTGGAAAGCGCTGCATGGCCGCTCAATTGTCACATAAAGTAATGCAGTTCCATATCGCGATTAGTGGCCTGGTCATGAATATGAAGGGGGGGGGGGGCGAATCTTACAGAGGTCAAGTGGTTAAACAGTACCTGTAGCTTGACTACAGACGTTGTAGGCAGTATTTTGTTGTCAAATGAATTTTCAACTGTGCTGATGCATGAGACTAGTTTGGAAATGGTTCACTTTCCACTATTTTATCCCATGCATCTAGTACCTGGGATGAGAGCCAAGGCTCCGCCTCCTGGGATGGAACAGGGGAGGAGAGATAAGGTCAATTGTGAACCTACACCTCAAAAATCATGGGGCCACTGGAACGTTGGGAAACCATATTCATGGTCTAAAAATATTCATAGTTAGAAAGTATCTGCTAAGATACACCATGCGTTTTTACACGCTCTGCCACTTCATACTGTATGGGCTAATCAGGCAGGGATCCATAATGCAGTATATGACTCCATGTGACGGTACATGTATAGTTTCACTCCTTGCACATTACTGTTGATCATCTGCCCCATGCACTTTGTGTACATCTAGTGGTTGATCACAGCAGAGATTTGCACTGTACTCTTTACATCTTCACTCCTCTTCGTCTGTACACACACATATATACATATGCACTCAGCATATTTTTCTTTGTTATTAGCAGATACTTTCTATATTTTCAGACCATGAATATGGTTTCCTAACGCTTCAGTGGCCCCATGATCTTTAAGGTGTAGGCTCACAATTGGCCTCATCTCTCCTCCCCTATTTCATCCCAGGAGGCAGGGCCATGGCTCTCATCCCAGGTAGTGGATGCGTTTGTATGGTATAAATAGTGGCAAGTAAACCATTTCCAAACTAGGCTCTGAAGAAGAAGGTTGGTCCTTTGAAACGCATTAGCCGGTTGGGTCCTGGACAGGGCCCTTTCCCTCATTCGGAAGTAATAGTCATTCACAGGCATACAGCCATTTAGGTGGCCTGATAAGTTTTTATTATTCTGCTGTGTGTGAGTAGACACCTATATGTTTTTATTCATTATTTCTATAATAAACACATTGGATAATGCACTAGGCCAGTGCGTCCTCTCTTTTCTCTTTTTCGACTGTAGGAACATATCCCAGCATTTATATATATCAACCAGAATCTTCTGGGTAGGGAGCGTGCTCGCTTGCAGCAGCTGTGCTGTGATTGGACACAGCATAAGCCAAGCTGATCAGCTCCTAGATCAGTTCCTAATAACTGTAGGAACATACCCCAGCATTTATATCAACATGATTAGCACAGACAACTTAATCCAGTTACCAATAAATTCAGATGTTGTAGGAAGTGCATTCCACACCACCCCGGTAACAGCACCCCTCCCCCACACGAACCCCCGTGCCATGTATCCCAGGCTCCGCTTGTCCATCTGCGGGACCGACATAGCAGGTGCTGCTGGGAAGGGAGCAAAGCAGACACACGTACGCTCTCCTCCCCTTTTTGCTGATCAGGAAAGTAACGCATTTGTCGGCACTTCTGGGTCCACCCATTAGTGTCCCCAGCTAGCATGGTCAGGAAAGGATCGCATTGCATTACAGTCAGTGGAGTACAGGGGAAACATCCAGGGTCTTTTAGAACAGTCCTCTTCCTCTGTAACGCTAAACTGATGACCTATAGGGGGCTTTTAAAGTGTTGCCTATGGAAAATATAGGGTACTGAGATTTATTGCCATTTCACGGGCGCACACAAATTTAAGGTTTGACATGTTGGGTGTCCATTTGCTCGCTGCAACCTCCTTTTTTATATTTTACTAAACATTTGTGGTAATGTCATGTGACATAAAAATTGGGACTACCACTATTTTTCTCTCTAGGGTAGTGTTTTTCAACATTTTTTTCAGTCAAGGCACCCTTTAGAATTGCACACAATTCCAGGCACACCAGTTTGAGGGCTCGTTCACACAAGGAGGTGCGTCGGAGCATGTTCCCGCATGTTGCATTTTTAATTAGGCTGCTCTATGCTAGTGAAACATGCAAAAAATGTGCTGGTATGATTTTTAACTTGTGCCCCGCCAAAATGCATGGTAATGCGGTACCATGGGTTTTAGTGGGCGAAAACATGCATGCAATTGGTGGATGTGTGGGGCTGCCATTAACCACTTGCCGACTGCTCACAGTAATCGTACTGCGGCAGTGCGGCTCTCCTGGGTCCAGCGACATAAACACAGCGGGAGTCGGGCCGGGGGAGGAGAGGCGGCGATTGCAGGATGAAACCTGCCTTTTAGTTACACAAAGCCACAGGTTTTAATTGTACACCATTACAACCTTCTAACTACCAACCTCCTAATGACCAATGACATCACCAGTTGATAAGGAGGATGTCAGTTACCTGCATATCATCCTTGTTTGACCCTTTCTTGCGCCTCTCCATCAGTTTTGGGGTCTTATTGGCTAAGTGATGGAGAAGACAAACACTGGTATACTAGTCAGTACCAATTTGCAAAAGTGTAATTGCTTTGGAAGAATAAAGCACCGCTAATGTTGGGTGTCCTACGTGTATTGATGTTGCTGCATTACGTAAAACTATCAGAATAGTTTTACATTTTAGAATGGGGCGCCTCAAGACTGTCCATAATTTTAGAGAGTGCCTCGAGATTATCCATAATTTTAAAGGGTGCCTTGACTGAAAAAAGGTTGAGAAACACCGGTATAGATAGCAGCAGGGAGGGGAAGAGAGCCTAGGAGGAACAGTACACTAGGGATTGACCGATTGTGTTTTTTCTGGGCCGATACTGATACTGATTTTCCGGCCACCTTTCAGGCCAATATTAGGTGCTGATATTCTGCACATTTAAAGTTTTTATTTTTACACTGTCCTTTTTAAACTTTTTTTTGATCAATTTTATTGCTGTCACAAGGAATGTAAACATCCCTTGTGACAGTAATAGGCAGTGACAGGTACTTTTATGGAGGGATCTGGGGTCTATAATTCCTCTGCACTTAAAAGCATTCAAAATGCCAAGTTTGGCTGTTTTGAATACTGTTATTTTTAGAAAAAAATCTGCCGCCCTTAAGGTTCCAGTAACTGTAAGTGATGTCATGACATCGCTTCCGAGTTACTACATCGGAGACCTGATCAGAGACGATTCCGGCTTTGTTTGGGTCTTCGGCCAGCTGGCAGACATTAAAGGCACAAAAACTCACACAAAACTTTCTATGTTAATTGGGATGTGGCATATTTTCTACCTTTGAGAAATAATCTTTTTTGGCGATCAGAGTACTGCTATCTGAAGGCGCCATATCCATTTCAGCTGGCAGACATGCCGGCTGGTCACTCGGGCCTCCCGGTGGGACAGGAGACCCGGGTAGAGCAGCAGGATGGGGGGGACGTCCCGTCCCGCTGCTTGTAATGACAGCCGAGTGGCTGATTAGCCACATCTGTTGCCATTACAAGAAAGCCGACCGTCGGCTCTAAAAAACAGTAGCGGGGTGATGCCTGTAGCAGCAGGCATTACTCCAGTATCACAACCACTTGAAGCAATATCGGCAAGTTTGTGACCGATACCGATAGTTTAAAAAAAGTGAACATCGGCCCCCACTGATAATCAGTACACACAGAAGTTAACACAGGTAAACCTTATATCATCGGAGTGTAGTAGGGCTTTCTGTCATTTTGCCACGGTACCTCTGGGAACTCTGTACCACCCACGGTTGAAAAACCCTGCTCTAGGGTGTCTGCCTTCAGAAAATATATAATGTTTTGGGGGTTTTATGTAATCTTCAGACCTAAAATTATTTTTGAAGCATGTGTACATAAAAGGCAAAATCGGCTCTGGCAGCAAAACGACTATAGCAGCTGCTAGCGATAATCGTAGGTAAAATCTGGCATGCTGGTGGTACCCAAGCTGATCGATCGATCAACATAGTACATGCAGCCTGTCCATACATGGTTTGAATCTTGGCCAGTTCCCGCTGAACCGGCCGAGATTGAAACTGTGTATGGCCTGCCTAACAATTTGAACAGTTTTAATCCTTTTAAGCAGGTATTTTTCCTTTTGGGATAAAGGTTTTACCTATAGAATAAAGGCTGACTCTTGTAAGCACCACTGTCAGTGTTATAAGGTTTTACTCAATACTCTAACTGCCACGTTTTATGGACAAATGGTCTTTTTAAAGGAAGGAAAGTAACCGATTTACTGGCCAGATCAACAAGTGAAAATACAGGGGAACAAAAAAAGCCTAAAAAAGAAAACTAACACAGCCACAATTGGTAAGCTGCCATATATTAAATTTTTATGTGTAATACCACATTAACCCATTCACGCCGATGTAACGCAAACATGCGGCTCTCTGCTTCAAGGGGTTGTACCCGGCTGATGCCTTTTCAGAGCCGTTCGGCTTTCTTGTAATAACAACAGATGGCTAATCAGCTGCTTGACCGTTATTACTAAACACCCCCCGCCTTCCGTGGCTCACCCGGGCTCTAGATAATCCCCCTCTGCTCTGGGTAATCAATTTTTAATCTGTCTTATCAGGAGTAAGGGATCTGGCTGGGATCTCTGGTCCTAGCAATTTTCTCCTTCCTTACCTCTTTTTGTTTTCTCTCGGGAGATCTACAATCAACTGCCGGGCTGGATAATCTAGATCCAGTGGTCCCCCCAGCCAGCGAGCACATGCAAGCCCTGCTGTTTGCAGTGTCGGTATAGTGCAGGGGGATCCCAGTGCAGAGACCGGTGCAGAGTGCACAGCAGGGTCTCCCTTAAACGTCTGTCCTACCTTCAGGGGGGGTCCCCTTGCAGAGGGTACAGTGTTGCAGAAGGTGAAGGAAAGATCCTGGCACCATGCTTCAGTGTTTGTAGCTGATGGTGTCCATTTTCCATTAGTCTGGCTGGTCTCCGGTTAGCGGCCATGTTTGTGTAGTCGGATAATGTCACAGGGGCCACTTTCCCTTAGTCTGGGAGATGCTGGAGACAACTGAAACCTCGTGGGGATTCCGAAGCGCCTCCTCTTCCTCCTTAATATTACTTTTCCTGTCCCCGGGACATATGAACAGGGATAGCGTTCATGATGATGCTGGGTTTGCATTCTCTGTGCTCCTCCGGTCGGTAAGGTGAGTCTTCGGGGGTCCCTGTTATGTCTCTATCTGCTGATAGGTACCGTGAGCCTTGAGGGGATCCTTTAGTGGCGCCAAATTATAATTTTTTTTTGCACTGCAAGGTCTTTCTTTTCCTTATGGAGCCTCAGGGTCACATCTCTCCCACTGACCCCCCCCCCCCCCCCCCATGGAGGTGACAGGTCACTCTGAACCCCAGCTTCCTATGATTACACTGATTGCGGTCCTGCAGTCCTTAGTGTCCTGGGTGGAAGTGGTGTGTGAAGATGTCACCCCACCCCAATAATGGAGGGCATCTTGTCTGCTGGTCCGGGGAAGCTATCTCTAGACTTACCAGACCAAGGTTGCTTGGAACCTCCCGAGGAAGATTTAAAAGATCTATTTCCTTTATTCTCCATCCCAGAAGCACAAAATAATTTTCTATGAGCTGAGAAGGAGGCCCCCTGTCTGCAGCGAGGCTCCTTCTCTTTCCTTGACTGTGGCAGGAAGGTACTCTTCCCTCCTGTGATAACATTAATGAGGTTCCAAGCAACCTTGGTCTGGTAAGTCTAGAGATAGCTTCCCCGGACCAGCAGACAAGATGCCCTCCATTATTGGGGTGGGGTGACATCTTCACTGGTTTCCAGCCCCGTGGACCTCTTTGGTGAGCATCAAGGAGATCTGCAAATTGTTTTTTTTTGGGGGTACCCAGAAAGGGGGACGAAGCTTGTCCTTTTCAGGTTTTTTATGTCTTGAGTCTTCTTGTGCGAATTTACAGTGCCTTGCGAAAGTATTCGGCCCCCTTGAACTTTGCGACCTTTTGCCACATTTCAGGCTTCAAACATAAAGATATAAAACTGTAATTTTTTGTGAAAAATCAACAACAAGTGGGACACAATCATGAAGTGGAACGAAATTTATTGGATATTTCAAACTTTGTTAACAAATAAAAAACTGAAAAATTGGGCATGCAAAATGATTCAGCCCCTTTACTTTCAGTGCAGCAAACTCTCTCCAGAGGTTCAGTGAGGATCTCTGAATGATCCAATGTTGACCTAAATGACTAATGATGATAAATAGAATCCATCTGTGTGTAATCAAGTCTCCGTATAAATGCACCTGCACTGTGATAGTCTCAGAGGTCCGTTTAAAGCGCAGAGAGCACCATGAAGAACAAGGAACACACCAGGCAGGTCCGAGATACTGTTGTGGAGAAGTTTAAAGCCGTATTTGGATACAAAAAGATTTCCCAAGCTTTAAACATCCCAAGGAGCACTGTGCAAGCGATAATATTGAAATGGAAGGAGTATCAGACCACTGCAAATCTACGAAGACCTGGCCGTCCCTCTAAGCTTTCAGCTCATACAAGGAGAAGACTGATCAGAGATGCAGTCAAGAGGCCCATGATCACTCTGGATGAACTACAGAGATCTTCAGCTGAGGTGGGAGACTCTGTCCATAGGACAACAATCAGTCGTATACTGCACAAATCTAGCCTTTATGGAAGAGTGGCAAGAAGAAAGCCATTTCTTAAAGATATCCATAAAAAGTGGCATTTAAAGTTTGCCACAAGCCACCTGGGAGACAAACCAAACATGTGGAGGAAGGTGCTCTGGTCAGATGAAACCAAAATCTAACTTTTTGGCAACAATGCAAAACGTTATGTATATTTATGTGTGTATATATATATGTATGTATGTATGTATATATATATATATATATATATATATATATATAGTGGTCCTTCCTCTGCACAAACTTCTGAGGTACTGAGGGATAGAGACCTTGATCCTTTTCTGTGGCTCAGATCTTAAACAGGGCATTGATCAGAAGTTGGCCTTGAGTACCATCAAAGGACCAGGTGTCTGCCTTGGCAATCTTCTTTTAGCGACCCCTAGCCAGGCACTCTTTAGTTTGTACCTTCATTCATGGGGTTCAACATGTGGCTCCACCTGTACGGTCTCTTTTGCCACCATGGGATTTAAATTTAGTACTTTCTGTTTTTCACAAACCTCCATTTGAGTGTATTCCAGAGATTCCCTTGCCTACGTTATCCTAGAAGGTGACATTCTTGGTGGCTATTACTATCGGAATTGGTGGCATTATCCTGTCGCAGTCCCTATTTAGTGGTCCATAGGGATAAAGTGGTTCTTCATCCCTGTCCATCATTCATGCCCAAAGTTGTCTCTGACTTCCTTGTGTCCCAAGCCGGCTCATCCCAAGAAATTTGCCTTGCATACCTTGGATGTGGTTCATGCGGTTCGGTTGTATCTGGCAGCTACTGAGTTCTTTCAGGGGTCAGACTCGCTTTTTGTGGTTACGGACAGACCAAGAAAAGGGCTGGCCACTTCTTCAGCTACCACCTTCAGATGGATCAGACGGTGACTCAGGCCTATTCCATTAAAGGTCAGGTTCCACCTTTCCCTGTCATGGCGCAATATACTTGGGCACTGAGGGCTTCTTGGGCTTTCCGTCATCAGGCTTCAATATTGCAAGTTTGCAAGGGGGCCAGTGCTGCTAATCAGTGCCACCTATCAGTGCTGCCAATCAGTGCCACCAATCAGTGTCTCGTCATCAGTGTAAATTATCAGTGCTGCCTATCAGTGCCACCCATCAGTGCAGCCTCATCACCGTCTCCTGATCAGTGCCGCCTTATCAGTGAAGCCTATTAGTGCCCATCAGTGAAGGAGAACAATTACCTGTTTGCAAAATGTTATAACAAAATGAAATGAAAAAAAGTTTGGTTTTGTTTTTTTCAAAGTTTTTGGGATTTGTTTGTTTTAGCAAAAACTAAAAAAAACAGTGGTTATTAAATACCACCAAAAGAAAGCTCTATTTGTGTGAAAAAATGTCATATGGGTAAAATGTTGCACGACTGCACAATTGTCATTCAAAGTGTAAGCGCGCTGAAAGCTAAAAGTTGGCCTGGGCAGGAAGGGGGTAAAGATGCTCAGTAGGCAAGTGGTTAAAGCACCCCAACCCTCTGTACTCGCGCGCAGATGCGACTGCATATGTAAGTCGTGCTCGCAAATATAAAAACAGTGTTCAAACCACAGATGTGAGGTATCGCCGCAATTGTTCAAGAGAGCAATAATTCTAGCACTAGACCTCCTTTGTAACTCTAAACTGGTACCTGTTGAAACATTTTAAAGTGTCGCCTATGGGGATCTTTAAATACTGTAGTTTGCTACCATTCCACTAGTTTGCCAATTTTAAAGTATGACACATTAGGTATCTAATTACTCGGCATAACATCATCTTTCACATTATACAAACAAATTGGGCTAACTTTTCTGTTTTGCTTTTTTTTAATTCATGAAAGTGTATTTTTCCCAAAAAAATTGTGTTTGAGAGACCGCTGCGCGAATATAGCGCGACAAAATATTGCAACAACTGCCATTTGATTCTCTAGGGTCTCTGCTAAAAACAAAAAAATGGTATATAATGTTTGGGGGGTTCTAAGTAATTTTCTAGCAAAAAATACAGATTTTAACTTGTAAGCAACAAGTGTCAGAAAAAGCCTTAGCCTTTAAGTGGTTAAGGTAAAGAAAAACTGCTGAGTCGTGACCTGTAGAATTTTCCCTCCTATGCTGGAACATTCATTGTTAAGCGAATATAGGTGGCAAGCGATCAGGGTAAACCATGCAATTCTCAGGTAACAATAAAATAATTAGTCCATAAGAATACAAGAGTCTTAATACAATCATTGAATATGTGTAAGATGGGTTCAAAGCCTGGAACATTTAGGGCAAAAGAAGCTCTTCTCAGGAGTAGAAGCCAACTCTGAAACAATAGTATACAAAAGACAGAAAACCGCCTCTGAGTGTAATCATTTATTTGCAGGGGGATGACCACAATGACAATTGCCAACTTACAGGATAGAAGTAGGATAAAGTCTCATCTGTAGAGTAAACATTCTCCCACAGGTTCCCACAAGTATGCAGAGCCCACAGTCAGGGCAGAAAGATGTTGCCGGCAGATTCCTGGTTGTTCCAGGTAATCCTTTTAAACCGCAGCATTGAGCGTTGCGCAGAGGAGGCATGTGAAGTCACTGGGGGATTAAAGCCACAATGCATTTCAGAGCATGCGCGAAGCTTGTAGTGAGCATGTGCGCTCCTTTGTCAAGTGTAACAGGGAAGAATAGGAGCCACATATAAATATGCTAGATAGCAATTAGTGAGTGGACGGGGAAGAGCGAGATAACGACAATTACAGCTGGTATGGTGATTACAATATGCATGTAAATAAAAATAAAACACACCAGGATAAAAAAAATTACTACTAATACTAAAACATATCTGAAAATATGAGAGGATCTACGGCTATAGTATAAAAACGAAATCAAATACAAAAGCATAACATTAAGCACAAATCATTCTAAAAGTGGTAATAGTGCTTGTATAAAAATCCTTTATAATAAGAAATCACAGTTGTAAGAATATATGTAAAAAACAATATAATCTGATATATTGTAATATGTAATAATAGAGCATTGTTGGATTAAGACCAAAAAAATAGCAAAGGTGACAGAAATTATAACGAAAAGATATATACAAATGATCGATACATCTGATTAAAAATGCCTATACAGTATATTTAATGAGGGGTGAAAGAAACAAGGGAGTGAGTATATGTAAAGTACAGATAATTGTGTAATGAATACTTCTCATTAACGGTATAATTGGAAATATAATAATTTATGGAGCTGTAAACTAATATATATGTGTGTGCATATACTTACAAAAGATAATCTGGGTGGGAAAGAAGTAAAATTGTAATATGTGTAGTGTCTATACACCTATGGAGAATAATTTAAAAATATAGGATTAGTACTAGATTCTAATTGTATCGTAATCGACAATATAATAAATAATAGAAACAGATTATAGTATATATATATATATTTTTTTGTTGCATATTCTTTGTTTATTTCGATTTAAACGTATATAGACATACAAAAACTGAAGCCAAGTTATCCACAGCGCATATTCTTCATCATATCTCAAAAAACATTTTCAAAACATATAATACACTCTATAAACGACGTAAATAGTGCAAAGAGTTGTATCGAATTGTGAACCAGCATAATATGGAACAATTATATAGTAAAGTAACAACAATGGGATAGATACACAAAAGATGAGGAGGAGAAGAAAGGGAGAAGTAAAAGGAATATAGCCGTTTGCATCCCAGGTGGGAGTGTAGAACCATTTCTGAGCTGGGCAAAATAAAGGATGTCTCCTCGGTCACGGGCATTCGGCCCCAATAGACACGACTCCCGCCCCAGTTGGGGGCGGAGGGGAGAGCCCACATAACTGGATACTTTCTCACTAGGGTGAACAGTTCAGAGTACAAGCAAAGCTCCAACAATATTAGGACATTCAGTGATGGAGCCCATGTCACCTGGAAAGGCCATGGTCATAGTGCTCACACCTAGTTCAAAGCTAGTTTGGTTCTGCAACTGAGAGATTGTCAACAGTAAGATTTCGGTCTGCTTGGACCAACTGTTTAACGGTAAGATCTGCCAGGGCTAGCTAGTAGAGCTATGTCTAAGCTAGAAGATAACGGTGCCAAGTCTGATGTGTGGTATTTCCATTGAGCCCAAGTGGGTTCAAATCTTTTTCGGGTATCTCTGCAAGTGGCAAGTCAATCTCCGGCTTCCATAATCTCACCCACCTTCCGAAGCCACTCCCCCTCACTTGGGATATGGGAGCCTTTCCAGTGAATAGGTATAAAACGCTAGGCAGCACTAAGAAGGTGGGGGAGGGCACTACATTTATAGTGGGAAATGGGTATTTGGGGGCTGTGGAGGAGAAAATGCTTCGGAGAGTTGGGAAGGTCTATCCCAAAGCCATCCAGCACATGTTTATGAACCATCATCCAATAAGACTGAACTAATGAACAATTTCACCATATGTGGAGGAAAGTTCCCCTTTGTCCACATCCCTTCCAACACCGATCAGAGACAGAGGGACAAATTCTGGCAAGAGTCGTGGGTCTAAGGATGACCAGTGGGACCACGGCATGGCCTTCTACAAAATGTGCTAAGCTGACAATGCCATCACTCGCCCAAGTTCCAAGAGAGGTCAACCGCTCACCAGGGTTAAACCAGGGGAATCCCCCCTCCCCACTGGAGCTAGAGTAGATGTTGGGGGAGCCAAAGTCAGAGACCTGTTCAGTCTGTCCCAAATTCTCAGCGAATGCGTAGTCAACGGCGACATCCAATCAGATAAACCTCTATTTATAGCTAATCATGGTGGTTTCTTGCCTCTCCAAGCCAATAAAAAGACTCCAGAGCTCCGTAAAGAAGCGTCTAGTCAAGGACACAGGAACCATCTGCAGGAGAAACAGTATGCGGGAGAGGATCTACATATTTAGGACATTCAAACGACCAACCCACGTGAAGGTCGCCTTATCACAGGTCTAGTCGGATCTTTTTAAATAAGGAAATATAATTGTGTGTGTATAAAGTATCAAGACTCCCAGTGAGCTGGATGCCAAGGTAGCGCATGGAGGAGGATGCCCACGTAAAAGGGTAAGCCCCTTTTAAAGCTGAACACAGGGTTGGAGATATAGTAATGGGTAAAATTTTGGATATGGTGTAATTGATCCTAATATTTGAAACCCAGCTTTAAGCCGCCAGTTCCTCTATCAGGTTAGCCAATGAAACAGTGGGGCCCACCACATGAAAGAGAACATCATCTGCATAAGCAGAGAGCTTATGTTTTACAGAGCCCACAAGGACCCCTCTAATATTCTGATTAGCTTATATCCTTCTGAGCAAAGGTTCCATGACCAATGCAAACAGGAGTGGCGAGAGAGGACACCCTTGCCTTGTGCCATTCCAGATAGGGAACACTGAGGATGGGCAACCATTCACCTTAACCTGAGCATTCAGGGATGTATACAGCACAGAAATCCATTGCAACATATGGAGACCTAGGCCTAGTTTCACTAGTACTGAATTGAGGAACTCCCAGTCCACTTGATCAAATGCCTTCTCGGCATCCGTGGAAAGGATCAAATAGGGAGGCTGAGGATCGCTTGTCGGACCCAATCAATTGGCTGTAAAGCCCAGATGGAATGATCCCTGGTCTCTATCCACCACAAAACCTATCTGGTTTTTGGTACCACCATGGGAATGAGCTATTTAAGACGGTTGGCAAGGATTTTAGCAAACAGCTTTAAATCTATGTCCAGTAATGAAATCGGGTGGTAACTCTGGGGAAGAGTGTGATCCTTTCCTTCCTTCGGGAGGACAGCAATGTGAGCCACTGAAGTTCCCAGAGGGAGGAGCCCCTCGGTAGCCAAGGAAATAAAGAAGCCACACATAGCAGCCTGTATCTGCGTGAACAATTTTAAATAATAAGCCTTCATAAAGCCATCCGAAACAAGGGCTCTTCCCCTCAGGGAGAGATCTCACCATAGCCAACAGTTCCGCCTGTGATATGGGAGTCTCCAAATCAATTTGCAGCTCAAGGGGCAATTTGGGGAAACCAGATGAGGAGAGATGGTCTCCGTTTCTGCGTGATATCTCCGCATGAAACTTTGGAGTCTGTCATAAAGAGCTGCATAATAATCGCAAAACAGTGACACAATTTTTGAATTATGATGTATCGGTTCGCCTGAGGAAGAATGGAGCTTATGTACATAGGCAGATGCCCTGTGCTCCTGAAGAGCCCTTGCCAACATCTTTCCACATTTGTTACCGCACTCAAAATACTTACGGGCTACATAACGTAACCATCGGCTTATTCATCTATCTAACAGTTTAGAGAAGAGTGCTCGTAAATCCGTTAGGCAAAGAAGCCCTGCTGGGTTGGCCCTATGCTTGTGTTCAAGTTCTGCTTGTTGCAGTGCATTAAGAACATGCTGAAAGTCTGCCTGTTTCTCTTTCTTCACCCTGGATCCCCAAGCAATAAGGAAACCTCATACTACTGCCTTGTGACCCTCCCATAGTATACCATCGCTGACCTCCCCACTAGCGGTCTCTGTAATATAATCGGTCAGGGTCTCCTCCACCCCCGAAACCACCCTAGGATCATCCAAGAGGTGTTCGTTAAGTCTCCACGTCCAAGATTTGGTCACCATATGAGGTAACGTAAGCAATAGGGTCACTGGAGCATGGTCAGAGATGGTAATCTGATCAATAGTAGAGTCTGCTAGTAGGTCTAGGGTGCCCTGGGCTACAAATAGCAGATCTATTCTAGTGTACACTCCATGGACAATATAATAGTATCTGTAATCTCTCTCTGAGGCATGCAAGGCCCTCCAGCAGTTGATCAAAGTATATCTCTGAAGGCACTTGTGTTGTGATGCCGGCCTCTCTCAGGGCAGCCAAGAGGGGCTGAAGAGCTCTTTGTTGCATCAGGGTGCAACGTGACAAGTCCTGGTAAAAGGACAAACGGGCACCATCAAAATCAAAGAAGGGGCGTTTGCGTATGCGTTCCATAATTTTCTCCTTAACCGTAAACGTATGTCATTTGCAGATAATGTCCCCTGAGTTCGCAGCATCCTGGGAGGGTTGTCTGAGAGCTCTATGCACTCACTCTATCAATCTCCACTGTATCAGTAGAGAAGAGATCCAGAATCTCTCTCAAAATGCCTTGCAGTGTGGGGACAATATCTTTAGTTGTTGTTGCCGCTGGTAACCTGCAAATGCGGATATTGGAGCTGCAGCTACGGTTCTCATAGCCGTCAAGTTGGCAGAGGAGGGTCTTGATCCTTTGATCCAGAACAGAGAACTTGTCGCTAAGCTGGTATAGAGCTGGAAGAGTGACCTTGACTCTCTGTTCCAGAGCTTCCAGTCTAGTGCCTAAATGAGTGGTATCAGCTTGTAGCTGTTCAATGTCCTGCTTAAAGGCCTTCTCTACTTTGCACACAAAATGTTCCAGGTCATCTCTGGTGGGAAAAGCCCTTTAAGAATGAAGCAAGATAACACCGCTTAGGCTAGTCAAAGTCCACGATTCAAGGGGGGTGCTGAACCTCGGCTCGCCACCAGGAGACGCATAAAAGAAGAAAATGGTCGGACACCACCATGGAATCCAATAAGGAAAAGTTCCTTTATTCACATAAGTGGTACAAGGTACAGCAGGGTAGGACAGTAGACGCGTTTCACACGACTGCTACGTGCTTGTTCACTACCAATGTCAGGACTGGATGAACAGATGACGGAGCAGTGTTATGTCAGGACTGGATGGACAGGTGATTAAGAAGTGTAATGTCAGGACTGGATGGACATTTTTGTGTATTGCTTCTTCCTTCAACTTTTTCTATATTTCAGTGAGGTGATTTTACATCTATGTTGAGGGATATGTGCGCATTTACACAAATACATACATTTTTTGTTTAATAATTTTTTTGTATGTGTGTGTTTAGATGCACATATATTTGATATACATGTTTTTTCATATACATATATCCTCTTTTT
The DNA here is from genome assembly GCF_965119305.1 of Pelophylax lessonae. Classification (NCBI taxonomy): domain Eukaryota; kingdom Metazoa; phylum Chordata; class Amphibia; order Anura; family Ranidae; genus Pelophylax; species Pelophylax lessonae. The sequence goes on from NC_138774.1 coordinate 188,673,799, forward strand.
TGTTTTTTTTGTCTTTCTCCTTTTTTCAATTTTATTTTTATTCACAATTTTATGTCCCGGTTCACACTAGGGCGACCTGTGAGGCGACCTGGTCGCCTCACAGGTCGCCGCAGGTCGCCTCCCATAGGGAAGCTGCGGACCTGTTCTAATAGGAGCGACACAAGTCGCTCTGACCTAGAAAAAGGGTCCGGATCTTCTTTGGGGCGACCAGGAGGCGACCGCCATAGACTTCAATGTTATGAAGTCCGTGGCGGCCGCTCCGAGGTCGCGGCGCGCTGCTCGCACCGCGACCTCGGAGGTCGCGGTGCGAAGTAGAGTCGCCCCTATGTGAACGGGGCCTTAATGTTTTGATTTTAATTTCTGTCAAGTCTATTTCTATTTGTGTCAGATTTGCTGTACCTTGTACCACTTATGTGAATAAAGGAACTTTTCTTCATTGTGTTGCTTTAAGTCCTGGTCCCCCAGAAGCTCTGAGATATCTGGCATTACACGCCTCCTCTGCCCTGCGCTCCATGCTGCGGCTCAACAGGGTTACCTGGAATGACCAGGAATCTGCCGACAACATCTTCTTGTCCTGGCTCTGCATACTAGGACTAGCGTGCTGGACTCTTCACCTGTGGGAGAACTTTAACTCTTCAGATGAGCCTTTATCCTACTTCTATCCTGTAAGTTGGCAATTGTCATTGCGGTCATCCCCCTGCCAATAAATGATTACACTTAGAGGCGCTTTTCTGTCTTTTCTATTCATTTGTTAAGAGGTTGTTTTATCTCCCCAGTGTGCAGGTCTTTGCATTTCTCACTAAACCACTACCACTTTACTTTGCTTGTGTTTGAGTTTTGTGTCTTTTGGATGTACACGCTTCTGTGTCAATGTATTGCTGGGCTTGGAAGGTGCAGTGATGCATTGTCTTTCTTTATTATTCATTACAGGTATTTATACACCAGGGTAATTTAGGAGGTGCTTTACGTACTGTACATTCACATCAGTCCCTGTCTTCAAGAAGCTTACAATCTAAGGTCTCCACCTCACATGCATACATACTAGTGCCAATATAGGCCGGAGCCAAATAACCTATCAGAATGTCTTTGGAATGTGGGAGTAAACTGGGGTAAACCCACATAAGCACAGGCAAATGTTGAATAGATGACCCTAGTGCTGCACAGGTAGTTGGCAGAATTGATAACCACTAAATCGGTGTATTGCCCCTTAAAGATCTTTCTGAGTTTACTGACACTCCAGCTACATATGGAATGGCTATATTCCACCCTTCTGTTTGATGGTTCCTTGTTTTTTGCTTGACCTTACGGATTTTTTAAAGTAGAGTTCCAGTCATTTTTGTGTTTATTAAAAGTCATCAGCCACAAAAACTGTAGCTGCTGACTTTTAATAAACAGCCACTCACCTGTCCCACAATTCAGCGGCGCACTCACCCCAGCCGATTTCACCCTATGTCCTCCCTTGCAGGCGCCATCATCTTTACTGTGGGCACCCGGCTGTGACAGCTGGGTTCCCACTGCGCATGCGCAAGCAGCACTGCGCTCTGTAAATGGTCCCGAAGTCTTCTGGGACCTATCATGTGTCCAAGAAGACTTCCAGAGGGAGAGGGGAAGTAGAACTGCTGCTGATGCAGAGCGGACATGGACCTGTCATCTGCCTGCTCAGTGGGGATTAGTGGAGAGCTCCCCTACTGAGCTAGCAGATCCGCAGGCGGACCCAGCCAGTGTGAAAGGAGCCTAATGCATAATCAAAATTACTTTAACGATTTTATAACGAACACATACTCATGAACTGATGTTTTCTAATCTGCCTGGAGTTTACCTTTAGATGATAGGTGTACATTTACCACAACCTAAATACATTTAGATGAGTCAGAGATGACCTTTCACATTTTCTCTGTGTCCTGTTATCTCTTTATAACTCTGCTGAGATCCTCAAAGATATTTCAGTTTATTCTGCCTCTGAATGCAGTGTTAAAACAAAGAAATATTCCCTCCTAGATGTGCATGCTTTCAGCTATGAATCTTTTGCAGAGATAAGCCTTGAGCATGCATACCTATAGAGATTCTCCAATGCACACAACAATGGAAATGCAGGCTACCTGTGTGTCCTTCTACATATTTACATACAGTATATCTCAGATTGGACTGTACATTTTCTTAGCCTTTGTTTTTAGGTTTGTGACCCAAGTGATAACTTTGCTTCATACCCTTTTAATGAAGATCTTTTGGATTCCTTTATATCCTCGAACCATAGTCAGTATTGCTATACAGTCACAGTGTAGCACAGATAGCAATGAATGTGTCTATAATTAGGGTAGGGAATGCTGTCTATTCTTCCTGTGGATGCACAGCTGAATGCAGCTGCGATCTGAACGCCGTGCGAGTGAGTGCAAAGCCTTCTGGGACATCTCCAATTTGAAGTACATGTTCTTTGTCTGCTGCTCGCCTTGCAAGCCGCACACTTCCGATCTTCATTTAACATTTATGGCAGAGCTACCACCTTCCAAACCCCCCAATTAAAGTAAAACTTCACATTTACAGACCAAAAAAAAAAAATGCTTCCCATTTTCTTATACATGCAGTTCAGATATCTGACAATCTTGAATAATTTTAAGATCTCATCATTTTAAAGTGATGTTCCAGCCTCCCCCTCCAAAAATTAAAAGTCAGCAGCTACACATACTGTAGCTGGTGACTTTGAATATTAGGACAGTTACCTGTCCTGGAATCCAGAAATGTTGGCACCGCAGCTGATGTTTCCATCGGCTGTCGGATCCTGCCGCCGCCATTGCTGGTAAGGGACGGAAGTGTGCCAAATGTGGCATTGGAGGGGGGGAGGAGACAGATAAGCGGAAGTTCCACTTTTAAGTAGAACCCTGCTTTAACTCCTTAAAATGGAACTATGGGAATATGAAGTGCCTGTTCACATATACTGTGGTGACCAGCGTTTTTCCACACTGGAAGAATGGCAGTCACTACTCCGATACAGAGAAAATAATTTCAGCTCATTTTTCTTTAAGTATCGTCGTATTGTGCTTCTTAAAAAAAACTACACCATCTTTTTCCAGAGCAGCCTGTATTTCTCCTGAGATTACCTGTGGGTTTTTCCTTGAAATTCTTCTGGCAGTTTTGGCTGCAATCTTTCTTGGTCTCTGAATTTTCCACTTCTTAATAAGTGATTGAACAGTACTGACTGGCATATTCGTCGGTTTGAATATATTTTTATATCCTTTTCCATCTTTATAAAGTTCCATTATCTTGTTACACAGGTCTTTTGACAGTTCTTTTCTGCTTTGGGTTGATTTACTGGTGAGTGCAAAGTCTGGTGCAGCTGTGCATGGTAGCCAATCAGCTTCTAACTTCAATTATAGGAAATGAGTGCAGCGCTAAAATTAAAATGAATCAATTGAATAGGAAATATAGTCCATGCAAAGGAGGAAGGGCCCCGTGTAGACAAAGATGCACTCAGAGCCAATGCTGTGGTCTTGAAACTACAAATCCACCACCAGATAGAATGGCCTCTCACCTCAAAGCACTAACCACAAAGGGTCAAAAACACCAGGACAGATTCCACTTGCAACTGAACACTGACGATAACACCTTTGGCAGAATGGATGGATGGGATGATCCCAGTTGCTCCAAATACCTCCAGGGGATACCGATTAGACAATCCAAAAGCTTGCTCTCTTAGTGGTGTGACTCAAAGAAAGGCAAGGGATCGCACATAGTGAAGTATGTCTAACACATTTATTAATTAAAACATAAGAAAGCCTCTTACTTAATAACAGCATACAGCAGGCACATCACATCCTCTCTTGCTGAATGTAACAGTCTTACACTTCCTCGAGCGGCTCTGTGAGACTAACTTCAGCTTGTTCAATTAGGCTTTGACAAAAATCTGGAAGCTGATTGGTTTCTATGCAGAGCTGCAATAGATTTTGCACTCTCCAGTTTTAGTAAATCAATCCCACTGATTATACATAGACACCAATTGCAATTTAAAAAGCCACAGATGTGGGAAATTACCCTTTAATTGCTATTTTGGTGAGTGCAAAGTCTGGTGCAGCTGTGCATGCAAACTGGTGAGTGCAAAGTCTGGTGCAGCTGTGCATGGTAGCCAATCAGCTTCTAACTTCAGCTTGTTCAATTAGGCTTTGACAAAAATCTGGAAGCTGATTGGTTTTTATGCAGAGCTGCAATAGATTTTGCAGTTTTAGTAAATCAATCCCCCTGATTATACATAGACACCAATTGCAATTAAAAAAGCCACAGATGTGGAAAATGAACCTTTAATTGCAATTTTAACCTGTGTGTATCTGTAACCAAGGCCAAACATTCTAGGGTATTTAAACTTTTGATCAGGGTCATTATTTCTGTTATCATTATGGTTTTAAAATGAGCCAAATGATGTGGTAATAAAAAGCATCTTATGATCCTTATCCTTAAATAAAAGGCAGCTTTTTTGGCATGATCAGTCATATTTTCAATATCAATGCCACAATTTCTGCCTGCGTATGCAAACTTTTGAGCACAACTGTATCTCATCTAATTTTACACCATAACATTACTTCCTAAAGGTTCAGAAACAACATCTGTGTCTTTTAGTCTAAACTCAACAAAACAATAAGTATACTGAATCTAGGTACCAAAACCACAGGTCCAAAGTCTGATGGTGTCCAAGCACATGCAACTCCAATTTCAAACAATTTGGGACTCTCTGTAAAATCTGCATAAAACAGAATTCAATAATTTGCAAATCTCTTAAACCCATGCTTTTGATTTTCTATTGTTAATAAAATATCAAGTGTTTAAACTGAGAACAATTGAAGAAGTACAATTTTAAGAAAAAAGTAACATAATTTACAAATTGATGTTAGCAACATATATCAAAAAAGTTAGGACAGGGCAACAAAAAGCTGGCAAAGTAAGTGGTACTAACAAGGAAGCGCTGGAAGAACATTTTGCAACTAATTAGGTTAATTGACAACAGATCAGTAACATAAATGGGTTCTCTTTGAGAGTCAGAGTGTCTCAGAAGTAAGGGTGGGCAGAGGTTCACCAATCCGTGAAAGCTGCATCTAAAAATAAATTTCATAATATTGTTGGGACAGGACCATGTTTACCACGGTGTAGCATCCCCTCTTTTACCAATGCTCTGTAAACGTCTGAGAACTGAGGAAACCAGTTGCTGGAGTTTTGGTAGATTATTGTTGTCCCATTCTTGCCTGAGCATAAGCTGCTTTAAAATCTGAATTTATCCTTCAGCATTGATGGTGCCTTTCCATATGTGCAAGCTGCCCATGCCATAAGCGCTAATACACCCAATGCCATCAGAGATGCAGACTTTTGAACTAAACGTTGACAACAAGCTGGAATGTCTCTTTTCTCTTTAGTCCAGAGGACATGTTGCACCTGGTTACCACAAAGAATGTCAAATTGAAATTCATCTGATCACAGAACAGTTTTCAACTTTGCAACAGACCATTTTAAATGAGCTTTGTTCCTGAGAAGATGGCAGCGTTTCTCGATCATGTTCAAATATAGCAACTTTACTCCATGATAAAGCTTTAACCTGCATTTTTGGATGGCACAGGAAACTGTGTTCACTGGAAGGATTCACAAGCCCATGCAGTCATGTCTATCACAGAATTATGCCTGTATTTTATACAGTGCTGTTTGTATTAAAAGGGGAAGAAGATCACGGGCATCCAATATTGCATTTCAGGACTTTCCCTGGCACACACAGATTTATTCAGATTCTCTGAATCTTTTATTATGATGAAACGCGTTGGGAAGTGACATCCGGTTCCAGGGGTAAGCTACATTTTTGAGTTTTTTTTAAACTGTGCTTTCACCATGTGGAGCTCTCTTTCTTCTTAATGTAAGACACTTTCTGGAAATATGGAGTCCCCATATTAACAGCAAGGGATTGATGAAGACCTTCCAATATGAGCAGAGCTGCACCTAACCAGGAGTGGATAAAAAGAACACTATATTGGCTCGCTTGATAAAAGAAGGGGTCAATATGTTCTGGTGAGTGGGGTGTGTTATCCTTATCCTCAAGGTTTTTCCTCTGTCTGGATCAATCCTACCTGAGAATATCACACTACCAGCACTTTTTCTTCACTTGCACAGAAGTTTGCGTGGATTGTTATGAACACCGAGCACATATACAAGACGACTCTGTGGATGTTTCATTTTTGTTTATTTCAATGTATTGGGTTGGTTTTGGTTTGCCCACCTTTACTTCTGAGACACTCTGATTCTAAGATGCTCTTTTTATACCCAATCGTTTTACTGACCTGTTGCCAAACAACCTAATTAGTTGCAAGATGTTCTTTTAGCTCTTCCTTGTTAGTACCACTTACAGTACTTTGCCAGATTTTTGTTGCCCTATCCTTTTTTAAGATGTGTTGCTTGCATCAATTCAAAATGACCTTCTCTTTTCTTAAAATCTTAAATTTTCTCAGTTTAACCACTCTCCAACCACCAGCAGTACATTTATCGGTGGTGGCCCGCTCCCTCAGGTACATTGCAGTGCCCATGCACAATGTGCGCCTCCCCAGGGGCATGCAGTGGCCGGATCGCGACGCTTGGTATCGGGCTGCTGTGAGCTATGCGATCACATGTCATGTAGTAAAAAAGCGTCCCGAATGGAATCCATTCATTAAATCATAGTTTACTACTGTGTGTGATCTGTGATTGTGTCATGGTCTTACCTTCTTGCTGTTCTCCTTCGTTTGACATGTGCTGGCGGCCATCTTGGTTTCTGGGTTTCTTGTAGCCTCCCACCCTGCGGCTCCTCCTTCCCACTGGGAGGAGCTGGATGCCTAGCTCATATATATAGGAGGTCTGTGGCTTCAGTTCCTTGCTTGGTCCTCCTGTGTTCACATGCTTCTAGACTGCTGCTGCTTCTGGTCCCTGATCCTGGCTTCGTCTGACTACCCTGCTGGTTCCTGATCCTGGCTTCGTCTGACTACCCTGCTGGTTCCTGATCCTGGCTTCGTCTGACTACCCTGCTGGTTCCTGATCCTGGCTTCGTCTGACTACCCTGCTGGTTCCTGATCCCGGCTTCGTCTGACTACCCTCCTGGTTCCTGACCTCTGGCTTCGCAAGGACTCTGCCTCGGTTTCGCCATCCGTTTGGACTTCTGCTTTACAGCTTGATTTTCAATAAAGCCTTCTTATTTTCACTTATCTGTTGTTGTACGTCTGGTTCATGGTTCCGTGACAGATTGGCCACAAGTGATCACATGGTACCTTGGCCAATCACAGCACCCTGTACCATGTGATAGCTGGGGGCCCATCATAGCATCACAATAGTAAACAAGTCATGAATGAAAGCTATTCACGTCAGTTCAAACGATTGGTGCGGTTATAGTGTTCATCACAGTAACAAGCAATCACAATCAGAACAAATCCCTGATCACCCCCGCCCTGAGAGTAGTACCATGTCACTATTGTGACCCTGAACTACTCTGATGACAGTATGTAAATAAAGTTTAACATTTAAAAAATAAAACCATAAATAAAACTGAATGAAAAATTATTTAAAAATTGTTTTTTACACACTGTCACCAGTGTGTCTGATCACTGCCACGCCAGTCATATGATGGCACTGTATTGCACTAGTGAAAGTATGTAAAAAAAGAAAAAAAAAATCTTTAATTTCTTAATTTTCCCAAAAATTGTGACAAAAAAGTACAACTTCCTAAAACTTGCCATGTCTCTTACTATATACCTTGAACTGTCTACTCTCCAAAAAGGGTAATTTGTGGGGTATTTGTACTGTCCTGGCATTTTAGAGCCTTAAGAAATGAGATTGCAGTCAGTACATCGGGATTGATCAATTTTCAAATATATATACCATAGATTGTAGACTTTAAAACTTTTTACACAAATGAAATAATATACACTAATTTGGGTATTTGTTACCAAAAAAATGTGGCAGACTGAATTTTGGCCTAAATGTTTGAAGAAAGATTATTTGTTTGCAAAATTTTATTTAAAAAAGTGATTTGTTTTTTTCCCCAAAATTTTCGGGGGTTTTTTTTCGTTTATGTAGCAAAGAATAAAAAAAAAACAGTGCTTATTAAAAATGACCAAAAGAAAGCTCTATTTATGTGAAGAAAATGATAAAAATGAATTTGTGTTGTTTGACCAAGCAATCGCCAGTTAAAGTGGTTGTAAACCTCAATCATGATATATGAGCAAAGCACATATACCTGTGGTGTTTACTAATCTCTCTCCAAAGCTCTAAGTGTTGTTTCTTTCTGTTATCAGCATGAGTCACTTCTGAGACGTTTTCCTGACACATGAGATAACATTTGTGTCAAAGAAGGAGCTGAGAATGGCGCTTGTCTATTCACAACAAAGTTCTTCTGCTGTGTGGAGGGGGGGGGTGTGTGCCTTTCCTCCAATCAGCTCTCACACACTGTAACTGCAGTCTCTCCACCCTCTCCTCTGTGCTGTTCATAGATGAAGAAAGATTTTCTCTATTGTTCATTGACGGACGCAGTCCTCTGATGCATATCAGTAGGGTTATACTGCCACCTACAGGAGTAGGACACTAGGCAGAAAGAATTTCTGGCTACGCCTATGGAAAGTCCCTGGGGGTATACCCTCTCTTTTCCTGCATAGGATTTCAGACAATCTGGTCCGGAAGGTTGTGCGGTCTGGATACAAGATCGAGTTTCGATCCATTCCTCCGGTCAGGTTTTTCCCTTCCAATGTCGGCCTATCCCCGGATCGCTTGCGAGTGCTCTATGGGGCAGTGCAGGACTCGCTACAGCAATGAGTGATGGTGTCTGTTCCACACGCAGAGCGCTTTCATGGGTTTTATTCCAACCTGTTCACGGTTCCTAAGAAGGAGGGCAAGGTGCTTCCAATCCTGGACCTAAAGGCACTGAATGTGTTCGTGCGCGCTCGAAAGTTCAAGATGGAAACTATTAGCACGGTGGTGGCCTTCCTACATCAGGGGGATTTCCTGGCTTCAATAGACACCAAGGATGCCTACCTTCACATTCCAATCTGTGCCACTCCCCAACGTTTTCTCAGTTTTGCCGTGGGAGGGGATCACTATCAGTTTGTGGAGTTACCCTTTGGTCTCGCCTCCACTGCTCGGTCTTCACAAAGGTGTTGGCCCCGGTCCTGCAGCTGTTACGGCAGTGGGGGATATCGGTCCTGGGTTACCTGGACGATCTCGTTCTCCGTGCGGAGTCCCCCGCATTACTGACGGAAAACTTGGTGGTCACCATGAGAACTCTCGAGGAGTTCGGGTGGATCGTGAATCTTCAGAAGTCGTCTCTGACCCCTTCCATGAGACTGGTCTATCTGGGCCTGACTTTGGACTCGTCCTCAGCCAGGGTGTTTCTTCCTTTGGAAAAACTCCAGAAGCTCCAGTCAGCGGTTCATCTGTTGATGTCCAACGACCGGCTGTCCCTTTTGGACCTGTATGAGAGTACTGGGACCGATGGTGTCCTCCTTCGAGGCGGTCCCATTCGCTCAGTTCCACACGAGGGTTCTTCAAAGGGAAGTTCTTCTCAAGTGGGACAAATATCCAAATACTCTGGACCTTCGGATTCGGCTAAGCCACAGGACCAGAGAGTCCCTGGTCTGGTGGATTCGGTCTCTGATGCTTCAGTCAGGGAAATCCTTTCTCCCTATATACTGGACAATTGTCACCACGGATGCGAGTCTGTCCAGGTGGGGGGGAGTCCTCAATTAGGACTCGGCTCAGGGAGTCTGGTCCCTGGAAGAATCTTGATTGCCGATCAATGTCCTGGAGCTGAGAGCGATCCGGCTTTGCCTGGCACACTGGACTGAGCATCTGGAGGGTTGTACAGTGCGCATTCAATCGGACAATGCCACGGCTGTGGCTTATGTCAATCACCAAGCGGGCACCAAGAGTGTTCTTGCAGCCCTGGAAGAAGTGGGGATTCTACGTTGGGCGGAGCAGCATGTTCCAGCTCTCTCCGCTGTCCACATTTCGGGAGTGGAGAATTGGCAGGTGGATTACCTCAGCCACCAGACCTTAGATGCAGGGGAGTGGTCCCTGCATCAGGAGGTGTTTCAACATTTGTGCCATCGCTGGGGCACTCCGGATGTGGATCTGTTGGCGTCTCGCCTCAACAGGAAGCTACAGAGGTTTGTGGCCCGATCTCGGGACCCTCTGGCAGTACCGGCTAATGTATGCCTTTCCTCCTCTCAAGTTGCTGCCAAGACTTCTTGGCAGGATAGGGGCGGAAGGGATTCCGGTCATTCTTGTGGCTCCAGGCTGGCCTCGCTGTGCTTGGTACGCCGACCTGGTCAGACTAGTCGCAGACGCCCCATGGAGGCTTCCTCTCTGGGAGGATCTACTGTCTCAGGGGCCAATCTTCCATCCTGCTTTACAATCACTGGCTTTGAGGGCTTGGCTGTTGAAAGCCAGGTGCTGAAGGACAGGGGATTGTCTGCTTCAGTGATTCCCACTCTGCTAAAAGCGAGAAAGGTGACTTCTAGGAAAATTTATCATCTTACGTGGAAGTCGTACATTGCGTGGTGTGAGTCCCTTGTGACCCACCCTCGTTTCAATTTGGTGGCTCGGATCTTGGCTTTCCTTCAACGGGGAGTTGATCAAACGTTGGCCTTGAGTACTATCAAGGGTCAGGTCTCTGCCTTGGCTACTTTCTTCCAGAGGCTGTTGGCCACCCATTCCCTGGTGTGTAGCTTCATTCAGGGCGTGCGACACTTGGTGCCTCCAGTGCGACCTCCGCTACCGCCTTGGGACCTTAATTTGGTGCTGTCGGTTCTCCAGCGACCTCCCTTTTAGAGTATTCGGGAGATTCCCCTGCTTACCTTGTCTCAGAAGGTGGCCTTCTTGGTGGCTATTACTTCTGCGCGCAGGGTCTCAGAACTGGCGGCATTGTCCTGTCATTCTCCCTATCTGGTGGTTCACAGGGACAAGGTGGTACGTCGGCCGGATCCGCCCTTCTTGCCGAAAGTGGTTTCCAGTTTTCACTTAAATGAGGTCATCGTGTTACCTTCTTTGTGTTCTAAGCCAAAACATCCTAAGGAATTTGCTCTGCATATCCTGGATGTTGTTCGGGCAATCAAGGTGTATTTGACGTCTACTGAGTCTTTTCGCAAGTCTGACTGGCTCTTTGTGCTCACGGATGCCCCAAAGAAAGGGCTGCCTGCGTCTGCTGCGACTATTTCCAGATGAATCAGCCACAAGGTTTTGCAGGCTGCGGTTTAGAGGGCCCCTTGGCCTTCCTTGAGGGTGTTTTTCTGTTTGTTTTCAGGTGGACCTCATCTGGTTGTTCTGATGAGTCCTGTGTTGCCTGGTTGGCCATGTTGTCCTTGGGGATAGTTTATTCTTTGTTCTGCTGTTTCCACCCCTCATTTGGGTACTGCTTTGGGACATCCCTACTGATATGCATCAGAGGACTGCGCCCGTCAATGAACAATAGAGAAAACTGGATTTTTTAATTACCGTAAAATCCTTTTCTCTTTTTTTCTAGAGTGGGTTTCTCTGACACTGCTTTGATACAAAACTGACATCCTATGCAGGAAGAGAGAGACCCTCAGGGACTGCCCATATGCGTAGCCAGAAATTCTTTCTGCCTAGTGTCATACTCCTGTAGGGGGCGGTATAACCCTACTGATATGCATCAGAGGACTGCGTCCGTCAATGAACCTAAGAGGAAAGGATTTTACGGTAAGTCAAAAATCCAGTTTTTAACACAATCTGCACTTTTGAAGGGATATAAGGAGGAGAAGACTGCAGATAAACAAGTAAAACCCATGTGGGAGGATTTGTTTAATCTCTGGGAATCATCTGAGGCTGTTAATTTCACTGGCTAGTATGTGAGGGTTTACAATCACTTTAACCACTTAAGGACTGGAAAGTTTTCCCCCCCTTAATGACCAGGTCATTTTTTGGGATACGGCACTGCGTTATTTTAACTGACAATTGCGCGGTTAGGCAACACTGTACCCAAATAAAATTGATGTCCTTTTTTTCCACAAATAGAGATTTCTTTTGGTGGCATTTGATCACCTCTGCGATTTTTTATTTTTTTTTATTTTTTGCATTATAAACAAAAAAAGATTCTGGAAAAAAAAAAATATTTCTTTATTTCTGCTATAAAACATTCCTAATAAAAACAATTAAAAATCAATTTTTTCATAATTTTAGGCCAATATGTATTCTGCTACATATTTTTGGTAAAAAAAATCCCAATAAGTGTATATTGATTGGTTTGCGCAAAAGTTATCGGGTCTACAAACTAGGGGAAAGATTTATGTCATTTTTGTTTTTTTACTAGTAATGGTGGCAATCAGCAATTTTTAGCGGGAATGCAACATTGCGGCGGACAGATCGGACACCTGACTCTTTTGGGGGGACCAGTGACATTACTACAGTAATCAGTGCTAAAAATATGCACTGTTACTGTACTAATGACACTTGCAGGGAAGGGGTTACCACCAGGGGCGACCAAAGGGTTAAATATGTGCCTAAGGGATGCTTTCTAACTGTGTGGGGGTTGTATTCATTGGATGAACACAGAGACCTGTGTTCCTAAATAGGAGGAACGCAGGATCCCTGTGTTCATCACTGACAGAGCATCGGTCTGCCGAGTTTACATTGGCAGACTGCCATTCTGTCTCCATGGGGAGCAATCGCGGGTGCCCGGCGGACCCGTTGATTGGCTCCCTCCTCTAGCCAATCTGCGCATGCTTGTGCCCCCACTAATTGCTACATGAAACGACATACATGTACGTCGTTTTACGTAACAGAGCTGACCTGCTGCAGTATAACTAGGGCTATGTACTTTAGGTTTTACACAGCGTCCCCACTTGAAATTGGGGTTGTAAATACATCCAACATTGTACATGAATAGCAGTCTCAAAGAGCCCTACTGCATAAAAAACGTATCTTCATCTAATCAAACATCCAGAAGGGGTATTTCACAATACACTCAGTACTTTATTGTACAGTATACTTTTTTTTTATATTATACAGGATTTCTCTAGTGCCAACAGCTTGTATAGCATTTTACAGCATGATAGCAGACAGTACAGTCGCAATACAATTCAATACAGGAGGAATAAGAGAGCTCTGCTCATTAGAGCTTACAATCTAGATTGGAATCTGCAATATTAAAAACCATGGTACACAATAAAATTCTCCATATACATATTCTATCCTTTCCGCATAAAGGTCAACTTCCACCCAAGTATACACATATTTGGTGTATTTTATTGCATAAAACAAAATATTGGGTGTAGTTTGCCTACCAACTGTGACACTAATACATATCCCTGTTTTACAAATCAGTTTTAAGCCCCGGTTCACACTTGTGCGTGTGCGGGGTTCGCATGTAATGTCGGAGTGCACTGCTCCGACATTACATGCGATCAGCTGTGCGGTGCGAGTTTAGCCATACAGTTTGTATGGCTAAATTCGCATCGCACCCGCAGCAAACACGCACAGGAGGCATTTTTGCTGCCGCATCAGGATCGGATCGCACAGCGGTTCACACTTGTGCGATCCGATCCTGTGCGAACTGCACGATCGCACTGCGATATGCGATCAAACTGGGGGTGTCGTTAAGATTACATTGACACCCCCAGCGTATCGCATATGGCAGTGTGAACTGCCGGGGGTGCGTGTGCGATGCGGGAACAGGCTGCGAATTCGCAGCCTTCCCGCATCGCATGAGTGTGAACCGGCACTTAGGCATGATTTTATAAAGTCTTCTCTGGTTTTGGGGGTATGCAGAGAGGTTAACCACTTTACCACTAGAGGATTTTGCTTTCTTACGTCTGGGCCACTTTTTGCGATTCAGCACTGTGCGACTTTAACTGACAATTGCGCGGTCATGCGACACCATACTAAAACAAAATTTACGTCCTTTTTTTCCCACAAACAGAGCTTTCTTTTGGTGGTATTTGATCACCTGTGCGATTTTTACTTTTTGCGCTATAAACAAAAAACTGCGTAAATTTTGAAAAAATAACTATTTTTCACATTTTTTTATATGAAATTCCCCCCAAAAAAAATGTACAAATCAAATTTTTTTTAAATTTTTGGCCAATTTGTTTTCTGCTACCTATGTTTGGTAAAAAAAATCACAATAAGCGTATTTTGATTGGTTTGCGCAAAAGTTATTGCGTTTACTAACTAAGGGAAAGATTTCTGTCCTTTTTGGTGTTTTTTTTTTTTTTTTTTAACGTGTAATGGCGGCGATCTGCGTTTTTTTTTTTTTGCAGGACTGCGACATTGTGACATTGTGGCGGACAGATCGGACCCTTAACTGACATTTTTGACACTTTTGGGGGTACCAGTCACATTACTACAGTAATCAGTGCTATATATATGCACTGTTACTGTAAAAATGACACTGGCAGGGGAGGGGTTAATTTTATTGGAGAGGGAGGGGTTAATGTATGCCTGGTGCTTACTAACGTGTGTGGGGGGAGGTGACTGAGTGACACAAGGACAGATCGCATGTTCAGCTATGCTGAACCCTGCAATCTGACCCTGCCTGTCACTTGTTTACACTAGCAGGCGGATCTCCACACTCGATTCCCCAACGATCGGGGAAGAGCAGCGGCGATCGCCGCTGCTCCTCCCTTGGCCCGACTCCCGCTGTGACTGAATACAGCGGGAGCGAGCCTCCGGCGGCGCGCGCGCGCCGCCGAGAAGGGGGAGTGTCTGGCGACGTAGGTCTACGTCGCCAGACGATAACGAACCACTTTGCCGCAGTAGTGCTCGAGTGAGCAAACGGCAAGCGGTTAATGTAGAAATACAGTCTTCTGATTTTCCTGCATGTATCACTTCGGTCTCCAGGCTGGCATGTGGTGCATTGTGTATGCGTAACAGTTACAATGACAAGTGCACAGACCTTACCCAGCTCTTGGCCGGGGGTGGTGAATAAGCTAAGGACTATATCTGTTAACACCCCCCCCCCCCCCCATACACATCTTTTTAAAATAAGTGTAAAATATAAAAAACATGTCATATCTTCTGCATCTTAGATACATAGGCTGTAGAACACAAAAAATGTTTGGTTGTCAATAAAAAAACAAGTGCCCATTAGGTAAAATAAATAAAACTCCTATTTTTGAGAATCAGCCAGTGACAGTGTTTTTATTGCATCTAAACATCATGCAGTCTTCTCTTTTGAAATACTAGGGTGCCCTGTATGACATACAGTTCTCTACAGAGTGATACCAACTGAGTCCAGGGTGGCTTTTGTGACACATGGCTACATGTTATGCAGTATCTTTACTTGGTGTAAGTTACAGTATCTCACAAAAGTTGAGTACACCCCTCACATTTTTGTAAATATTTTATCATATCTTTTCATGTGACAACACTGAAGAAATTACACTTTGCTACAATGTAAAATAGTTAGTGTACAGCTTGTATAACAGTGTACATTTTCTGTCCCTTCAAAATAACTCAACACATAGCTAATAATGTCAAAACCACTGGCAACAAAAGTGAGTACACCCCTAAGACAAAATGTACAAATTGGGCCCAAAGTGTCAATATTTTGTGTGGCCATTATTTTCCAGCACTGCTTTAACCCTCTCGAGCATGGAGTTTACCAGAGCTTCACAGGTTGCCACTGGAGTCCTCTTCCACTCCTCCATGACGACTTCACGGAGCTGGTGGATGTTAAAGACCTTGCGCTCCTCCATCTTCCGTTAGAGGATGCGCCACAGATGCTCAATAGGGTTTAAGTCTGGAGACATGCTTAGCCAGTCCGCCTTTACCCTCAGCTTCTTTAGCAAGGCAGTGTTCATCTTGGAGGTGTGTTTGTGGTCGTTATCATGCTGGAATACTGCCCTACGGCCCAGTCTCCAAAGGGAGGGGATCATGCTCTGCTTCGGTATGTCACAGTACATGTTGGCATTCATGGTTTCCTCAATGAACTATAGCTCCCTTGTGCCGGCAGCACTCATGCAGCCCCAGACCATGACACTCCCACCACCATGCTTGACTGTAGGCAAGACATACTTATCTTTGTACTCCTCACCTGGTTGCCGCCAAACACGCTTGACACCATCTAAACCAAATAAGTTTATCTTGGTCTAATCACAGGACATGATTCCATTAATCCATGTCCTTAGTCTGCTTGTCTTCAGAAAACTGTTTGTGGGCTTTCTAGTGCATCAGCTTTAGAAGAGGCTTCCTTCTGGAACAAAGTCAATGATTACATGGCACTCTCTGATGGTGGGTGGCATACCTTGAGGTAAAGAGGTAAAAATATAGAAAGTAAAAAAATGGGTAGAAAAATATAAAAAAGAATGAGGTGGAAGGGGGGAGGGGGCCCACGAAAAGCGGCTGCCAGCTGGAGCAAGAAGAGGCTCTGAGGAGAATAAACAAAAAGAAAGCAGCGCCAGCTTAGTGAAGCATAAGGTTTATTAATACAAAAAACACATAGTGACTTACTCTTAGGTAAGTAAAGGCCGGTACGGTAGGTGAATGGGATCATCCATCTTCTTGTCCTGGATACCGTTGCAGAAAGGAGGGGTGCGGGGTGTCGGTGGTGCGTGGAGGCGGTTGCTAGCAACGCCCATCTTTCCCTCCGCCTCACAGGAAGTGACGTCGGGTTGACAGGAAGTAGGAAGTGGAGCCCCACTGAGAGTCCTCCACCACCACAGCACCATCAGACAGGCTGCCAGACAACAGCCTCCAGGCACCACCGACACCCCGCACCCCTCCTTTCTGCAACGGTATCCAGGACAAGAAGATGGATGATCCCATTCACCTACCGTACCGGCCTTTACTTACCTAAGAGTAAGTCACTATGTGTTTTTTGTATTAATAAACCTTATGCTTCACAAAGCTGGCGCTGCTTTCTTTTTGTTTATTTTCCTTCTGGAACGACAGCCATGCAGACCAATTTGATGCAGTGTGTGGCATATGGTCTGAGAACTGAGAGGCTGACCCCCCCACCCCTTCAACCTCTGCAGGATTGCTGGCAGCACTCATACGTCTATTTCCCAAAGACAATCTCTGGATATGACGCTGAGTACGTGCACTCATCTCCTTTGGTTGACCTTGGCGAGGCCTGTTCTGAGTGGAACCTGTCTTGTTAAACCACTGTATGGTCTTGGCCAACGTGCTTCAGCGTCTTGGCAATCTTCTTATAGCCTAGGCCATCTATATGTAGGGCAACAATTCTTTTTTCAGATCTCAGAGAGTTCTTTGCCATGAGGTGGCATGTTGAACTTCCAGTGACCAGTATGAGAAGTGAGAGTGATGACACCAAATTTAACACACCTGCTCCCCATTCACACCTGAGACCTTGTAACACTAACGAGTCACATGACCCTGGGGAGGTAAAATGGCTAATTGGGCCCAATTTGGACATTTTGACTTAGGGGTGTACTTACTTTTGTTGCCAGCAGTTTAGGCATTAATGGCTGTGTGTTGAGTTATTTTGAGGGGACAGCCAATTGACACAGTTATACAAGCTGTACACTTACTACTTTACATTGTAGCAAAGTGTAATTTCTTCAGTGTTGTCACATGAAAAGATATAATAAAATATTTACAAAAAATGTGAGGGGTGTACTCACTTTTGTGAGATACTATAGCTATAGAGGACGACTGCCATAAAATCGGACCATCCTATCACTGTGGACAGTGTGTTGTGAAATTGTGTCTGCTGTGATTTTTGGGGAAAAAATTATGCATTTTAGGCAATCTAATCAGATTTTTTCACGAGTCTGTGCTAGTTTCTATTAATGATTTTTCTCTTTTTTTCATTCTGGATATTACACCAGATTCTTTAGCAAAAGCATGATGTATTTTATTCTGCAGCATGGTTGGGTATGAAACAAAGGCTAAATAGAATCTGAAGCAGCTGCTGGCTGTGGAGCAATTCCAGGTAGGTGAAGACAAGGCCATCTTGTAAAATGAAAGGTTCAATAGCTCCTCCATGGAACAAAAGGCAGGATGACCGTGACATACGTGCGCTGGCTGGAAAGGGATACCATGCTTTTACTGTAATTTGTGTGAGCCCTCCCTGCAGAGAGCCCGCTCGGCTTGAATCACATCGCAAGCCAATGTGTCAGCCAGGGGTGGGTGGTACATGAAGAACGAGGAGTGTCAACTCTCTTTCTAAGAAAAGGGAGAGGGTGACGATGCCTAGAAGACAGCTTGATGCTGTGTCTGACCAGTATTAAAGAAGATCCATCCATTACTATGGGAGAGTAACACTGAGCCTAATGCTGGTGGAAGCAAGTTTTTTTGGGTGTGTGAATGGATGATGGCAGCTGTGTTATTATCTCTTTTCATTTAAGGGGATGTAACTTTCAGCTTTTTATATTCATAAAGCTATATAGAGAGAGACACACACAGACAGAGCGCAGGCTGGAGGCAGTGCAGTTTCACAGAATCAGCAAGGGCTTATAGATGATATGTAGATAGCCACTAGACCGAGCACTTATAAGTCTGTGTATGAAATAAGACCAAGATAATCTAGAACTTGCATATGAAAATCATATTAACCACTTGCCTACTGGGCACTTAAACCCCCTCTTGCCCAGCCCAATTCTCAGCTTTCAGCGCTGTTGCACCTTGAATGACTATTGTGCAGTCATGCAACACTGTACCCAAATACATTTTTTATCATTTTTTTTTCAAACAAATAGAGCTTTCTTTTGGTGGTATTTAATCACTACTGGGGTTTTTATTTTTTGCTGAACAAACCAAAAAAGGCCTAAAATTAAAAAAAAAAAAAGTTTTTATAGTTCGTTATAAAATTTTGCAAACAGGTTATTTTGCTCCTTCACTGATGTGCGCTGATGAGGTGGCACTGATGGGCCCTGATAGGCTTCACTGAGGGCTACTGATATGCGGCACTGATAAGGCGACACTGGTGAGCACTGATAGTTGGCATGGATGGGTGGCACTAATGGGCAGCACTGATGGACACTAATAGGTGGCACTGAAGTGTAATGATAGGCAGCACTGATGATGGGGTACTGATTGGCACTAATAGGTGGCCATGGTGGGCATTGATAAGTGGCACTGGTGGGCACTGATAGGTGGCACTGGTAGGTGTCACCTGCATTGATAGGTGATGCTGTTGGACACTGGTAGGTGGCACTGGTGGGCACTGGTAGGTGGCACTGACCTGCATTGATAGGTGGTGCTATCGGACACTGGTAGGTGGCACTGGTGGGCACAGTTGCTGTTCCTGTTCGGGACCGATGTCCCTCTGACAGCAGCCAGCGATCAGCTTTTTTTTCTCCTCACACTGACAGCGTGAGGAGAAAAACAAAGCTGATCGCCGGCTGCTGTGTACATCACACGATCAGCTGTCATTGGCTGACAGCTGATCACGTGTAAGGGGCCAGGAACGGCCCCTTACACCGATCTGTGATCAGCCGAGTCTCATGGACTCACTGATCACAGAGCGAGCTACGCGCGCCCCGCAGGCAGCTCATGCACGGGAGGATGTAAATGGATGCCCTCCCGGCAATTTAGGTTCGCACTGTAGCCATCTTTCGGCTATAGCGCGGGCATGAAGAAGTTAAAATAAGATTTCAGTGAAAGAACAGTATAATTGATTTTCTTGGCTGTGTACAGTAATTCTGTGAATCCATCAAGCCTCCACAACCAAACTGGAAACATAAAACAGAACAAAGGGCGCACAGGCCTAGTGCATTTTCCTCAATACATGTCTTTATTATGTAAACAGGGGTTAGGGTTATACTCACAAACAAATGCTTGTATCACAGTTTTCCATAAAAAAATCAGCTCAAGTCCATGATAAAACATCCACATCACAAAAGGAGTATCCAGCTGTGTCATAGGCTAACGCACTTCGAGGCTTGCTTCTTTCGCAAAGCCACAACCAAATCACTTTTCTAACAGAAAACTTTATTTTCTGCTGGAAGATATGTAATAATTGTCACCTTCAACCAACAGCCCAAATTCCTGACACATTTTTTGCAAATGATGTGCTGTAATTATAAAGAGAAGAAGTGAGGCATTACATTTACAGTTTATTATCACCGTGTTTAATAGAAAAATGCAAAGTGCTGCATTATCACATTCAGATGTCTCTCTGACATCCTAGAATAACAGATTATAAGGGGAAGATTGGAAACTAGCTGCATGTTTCCAATGTCCTGAATTAACCTCTTCTAAACTTTTCTGTGTGTTATTATTGGTTGAGAGGACTTTCCCTCATGTGTTTCATGTCAAAAGCTACTTCTGTTAGCGGTCATGTAAGAGAGCATGAGGAACATATTCAGCTGGCATTCTAAAGGTATGAACAGGATGACACCATGGGTTGTCATTGGTCCGGAGAAGAAGATTGTAACAACCACATTTTTCTAATATTTACCTTGATAAGCTGTTCGTATGTCACTGTTCTGGGACCAAAACTGTCAGCCTCAAGACCCCATAGTGGCAGTGTGTCCTTGCTCTGGGGCCCACAAGTACCAGCATGTCATTGTTCTAGGGCACCTTTAATGTTAATGTGGTACTGTTGTGGTACTGCCTAAAGATGGACTTTAATCCCACCTACGAGGTGCAGGAGTAAACTCCTTTACCACAATGTTTATTAACACACAGCATAAAACAGGTGCATTAACACATGGCAACAACCTTAGTGTCAGAATGTTATTTTTCTGGGACTCCAAGGTGTGGCATTAAATAAGTGCTGTATGACATAACCTGTATATATAATATTTAGATGTTTTCCTGTATTCTGTAGGAAAGGAAGGATAATTTTCACTAATTCATTTGTGGATCTCAGTCTTGAGATTCGTCTATAATTGCCTAAGCATGTGCTTTCTATAACATAATTCCACAAAGGAATTACTTGTTGCTGGCACATAACACAGAAATAAATGACCATAGACATTTTTCCAATAATTGAGAGTTCGTATTCTACCAGAGGTTGTACTAAACATGTAAAACTAAATAGCCTTTGCAGATCTACGTAGAAGACAAAAACTATAGAAAAAAACAGTACAGTATAAAATGCAGGCTTCTTTACCCCCTTTGCGCCTAAATGTAAAACAAATCTTAATGCCTAAGCCCAATTTTGCAACTTTGACGTGTTAGTAAAACCGTACATATCAGCACAACTACTTTGTGCATCCAGATGGATTTTACCTTGTTTTTTTTTCAGGACAAATTGGGCTTTCACATGGTGGTAAATGGTAATGGGTATCTCCTGGTTTCTTTTTTTTTTTCACATCAAAGGAAATCTGGCCAAAAATAGTAAAAAAAATGGGATGGGTGGATGGATCCAAACAGTACCTCCAATATCCTCTTAATCCAGGATTCTCAGTTAACCCTCCTCTTATGTTAGGGTCAGAACCGACCCGTTTTCAGGTTTTGAATGTCTATAAGTATCACATAAATTTGTTTATTGCATCAAGATTTTTTTACTTTGTCAGGAACCTCTATTTAAACAATGTAATAGAAAAAGAATCATTTTCACTAAATTATAAAATACTGTGGTGAAAATTAAGACGTTTATGGTGTTAGGGTCAATTCTGACCCAGTTATAATATAGGATTTTAGGACACTAATAAGTGCCAAAACTGAAATCATAAACACTCTCTCTCTGCTTAGTAACACTGACAGCCAATCCCCTCTCAACCCTGTGAGCTGTAGTTAGGGATGGGCCTATCTCTTTTCCTGCTTGTCTGCTTCTCTAAATAAAGTAAAGAAACATAGGACAAATACATTTCAGAGTTGCTGACTTTTTTTTACCATTTTTTAAATTTGAAAATGAGAGGTATGCTATCAAAAGAAAGGTCTAAGGGGTCACACCAAAAATATTAAAACCAATATTTTCAAGGATAAAGAAGCCTAACAAGGTAACCAAGAGGTAAGAAACAAATTTGATGATAAATAATTATTCAGAGGGTATTTTATGGCTGATTTAAAACATGGGTCAAAACCGACCCGTTAACATCATGGATGGTAACAGAATTCTAACATAAGAGGAGGGTTAAATGGTTCTTTCTTGTTCTAAGGAAACCTCAATCTGGGACCAGACTGTGGTTTCCTTAGAACAAGGAAAAACAGAAACAGTATGTGGTGGTGCAAGCAGCTGAGTGTAACCTAAAACCATTTGACTGAGAATCCGGGGTTAAGAGGATATTGGAGGTACTGTTTGGATCCATCCACCCATCACTGTTGAGCATAGTGATCTTCAAACTGCTTGGTTTCATACTCCCTCTGGTGAGTTTGCATTTCATTTGGAGAAGGCTGAGTGGTGCACGGATCTAACAGTGTTTGTTATCATTGGTGATTCCCTTCACTATACTATTGAATCTTCGCTAAATACTACATTATGAGATATTTTGTTTCGTTTTGGCTGGATATGACATGAACTGGAGGAGGTGACAACACTAGACATTAGACATATAGATCTATATGAAGAATCACATTTGCGTATTATTGCAAAAAGCGTGTGTGCTGTTCTCTTGGCTGAGACAGCATTTTTGCCCAGTGAGTGGTAATTTCTTCCATTCCTGCATATTTATAGGAGCACTGCACTTTTATGGACTATGTTGATTTACTATATAGTCTTTATTAGGTTTATTTTTGCTTAACAAAGGACTATTGCACTTTATTTGGTCTATAATCCTAACTGTTCTAATTCACCACTAGGGCTGCAATTTTGTTTTTTAACCTTAAGGTGATTATCACTGGCAAAAAAAACAAAAGGTTGTAGAGACATCCCCCTATATAATCCCCCTCACTCCAAGCTAACAGTTTTGTAGCAAGCAGTAGGGATAGTATAAGACCAGAGGAGAGGGTCCTGTATTGTTCTCTAGGAAATGGATATTACTGGTAAGTCAAAAATCCTATTTTTCAAATCGTTCAGAACCCTTTTACTGCCACCAAAATAAGTCATACATCAGTGGAAGCGGGGGGATTTTACCCACACTACGTTTCACTAGCAGACTGCTTCCTTTCTGGTGAAAACAATAGAGCAGCTGTACAACAAAAACAAACCCGTCAGGAGTGCCTAAGTAAGAAAAAGGCGAATAAGGGTCATTATTTATTGTAACTCTAAAGTGATGACCTACAGGGACTTTTAAAGTGTCACCTATGGAAAATGTAGAGTACCAAAATTCGTTGTTGTTTTACAAGTGCACCCAATTTGAAAGCTTGACAGACTGTGTATCTATTTACTCCGTGCAAGCTTATATTTTATATTTTACCAAACAAATTGATGATATATTGTGTTTTTGTGCCCTAAAATGAACTTTACTGTATTCTTAAGTGCAAATTTGTGCCTGATAAACTGTTCCGCAAACATGGTGTGGCACCAAAACTTGGCACTACCACTATTTTATTCTCTAGGGCTCTGCTTTCAGAAAGTATGTTTTAAGTAATCTTCAAGCCTAAAATGATTCTTTTATTGTGTGCCTAAAAACAGCTCTGGCAGCAAAAAAATTTAATTGCTATGACTAGGATGCCTAAAAGCATTATAACTATTAGAACCTGACAAACGTGTGAACTGCAAACCAGGTGTCAGCCTTGCAAATCTCAGAGACAGATGCCTGATGGTGAAAAGCCCATGAAGCACTTACAGATCTAGTAGAATGTGCTTTACCAGGGAAGAGATGAACACTATCCTTCTGACTTTAGGCCTTAATAACTAGCAGTGGCAGAGCAAGAGGACAGAAAACCCTTGAACGAACCACAAAGAATAAACCTGAGTTCCTAAAAGTGTCAGTAGCTGAGAGGTAAACCCCCACCATACGCAGTGTGTCCAGACAGTATTGATACATTTCCCTTGGATGCTTTGGAGCTGGACATAAGGAAGGAAGGACGGATGGAATCCTGATTAAGGTGGAAGGCAGAGACCTACTTCGAGAGAAGGGAGGCCTTTGACCTCAAAACAATCTTGTCCTTTTGCAACACCTAGGCTTAGGCCACGAACTCTCCACACAGAGATAGTAGCCTCAAGAAAGGTCACCTTATGGGTAAAATTAGATAAGGGAGTATCCCTGATGCATTTTAAGTGTTTCTGAAGAGCCAAGAGAACCAAATTGAGATCCCAAGTGAACACAGGGGAATAAAGAGAAAGAAAGATGTGAACTACTTCCTGAGCAATTGCCTCAAAGTGGAACTTCACTCTCTAAATCAACATTGACTATTTTGAATCCTTATGCTGCTAGCATTAGTAAATAGATAGATATTTACTTGATTTAAACCTTTTTTTTACATTTCTTCTGTTACTTTCTGGTTTCCATGCCTAGTCAAATTATGTCATTCATCCTAGGATTCTTCACGAGGGGAGGAGCGGTTTTCTCTGCTAAGCACACCCTCCTGCCTGTATGCCTTAGCTGAGGACAGATGGATCCCAGGAAGTAAATGCTACATGAATCACCTGCCCTTACTCAAGATAGCCAGGGCTATAAATGCTAGGGTTATTTCTTGAATTGATTTCTCTAAGTGAATTAAATAGTGCTTTTGGTTTGCGGTGCTCAGACACAGTGTAGTTCCACTTTAACTCAAGAGTAAAGCTGGGTGCACATATACGTTTTTTTTCATTCAACCCAGCGGGCTAAACGGAAAAAAACTTACAGATCATTGTACTAATGCAAGCAATGTTAGTGTGGCGGTCTTTCCTGCTGAATTATTGTGTTCTGACGGGGACTACCCCTCACCAGAACACACTGGCTGCGAGTGCTGATAAGATGCTGGTTGTCTAGGATGCTTGTTTGCCAGAATGCTGGTCATGAGACCGGCTTCTGTTGGACAGAGAACTGTACACACGGGCTTAAAGTTGACCGGTTCCTGCCGAATTGACACTTTTTGGCCCATGTGTACCCAGCCTAAGCGCACAAAAGGTTTCTGAAACAGAATATTCAAGGCCAAAATTTGAATCTTAATATTACTCAAGGCCAGTTTTTGGTCAAGACCAGACTGGAGGAAGCACGGGACGGATCCCACAGAATACTTTCTAGGATGAAAGTTTCCCATCTCGCACCAAGCAAACTAGACCCTCCAAGTACATTTGTTGACTTTACGAGAAGTCAAGTTCCTAGCCTTAAAGAGGGTAGGAATGGCTGAATACCAATGGTCCTTTTGGGCCAGTGTTGTGCTAGAATCACCAGGGTACTCTACTTCTAAATCCTGCGAATTAGGCAAGGGCAAATCTGGAGGGGCTTTGAACAGCACAACTACTGGTGTCTCCTTGATTAATGTTTTTGGCCATGGCCGTGACATTACCCAACTGGATTCTTGTTGGGTGTCCTCATAGAAGAGATGGCATTGATGAGGTAGAAAAATGGGAATGTGCAGATAGGCCTGAGGGAGGCAATGGCTAACCTGGCATTTTCTATATGAAATTTCTGAACCCGTAGGAAGAAGTTAAGAGTCTTCAGATCCGAAGTGGGCCAAACTCCTCCATTTATATTGTAAATCATAAAGAGGTCTGCAAAAAACCCTTAAAAGCATTTTCCTCTTGATACAGGGTAATGGCCCCTTGATTGAACAGTTGATGGAGAGCAGAAAGTACTTCCGCTAGCCATGACAGGGAAGGAAACCTGTTGGACAGCATTAAGTGAGAAGAAGATGAAGTGTGAAACTCCACTTTGAAGCCCCTTGAAATAACATTCTAAACCCAGGCATCTGAGATGTTCTGGGACCAGAAGGTCAAAAGGTGTTTGTCCTCCACTTTGAGAAATTAGGTGTCCCTTTAACTGTGAAGAGGCCTAGGCTCTTTCTTGGCTGTTTTGTTAAGCCATGTCTTCTTTGCAAAAGTATGATCCTGACTTAAATTTAGTTTTGGAAGTTTGAGAGGGATGAGAGGAACCTAATTTCAGAAGTTAGGAGCCCTTTTTCTTTTGGGGGAGGAGAGTGCTCTTATCCCCTGTTATCCCCTTGATATACAAGGAGGGACAAAATAGGATCAAAGGCTAACGGCTCAAATCATTACTTGCATGTAAGCTAATTTAATCAGCGATTTAAACAAAAGGATCCCCATGCCTGTGTACAGAAAGAAGGCTTGTCTCCTTTAAATTTGGCAGTGTATTCTCCAAGCCATTCTAAAAATTCCAGCTGACTGTTAACAGAGGGGATTCCTAAAGATAGAGCTAGCCTTCTGGGCCATATGCTTTGTCCAAGCAGCAATTGTCTGACAGATTGCCATTGACACAACTGCAGGTTGCATAGCAGGGCCCACCATGGCAAAGGCAGTCTTAAGGAGGGCCTCTAAACTTTTATCTATCAGGTCTTGTTACCACTTCAGGACTGCTCACCACACTTATATTGCGGCAGCGCAGCCCCGCTGCATCAAATAGTGTACATGCACCGATTCTGTGCGAACTTGCAGATCGCACTGCGATATGCGATCTCAACTGGGGGTGTCGTTAACTTTTAATTGACACCCCCTGCGTATCGCATATGTCAGTGTGAACTGCCAGGGGTGCGGATGCGATGCGGGAACACACTGCATATTCGCAGCATTCCCGCATCGCAGAAGTGTGAACCGGGACTAAGAGCTAGGGAGGAGAAGAAGTGCAGGAGGGGCATGGCAGGACAAGTTTGATCATTGGAGGAGAGCATATTGAGTTCCCAGTATAGCTAGAGAACTGAACATTTGCTCTCGTGCTTAGTGTGATAAGTTTTGAAAAGGAAAGCAAGGGGACTAGCAGGAACAACATGGTCTTCACATATAGGAAGCAGTACAAAGAAAGCAGGATACTTTTCCATACAAGTACATGGTACAGCAAGCATATATCAGGAATATAAAGTATAGGGGGAACAAACACTTTAAGGTAAGCAAATGCTGTCTGGATCTACTACAGAAATTTAATTTTTTTAAGGGAGCTTTCCTCAAACAGGGTATTGTTGGGTGAAATGTTTTGGGGGAGAAAAAAAATCTTCTCTGGGTGAGGCCAGTCTCTATATAGAACAAATGCAACTATTGCATGAACTGGTAATACTTGGAGAAGTTTAGGGACCCCAAACCAAAAGACCGTCAGGCTTAGGTTGTTCCAGTGCTAAAAAAAAGAGAGTGCACAGCTTCAATCAGCATTGCAATAAACTTCTTGAGTTTCTAAGAAATTTCTATGTCATTGTGATCAGATGTTTCAGACGGTAAGGATGCTGCCATCTATATATGTATTAATTAATGTATATGATGAGAACTACATAAATCAATCCTACCTTGAAAAGACCAACATAAACATGTACAGTATCTCACAAAAGTGAGTACACCACTCACATTTTTGTAAATATTTTATTCTATCTTTTCATGTGACAAAACTGAAGAAATGACACTTTGCTACAATGTAAAGTAGTGAGTGTACAGATTGTATAACAGTGTAAATTTGCTCAACAAAATAACTCAACACACAGCCATTAATGTCTAAACCGCTGGCAGCAAAAGTGAGTACACCCCTAAGTGAAAATGTCCAAATTTGGCCCAGTTAGCCATTCCCCGGTTTCATGTGACTCCTTAGTGTTACAAGGTCTCAGGGGTGAATGGGGAGCAGGTGTGTTAAATTTGGTGTTATCGCTCTCTCTCATACTGGTCACTGGAAGTTCAACATGGCACCTCATGGCAAAGAACTCTCTGAGGATCTGAAAAAAGAATTGTTGCTGTACATAAAGATGGCCTAGGCTATAGGAAGTTTGCCAAGACCCTGAAACTAAGCTGCAGCACTGTGGCCAAGACCATACATTGGTTTAACAGGACAGGTTGCACTCAGAAAAGGCCTCGCCATGGTCGATCAAAGAAGTTGAGTGTACGTGCTCAGCGTCATATCCAGAGGTTGTCTTTGGGACATAGACGTATGAGTGCTGCCAGCATTGCTGCAGAGGTTGAAGGGATAGGGGGTCAGCCTGTCAGTGCTCAGACCATACGCCGCATACTGCAATAAATTGGTCTGTATGGCTGTCGCCCCA
The DNA here is from genome assembly GCF_965119305.1 of Pelophylax lessonae. Lineage (NCBI taxonomy): Eukaryota > Metazoa > Chordata > Amphibia > Anura > Ranidae > Pelophylax > Pelophylax lessonae. Next base: position 188,701,705 of record NC_138774.1, read on the forward strand.
GAAGGAAGCCCCTTGTAAAGATGATGCACAAGAAAGCTCGCAAACAGTTTGCTGAAGACAAACAGATTAAGGATATGGATCACTGGAACCATGTCTTGTGGTCTGATGAGACCAAGATAAACTTATTTGGTTCAGATAGTGTCAAGCGTGTGTGGCGGCAACCAGGTGAGAAGTACAAAAACAAGTGTGTCTTGCCTACAGTCAAGCATGGTGGTGGAAGTGTCATGGTCTGGGGCTGCATGAGTGCTGTCAGCACTGAGTAGCTACAGTTCATTGAGGGAACCATGAATGCCAACATGTACTGTGACATACTGAAGCAGAGCATGAGTCCCTCCCTTCGGAGACTGGGCCGCAGGGCAGTATTCCAACATGATAATGACCCCAAACACACCTCCAAGACGACCACTGCCTTGCTAAAGAACCTGAGGGTAAAGGAGATGGACTGGCCAAGCATGTCTCCAGACCTAAACCCTATTAAACATCTGTGGGGCATCCTCAAACGGAAGGTGGAAAAGCGCAAGGTCTCTAACATCCACCAGCTCCGTGATGTCATCATGGAGGAGTAGAAGAGTACTCCAGTGGCAACCTGTGAAGCTCTGGTGACCTCCATGCCCAAGAGGGTTAAAGCAGTGCTGGAAAATAATCGTGTCCACACAAAATATTGACACTTTGGGCCCGATTTGGACATTTTAACTTAGGGGTGTACTCACTTTTAATAGCTGTGTGTTGAGTTATTTTGAGGGGTCAGCAAATTTACACTGTTATACAAGCTGTACAGTCACTACTTTACATTGTAGCAAAGTGTAATTTCTTCAGTGTTGTCACTTGAAAAGATAGAATAAAATATCTACAAAAATGTGAGGGGTGTACTCACTTCTCTGAGATACTGTATGGTGGAAAAAAAGGAGGGTTATACATAGGAGAGAAAATAATAAATGATAAATTGTGAAATTGAAAAAGAATGACAAGGGAATGGATTAAAACATCATAAAAAGGAAAGGACAAATTACTCATAGTAGTGGGTAATGTCCCATTCAAAATTCAGACCTCTCGATATACAAGTGTTCATTTAAAAAAAAAAATACCTCCCACCTCTACACAAGAGGGAGAATCAGTTGCCACCATGGACAGGTGGATTTCATTTCTCAACAGTTTGGACTCCAAAAGATTGCTTATTCTGTTGATGAAGACATTTAAAATGTCTAGCCAAACTAGTATTTTTGTTAGTCCTGATATCTGAGAAATTTTACCTCATTCTGTCACTTAAATGTTTTGTAGTTCTAACTACATATTGGATGTAGCATAGATTGCAGGTGACTAAGTATATAACAAATCTGTTGTGACAATTGAGAAACTGTGTAATGCCAGTGGAAAAAATATCGGAATATGAAATAATGGTATGGGAGTCTCCCAAATGATTGCAGCAAAAACACCTGGCTGTCCCACATCTGTATAGACCAGTGGTATTTAACCAAGTCTGTGGTGGAGGATTAGAAATGAAGAGACTGGGAGATATCATGTTTCCTATGGTGCATGCTCTCCTGGCTACAAATCTAATGTCTCAACCCATCCTGTGCTAGCTGTTGTCCCTGTGTAGGATAGGGAGGTCTTTAGATATGATGCGTTTAATACCCTGAAATTGTAGGATATAGCGTGTGGAGAAAACAAGTGCACTGGTGTATCCAGTTGATTTGGGATGGCATTGTGTGAATAAATCAGTCCTAGATAATCTCCAGGTGTATAGGCGGGCCTGGCTGACATTAGATTTCTTATAGCCGCGTTCGCAAAGTCTTGTTTCTAATGAGATTGCTTCCCTATCAAAATCTAGAACACTGAAGCAATTGCATCTGATCCTGATAAACTGACCACGTGGAACAGCCTTAGGCCCCTTTCACACTGCTCTGTAGCAAAATCGCAGTAAAACCACATATGCATTTTTGCTGTGTCTCAGATGCTTGTACCCTGCATTTCTGGTGCATTTTTAGGCTGCCTGCACTTGTGAAAAATGGACATGTGACTCAAAAACAGGGGTGTGTTTTTACCATGATTTCAGTGGGAAGCTGTGTTTTTGGTGTAGCATGCAGGACTTTTTAAAACGCACTGCACCCACAGCACAGTGGTGTGAAAAGTTGCAGATTTAAGGGGAAACATTTTTTCTGTGTTTTTCTTGCAAGGTAAATATTCAGTAAAAACATATCCGTGTGAAAGGGCCCTTGGCCCTATGGTGTGTGTGCGGGGTGACAACTGGACGCATGTAAGAGTGCGTTCTTGAAAGTAGATTTTCTGTATGCTTGCACCATGACTGTTCCAGTATGGGTGGAGCCTGATAAGGTAAGATCAAGGTAATTGATTGTGGAATGATGTTCTTCTAATGTGAATTTCAGATTTAGGGAAATGTTCTTAAGGTAGCTCAAAAATTCAGTTGTGGGTGTATCACTTTTGACAATAAAAATCATCAGGTCATCTATGTAGCAAAAATAGGTGGGAGAGAAACAAGCACCCATAGATGCCCCCTGTTTTTGAATGTACAATTTCTTGTCAAAAAGCTTTTTGGCCTCTAGGTCTGTCAAGATCCCGATAGATACAGCCTCACTGATAATGAAATTAAAGAAAAGCTCCCAGGCTCCTTCAGAAAAAATGAAAAGTCAAAAGTCCGCAGCCACAAATACTGTAGCTGCTGACTTTTATTATTAGGACACTTACCTGTCCAGGAATCCAACGATGTCCTCACCCGAATCGATTTTTCAATCGGCTATCGGGTGCTGCCGCTGCCATCTCCCTGAAGGGAAACCGGCAGTAAAGCCTTGTGGCTTCACAGTCAGTTCCATACTGCACATGTGTGAAGCATGCTTCGCTCTGTGAATGGGCTGGGGGGGGGGGGGGGCTGAACTTCCAGCTGTCAGAACCAGGTGCCCGCTTTCTCCCCCCAAATAGTGCCAAATGTGGAAGCAGAGGGGGGAGGAGGCAGACAAGCAGAGATTCCCCTTTTGGGTTGTGTTCCGCTTTAAGTTGTTCTTTGTAAAGAGAGGTGGGGTCAGAAGGGAAATGTGCATAAGTGCCTCTATCACAGAGTTGTCGCAGAGCCTTAATGCGATAATCTGAAGAGTTTAATATGACAACCGCTCCTCCCTTGTCTGATTTCTTGATTACAATGGTGAAGTCATTCTGTAAGGATTTTAAAACCATCCTTCTCGATATGGTGAGATTAAAAATTGTGTGTGGTAGAGGCATTAGTCGACTGGCGAAATTCACCAAATCTTGTTTCTAATTGTTTCCCCTTAGTGTGTATGGGGTAAAATTCTGATTTAACAGTAGAAGAGATGGAAAAATGGTCAGGTGGCTCAATCTTTTCATGTATAGGCATCCAGGGATAACCAAATGTGCCCAAGGTGCTCATATCATATATATCAAACTAAAACCTTGAAAATCAAAATCGGTGTGAAGAAAAATGATCAAATTAAGAATCCTGAGGTAAACAGTGGTGTTTCAATATTTAAAAAATGCTTCTTAACCACTTAAGCCCCGGAGGATTTGGCTGCTAAACGACCAGAGGGTATTTTGCGATTCGGCACTGCGTGACTTTAACGGACAATTGCGCGGTCGTGCGACGCTGTACCTAAACAAATTTGGCGTCCTTTTTTTCCCACAAACAGAGCTTTCTTTTGGCGGTATTTGATCACCTGTGCGATTTTTTGATCACGCGCTATAAACAAAAAAAGAGCGTAAATTTTGCAAAAATAGCAATATTTTTCCCTTTTTTTATATGAAATTCCCCCAAAAAAAAATGTAAAAATCAAAATTTTTTAATATTTTTGGCCAATTTGTTTTATGCTACCTATGTTTGGTAAAAAAAATCGCAAAAAGCGTATTTTGATTGGTTTGCGCAAAAGTTATTGCGTTTACTAACAAAGGGAAAGATTTTTGTCATTTTTGTTGTTTTTTTTTTTAACGCGTAATGGCGGCGATCTGCGATTTTTTTTGCGGTACTGCGACATTGCGGCGGACAGATCGGACCCTTGACTGACATTTTTGACACTTTTGGGGTTACCAGTGACATTTCTACAGTAATCAGTGCTATATATATGCACTGTTACTGTAAAAATACACTGGTAGTGAAGGGGTTAACTTTATTTGAGAGGGAGGGGCTGTGTGTGTCCCTAGGGGCGTGATTCTAACTGTGATTGGCTGTGGCTTCAACTGTATGCAGAGTGATCAATGGATCTACATAGTAGATCCATGTGATCATCTCTCATACAGAGAGGAGAATGACAGGCAGCTTGTTTACACAAGCTGCCTGACTTTCTCCCTCTCCCCCGCCGATCGCAGAGTGGCCGGCGGCGATCGGGTCCGCCGGTCACACGCGCGGGGGGGTCCGTGACCACGCGGGAGCGGGAGCGCGCCTCCGGCGGCGCGCGCTCGCTCCCTAAACCCTCACAGGCGAGCGACGTAGACCTACGTCACTTTGCCTGTGAGGGGCTGACCGCCGCCGTAGATAGTCGTGCGGCGGTCGGCAAGTGGTTAAGAGTGAGTTGACGACCAAAATTATTAACATCTGTAAGTGTGGAAAAAAAGATTAAAATCAGTTGTAGCTGCAAAATTCAGTCCTTTAGAAAGGATATTGATTTCTTCTTGTGACAAAATACGGTTAGAAAAATTCAGAACATTCAAAGTGTAGACTGAATGTACATGACTGAGCCCATGACGTTTTTTTACCTCTTGTTATTTTATTTTTTTGCGCGTTCTTGTTGCTCCCAATTCTTTTTGGGGGTCTCTGGCTTTTTTTTTTTGATGGATTAAAATCACCATCTGAGAAAGTATCTCTGAGTTAGTGTTTCCTGTCTTGGATACTGGCAGATGAAGTTTAGGTAATGGGAATATCCCCTTCAGTTTTAGAAAAGCTACCTCTCTTGGGTGTGCTTTTAGTTGCTGATGGTGTTCTCAGAATAGAATGTCCTGATCCTCCAGATCGTTTCCTTCTTGATTTGGGATTGTGACTAAATGTTTTCCATATATATACAGTCCCTTCAGCGTAATCTAATTTATCCCTGAGAAATTTAGATCTTTTAGTCTGTGTGATGTCATTTTCAAGTGTTTTTCCATGGTTTTCAGGAGATGCTCTCCCTTTTGTTTAGACTTAGGTAAATGATAACAATTTTCAGAGTCATGCTGTAAAAGACAAATCTTTGTCTTGGCTGTGTCTCTTTTAATTTGATTAGGAGTCCCATTAGTCCTTTAAAGGCTTCATCAAGAATGTTGGTCCATTGGGATTAGAAATATTCACCCTCTACTTGAAAGGAGAGAAAGTTCTTGATTCTGAGCCCTCTAGGAATCCTGTTAGTTTTGAGGTATTTTTCTAAGGAAGCCACATCCCACCAGGGGCGGGATTCAGTGGACATTAGTCTTTCTAGTTTGCGAAACAGGCCATTTAAAGTGTCCTGATCATTCACTGGTTCAGTAGAAAAAAACGATCTGCTCCTATTGATTCTGTCCATGTGTCTTGTGGAGTGTCTGATTGAGATGGCCAGGGAGGAGACTCCACCATGACCCAGTATAAGCTCAGCAAATAACAAAACTAGATAAAAAATTGAAGCCACTATGAAGAGTGATCTAGATCTAGATCAGTAAGAACTGAAGAGTAATAAATACTGGGAATATAAATGTGAAAATCAGAGAACTAAATATAAAGAAAATATAAAAAAAATAAAAAGCAGATGTCAAATAAATTCAGAAAGTAGTCCCTCCGGGTCTAAGGCAAATAATAAAAGAAGTAAAAAATCCACAGTCCTTAGGGTAGAGGGTCCCCAGCTGAACAAGATATAAAAATTGTAAAATAAAAATAAACAAACTATTGAAAAACAAGAAAGTATATGAGCAATAATTCAAGGTACAGTGGGTACGGAAAGTATTCAGACCCCCTTAAATTTTTCACTCTTTGTTATATTGCAGCCATTTGCTAAAATCATTTAGGTTCATTCTTCTTCCTCATGAATGTACACATAGCACCCCATACTGACAGAAAAACACAGAATTGTTGACATTGTTGCAGATTTATTAAAAAAGAAAAACTGAAATATCACATGGTCCTAAGTATTCAGACCCTTTGCTCAGTATTTAGTAGAAGCCCCCTTTTGATCTAATACAGCCAGGAGTCTTTTTGGGAAAGATGCAACAAGTCTTTCACACCTGGATTTGGGGATCCTCTGCCATTCCTCCTTGCAGATCCTCTCCAGTTCTGTCAGGTTGGATGGTAAACGTTGGTGGACAGCCATTTTTAGGTCTCTCCAGAGATGCTCAATTGGGTTTAAGTCAGGGCTCTGGCTGGGCCATTCAAGAACAGTCACGGAGTTGTTGTGAAGCCACTCCTTCGTTATTTTAGCTGTGTGCTTAGGGTCATTGTCTTGTTGGAAGGTAAACCTTCGGCCCAGTCTGAGGTCCAGAGCACTCTGGAGAAGGTTTTTGTCCAGGATATCCCTGTACTTGGCCGCATTCATCTTTCCCTCGATTGCAACCAGTCGTCCTGTCCCTGCAGCTGAAAAACACCCCCACAGCATGATGCTGCCACCACCATGCTTCACGGTTAGGACTGTATTGGACAGGTGATGAGCAGTGCCTGGTTTTCTCCACACATACCGCTTAGAATTAAGGCCAAAAATTTCTATTTTGGTCTCATCAGACCAGAGAATCTTATTTCTCACCATCTTGGAGTCCTTCAGGTGTTTTTTAGCAAACTCCATGCGGGCTTTCATGTGTCTTACACTGAGGAGAGGCTTCCGTCGGGCCACTCTGCCATAAAGCCCCGACTGGTGGAGGGCTGCAGTGATGGTTGACTTTCTACAACTTTCTCCCAACTCCTGACTGCATCTCTGGAGCTCAGCCACAGTGATCTTTGGGTTCTTCTTTACCTCTCTCACCAAGGCTCTTCTCCCCCGATAGCTCAGTTTGGCCGGATGGCCAGCTCTAGGAAGGGTTCTGGTCGTCCCAAATGTCTTCCATTTGAGGATTATGGAGGCCACTGTGCTCTTAGGAACCTTAAGTGCAGCAGAAATCTTTTTGTAACCTTGGCCAGATCTGTGCATTGCCACAATTCTGTCTCTGAGCTCTTCAGGCAGTTCCTTTGACCTCATGATTCTCATTTGCTCTGACATGCATTGTGATCTGGAAGGTCTTATATAGACAGGTGTGTGGCTTTCCTAATCAAGTCCAATCAGTATAATCAAACACAGCTGGACTCAAATGAAGGTGTAGAACCATCTCAAGGATGATCAGAAGAAATGGAAAGCACCTGAGTTAAATATATGAGTGTCACTGCAAAGGGTCTGAATACTTAGGACCATGTGATATTTCAGTTTTTCTTTTTTAATAAATCTGCAACAATGTCAACAATTCTGTGTTTTTCTGTCAGTATGGGGTGCTATGTGTACATTCATGAGGAAGAAGAATGAACTTAAATGATTTTAGCAAATGGCTGCAATATAACAAAGAGTGAAAAATTTAAGGGGGTCTGAATACTTTCCGTACCCACTGTATAGTGTGATCAAATGTATGCAATGTGTCCATGCAATGGGCTACTGTCTGTACAAATGAAATTATCAGCATTAAAGTGGTCTACAACATAACATGTACTATGCAAAAAAAAAAAAACCCAATTGTAAGGATTTAGATAAGACTGCGTTCTGTACAGTCAGGAAATAACAGGATTTCTTTTGTGACTCTTTGTAAAATCCCTTTCTCTGAGTTCATTGACGGACACAGCCTCTCTTCCTAATTCTCACCAAACAGAGTTTAATAGCACCACCTAAAGGGTTAGAACACTAGGCAGAAAAAAAACTGGACCCCCTCCTATGGGCAGCCCTGTTTGGATAAAACCCCCTCTCTGCTATTGGCAAGCCAGTTAGTCACAAAGCAGTGTTAGTAGTAAAATCTCCAATAGAGGCGTGAGTGCTGGGTCCATCAATGAACAAAGAGAATAGATTTTACATTGAGTAACGAAAAATCCATTTTTTTCTTATATTCATTGACAGACACAGCCTCTCTTAATCTTGACCAGCAAGGGATGTGCCAAAGCAACGCCACATCTAGGGGTAGGCATACAAACACAAAAAAACACCTGGCAAACAAGCCAACACTCAGAACCAACCTGAAGCGGCCACAAGAACCTAAAAGGGCAGCCTGCAAGATCTTTGTGGCTAAAAGTAGCATCCAAGAATATCAACTCATCAACCATATAGTATTTAGTGTGCACAGACGACTAGGTCGCTACCTTGGAAACCTGAAAAAATAGACACCTGATGTCAGAATACCCAGGAGGCACTAATCGTCCTGGTGGAATACGTTATAACAAGGGGGGGGCTGCTGCCCCTAATAGCATACACCTGAACAATTGTCTGCTGAATCCAATGGAAAGCAGTGGCAGAAGAGGCTGCCATGCCTTTCCTCAGACTGCCTGAGAGCACAAAGAGAGAGTTGGAGCTCTGGAAGGTGGCCATCATGGATAAGTATACGTGAACCGCTCAGACCATGTCCAAGGAGTGAAAAGCCACCTCCTTAGGGTGCGAAGGCCAAGGACAAAAGAAAGAAAGGACAATGTCCTTATTCAGATGGAAATCTGACACCACCTTCAAAAGAAAAGAATTGAATGGAGGAAGAACCATCTTATCCTCGTGCAAAATAAGAAGGGGGCCTATGGACAAAGCCAACACCCAGGAAGCAGAAGTGGTAGAAACCAGGAAGGTATTCTTTGTGAAGGAGAGTAAGCAAGGGCATATTCTAGAGGAAATATTTCTGAAGAACCAATAAAACCCAAATGCAAGTCCTACAGTGGCAAAGGAGATCACATGGGGCGCTGTACATGGCAAGACCCCTGGTGTTATATTCTCCGTGTTGTGAGAGACACAGGTCTCTGATCTGGAACAACGGATGTTTATTCAGTACTCACTGTACACTCCAACATGCATTACAGGACAGCTCGGTATATCAATGCATCTCTCACATGTGTCTAAAATGGCCACTCTGCCCCTTGACCCTTGTCATAACTCTTGGGTGGAGCCAGCCTTAAAATAACAGTACATGTAAATGAAACCCTTCAGGTATAACACCTTCCATCCGTCCCTAAAAAAAAAAACAAAACAAAAAAAAAAAACACAACAAAACGAGAACAGGCATAAAACATTAACTAATAATTGTCCCATACAGTCCTCCACTCAGAAGATTAACATGGCTTTTTCCACGTCGGATGTGAGAACAACTTCCAGGGACGCTACGGGGAGAAAATGGCAGCGGATCACTTTCGGCGGGCCCGTCGAAAGTCTCGTAACCGGTCTTGCAGCTGAAACCGGTCAGGAGGGCGACAGCGTCGTTGAGGATGGGCACCCAGCGACTCGGGGCCGGAGGAAGCAGGACTGGCCGGAATGGACACCGGCGGGGCCAAGAGGGGATCCCCTAGCTCAGAGGGTGAACAGACCTCTGGACCAGGATTGGAGGGCTCTGTTGGAGCTGAGTTCAGTCTCAATGCCTCCTGATCCGGTAGGAGCAGATCCTTGAGACACTGGAGGTGCAGCCGATGTCAGGGATTCGGGCAGCTGAGAACGAGGACGCAATTGGTCCGCATGCCGTCTGCAAATGGAACCATCTTCCAGGCAGACCCTATACATTTTGGGTCCCAAAGTCTCTGCGACGATAGCAGGAAGCCAACGAGTGTTGGAAGCGCCATAAGATGGAGCCCATACCTTTTGCTGGACTGTAAACCGGGGAATCTCGTCGTATTCGACCCTCTTGTCTTGGGACTGCCGTACATGTTCCTGGACCGTTTGAGGGCGGAGCATGTCCAAAACAGTCCATGGCTGCCGACCCAAAAGAAGTTCAGCTGGAGTTTTCCCAGTGGTTGCATGTGGTGTGTTTCTGTAAGCAGAAAGGAAGGAGTCCAGCTGCTGGGGTGACAAAGACTGTTGTTTACTTGTAGCCACAGTAGCTTTGAAATAGCGTTTGAAGGTCTGTACAAACCTTTCTGCTTGACCATTTGTAGCCGGGTGGTAAGGTGCGGTCAACTTGTGTTTGATGTTGTGGGCAGTCAGGAAACTCTGAAACTCCTGGCTTGTGAATTGTGCACCGTTGTCTGACAATTTCTCTGGGGTATCCAAACGTAACAGCGAGATGTAACAGTATGGAAATCGTCACCTTAGTCGTCGGCTGGGTAACAGGAATGACCTCAGGCCACTTTGAATGGGCATCAATTATGATCAAAAAGGCGTGTCCTCTGATTGGGCCTGCAAAGGCCAAGTGTAGGCGAAACCAGGGAACTGTGGGCCAAGTCCAGGGCTGGACGCACCCTCGAGGAGGGTCTCTTGCAGTTTGTGCACATCCAGCACACGCATTCACATATGTCGTGATATCTGAGTCTAGGTTCGGCCACCACACATAGCCTCGGGCCTTTTGTTTCATACGTGTGCTCCCGGGATGACCAGTATGTAGAAAGTCCAGAATGTGTCTCCGGAGGGTCTGTGGAACGATCACTCGGTCTCCCGATAAAACACAGTTGCCAGCCACAGTTAATTCCAGACGCCTACGGAAGTAAGGTTCATAATCCTGTGGGACAGTTTCAGGCCAACCGTACCGTAACCAGGAGAGTATTGTCTTAAGGAAGGTATCCTTGGCTGTATGGGCTGCTACCTCCCCAGAAGACAAAAAGGACAGGCTGGTGTAACGACAACTCTTGAGTGGTGGAGAAGAGTCTGTTAATGTCCTGGTCAGACGGGACATGGTGTCCGCATTCGCATTGGCATCATGGCTGCGATACTGGATTTTGTAGCTATATGCTCCCAAGAATACGGCATAGCGTTGAAGACGGGCCGCAGTCGTCTGGGAGATGCCTTTGTCAGGGCTAAAGATCTGAAGGAGTGGTTTATGATCTGTCAGTATGGTGAGTTCCCTACCATACAGGTAAAGATGAAACTTCTTAATTGCCCATATAAGCGCCAGAGCCTCTTTGTCAATGTGAGAGTAATTGCTTTCTGCTTTTGTCAAGGACCTGGAAGTGCATGCCACAGGTTTCTCTGACCCATCTGGTAAAACGTGAGATAGTACAGCCCCTAGACCATAGGGTGAGGCATCACAAGCCAAGGTGAGAGGCCTTTGGAGGTCATAGTGCACCAGCATGCGTGCCGACCAGTTCCATCTGGAGTGTTTCTCCAAAAGCTTGTTCAACGGAAACAAAGTGTGTGCTAGATCTGGCAGGAATTTGTGGTAATAGTTCAGCAAGCCCAGGTATGATCGCAGCTGTTGGACGTTGGTTGGGGCTGGAGCTTTTACTAAAGCATCAACTTTGGCTTCCGTGGTGTGTATACCCTCTGCATCCACAAGGTGGCCACAAAACTCCAATTTAGGTACCATGAATTGGCATTTCGCTAAGTTCACTTTTAGACCCTGCTCTTGGAGTCTCGCCAACACAAGCTCCACGTTACACTTGTGTTCCTGGTCCGTCAGGCCTGTGATGAGCATGTCATCTAACAGGCACTGTGTGAAAGGAATGTCCGCCAAAATCTCATCCATTTTGCGTTGCCAAATGGCTGGGGCGGAGGCTACACCAAACACCATCCGATTGTATTCATACAGTCCCTTGTGAGTGTTGATGGTTAGAAACTTGCGGGACGAAGGTTGGACCTCAAACTGTAAATATGCTTGCCTGTGATCAAGCTTGGTGAACTTTTGACCTCCTGCAAGAGAGGCAAAAATGTCATCTACTCTGGGTAGGGGATACCGGTCTATCTCCAGTTGAGAATTTAGTGCCATGCGAAAATCGCCACAAATTTACTGGTACAACTGGTGATGCCCACTAGCTGTGCTCTACCTTTGAGATGACACCTTGTTCCTCCAGCCCGCGTAGTTCAGCTTCCACGCCTGCTCGGAGTGCGAAAGGTACCGTCCGAGCTTGGAAGAACCTAGGCTGGGCGTTGGGTTTCAGCCTGAGTCTCACACAGTCATGCTTTATTTTCCCCAAATGGTTATCAAAGACTTGTGGGAATCGCTGTTTCAGGGATTCCACCCATCCCTCTTTATCTCCTGATGGGATGGTCACGGTGTTGCATGGGTTTATGGCGATGTCTGGCATGCCAAAGGGAGCAATCCAGTCTCTCCCAAAGAGAGGGGGTCCCCCATGTTCTAGGATATATAATAACATTCTCTTCGTCTGACCCTTGTAGGATACCTGTACTTTCACGTACCCTAGTGGGTGGAGTATCTGCTTTGAGTATGTCTGCAGTTTGATTGGTGTTGGACGGACAGTTGTTCGGATCAGAAGTTTTCTCCATTGTTTCTCGGTGATAACTGAAACTGCTGCTCCTGTGTCTACATCTATCTTGAGTTTCCTTCCTTCCACGGTTACCTCTATAGTCATTGCTGAGGGTGCTGAATGCATATGATGTATGTCCAATCTGTGGAGCACTTACTCATCCTCTGATTCAGATGACGATGTATATCTTCCCACCATATATGCCTTTGTCTTGGTGTTCAGAGTTTGTTTATTTCGCACCTTCTTACTACGGCAGACTAGTTTCAGATGGCCTGCCTTACCACATTTATGACAGATCCTTAAACCGGCAGACTTTGTGATCATGGTCTGTATTCCCACAACGGTAGCAAGCTGACTCCCGGCTTGGTGAGGGTCTATACTTCCAGTTTGCTGCTGTTGGCTTGACTGCTGTTCTGAAAACTTCCTCTTTAACCTCTTCCCTTCTGCTCTGGGGGTTCAATGCCTCTGTATCTTTCACAGCCATTTCCATCACTGAAGCTATCTCAATTGCCTTTGTGAGGGTAAGGTCTTTCTCTGTTAACAGTCTCTTTTGGCTAGACTCACTATTTAGTCCCATGACAAACTTATCCCTCAGTGCAGTCGGTAAGTACTCCCCAAAAGAACAGGTTGAGGCCAGTCTGCGAAGGGCGAGCACATAAGCCTTAATATCTTCACCCGGCTATTGCTGCCGCTGATAGAACCGGAATCTCTCTGCAATCTCTAGTGGTTTAGGCTGGAAGGGATTCCCTAACAGGGTCAGGAGCTCTGCCAAAGTCTTAGTTGCTGGTTTTTCAGGGAAAAGGAGATCCCTAAGTGTGTCATATGTCCTAGCACCAACCACTGTCAGAAATACTGCTACTTGCCTGTCGCCTGGGATGGCATTTGCACAAAAATACTGTTCCAGTCTCTCAACCCAGGAACTCCAGCATGTCTGTTCTCTAACAAATTCACTTAATGTCCCGATCAATGACATTTTCCTGCTGGGCTCTGTGGGTGTTTGTATCCAGGTGACAATCCAGAGTTTTTTTTTTTTTCTCACACGGATAGTAACCTTGTAAATCTCATCCTCGTCGCCACTGTTATATTCTCTGTGTTGTGAGAGACACAGGACCCTGATCTGGAACAACGGATGTTTATTCAGTACTCACTGTACACTCCAACATGCATTACAGGACAGCTCGGTATATCAATGCATCTCTTACATGTGTCTAAAATGGCCACTCTGCCCCTTGACCCTTGTCATCACTCCTGGGTGGATCCAGCCTTAAAGTAACAGTACATGTGAATGAAACCCTTAAGGTATAACACCTGGCTAAAGGTGCGAATCCAGGATTGCATGGACAATGGGTGCTGAAAGAAAAAGCAAGGGCAGAGACCTGACCCTGAATAGTAGACAAGGCAAGCTTGTGGTCAATGCCACGGTGAAGAAAGTCCAACACTCGAGTCACCCAGAAGTAGTGAGGGTGAAACCCCAAAGCTTTGTGCCGACAGGCTTTTCAGGCGTGATGATGTTTGGGAAGTAGACGTACAAACCTTCAACACTGTCTGAATGACCAAGCTAGACAAACCCCTGTCCCACAGAACCAGACTCCCAATATATATATATATATATATATATATATATATATATATATAGTGTTTGAACAAGAACAAAAAATTCCTTTTGTGAAAAGATCCATGTGAAAAGAGAACCCTGAGAAGTGAAAATGTCCACATTCCTCCTTGGAGTACCTTGGAGTACCTTGTTTGCGTACCACAAACGATGAGGCCAGTAACCGTACCTTGTTTGCGTACCACAAACGATGAGGCCAATCTGGAGCCACTAGAATGACCTGAATATTTTTGGCCTGCACAGGGATCAGCTTGAGGGGAGGAAAAGCATAAAGGCGATGATACTGATTGTGATAGACTCACCCGGGACAGAGGCTTTTGGAGGGGACTGCAGGCTAGCCTCTTGCCTACTGACTATGGGCCCTGGCTTTTAAGGAAACACTACACTTTGTGAGGTGCATGCTGGGGGGAACCTTGGACTAATGTTACTTTGGATTGTGCCGACAGGCTTTTCAGGCGTGATGATGTTTGGGAAGTAGACGTACAAACCTTCAACACTGTCTGAATGACCAAGCTAGACAAACCCCTGTCCCACAGAACCAGACTCCCAATATATATATATATATATATATATATATATATATATATATATATATATATATATATAGTGTTTGAACAAGAACAAAAAATTCCTTTTGTGAAAAGATCCATGTGAAAAGAGAACCCTGAGAAGTGAAAATGTCCACATTCCTCCTTGGAGTGGAGTGCCCCGGAAGAAGTCAGTTGTGACCTGCTTGCGTCATCATGTCAACCAAGAGTGACGGTAAAAATGCCATGCGCGTCAGTTGGTATGTTTTCTATTGCACATTTGATTGTTCATTCTAAGTGTGATTGTAAGGCTTCATAAACCAGTTTTTAAGGGTTTTACAGTATATGGTCCATTTATATTCCTCATGTTGCCGTGAGTTCTGTTTTGGAGTAAAAGGAGAAGTGACACTGATGGTGGCTACATGTAAATATCGCCAGCATGAGTAACTGGAGGATTATATATAAACCAGCTTGTTTGACCTTTCTTTAACCAGAAGGTAATTTACCTGTGGGTAAGCGTACATCCGATCCTTGATGGTGGTGGTTTTTCCCAAGAAGTGATGGTGATGATCTTTTGAACACTCACCTGTTTAAAGGAGGAATGTGAACATTTTCACTTGGAGGATTCTCTTTTCATATAGATGTTTTTACAAAAGGATGTTTTTTTTTGTGATTTCACATTTAGTTTGTGTTTCATAATATATAGTTTGAACAGCACAACACTCTATATATGTTACTTTACTATGATAAATATCTCATGGTGTGTTCGATATATGTTACTTTACTATGATAAATATCTCATGGTGTGTTCGAAGCAACAGTTTATAGAATAATTTTTCACAATAATTGGTGCACAAGTGCAGTTTTCTTTTTTGTACTTCGATTCTCAATAGCCATGCCGCCAAGGCAGAGACAGTAACCGTACCTTGTTTGCGTACCACAAACGATGAGGCCAGTAACCGTACCTTGTTTGCGTACCACAAACGATGAGGCCAATCTGGAGCCACTAGAATGACCTGAATATTTTTGGCCTGCACAGGGATCAGCTTGAGGGGAGGAAAAGCATAAAGGCGATGATACTGATTGTGATAGACTCACCCGGGACAGAGGCTTTTGGAGGGGACTGCAGGCTAGCCTCTTGCCTACTGACTATGGGCCCTGGCTTTTAAGGAAACACTACACTTTGTGAGGTGCATGCTGGGGGGAACCTTGGACTAATGTTACTTTGGATTGGTTTACACTTGTAATAATGTGTATTGTACTTTGTGAGCTTGATGCCGACCAGTCTAACCTGGAATGAGATGCCTGATTGTCCAGGTGGTTTGTTGTTTATTTAACCTAATGTTTATAGTGTTAATTATTTTTCTGTATACAGTTGTGATTGCATATGATAATGTGATTAGCCCCAACTGAGTGTGTAGTGTATTAAAAGCCTGTATTCTTGTTCAATAAAGAGTTCCAGTTTTGCAGCTAAACAAGTTCTGCCTAGTTCTTGGTTGAAATATGCAGCTATAATATCTGATATCTATGTTCAGACTGGGGGAATCGGTATACTGATGGAAGCACTCAAGTGGAGTGTGGGACAGCTCTGTCACACTGATTCTATGGCGCATCCAACAGAGAAATCCTCATTCTCCCCACGAACCTCCTAAACTTCTCGGTAAGGTAGGAGACAACAGAAGATTTATTTCCAGCGTCCTCAAAGAAGACAGAGCTCTTAAAACACCCCCAGGTGCAGGGGCTGATCCCCCTGATCGAGAGCCAGTTTCTGATGCCTGGAATGGGAACAGTGAACAGAGCTGGAACAAACTCTTTCACTTAACACAGAATGTGAGACGTCTCCAGCGCTACAGATGCACTTCTTGTACTAGCTTGGTGATTGACATAGGCCACCGAGGTGGCGTTGTCTGATTGTAAGCTGATTGACAGCCCTGAGGGCATCCATCCAATGCTCCAGGAACAATCTAAATGCTCTAAGCTCCAGGACATTGATGAGCAGTCAAGCTTCATCTGGTGTCCATCGACCTGGAGCTGTATGTGAGCCCAATTGCTTCTCCGCAGCCCGACAGGCTGTCATTCAACATGACTAGTGTCTAGCAAAAAGCAAGAAAGGATTTCCGGACCCGTAGGGGTAAAGACCGTAACCACCAAATAAGAGGCTTTTGTCAACTGGTTCGGATGAATCTGGTTGTGCAGGGAACAGGGTGGCCTGTCCCATGTGGACAGGATTTCCTTCTGCAGAGCCCTCCTTTGGACCTGGATATACAGAACCACTTTGAAAGTAGCCACTATCAGACCCAGAGCCTGCATACAAACAGGGAGGGACACTTGAGATACAGAGCCACTGGACTGCATGTAGAAGCTTTTGGAGTTTGTCCAGTGGAAGAAACACCTTGGCTTACTTCAATCAAGAATCAGGTCCAATACTCCCAAGCGTATAGATGGAGTCAAGCCAGACTTCTTAAAGGCCAAGATCCACCAAAGTTCAGCAGGGAGCATATGGGGACCTCGACACTGTCCAGCTAGGCTGAGCGAGTCTTTTCACACATGAACAAACCACCCATTTTCCCCACCACGTTAATCCCTCATTGACTCAGCAAGGTAGGCACTGGGCCTCAAACCTTGGTAAATACCCAGGGAACAGAGGCCAAGGGGGAGCGGCACAAACGGATGTATGCCCCGCGAGCATAAAAAAACACTGGGGTTTGGAGAAAAATGGAGCTGTATCAAGGGATACATCACAAACATTCAATCCCTGGACCAACTGGTCCACCAGTTCCGCATATGCCTGGGAAACACAACTAGAAGTCAAAGCCCATTGTAGAACCTAGGCCCATTCTATCAGTGTTTGGGATACCAGGGCTGTGGCCTACAAAGATCATATTGCTGAACAGGTGATGGGGAGCATAGAAGTTCCACTGACTCTGCCCTGCAGTCCGCAAGAGCCTGAAAAGAGGGATGATACCTCCACCAGAATAACCGTGGCCTTGTGAAGCCTAGAAATGGGGGAATCCACCACAGGGGAGAGGTCTACTTCCTCAGAAGGGCCTCTTCAAAAGGATACCATATAGCAAAGCATTTGGGGAGTACAAACGGATGCTTTCGGATGTTCCCAAACCTTGTAAATACATTTGTCAAAAAATGCAGGACAAGGAAAAAAACCTTAATAAATCTAGCCGGCTTGCGGGCACCAAAAGGGACAGTCACCACATTAGATGCCATAGTAAAGTCCTCAATTTTAATCCGAATCAATTTTCATCAGAATCAAGGAGCACGCCCGTCGCCCTCATCCAAGGATTCTACGGATGCGTCATCGGGATCTGCTTTTATCAGTGCCTGAGCCTTTCGGTCTACCTCATCTAGACCATGAAGAAGTATATGTGGGTCCCATGTACAGAGGAGAGGACAAGCCCCAACTTACCTCCCATACAGGGTTATGCAGGAAGACCCAGGCCTGGAGACCTGCCATGCTCTGACAGAGCAAACTGCCAGCAGAGGACCCATAAAATGGCTGCCGGTTGAGGCTACTCCATCAGAGAAGGGCTGCTGCTAGGAGCGGAGAACAGAAAGAGCCCCCAAAGGCAACATGGAGGTGCCACAGCCCGCCCAGTGTCCGTCCATGCAGAAGGAAGCGCAAATGCCCAAAGTCAACATGGCAGGTGCCACAACATGCCCACTAGGACATGGTCTGAATTATCAGGCAATTCCACCATGTGGTGCGCCCACCCGCGAGAGGTCCCAGCAGGAAACTTGGCCCACTAAAAATTTGTCTAACACATCCCCAGCTTCCGGCTGGCACACACATGGGGACTAGATCGAGCCCTGCACCTTCATGCACCCCATCGCCTGACATCTACCTACCAGGCAACCTAAATGGGGGCAGGGGGAGAGCACATGGAAAACTATGCCATTCCAGCAGCAGCAGACCTCCAGAAAATAACCAGGGGTCTGCATGCCTGGGTGGGACAAGTTGCAATCAGGCGAACCCCGCGTCCAAGAGGCAGGGAGGGGAAATAGACTACCACTAACATCTG
Source organism: Pelophylax lessonae (assembly GCF_965119305.1). Classification (NCBI taxonomy): domain Eukaryota; kingdom Metazoa; phylum Chordata; class Amphibia; order Anura; family Ranidae; genus Pelophylax; species Pelophylax lessonae. The sequence continues at coordinate 188,720,161 of NC_138774.1, forward strand.
GCAGTTGGGGGGAGGAGGAAACCCTGCAGGGCCACTCACCCCAGGGAGTACTCGCACTCTGCACTGCATCTGGAGAGGAAAGGGGGAGCATTTCTACTTACCAATGCAGTGGAGCGTGCAAGTAAAGCTCCCATGACAGATTCTTGTCTCGACCGAAGTGGGGGCTGTCAGCCAGGGGAAACACTGTGACACGTACTCCACGGTCATATGTGTCTTGACCTGTCTGGTCAAGATTAGGAAGAGAGGCTGGAAGATAAGGACGATACAGTACGGACAGTATCTCACAAGTGGGTACACCCCTCACAGTTTTGTAAATATTTTATTATATCTTTTCATGTGACAACACTGAAGAAATGACACTTTGCTACAATGTAAAGTAGTGAGTGTACAGCTTGTATAAGAATGTAAATGTGCTGTCCCCTCAAAATAACTTAACACACAGCCATTAATGTCTAAATTGCTGGAAACAAAAGGGAGTGTCAATATTTTGTGTGGCCACCATTATTTTCCAGTACTGCCTTAACCCCCTTGAGAATGGAGTTCACCAGAGCTTCACAGGTTGCCACTGGAGTCCTCTTCCACTCTTCGATGACATCACAGAGCTGGTGGATGTTAGAGACTTTGCGCTCCTCCACCTTCTGTTTGAGGATGCCCCACAGATGCTCCATAGGGTTTAGGTCTGGAGACATGCTTGGCCAGTCCATCACCTTTACCCTCAGCTTCTTTAGCAAGGCAGTGGTTGTCTTGGAGGTGTGTTTAGGGTCGTTATGTAGGAATACTGCCCTGCGGCTCAGTCTCCGAAGGGAGGGGATCATGCTGTGCTTCAGTATGTCACAGTACATGTTGGCATTCATGGTTCCCTCAATGAACTGTAGCTCCTCAGTGCCAGCAGAACTCATGCAGCCCAGACCATGACACTTCCACCACCATGCTTAACTGTAGGCAATACACACTTGTCTTTGTACTCCTCATCTGGTTGCCGCCACACACGCTTGATACGATCTGAACCAAATAGGTTTATCTTGGTCTCATCAGACCACAGGACATGGTTCCAGTAATCCATGTCCTTTGTCTTCAGCAAACTGTTTGATGGCTTTCTTGTCCATCATCTTTAGAAGAGGATTCCTTCTGGGATGACAGCCATGTAGACCAATTTGATGCAGTGTGCGGCGTATGGTCTGAGCACTGACAGGCTGACCCCCACCCCTTCAACCTCTGCAGCAAAACTGGCAACACTCATAGGTCTATGTCCCAAAGAGAACCTCTGGATATGATGCTGAGCACGTGCATTCAACTTCTTTGGTCGACCATTGCGAAGCCTGTTCTGAGTGGAACCTGTCTTGTTAAACCTTGGCAATCTTCCTATAGCCTAGGCCATCTTTATGTAGATTAACAATTCTTTGTCAGAGAGTTCTTTGCCATGAGGTGCCATGTTGAACTTCCAGTGACCAGTATGAGAGAGTAAAAGTGATAACACCAAATTTAACACACTTGCTCCCCATTTACACCTGAGACCTTGTAACACTGAGTCACATGACACCGGGTAGGGAAAATGGCTAATTGGGCCTAATTTGGACATTTTCACTTAGGGATGTACTCACTTTTGTTGCCAGCGGTTCAGACATTATTGACTGTGTGTTGAGTTATTATAATATATTTTTTAAAAATGTGAGGGGCGTACTCACTTTTGTGAGATACTGTATTGGCACTTTTCCACTGCAAGTACCGGCTCGGCTCTACTCGGCCCTGCTTGGCCCGGTTTGCTTTTGCACTGCTGGTACCGCATGGTATAGTGTCGGAACGGTTCGGTACGGTACGGTACGGTATAGGTTTGCTTTTCCACTAAAGTAGTACTAAAGTTAAGTGGGTGGGATAACAACGGGGTGGGTGGGATTCTCTGACCAATCAGTGGCTAGTAGTGACTGTATGCAAAGGATTGTGGGATATGGTACCAGTTTGGTACCTGTTGGAACCACAATCGAGTAGGTACTGTTTTTTCAGAGCCGTACCGTTCGGTTCCATGCAGTGGAAAAGCAAACCTATACCGTACCGTACCGAACCGTTCCGACCCTATACCATGCGGTACCAGCAGTGGAAAAGCACAAAAGCGTGGCGAACCGGTACAGTTCCATGCAGTGGAAAAGCGCCATAAGTGCAGTGAACTTGAGTCTAGTACCAGATATTGCTGTTCAGAGACCTGCCTCCCCCTGCTTACTGAGAGATTTTAAAGCTATCTACCGAAAACAGAGAGATCTGCTAGGTACTGCTCTGTGTTTTAAGATCTTTATAGCTGATGTGGCTGGAGAGAATACTTGACATGGGCAGATGTGAACTGGTTTCCAATGATGAAACCAAGGCTTTAGACATCTGTCCCTGGTGTTTAATTCATCTTCTCTGTATTAGTCCACTTTTTGCAGCATATAGTGGCTTGAAAACAGCACAATATGAGTCGCTCTGCCCTTTTAATGATAGCACTGATTAACAGTGGGGAAGACAATCTTGTATTTGGTACACATCAGGAAACAATGTGAAGTAGTACTCGCTGTCGTTCTTAAATGGTGTCCTATGGCAGGCTTAGACCGTAGAGTGTGAAACTGGATTCTGAGTAGAAGGTACACTAGTGAAGTAGTAACAGGGAATGTCAGATTTCCTTGGGCTATCCTAGAGCATAACTGCTTATACTATATTATCTTTTTGCAACTATCATATTTCCTTTTGCTTTGGCCTAAATGGCATCACATTCTGTAAGGACCCTTTCATATGGGCGGACCAATCGGGTTTGTCTTTCACGTTTTCAGTCGGACCTTGATCAGGCCCTGCAGTCTTTCTAGAGCAGTGGATGATCAGATAGTGTCTGCTAAGAACAGACAGATGGGGATCTGTTCCCCATCTGTCTGGCGGATCGGATGGCAGTTTGGTTTAAATGGACAGGCGGTTCCTTTCCACTTGACCGCCCATAGAGGAGAGCGAGCTGTCTGTGCATAGATCAGCGGAGATCAGCGAACAGATTCCCTGCTGACCAGGCCTTGTCCCATCTGTAAGGGCCTTAACATTGCCAGAACCTAATGGCTCAACGCAAGTCTGGTATGGAGATGTCTGATATTGGAAGTGTTGGCTCTCCACCCTCCTGTTCCTCGGTTCATCTGTGAACCCCTTTCAGTTTCCTGATTGGTTGCTTTTTCCTGGATCTTTCAGAAGATGTACAGGCAGTGTATCTGACCCTGTGGCACCTGTAATAAACTAAGCTGAACACTGATGGATATGCAGGAACAGTCTGGTCCCGCAAGCATTCCTGTTTAGACAGTAGGGAAGGGAAGAATGGTGGTTCTGGTGATGGCTCATCTTAGGAGAAATAACAGTAATAAGAAAGCTGTCCCCTGGCAATTGCTGTTTGAACTATCATGGACTGTTCCACAGATTTTAGGCTGTATTGGGAGAACATCATCTAAGTCTGTGGACATCCGTAGCTAGATGTCTCTGCTGAGTTTGGACCATTGAAATGCCATTTCTGTATGGTTATTAGTTATTAAATAAAGTATAATTTCGCATTCACCATCACCATGAAGAGTATAGAGATAGGAACAGAATAATGGGATTTTAAATGTGCCTCAAGAGAGCACATACACTTGAAGATAGAAATCATAATGTTTATTTTAAACAAATTAAAAACACAGTAAAACCAATTGGGACTTAGTGATTACATATACATATAAAACATATAATTACAAATTACATAGCAGTAGACGTAAAGCAGATCAATCAGATTGTTTTTTTTTTTTTCTTTTTAAACGCAACTTCAATAGTTTGGGATTCAGCATTTTAAAAATATGTTCTGTCAGGAATTAGGCTTTAATACTGTCTGTTTTGGCTAGGTTTATAACAGCGCACAGTAAACTACCAACAAAACCAGGCCTTTCATGGTTCTCTCATCTTGTCGCCGAGGGTTACTGCACATTCAACATCTTTTTTTCTCACGAAAAAAAAGGCATGTGAATTTTCAGGCTGATCTGAATACAGACATTTGGTGGTCAATGTATATATCATCTTATGTGTGTTACACGTCACCACCACAGAGCAGAAACAGGAAGTTAAAGATAAAATGTAATAAATCTGTAAGCAACTAGATATTGCATATATAGATAGAATTTGTATGGCAATTAAGTAGCGCTTGGCATTTACAGGTGTAAGAATAAAAAATATATATACATAATCTTTATCCCCCTCCTATGGGAACATCACAAACAGTATGGAAGTAATATATTTGCCCTAGATACACCATGCACCTCAAATGGTATTCATAAAAACGCGGTTGGTTGTTTGCTCCCACCCCTTAAGCACCCCCCTCCCTATGACAGCAGGCGAGGGTTCCTCTCCCTTGCAACTGCTGTCACATTTAAAATCAGCATGGCTGTGCAGGCGGAGACCACGCAGTCATGTCATTCATTCTCAGTGACCTGTGAATAAATAAACTACAAATCCCGTCTGCCACGGCTTTCTAAATGAAAGCTTGTACACAAGTACAGATAGAAAGCTGGAGGACGTGTCTGCAGGAGCTCAACATAGTACCTGCGATCCACTGACCACAGGTGCAATGCTTTCCATGATCCTGTGGGGAAAAAATTAAAAAAATACATTTATTATTTTTCCCTTACAAGTGAACATAGCCTTTTAACCTGCAGTAGGAAAATCCTGTCTTCTCAAACATCCTGGAATTCTCGGATTCTGGGGCAACCTTATATGCTAATCTTGGTTTTGGGAAGGGAAGTCCAGAACTGACCTGCTCTTTGCAAAGCTTCTGAATTGAGGTGTGCTGCTGTTGCATTGAAAATTCACTGCAAGGCAAAAATACAAACGCCAGCACTCATCCTGCAAAGGGGGTCAAATTTATGTAATGAAAGAATGATCAAAATAACAGCTTCAGAGCATGTGCCTTCAAAATCATGTTCTTTACTGGTTGCCTTTAAGCTAAATATCATACAGTGCCTTGAAAAAGTATTCCTACCCCTTGATATTTTCCACATTTTGTCATGTTACAACCAAAAACGTAAATGTATTTTATTGGGATTTTGTGTGATAGACCAACACAAAGTGGCACATAATTGTGAAGTGGAAGGAAAATAAATGGTTTTCAAAATTTTTTACAAATAAATATCTGAAAGGTGTGGCGTGCATTTCTATTCAGCCCCCTTTACTCGGATACCCCTAACTAAGATCGAGTGGAAACACTTGCCTTCAGAAGTCACCTAATTAGTAAATAGAGTCCATCTGTGTGTAATTTAGTCCCAGTATAAATACAGATGTTCTGTGAAGCCCTCAGAGGTTTGTTAGAGAACCTTAGTGAACAAACAGCATCATGAAAGCCAAGGAACACACCAGATAGGTCAGGGATAAAATTGTGGAGAAGTTTAAAGGAGGGTTAGGTTTTAAAAAAATATCCACAGCTTTGAACATCTCACGGAGCACTGTTCAATGCATCATCTGAAAATGGAAAGAGTATGGCACAATTGCAAACCTACCAAGACATGGCCGTCCACCTAAACGGACAGGCGGGGCAAGGAGAGCATTAATCAGAGAAGCAGCCAAGAGGCTCATTGTAACTGTGGAGGAACTGCAGAGATCCACAGCTCAGGAGGGAGAATCGTGTCTACAGGACAACATAGGCGTGCGCACAGGGTGTGCCAGGTGTGCCTGGGCACACCCTAATCACCCTGTGTGGCACATATTTCCCATGTTTAGACCCCTAATATTTCATCAAATACCAAAAAGTCTCCTTTTCTGCTAAAAAAAAAAAAAGTTAAAAAATAAATAAAATAAAAAAATTGTAAAAAATATCCTACTGACACCAATCCTTGCTCTTGTGATACCATCCACTGCTCTACTGACACTTCCAGTATATAAACACATGCACACACATGAATACAGTATATGTTTGAGTTTTGGGGTGCACACCCTAATGCAAATGGCTGCGCATACCTATGCAGGACAACTATTAGTCGTGCATTAAAAAAAATTGCTAAAAATTGCTGATCGCCGTCATTACTAATAAATGAAAAAAATAAATAAATGAAAATGACAGAAATCGTTCCTCTAGAGACACGATAACTTTTGCGCAAACCAATCACTATACACTCATTGGGATTTTCTTTTTTACCAAAAATATGTAGCAGAATACAAATTTGGCCGAAAATGAAGAAAAAATTAGATTTTTACATTTTTTTTTTTTAATTGGAAATGTTATATAGCAGAAAGTAAAAAATATAGATTTTTTTCTCTTTCGTTCACTGACAGACACAGCTTCAATTCTTCAGACCGTTGGGTATATTACTGTCACTCTTCAGGAGTAGGACTAGGCAGAAACCTTTTGGGTTACGCCCCTGGGGCAGTCCCAGAGGGTATACCATCACTTCCTGCTGTAGGACTTCCAGTTTTTCCTGCCTAGTCAGGAGTAAGGACTTGGCTCTCTGCTGGGATTTTTTACATTTTCTTTATTATTTTTGTTTCTGTGTGAAATACAATTAACTGTTCCTGTAAGAACTACAATCAACAGCCGGACTGGGCAAAACACTGGATATTCTAGATCCTTATGGTCTTCCCAGTGTGACCTGTGAGTGCGACCCAACTATTAGCTCCGCGCTAGGTTGGCCGCGAAACAACCCCGCTGGACAGGGCTGACCAGCGAGTGAAACACCTCGCGTGTTAGGGAAGAACTTGATAGAGAATGGCAAAAATGCCAATTTCCAAAATGGCCGCACGGGACTGTCAGGGAATGGCAGATATGCCAATTTCCAAAATGGTCGCACAGGACTGTCAGGAAATGACATATATGCTAATTTCAAAATGGCCATGTGGGACGTCCTAATTAGTGCCAATTATCTACATCCACTTCCTATATAAACTCAGCACTGGCTGCCATTTAATGCTGGATTATCTTCAGCTAGTACCTGATTTCCTTGTGCCTTGAAACTCCTGCTTGATTGATTACCCGTTACCGACCCGGCTATCCTTGACCTGCTTCTGGCTTTCTCCTGCTCTGAACCCGGCTTGCCTTACGGACTTCTCCCTGCCTGCTCCTGATTGACTACCTGTCTTTGACCCTCGGCCTGGCTTCTGACCTTGATGCACTAACCTGCCTGCACTTCCAGTGATCCAAGTGGCTGTCTTATCTACTGCGGATCCGATCCCTGACACAGTTACACCTGCAGGCAACCCGTGCACCTTTGGGCACAGCACCCTCTGTCACCATCTCCAGGGGTGCTCTGCACTCACCCGGAAGGGGAGCCCTCTCTCGTCACCTCAGCCTCCAACCAGGTTCGTGACAGCATAATCCAGCCATTATGTCTGAGGCTGAAAGAGATGCTTCCCCGCTAGAGGCTCTGTGCCAGCAGGTTTCCGGCCTCACCCAAGCAGTGAAGAATCTGCAAGATGGATACTTTCAATTAGAGGGTCGCCTACAGAACCTACAGAACCTTGCAGTATCTGCTGCACCAGTCGTCCAGAATCCACCAGCTGCACCCTCTGCTTCAGCCCAAGAAAACCCTGCATTTGCCTCCTCGGTGGTCATGCCAGCTCCAGAACCCAGAGTTTCATTCCCTGAACGCTTCTCTGGGGACCGACAGAAGTTTAGGGCATTCCAGAACGCTTGCCAGTTATATTATGCCCTCCAGCCCAGGACTTTCTCCCTGGAGTCCGTGAAGGTGGGGTTTATCATATCTCTACTCTAAGGACCCTCAGTCTTGGGCTCGCCATTTATTAGAGCAGAAGAGCCCGGTGCTTAATTCAGTCTCCACGTTCCTGGATGCCATGTCACAATTATATGATGACCCTCAACGTGTGACGACTGCAGAAACTGCCCTTCATAACCTCCAACAAGGGCAACGCCCAGTGGAGGACTATTCTGTGGACTTCCGCAAGTGGTCAGCAGATACCGGCTGGAATGAGGCAGCTCTTAAATACCAGTACCGGCTTGGTCTATCTGAAGTCCTTAAGGACGAATTAGCCAGAGTGGATGCCCCGGGCCACCCTGGAGGATCTTATTAGGCTGCCCATTCAGCTTGATCGCCGCCTGAGGGAGCGAAGGTCTGAAAAGATTGGTACGTACCAGCCTTCCTGGATGCTCCCCAGGGTTCCACCCTCACCTGCACTTGTGCTTAAATCTCCGCCTGCTCCTGCTGCTGAGGGAGAACCGATGCAGATTGGACTAGTACGGAGAAATTACGGCGACGACAGTCCAATCTCTGCCTGTACTGCGGAGGTTCTGGACATTTCCTAAGCAACTGTCCTGTGAGACCTAGTAAGTGACTTCCTCCATGCCCTGTCTACTTCCAGGTCTCTGGATCCCCTCCTGCTCACCTTGTCCTACCCATCTCGTTGCAGGTGGCAGAAAGGGAGATCCCGCTCCAGGCAATCCTTGACTCCGGCAATGCAGCTGCTTCATGGACATTACCTTGGCAAAGAGATTACAAATACCGCTTAGGAATAAGAAGCAGAAACTTGAAGTCCATCTAGCTGATGGGACTATTCCCAGATCTGGACCCATGACACAGGAGACTATCCCCATCCTAACCTGGAAGAACTCTGGTCATCAGGAATTTCTCGGCTTTGACATTTTGTGTTCCCCTATGTTCCCTATTATTCTCGGAATTCCTTGGCTCCAGGCGCACAATCCTCAAATTGATTGGCCATCAGGGAGAATCTTCTTCAACTCAGAATACTGCCAGCAGCACTGCTTTGTCCCCGAAATCAGCAAGCCTCCCGTTTCTGTCTGTTTAACCCATCACCAGTACTAGCCAAGTAGTACCGCCAGCCTATCATTCCTACTTGGATGTTTTTGACAAGAAAAAGGCTGATGCCCTACCACCTCATCGGCCTTATGATTGCCCTATTAGGCTACTTCCAGGTGTGGAGATTCCTTTTGGGCGAATTTTCCCTTTCTCCGAAGTTGAATTGGAGACTCTACGCCTTTATATCAATGAAAATCTCGAGAGAGAGGATTCATTCCCCCCTCCTGCTCTCCGGTTGGCACCGGCATCTTCTTCGTCCAGAAGAAAGACCACTCACTGAGACCTTGTGTGGATTATCGGGAACTTAATAAAATTACAATTAAAAATCATTACCCACTCCCTCTCTTCCCTGAACTCTTCCAAAGATTCCGTTCTGCCCGAATCTTTACCAAGCTAGACTTACGCGGTGCCTACAACTTGGTCCGCATTCGCGAGGGAGATGAGTGGAAGACAGCTTTCAGGACCCGCTTCGGGCACTTTGAATATCTAGTCATGCCCTTTTGACTATGTAATGCTCCAGCCACCTTCCAACATTTTGTAAATGACATTTTTGAAAGTTCCTAGATCACTTTGTAATAGTGTATCTAGATGATATTCTCATCTTCTCTGCCTCCCTGGATCTTCATCGGTGCATGTTAAGGTCTTGGCCACATTAAGGCCACATGGACTGTATGCAAAGGCAGAGAAGTGCGAGTTTGAAAAACCGTCCATTCAGTTTCTGGGACTGATCATCTCCACAGAAGGGATCTCTATGGACCCACAGAAGGTAGCTGCTATTATCAATTGGCCAGCTCCCACTGACAAAAAAGGTATCCAGAGGTTTGTCGGGTTTGCTAACTTTTTACAGACTCTTTATCAAGGACTTTTCTACGATCATTTCTCCCATTACCCAGTTAACCCGCCAGCAGGTCCGGTTCCAATGGTCTCAGGAAGCCCAGTTAGCCTTTGATCAGCTTAAGATCCTTTTCACATCCGCTCCAGTACTGCAACACCCAGATCCAGCTTTGCCCTTTATTCTTGAGGTAGATGCCTCTGAAGTTGCCACAGGAGCCATTCTGTCTCAATGTCAGGGGCCCAAGGCCCTGCTTCACCCTGTCGCTTTCTTATCCAGGAGGATGACTCCACCAGAGAAGAATTATGATGTGGGTGACCGGGAGCTACTAGCCATCAAGTCGGCACTGGAGGAATGGCGATACCTACTGGAAGGCGCCACACACCCCATCATGATCTTTACAGATCATAAGAACCTAGAGTACCTCAGGACCGCCATACGACTAAGACCACGGCAAGCCCAATGGGCCTTATTCTTCTCCAGGTTCAACTTCCACCTTACATATCGCCCAGGATCCAAAAATGGGAAAGCTGACGCTCTTTCCTGCATGTTCCCAGAGACCCCGGAAACACCCCGGAAACATCTACTCGCATGATCCTGTCACCACACAACTTTTTGCTGCTCCAAACCGATCTAAGCACAAGTATCAAGCAAGCCTCTGCCCGGTACCCAGAAGCCGAAACCTTGGCATTACAAAGAGACGGGAATCTCTTATGGTATGAAAACAAAATTTTCATCCCTCCTGAAGTAAGACCCCAAGTCCTGAAGGCTTGTCATGATCACCTCTTTACCGGCCACTTTGGCGTCAGAAAAACGTGTGATCTTGTTCAAAGATCTTTCTGGTGGCCCAATCTCAGACAGGATTGTAAAGATTATGTGGACTCCTGCGTAACTTGTCTCCGCAGTAAAGGGCACAATACCAAGACTTGGGGCTTGCTGAGACCTCTCCCTGTTCCGGAACAGCCATGGAGGATGATATCAATCGATTTTTATTTTCGACTTACCCCTTCAGACGGATTCACCACCATCTTGGTAGTAGTCGACAGACTGTCCAAGATGGCTCACTTCCTGCCTATGATAGGCACCCCCTCAGCTATGGATACAACACATATATTCATTAAAGAAATTGTCCGACTACATGGACTACCAAGTAATATTGTCTCCGACAGAGGGGTGCAGTTCACCTCCAGATTCTGGAAATCATTGTGCAGGACTCTACAAATCCAAGTCTGTTTGTCGTCCGCATACCATCCACAAAGTAAAGGACAAACAGAAAGGACCAATCAAACATTGGAGCAATACCTGAGATGTTTCTCTACCTTTACCCATGACAACTGGGCATCTCTTCTTCCGTGTGCCGAATTTGCATATAATAGTTTGGTTCACGCCTCCACGAATCAATCCCCATTTTGGGCAAATTATGGGTTCCATCCCTCCTTTTTGCCAGATGTCAACCCGGAGGCTTCAGTACCTGCAGTCCAGGGTAGGGTGGCCTCTATACAGTCCAACTACCAGACCCTTAAAGAAGCAATACTGAAGGCTCAAGAGGATTATAAGAGGCACTTTGACAAAAAGAAGAAGGGAAATCCTATGTTTAAGGTTGGAGACAGTTTGGCTTTCCACAGCAAATATCAAACTCACTTGTCCCTCACGGAAATTGGGTCCTAAGTTTATTGGACATTTTGAAATCAAAAGGGAATTTAACCCCGTGGCATTTGAACTAAACCTTCGGAACTCCTATAAGATACACCCAGTCTTCCACGTCTCTTTACTTAAATCAGCAGTGACTAGTTCATTTCCTAACAGGGAGGAGCCACCTCCGGTTACGGTAGGGGAGGACACGGAATTTGAAGTGGAGGCCATTATAGATGGTCGAAGAAGAGAAAGACAAGTGCAGTATCTCATTAAGTGGAAGGGGTTCCCGCCTGAAGAAAACTCATGGGAACCAGCAAGTAATGTACATGCCCCTAAATTCCTTCAGGAGTTCTTCAACAGATTTACGGAAAAACAGGCACGTTTGGGGGGGGGGGGTGTGTACTGTCAGGAAAGAACTTGATAGAAAATGGCAAAAAATGCCAATTTCCAAAATGGATGCGCGGGACTTGACGCGCCTTGAACTTGTCGACCTTTTGCCACATTTCAGGCTTCAAACATAAAGATATAAAACTGTAATTTTTTGTGAAGAATCAACAAGTGGGACACAATCATGAAGTGGAACGAAATGTATTGGATATTTCAAACATTTTTAACAAATAAAAAACTGAAAAAAATTGGGCGTGCAAATTTATTCAGCCCCTTTACTTTCAGTGCAGCAAACTCTCTCCGGAAGTTCAGTGAGGATCTCTGAATGATCCAATGTTGACCTAAATGACTAATGTTGATAAATAGAATCCACCTGTGTGTAATCAAGTCTCCGTATAAATGCACCTGCACTGTGATAGTCTCAGAGGTCTGTTTAAAGCGCAGAGAACATCAAGAAGAACAAGGAACACACCAGGCAGGTCCGAGATACTGTTGTGGAGAAGTTTAAAGCCGGATTTGGATACAAAAAGATTTCCCAAGCTTTAAACATCCCAAGGAGCACTGCGCAAGCGATAATATTGAAATAGGAGTATCACACCACTGCAAATCTACGAAGACCTGGCCATCCCTCTAAACTTTCAGCTCATACAAGGAGAAGACTGATCAGAGATGCAGCCAAGAGGCCCATGATCACTCTGGATGAACTGCAGAGATCTTCAGCTGAGGTGGGAGACTCTGTCCATAGGACAACAATCAGTCGTATACTGCACAAATCTGGCCTTTATGGAAGAGTGGCAAGAAGAAAGCCATTTCTTAAAGACATCCATAAAAAGTGTCGTTTAAAGTTTGCCCCAAGCCACCTGAGAGACACACCAAACATGTGGAAGAAGGTGCTCTGGTCAGATGAAACCAAAATCAAACTTTTTGGCAACAATGCAAAGCATTATGTTTGGCGTAAAAGCAACACAGCTCATCACCCTGAACACACCATCCCCACTGTCAAACATGGTGGTGGCAGCATCATGGTTTGGGCCTGCTTTTCTTCAGCAGGGACAGGGAAGATGGTTAAAATTGATGGGAAGATGGATGGAGCCAAATACAGGACCATTCTGGAAGAAAATCTGATGCAGTCTGCAAAAGACCTGAGACTGTGACGGAGATTTGTCTTCCAACAAGACAATGATCCAAAACATAAAGCAAAATCTACAATGGAATGGTTCACAAATAAACATATCCAGGTGTTAGAATGGCCAAGTCAAAGTCCAGACCTGAATCCAATCGAGAATCTGTGGAAAGAACTGAAAACTGCTGTTCACAAACGCTCTCCATCCAACCTCACTGAGCTTGAGCTGTTTTGAAAGGAGGAATGGGCAAAAATTTCAGTCTCTCGATGTGCAAAACTGATAGAGACATACCCCAAGCGACTTACAGCTGTAATCGCAGCAAAAGGTGGCTCTACAAAGTATTAACTTAAGGGGGCTGAATAATTTTGCACGCCCATTTTTTCCGTTTTTTTATTTGTTAAAAAATTTGAAATATCCAATAAATTTCGTTCCACTTCATGATTGTGTCCCACTTGTTGTTGATTCTTCACAAAAAATTACAGTTTTATATCTTTGTTTGAAGCCTGAAATGTGGCAAAAGTTAAAGGGGGCCGAATACTTTCGCAAGGCACTGTATGCCAATTTCCAAAATGGCCGGGCAGGACTGTCAGGAAATTACATATATGCTAATTTCCAAAATATCCATGTGGGACGTTCTAATTAGTGCCAATTATCTACATCCACTTCCTATATAAACTCAGCACTGGCTGCCATTCATTGCTGGATTATCTTCAGCTAGTACCTGATTTCCTTGTGCCTTGAAACTCCTTCTTGATTGATTACCTGTTACCGACCCGGCTATCTTTGACCTCATCTGCCCCCCCCCCCCTCGCATGGGTGAAATTGGGTAGGGGGCTACGTGGTGCTGGGCTGGAGGAGCGGTGGATGATGCCGCTGTCAGCCCCTGTGGGGGTGTCCATACCTGGGTGCTGTGGGGGGGTCCTTAGGGGGTCTCCTCCTGGGGTCCCGCCCAGTGTCGCGTGGTGCCGTCATTTTTCCGCGGTCTCTGTGTTCCCGGTTTGGCGGCCATGTTTCTGTAGTTCAGCAGCCATGTTTTTGGTTTCCCCTTAGACTTTCATTGGCTGCTATTTTCCTGTAGTCTGAGACAGTGCACAGGATTGGGGGCCTCTAGTGTCAGGTCAGTGTTTCCTCTTCCTGTTTCCAGCAGTGTGGCAGATCGTTTTGGCGCTTTCCAGCTCGGTTGGTGAGTTTCTGGGGGTACACTATCCTTCCTCTGCTGTATACAACGCCACAGGTGTGCTGATTCTTGTGGTGTCACAGGGGGGAGGGACCTCCCGTTTAAAAAAAAAAAATGTTTTCTTTACTGAGCAGCGTGGTTCCGCTTAACTCTGTACGGTCATGGAGCCCGTGGAGCTCGTTTCACCCCCCGATTTACTCCTGGAAGCTGCGGGACCCTCTTGGTCTCAGTTTGCCCTGGCATCCCTGCAGTCACTAGTAGCCAAAGTAGATATGGCCCTGCAAAAGAGGCCTAGCAAGAAGCACCCCCGCCTTCACCCGTATCCTCTGCTTCCTCAGATTCTGAGGTGGATTTGGCCACCGTGGACGAGAGTCAGCCCACTGGGTCTGCGTCCACGCACGCTGAGTGCTCTAATAGTGAGGGTGAGTCCTCCTCCTCTGTAGCCGCGCATGAAAAAGCTCTCGTGGAAGCCCTGATTGTATTGAAGCTCTGGTGGCCCCTTGGGGTCAGTATCGTCTGATTTATGCCTTTCCTCCAATACAACTTCTGTCGAGACTGCTATGCAGGATCGAGGTAGAAGGAATTCCAGTCATTCTGGTGGCACCAGACTGGCCTCGCCGGTCTTGGTACGCAGGCCTGGTAAGTTGGATGCAGACATCCCTTGGAAACTTCCTCTCAGGGAAGATCTTCTGTCTCAGGGACCAATCTTCCATCCTGCTTTACAAACGCTGGCTTTAACAGCGTGGCTATTGAAAGCCAGGTGCTGAAAGACAGAGGCCTGTCGGAGTCTGATCAGGCACCGTTACCTGTCACGGGGCATTCTACTGGGGTGCTGAGTATTTCTTGGGCCTTCCGTCATCAGGCACAAATATAGCAAGTTTGGAGGGCGGCCACTTGGTCGTTGGTGCATACCAACACAAAATTCTATAAGGTAGATACTATGGCATCTGTGGATGCAAAGTTTTGCAGGCTGTTGTTTAAGAGGGGCTGTTCCCTCTTGAGGGGTGTTTTTCTTTAAACTTTTATTTTTCAGATGGGGCTCCTGTGTCCTATTAAGGGCTCTTATGTTTAGCCTTGGGTTATTTTCCCCACCCCTCATTTTTATTTTGCTACTGCTTTTGGATGTCCCAGTAGTTATGATTTATGGAACGCTGTGTCCGTCGAACAAAAGAATAAATGGGATTTTTGTACTTACCGTAAAATCCATTTCTCTAAGTTCATCGATGGACACAGCACCCACCCCTCTAAGGAGTTCTGATACTTCTAACACTGCTTGCTACTAAACTACCTAGAGCAGAGAGGGGGGTTTATACCAGCTGAGGATGGCCCATGGGCATAGCCAGGTGTTTTTTGTTCTGCCTAGTCCTACTCCTGGAGGAGGCAATATAGCCCAGTAGTTATGATTTATGGAGCGCTGTGTCCGTCGAACTGGAGAGAGAAATGGATTTTACAGTAAATACAAAAATCCCATTATTCTGAAAAATATTACCCACCTTATCTCTAAAGGAAGACTGCCCATATTTTATAAATTGGCATGTAAGGGAAGCTCTCTCTTTTTGCACTGAAAAGTGCCCAATCTATCATCAAAATATGATCGTATGTCCATGGGTCTCTTATCAGACTTATTTTTGATGTTACTGGGTGCAATAATGTTTTTTTATGGTGCATACTCCTCATGAACTTAATCTGTGGCACAGATGGAAAAATCGGGCCTAGCTTGGGGTCCACTTTGAGAATATGACAATGTTTTTTCATATTTCTCGAAATGGGCCTATGGCCACTATTGAAATTGGTTATGAATATTATACTGTTCTGGGAGGAAGCTCGGCATTTGCATGAAGATGTCGGAGCATCTTGGAACCTTTCAAATGCTTCCTGAACCAAAGTGCTAGGGTACCCTTTCGGATGAAATCTTTTCATCAGGTCCATGCCCTGCTGGTCGTAATCAACCCTCCTGGTGCAGTTCCTTCCCAATCTTTGGAACTGCCCTGAGGGGATGTTACGCCACACAGGGTGATGACAACTGGAATGGTGAAGGTATGAGTTTCCACTTGTGGGTTTACAGTGATTCTTGGTGAAAATGGAGTTACCCTCATGTGACAGTTCCAAATCAAGAAATACTAATTACACAGGGTCAACCACGTGGGTGAATCTAAGTCCTAATGTGGTGGTGTTAAAATGTGTGAGAAATGCAGTAAGGTCCTCTTGACTACCACTCCAGATTAACAAAATATTGTCGATATAGCGACCAAACAGGACAATATGCCTCACATATGTAGTTATCTTCCCAAAAACTCATAGTGATATTTGCATATGAGGGAGCAAAATGCGCTCCCATTGCCGTGCAATTTATCTGGAGATAAGACTTATCTTGAAAAAGAAAGTAATTGTGCTTCAGACAAAATTTGGCTGACATTAACTAAAAATTGAGCCTGTCTATGGTTCATGTTGGGATCACTAAAATGATTATGTTGGAGGGCTGTTGGATCTACTGTGTGTGGAATCGAAGTGTATAAGGAACACACATCCAGTGAGGCCCATAGGTAACTATTCTCCCACCAATATTGTTTGAGAAAGTTGATAATATGACCAGAATCCCTGACAAAAAGCAATTGAGACACAATAGGTTGTAAAAAGAAATCAATGTATTGTGACAATTTGGACATAAAACTTCCCGTGCCAGCCACAATGGGTTTACCCGGAGTGTTCTTAACAGATTTATGAATTTTTGGTAAATTATAAAAATATGGGGTGCTGCACACAGATGGCAATAGGGAGGATTTCTTCTTCCTGTCCAGCAACCCCTCTCTAAATGCTTCTTCTATCAGGGACTCTAGTTGTGCCTGATAGCCTGTTAATGAGTCATAATAAAAACATAGGTATTGGCATCAGATAACAAGCGATAGGCTTCTGTGAGGTAGTCAGCCCTGTTTTGTAGAACAAGGCTTCTGCCTTTGTCAGCCTGTCTGACTCTTATATTACCATTAGGCTGCACATTTTTGAGAGCTAATATTTCTGAACCTGAAAGATTATTGTGATATCTATCTTTGGAGTTCCAGAGAGCCAGAAGATCACGATAGGTGGCCTGATAATGTTTCTACATACAGTCCTTTGGAGGACACTGGAAAAAAAGAGGACTTTGGTCAAAAACCCGTATTTGCCACATCAGGAATAGAAAAAAATGTCATGTTGCTGGGTGCGGGGCTTCCATTGTCACACAATTTAATTAAATGAATAGGATATTATCACTGTCAATCACACAACCAGCCTCAGAGTCCAGGACCTTGGGCTCGGGGCTGTGTGTTGTTTCCAGAGAAACAGTATGTCACCTTGTTCCCTAGTATAAAACCTTTTAACCATCTAGTTTCAAATAAATCTATTCAGATCTTTGAACAGGTAAACTTGTTTGGTCCTATGGAGGGAGAAAAACTTAGCCCCTTCAATAAAAATTTATATTTGTCTGGGGTGAGTGTATAGGAAGAGAGTTTATAAATTGATCTGACCTCAAATACTGTCCCTTCTTTCTTTTTTGTTGGATCTAAGTGCTTCTTCCTCCTCGTCTGCCTCTGCGAGTTTTCTTTTCTCTTTTAAATGATTTATGGAAGATATTTCTAAAAAAGAATTGTTCAAGGGCGATTTGGATATAGTTGGAGTTGGTGTTACCATTATGAGTACTGGGATGAGGTATCGCTGGTATTTTAGGTTGAGCACCTTCTTTAACAAAACTCTCTAGATCCCTAGTTAACCACTTGCCGACCGCCGCAAGTACATATACTGCAGCGGTCAGCCCCTCCTGGGCAAAGTGACGTATCAGTACGTCACTCGCCCGCGAGCCAATAGGGGGCGAGCGCGCGCCTCCGGGGGCGCGCTCCCGCCCCCGCTCGTTCACTGCCATCACCACGCGAGTGACCGGTGGCTCCGATGTCCGCCGGCCACTCGCGATCTCCAGCTGCAGAGGGAGAAAGGCAGGTGGCTAATGTAAACAAAGCCGCTTGTCATTTTCCCTGGTGTAACTGCAGAGATCATACGATCCTGCTATGTAGGGGATACAAATGCATGCCCCTCTTTTCACATATTTATTTGTAAAAATGTTCCTTCCACTTCACAATTATGTGCCACTTTGTGTTGGTCTATCACATAAATTCCTAACAAAATACATTTATGTTTTTTGTTGTAACCTTACAAAATGTGGACAATTTCAAGGGGTTTGAATACTCTTCCAAGGCACTGTACAGTTTCAAATTGAGATCATGTAATTTTCCTATATCTCTTAATATCTACTTCCTGTTGTTATCCAATGGCTATTTGTACAGAAATTCATGGGGGGAATGTAATGCCAACTAGTACTACTTCTATTGATGTTACCTAAATTATTGTCTTTTGTGGGTTTATGATCTCCTGGTGGGGGGAGGAACATGGGAACTCTTCTACTTGTTCTTATACTTTTGATGTGATGGGGTTCCATCTCACTGGCTTGACATTTACTCTCCTTCAGCTGGAGGTTCTTGTAGGTGCATGTTCTAGTTTTGACTTTTGTTTCTTTTTGTAATAGTTTTGTGTTCTGCTACTTTTTTTTTTTTTTTTACTGTTGTGTATAATTCCAATTCTTGTCAAAACTTTGATAAAGTTATACTTTGCAAAAAAAGATGGACTGAAAGTAAAATCAATAAAGGGGATATAAAAAGGTTGTTGCAGGCACCGTTTAGATTCCATTGGGCTACTGCTCAAAAAATGTTAGTGCTTAAACCCAACTGTGTGTTAGAAACAGATACATGAATCTGGCAGAGTGTCCATGTTGGTATTCAGTCCAACAGCAGCTTTGGAATCTGCCATCTATGGTCAAGCAAAAGTAATGCCCCGTACACACGTGCAGATTGTCTGCCGAAAAGATTCGGCCGCCGAACGATTGGCCGATTTTCGGCTTGTTAGTATGATGCTTCCGACAGCCGACAGCGCACTTTCGGCCGAAAAGAAAGTCGTGCAAGCATTAAAATTTTTGTATGCCGACACCAGAGCGGCCGATTGTTCGCCAGTCAATACAAAATTCGGCCGACAGACAGCAGATTTGCAAGACTGGGCATGCTCAGAAAAGAAAAAACACACGGAAAGTTAACCATCACATGACATCACTTCTGCAGTCGGCTGTAGTCGGCGGACAAAATTTGTGTGCAGTCTTTTGCACTTTTCAGCGGACACGACAGCCCGGGGACAAAAGACGGCCGATCGGTCGGCCGACGATCGGTACGTGTGTACGAGGCATTAGACAGACATGATGGGGAACTCTCAATTCCCCAACAGACTCCATCCAACCAGTGACTAGCGGAATTTAAGTTTAAAAATCAGAAATTGCAGGTGGGGGCCTTTATTGCAGAAAAGACATGCAATGCATGGGAGTGACATCATCCTGTGCTGACCAATCAAAGTGAGTAGCACAGGGAAGAAGCCACAGAGGAACTTGCATGCATCAGACTGCTGGAACAAGAGATGAGTATTTTTACCTTTGATTTCGGTTTGTCATTTCCCAAATATGGGCATTGACAATCAGTATACCTGATCCCTTTGTTTACATTTGCTGTAGCTTTGGTTGGGGAATCTCTCAGCTTAGCGGGGCCTGGAATAGAGGCTATGTGGGAAGCTGTCACATTCATGACAGCTTTTCAGCACAGACATGGCCCACCCCTACTCCTGACGTACCTCTGTACACCAACTCAGAGCTGATCTTAATTATCTCCAGCTTTCTAATCTAAGAACTGGCAGTAATTCTTTAAGAATCTGTTGCTGCCATAGTTGGATCTACCTGAATTTGTCACCATATTTGGTGCCAAATCTGGCACAAATTTTTGCTGGATCTGGCACAGGTAATTCCAAAAGCAAACTATGGCCAGAAAAGTGATGATAAAGTGGGAAAAAAATTTCTGAGAGGTAGCATTTTAATGACAGACATTTTTGAAACTGCTCTGTGCCATGATGATGTGACTCCCATGTGCAAGTGTGCACTTGGTCAATCAGGTGGCCAAAAAGTCTAAACCCAGAATGAGGACTGGGAGAAGATGCCAGTGCCCGTGACCGAAGAGAGTGCTAACTGTGTAGTGGTGAAGGGGATCTCTTGGCAGGAAAGTCTGCGATATTGTGCTAATATGTTGTGCATACTAGCACATTATGGCTAAAAGCTCCCGAGGCCCAATTAGAAAAAAAAAATTTGGCAGAGATTTATTTCCACTTTAAGGCTTTTGTGAACTTTTCAGAATGTGTTACCGATGAGCTAAGTGCAAACTTGTGAAGCAAAGCCCTTAACCGGGTGTACTGCGGCAGGCAGCTGCTCCCAGGCAAATTGGCGTACATGTACGGCGCTCGCTCTCGGGAGTCTAGGGGGCAAGCGCTCCCACTCCCGCTCGTCAGCGGGAAAGCCGATCCAGCGGGCAGGTGGCTCCGATTGCCGCCTGACACCCGTGATCGTTCCCCGCTGAGAGAGAAGGACAGCCGGCTGTTGTAAACACAGCCGACCGTCCTTCTCCCTGGGATGATCATAGATCCCATGTGATCCTTCTATATAGGATCACTTGTCTCTGTGGTCATCTCAGAAGCCACGCCCCCCACAGTTAGAATCACTCCCCTTGATCACCTATACTGTTAACCCCTTCCCTGCCAGTGTCATTATTACAGTAACAGTGCATATTTCTCTTACGTCCCCTGACAGTCGCCGCCCATCCATATTAGCCTTCACTAGTGGGTAATTGCGTCCTCTGCAGGAGCAAGCTAGGCAGTTTAACAGGTTAATACAATTTTTTTTATACCTAGACACACCTCTAGGGGGCCATCCCTCAGCCATTATCCTGAACCAGATATCATTGTTCCTCAGTTTTTTGCTGTTTAGTGTCAGGAGTAGGCTAGCTTTTCCTTTCTAGGACCTAGGGTCTCGTTTTTTTTCCCAAAATCTGTGTTTTTTCTTCTGAAAATAGATTTTTATTTCTCTCACTAGTTAGTCAGGGAATTTTTCCTGGAGAACTACAAGTGACAGCAGAGCTGGGCCTCGCACTGAATAATATAGATCCTTATGGAGTCCCAGCCTGTCAACGAGCATTACTTACTTACCAGGTTACTGGTGCGCCCAGGCCTCGCAACGACAGTGCCACTCGAAATGGGGACGAGCCTGCGGAGTTTTCATCTTCACCAAGGGTGTCTAAACCCTGGAACGCCAGCATGTTGCTAGCATCCCTTCCTTGGCTGGCGGCACTCCCACTCAGGATGGGAGGTCTCCCGTATCAGAGCGGTGACCGCTTTCCTGGACTGGTGAGTACTGATACCCCCTTGTCCCTGGTGGTCTCCCCTTTTGGCCGGCTTGGTGTGTTTTCCCTTCCTCCCTGGCCCTGCTGAGGGCGCTGTGAGGGGTACTTGCTGTACCTGGGGGGGGGGGTGTGGGGGGCTCCATAGCTGTGAGGGGTTCTCCCTGAGGTCCCCTGTGGTGGCCAGACTGCATGTATGTGCTAATTGTGGCGCAGTATAGCGTGGCTGCCATCTTGGATGAGGGCAGGTGGCTGTGCTCAGTGTGTGGGCAGCAGCCATTTTAGGGCCTTGTCCTGACGCCGATCGGATGCCATCTTGGCTAAGGGCACATGTCTAGTAAGGGCAGCTGCCATCTTGCCAGTGACTTTTCACATTGAGTTTCATTAGGCACCCATTTTGTTGTGGCTCTTTGGCATAGGCCTCTAGGGGCATGAGGTCACTTCCTCCTTCCCTTACATTTTCTCTCGGAGCATTATCTGAAGGGGCTCTGTCAAATTGTGCAGGCTGCGGTGGGGATCCGTGGGAACTGCTGATTTAAAGGGCCAGCGTCCCATTTATTTTTTAAAGGGCCAGCGTCCCATTTATTTTTTATTGGCAAAATGGACTCCCAGGATAACAAATTCCCCGCAGACTTGGTGGGGGCTTCGGGTACTCCTGAATCCTCTTCCATGGCCTCATTATCTGCTGCTCTTGTGACTTTGGCATCCAAAGTGGATCTGCTGATATCAGAACGCTCTTCTAAAAAAAGGCCTATGCCCTCCCAGTCCTCTGACTCAGAGCCTGAATTGGTTGCCACGGACGATGTCCCCCCCAGAGGGATCCCTGTCCTCAGCTTCTGAGGAGGTGGAATCTTCCTCAGTGCCGCGGGAAGGCACTGCGATGGATGCCCTCAATAGCGCCATCTTGACGATGAGCCATCTCAGTCAAGTAAGCGGGCTGCTTTTGGGTTTGAAGGGCCCAGAAGTCGGGTGTGGTTTTTCCCTGCCCTGAGGAGTTTCACGAAATTGTGAACGACCAGTGGTGTCACATTAAACATATGCTGTTGGTACCTAAGTGTTTTTCCCACCGCTATCCCTTTTTGGAGGCCGTGGGCAAACGTTGGACGGTGTCCCCTAAGGTGGACCACACTGTCTCTAGGCTGAATAAATCCACCTTGATGCCGGTGGAGGACTCCCTAAGTGTTTAGGATCCAGCACATTTACTTGGTGGCGGGCTCACTGCTCAAGCCCGTGTTTGCTTCGGTGATGGCCTCTCAGGCTCTCACGACATGGTCCAAGGTGCTTCGGAGCACCCTGGTGGCGGAATCGGCCTCACCGACTGCCCTTGACATGGTGGATCAGATTACCCAGACTGGGATGTATCTGTGCGACGTGGCCATGGACGGGGCCCTGTTAGTCGCACGGCTGTCTGCGGTCGGGGTTGCGATCCACCGCATTATTTGGCTAAAAAGCTGGTCAGCTGACCACGCTTCCAAAAAGACTGTGTCTGATGTCCCTTATGTGGGGAGTCGTCTTTTTGGGGACACTCTGGATGAGTTGATTAAGGGGCTTATGGGAGGCAAGAGTACTCTTCTGCCCCAGGTCACTAAGGGTAAGTTCGCCCATGCTTGGCGGGGGCCTTCTTTCAAAGCTCAGCATGGGTCCTTTCGTGCCTTCAGGGTGCAGGAAAAAGGAAAATCATTCAAGCCCTCCGGTGGTCACAAGAAGCCGTGGTCGGGTAAGCCAAAGGCCGGTCAGTCTGGTTCGGCGGCCCAGTCCACCTCATCCTGAAGGGACGCCCTCACCCATCTTAGGGGTGGGGGGGACGTCTGCGTTGCTTTCAGGGACCCTAGTTGTCCAGAACAGGTGGGTTCACAAGCTGATTCGTTCAGGGTACAAGATCGAGTTTCGATCTTGCCCCGCAGACAAGTTTTTCCCATCAAACCTCCAGCTCACTCCCGATCATCTCAGAGATCTCATGGGGGCGGTGCGAGATCTGCTCGCCCAAGGAGTCCTTGTGCCAGTGCCTTCACGGGACAGGTTTATCGGTTTTTATTCCGACCTCTTCACGGTGCCCAGAAAGGAGGGCAAGGTTTGTACAATTCTGGACTTAAAGTCTCTGAACCGCTTTGTGCGGGTGCAGAAGTTCCGGATGGAATCCATCAGGTCGGTAGTGGCGTTGTTGAGTCGAGGGGACTTCCTGGCCTCCATCGACTTGAAGGATGCTTATCTGCACATCCCTATCTACGAGGGTCATCAGAGATATCTCCGCTTCGCGGTGGCAGGGGAGCATTACCAGTTTGTGGCGATGCCCTTCGGTCTCACTTCGGCTCCCAGGGTTTTCACCAAGGTTTTGGCTCCAGTGCTGGCTTTGCTGCGTTTAAAGGGGATTGCGGTCCTCGGTTTTCTGGACGACCTGTTAAGGTCGAGCTCGTGTGCAACTTTGACAAAGGATCTGTCCGTGACGGTTCAGACGCTCCAGGAGTTTGGGTGGACCATCAATTTTCAGAAGTCGGCACTGACTCCTTCAGTTCATCTTCAGTACCTAGGGATGGTCATGGACTTTGCTCAGGCAAGAGTTTTCCTTCCGGAGGACAAACTCCAGAATCTGCGGGATGAGAACTGGTCCCTCAGGGACAACGATCTCTCCTCCTTGTGGACCTGTATGCGGTCTCTGGGTCTAATGGTTTTGGCCTTCGAAGCCGTCCCGTTTGCTCAATTTCACACAAGAACTCTGCAAGCGGAGATCCTGGCCAGGTGGGACAGAACGTCTTTGGACAGGAGGATCTTTTGTGGTGGCTCCAGTCGCCGACCCGGCCTCTGCTGTGGACAGTGCTCACCATGGGTGCCAGCCTGTCGCGCTGGGGACGAGTTCTGGGCACGCTTTGTGCCCAGGGGATGTGGTCGGCAGAGGAGGCCTCCTTGCCGATAAACGTTTTGGAGCTCCGCGCAATCAAGCTTCGTCTGTTCTGTTGGTCATCTCGACTTCAGGGGTGTCCGGTTCGGGTGCAGATGGACAACACCATGGCAGTGGCTTATATCAATCACCAAGGGGGCACCAAGAGTGCCCGGGCGGCCAAGGAAGTGGCCGAAATCCTGTCTTGGGCCGAACTGCACGTTCCGGCGATTTCGGCTGTTCACATTCCGGGTGTGGAGAACTGGCAGGCGGGCTATCTGAGTAGCCAGACCTTGGACCAGAGAGAATGGTCCCTGCATCCGGAGGTGTTTCGCCTCCTGTGTGCCCGGTGGGGGGATTCTGAATGTGGATCTGTTCGCGTCCCGTCTCAACAACAAGGTGGGAAGGTTCATGGCCAGAACCTGCGATCCTCTGGCAGACGTTAGTGGTGCCTTGGCACTGGTATTGGCTGATGTATGCCTTTCCTCCGATTCAACTGTTGTCCAGGTTCCTCCGCAGGTTGGCGTCCAAACGGATACAGGTCATTCAGGTGGTCCCAGACTGGCCGCTTCGGTCCTGGTATGTGGACATCGTGCAGATGGTCGTGGAGCCTCCCTGGCGGCTTCCGCTGAGAGACGATCTTCTGTCTCAAGGGCCGATCTTCCATCCTGCTTTACAGTCACTGGCTTTGACCGCGTGGCTGTTGAAAGCCAAGTCTTGAGAGATAGGGGTCTTCCGAATGCGGTCACCCCTACCTTATTGAAGGCTTGTAAAGCTACTTCTAGAAAGATTTATCATGGCACCTGGAAAACTTATATTGCCTGGTGCGAGTCGCAAGGGTTCCATCCTCGCTCCTTCTTGGTGAATTTGGCCTTCCTGCAGGAAGGGGTGGATCAGCGTTTTGGCGCTGACCATGATCAAGGGTCAGTTGTCCGCCTTGGCCGTCCTATTCCAGCGTCCCTTGGCATCTAATTCTTTGATTCGCACTTTCATCCAAGGGGTGCGGCATCTGGCTCCCCTGAGGAAGGCTCCCTTGCCTCCTTGGGACCTGAATTTGGTGTTGTCTGTGTTACAACGGCCTCCCTTTGAGAACATCAGAGATTTTCCTCTGTCTGTGTTGTCCCAGAAAGTTGCTTTTCTGGTAGCTATCACATCTGCTCGCAGAGTTTCTGAATTGGCGGCTTTGTCTTGCCGTTCTCCTTATCTGATGATTCATAGGGATAAAGTGGTTCTGCGACCCCATAAATCTTTTATTCCTAAGGTGGTCTCGTCTTTCCACCTCAACGAGGAAGTGGCCTTGCATTCTTTGGATGTGGTCAGGCAATCAGGGTTTACCTATCTGCCACGGAGTCTGTTCGGAAGTCTGATTCCCTGTCTGTTCTTCCAAAGGGACCTCGGAAGGGCTCGGCTGCGTCCGCGGACCATTTCTAAGTGGATCAGACAGACGATTGTTCAGGCCTATTCAATCAAGGGTCAGGTTCCTCCTTTCCCTGTTAGGCCCCTTTCACACTGTCCGTCCGTCGGGCGGATTCCGTTTTTCTCAGCAGGGGATCGAGCCGCCGATCCCCCGCTGAGCAGGAGGATGACAGCTGTGTTTCCGTGCTGTGTGTGGAGACACAGCTGTCAGTTCCCTATGCATCTCTATGGGGGAAATCGGATGGGAACGGACCGTCGGTCCGTTCTCATCCGATCCCATTCGATCCGCTGGACGGATGGAAAATAGGGTTTCCATCCGTCCAGATTTGACGGATCGGATGTCAGCGGACATGTCTCCACTGACATCCGATCCCCCATAGAGATGCATGGGGGGACCATTCAGATCCGCCAAAAAACCCAACAGGCAGATCTGAACGGTCTGCCTGTGTGAAAGGGGCCTAAAGGCCCATTCTACTAGAGCCGTCAGTGCCTTTTGGGCTTTTCACCATCAGGCTTCTGTGGCTCAGGTTTGCAAAGCTGCGACCTGGTCGTCTGTGCACACATTCACAAAATTCTACAGAATTGATGTACTGGCATCCTCAGATGCTTCCTTTGGCCGCAAAGTTTTGAGTGCGGCGGTTGTTTGAAGAGACGTATTTTTGCTGTCGCTTCCTTAGGGTGTTTTTTGTTGTTCTGGGTTTGCTCCCCTTTTTGGGCTTGTTGGCCTGTAGGCTCAGGTTGTTTTTTGGCCCATTTTTTTTTTCGTTACCTTTTTAGGTTCGTTGCGTCTTCCCACCCCTCACACCTGCACTGCTTTGAGACATCCCACTAGGATGTCCCAAGGCTAAGATGGATGTGCGGCGACTGTCAGAGGACGCATGAGAAAATAGAATTTTTGCAAGAACTTACCGTAAAATTATTTTCTCTAAGTCCTCTGACAGTCTCCACCCCCGCCCCTCTGGTTTTTGGACCTGGAGGTTATTGCCTTCCGGTACTGCTTGCTACAAACTGAGGAACAGTGATATCTGGTTCAGGATAATGGCTGAGGGATGGCCCCCTAGAGGTGTGTCTAGGTATAAAAAGTTTTTTATTAACCTTTTAAACTGCCTAGCTTGCTCCTGCAGAGGGCACCATTACCCACTAGTGAAGGCTAATATGGATGGGCGGCGACTATCAAAGGACTCCAAGAAAAGAATTTTACGGTGAGTTCTTACAAAAATTCTATTTTTTAGCACTGATTACTGTAGTAATGTCACTGGTACCCCCAAAAGTGTCAAAAATGTCCAATCTGTCTTCCGCAATGTCGCAGTCCCGCAAAAAAATCACAGATCGCCGCCATTACTAGTAAAAAAAATAAAAAAATAAAAATGGCATAAATCTTTCCCGTAGTTAGTAGACGCGATAACTTTTGCGCAAACCAATCAAAATACCCTTATTGTGATTTTTTTTTTTTTTACCAAAAATTTGTACCAGAAAACAAATTGGCCTAAGATGTTAAACAATTTTGATTTTTAAAATTTTTGGGGGGAATGTCCTATATAGCAGAATGTAAAAAAATATTGTTTTTTTTTTTTTCAAAATTGTCGCATTTTTTTTGTTTATAGCGCAATAAATAGAAATCGCACAGGTGATCAAATACCACCAAAAGAAAGCTCTATTTGTGGGGAAAAAAAGGACGTAAATTTAGTTTGGGTACAGCATCACATGACCATGCAATTGTTCGTTAAAGTAACGCAGTGCCGAATCGCAAAATAGGGCCTGGTCAGGAAGGGGGTAAATTCAAACCGCAGCCAAGAAATAATTGATTGTTGTCGCATTTATTGGTATGAGACTGGATATTGATGAGGAAAACTGTGTATGTGGAGAAGGATTTAGGTTTTGTTCTGGTACTATGATAATTTCTCCAACTCTCTCTGCCCTCCTAATTTGCTATTAACATTCTGTATAATAAAATATATATTATTCAAAAGAAAGAACCATTGCTCAAAGAATTCCAGCTGTGGATATACAAACCCAAGCCCTAATTTCACTTGTATCAAACATTGTGAAATATTTATTCAGTTCAGCCAGTTTATATCTTCATTTATAGAGTTGTTACATACAAGCTTTAAATCAGGTGTGCAGTCAGAGTGATTGCTTGCAAGCTGAAGAAAGGATGGGGCTTACAGGAGAAAGAAAGCTCAGGGTGGGCACCACTAATGGGGTGACATTCACTAGTAGTTAGGAGGTGGAGCAGTGGCACAGAGTCTGCAGAATGAAAACAGTATTTACACTCTCCTTATGCTTTAGAGTTCTATATAGCACAGCGTCTGTCACTTTAAGGATCTTTTAACATGTAAAAAGTTTCTATCTATGCATTTTTTATTATTAACATTCCACATTCCTCAGATTTTCTGTAATGCTTGTAATTATCATGCACATGAACGCTTTAAAGCCTATGTGCAGCCAAAATCACAAACAGAAATATTATCACAAGGGACATAACATACAATCAATATAATGTGTTCCTTGTGCCAATTCCTCTTCTCTTAGTGAAAATCTTCTTCCATCCTGCCCCTTCCTAAACCCTGCAATTTTGCAGCAGGGGGGTAATATAACTAATGCTCTGTCACAAGCCAACATCAAGAGAGCCTGACTATGCTCAACCTTTCCACCCAGCACCACCATTCATAGAATCTGTACTACAGCTTCTATGAATGGAGGACAAGTGGATGACTGATGGCTACGTCCCCTTCCATTCATAGATCATGGACTATTGATAGAAGCTGTGGTAGCCCGTCAGTTGTATTAACCCATGCCGCATCGGAAGAATATGGTGCCTGGGGTGGGGGGACAGGACAAACAAAGATTTTCAGAAACCGAAGAGGAATTCGCACAAGATACACATCCTACTGGCTGTATGTTATGTTTCTTATGTCAATTTTGACTGTACTTGAGCTTTAATGGACAATAAAATGAAGCACGTATTTTTGAATATTTATTTTATAATGTTTATTAAGACATTTACCCTCGTTTTTAATAACACATTACAGCCCAGAGCCCCTTCTAGCACTGAAGCATTGTCATAGCGAACGCTGTCATGAATCAATAGTGGCTGTAAATGGGGGAATCATTCAGAATTGATTGGAGTGGATGCAGGCACAGAAGGCCCAGGAGATGCAGGGAAATCTGTATTAAATTATCTTCTCTTAACTGTCTTGCAGAAAATCAATCGGGCGCCATCGGACGAGGAATGTTTCTTTGACCTCTTGAGTAAATTTCAGAGTAACCGGATGGATGATCAAAGATGTACATTAGAGGAGAACCAGAGCGCAGGGACGGAAACCACGCCAACATCCGTGCCAGCACTGGATGACCGGATATGTGAGTACACACATACGCCATTCAGAACGATTACCCTACCGCAGCTTAGAGAAAGTGTCTTTATTAAACAGTGTGGGATATCAGTCATATGTCAATGGATTTCAGGTAACACTGCAGTTGAGAACCAGTGCCAAGAGGAGCATCTAGGTTGCCACTGCTGATTGCATCTCAAAATACTAACTGCTTGGCTGTTACTGGCTTTAATACTTTAAGCCACTGGCATGGAACAACAAGTAATAATGCACCTGCTGATCTCTATACTACTTCTGAGTAAAGTGAGTCAGAAAGTGTTGAAATTTAAAGACCAGTATAACAGCTGGTCAATTAGCATTTTCAGAAAAAGAGGTCCTGTACTTTGGTGACCCTAGTCATGACTAATGCTGAAATGTAAGCTCTTTCTGTTGTACCCCTTGTTGTTTATGTTGTCGTCTTGTTTTCTGAGATCACTGTACTGATACCTTGTGGGGAATAAGTAAAGAAATGAAAAAAAAAAGGAGAGTTCAGCAGTGGCAGCGTATGTAGTTGTCTCACAAAAGGTTTACCTTAATCCTTGTTTTACATACAGTGCATCCAGAAAGTATTCACTTTTTCCACATTTTGTTGCACACAGAAGCAAACGCATATGTAAAAAGTGTTCAAACTACACGGGAGGTATTGCCGTGATTGGTAGAACAATAATTACAGCACAATAACTCCTATATAGCGCTAAACTGGTAACCTGTAAAAATTGTGAAAGCATCACCTATGGAGATTTTTAGGTATCGTAGTTTGTCACCATTTCATGAGCATGCGCAAATTTGAAGCATGACATGTTAGGTATCAATTTACTCGGCGTAACATCAGCTTTCACATTGTACAAAAAATTGGGCTACCTTTAGGCTACATGTACACGGGACGTTTTCAAAAGTCCTTTGAACGCTGGAATTTTACAGCTATGTAAAGGACGTTTAAAACGTCCGTTGTGTCGCGTTTGCAGCCGCGTTTAGCGGGCATTTGTGCTCAGATCCGTTTTTAGAGGTCAAAAAATCATTCCCCTTTAAACAGTAAAAACGCAAACGCTAAACGCAGGTGACCACGTTCGGTCGTGTTTTGCGTTTGAAACGTCGTAAACACACGTTCTGAACATCCTGAACGCAAATAATTGCTTTCCAAAAAAATGACACTGAACTTAACTGCCTCTAAATGACTGTAAACGACTCCGTGTACATGGGCAGATAAGATAACATAGAGGAGGGTTCAGGGGCTTCTGAAAAAAATGCCCAACTGCTCCTAAACATTCGTTTACAAGTAGCAGTGTACATGAGACCTTACTGTTTTATTATTTTTTAATTCAAAAAAAGTGTATTTTTTTTTCTTTAAATTGCGTTTGTAAGACCGCTGCACAAATACGGTGTGACAAAGTATTGCAATGATCTCCATTTTATTCTCTACTGTCTTTGCTAAAAAAATATATACAGTATCTCACAAAAGTGAGTACACCCCTCAATTTTTTGTAAATATTTTATTATACCTTTTCATGTGACAACACTAAAGAAATGACACTTTGTTACAATGTAAAGTAGTGAGTGTACAGCTTGTACAACAGTGTAAATTTGCTGTCCCCTCAAAATAACGCAAAACACAGCCATTAAAGTGGTTGTAAACCCACTTTATATACAATGTGGGACTTTAAGTGAGACACCAGCAGGTATGCCCAGCGTCTCCATCCCTGTATCGGAAAAAACGAATGGAAAAGGATTAAGAGAGGTGCATGGAAGCCAGCCAGCCCCCAGTCTGATGTACTCACCCTCCAGTCTGCCACCAACCAAGTAGACCTGTCTCATGATATAAATAAAGAACAGGGGTTTAGTTGACACGCATTTGCAAACGCATGTGTAAGCTGCAGAGCCACGATGCGGCACCCTGTTTTATCTGCAGTCCTAACACTTTTAAATTTGAGTGTCTCCACTCTGGGAGCACATGGCTGCTAATGGATCCCACCTCCATCCATGACTGGTCTAGTATCTCAAAACTCTAATAGCAATGTTCTTAAGATGGTACAAACTGAAAACGACCAGCTGAGAAGCATACACCTCCAACCCCTTGGCGGATGCAGTGTAAAACACAGATTGGGACTTTATATAAGGCAATTTGCCTGTATAGCACAGTGCCTCCATCCCTAATTTCATTAATATTTGGGACTTTACATGAGACAAGCAGGTCATGCTATGGTCTCCATCCCTGTATATAAAAAAACTGGGGTCAAATTAGACTGCATCCACCAAAAACGCACGAAAATCGCACGGTGGGACTTTAAATGAAGCACCAGCCTGTAGGCAAGGTGCCTCCATCCCTGGTTACATAGAGAATGTGGGCTATGTGGGACTTAAAGTGAGACACCAGCAGGTATACCCAGCGTCTCCATCCCTGTATCGGAAAAAAAACAAATTGAAAAGGATTAAGAGAGGTGCATAAAAGCCAGCCATCCCCCAGTCTGATGTACTCACCCTCCAGTCTGCCACCAACCAAGTAGACCTGTCTCATGATATAAATAAAGAACAGGGGTTTAGTTGACACGCACTTGCAAACGCATGTGTAAGCTGCAGAGCCACGACACGGCACCCTGTTTTATCTGCAGTCCTAACACTTTTAAATTTGAGTGTCTCCACTCTGGGAGCACATGGCTGCTAATGGATAAAGTAAAGTAAACCCACTTTAAAGACTTCTACCTATAGGTAAGCCTATATTAAAGCTTACCTATAGGTGCTATAAATATCTCCTAAACTTGCACCGTTTAGGAGATATTTACAGTGCATGCAGCCGATGACGTCATCGGTGCATGCGCTCTGAAGGCACGGCCACCCGTGCCGTTCCTTCAGAGCCCTATGCCGTGAACAGCGGCTCCCGCGCGCATGTGCGGGAGTGATGTAACCGCGCCTCCGGCCAATCAGATGGTCAGAGGACGCGAACCAGGACGGCTGGACATGTTGGACCTGTTGCTGAGTGGGTGGACACTGCGGTGGCTTCGTTTTAAGGTATTTCTTCATAATGAGCTAGTATGCGATGCATACTAGCTCATTATGCCTTTGTCTTTACAGGTTTTTTTTTTTTTTCGTTTTTTTATCAGGGTTTACTTCCTCTTTAATGTCTAAACAGCTGGCAACAAAAGAGAGTACACCCCTAAGTTAAAATGTCCAAATTGGGCCCAAAGTGTCAATATTTTGTGTGTCCACCATTATTTTCCTGCACTGCTTTAACCCTCTTGGGCATGGAGTTCACTAGAGCTTCACAGGTTGCCACTGGAGTCCTCTTCTACTCCTCCATGATGACATCATGGAGCTGGTGGATGTTAGAGACCTTGTGCTTTTCCACCTTCCGTTTGAGGATGCCCCACAGATGTTTAATAGGGTTTAGGTCTGGAGACCTGTTTGGCCAGTCCATCACCTTTACCCTTAGCTTCTTTAGCAAGGCAGTGGTCATCTTGGAGGTGTGTTTGGGGTCCTTATCATGTTGGAAAACTGCCCTGCGGCCCTGTCTCCGAAGAGAGGGGATCATGCTCTGCTTCAGTATGTCACATTACATGTTGGCATTCATGGTTCCCTCCATGAACTGTAGCTTCCCAGTGCTGGCAGCACTGATGCAGCCCCAGACCATGACACTCCTACCACCATGCTTGACTGTAGGCAAGACACACTTGTCTTTGTACTTCTCATCTGGTTGCCACCACACACGCTTGACACCATCTGAACCAAATAAGTTTATCTTGGTCTCATCAGACCACAGGACATGGTTCCAGTAATCCATGTCCTTAGTCTGCTTGTCTTCAGCAAACTGTGTGCTGACTTTCTTGTGCATCATCTTTAGAAGAGGCTTCCTTCTGGAATGACAGTCCTGCAGACCAATTTGATGCAGTGTGTGGCGTATGGTCTGAGCACTGACAGGTTGACCCCCCACCCCTTCAACCTCTGCAGCAATGCTGGCAGCACTTATACGGCTATTTCCCAAAGACAACCTCTGGATTTGACACTGAGCATGTGCACTCAACTTGTTTGGTTGACCATGGCGAGGCCGGTTCTGAGTGGAAATTGTCCTGTTAAACAGCTGTATGGACTTGGCCACCGTGCTGCAGCTCAGTTTCAGGGTCTTAGCAACCCTCTTATAGCCTAGGCCATCTTTATGTATAGTAAAAATTATTTTTCTCTTACGTCCTCCGACAGTCGCCGCCTCTTCATATTCGTCACATATGGGGTATTAGACTTTGCTCCGAAGGAGTAGCTAGGCAACAGAATATGTTAACAATAAAGCTTTAACATATCCCACCCTCAAGGGGTGGTCCCCTCAGTCAATACCCTCCTACTTCCTGCAACCATATCTCAGTTTTAATGTCTAGCTTGTCAGGAGTGGCTGGCTCTCTCTGTGCTGGGACTTTTTGTCCCAGACTCTTTCTTCTTTTTGATATTTTGTTTGAGTTTTCTCTCTGCCTTTACTTAGCTGTTATTTTTGTCAGCATTAGTTAGTTCTTCGGACGAAGAGGATCATGCGGACTGGGTCTCGGGCTGATCCCCCTGGTCGCAGGTCGTGGGTCAGTGGCTTCCCAGTCTGCCATCGAGCGTTCAGCCAGGTATCGCTCCTGGCACAGTGAACGACCCATCCCTGTTCGGTGCAGGGATGATTGGTGAGGTGGCTACCTCACCGGACGCTGTGCGGTTTCTGAACCGCCATTGTGTGCGTCTTGAATTGCGACTCTCCCTGCCTCATGTGCAGCGGCTTGTTCGCCTGTGCGGGTTCCCCACGCCATGTGAGGTAAGTGTATCTATGTGGGGACCTGTCTGTCTGGGGGGGGTCTCAGTCTGGGACTGTGTAACCTGCCTTTAATCACACTGCTTGTCTCCCTATCTCTCGGCTGCATGCTGTGGGCTGCAAGGGGGGGGGGGGAGCTGTATGACACTGAGTATGTCAGGCTGGGCAGTGTGAGGAGCTGTGTGCTGTGGGGCATGTTTTTAATGGCATGTTGGGGCATATACAGCGATCGCTGCGGCGATCTAACATGTATCCATATAATGGGTTATTATTGTGTGTGATTTTATGCACTGTGGAGCGGCGATTTCGGCGCCAAACGACGCCATTTTACCGGCGCCCGCTCCGGCCGCATGGTTTACATGCACGGCGGCCATTTTCTTGTAGCCTCCATAGGCTTACATAGAGCGCCCTGGCAGCATCACTTCCTCTCTCCTGGAAGCACCGATCGAGGCAGCAGCAGCAGCGGAGTCTCCTCAGGTTTTATCCTTCTATTCCTGTGTTCCATTGCCTGTATTCAGTCTGTATATTCCCTGTGGGGGTCTCATTGTGCCTGAGTGTGGTGCGGTGGGCTGCGCTTGCCGCGCTTGCTGTAAGGGGGCAGTTAACCCTTGGTTGTCTGGCATACAGGGGCAATGGATTCTCAGGAGGGCAAGTTTCCCACAGTATTGGTGGAAAGCCAGGGGACCGCTGTTTCCCCCCCAGGGGGGGATTTAGCCACTATTGTGGCTGGCCTTGCTGCACAGGTGCAAATGCTGGTGGCTGCTCAATCTACTAAACGGCCCAGAGTTACTCTGTCCTCTGATTCTGAGGGTGAAGGTGATGGGGCTGTTCTGGCGGGGACCTCCCTATCGGGGTCCCGCTCCTCTCTTGATCTAGTGGGGTCTGAGGTAGAGGCTGAAGTTGAGGGGGTTGATAATTCTCCCCCTGGCTCGCCTGAAGAGCTTGCAATCATGGATGAGTTGATTGCTTCCATTAAGCAGACGCTACGTTTGCAGGACGAGGTGTGTCCCCCAGCTGCCTTGGCGGCTTATGGGACGCAGAGAAAACGCAGGACGCCGCAGGTTTTTCCCTGCAATGCTGATTTTCAGCGCGCTGTTAAGGACCAATGGCGCGATTTGCGCAAGCCTTTTGCGGTGCCAAGTAAATTTAAGCTGCGTTATCCTTTCTCGCCTGCCACTGATGAACGGTGGTGTGTGCCTCCGCCGGTGGATCATGCTATTGCGGTTTTGAACAAAGCCACTGCGATCCCTGCAGAGGGATCCCCTGTTTTCCGTGATGCCACGGATAGGAGACTGGAGTCTCTTGCCCGTCATACTTATTCTGTTACGGGTTCTATGCTTAAGGCTCTGTTTGCTTCTCTCATGGCGGCCCAGGCGATCGCAAGTTGGACGCAGATGCTTAGGCGCGTCCTAGTGGCCGATTCGGCCTCGGCGGCGACCCTGGATATGGTGGATCAGATCCACCAGGGTGTCATGTATCTGTGTGATGCGGACCTGGACCTGATTCCGTTGGCCGCGCGTGTGCACAGCGTGGCGGTGTTGTCTCGCCGCCTGGTTTGGTTGAAATGTTGGTCGGTGGACCAATCTTCACGTAAAACCTTAGCCAATCTGCCTTATGATGGGTCTCGCCTTTTTGGGGAGTCCCTGGATGTGTTGATTAAGGGGATTACCGGGGGTAAGAGCACTCTCTTGCCCCATTTCCCCAAGGCTAAGGGGGCTTCTGGGAAGAAGCATGCTCAGTTTCGGCCCCCTCAGGGGTCCTTTCGTGCCTTTCGGCCGCACTACAAGGGCAAACCGTTCAAGGGCCAAGGCTCTCAGAAGAAGCCCTGGTCTGGGAAACAGAAGTCCGGTCAATCCGGACCTGCGGCCCATAACAGTTCGGCCTGAAGGGGCGCCCTCACCCAGTTTTGGGGTGGGGGGACGCTTGCTCGGTTTTCTTCAGCCCTGGTTGGCCCGTGTGAGGGACAGATGGGTTCTGGAAATCGTTCGATCTGGTTACAAGATCGAGTTTCTCTCTCGGCCGGAGAGCAGATTTTTTCCCTCAAATCTTCAACTGTCTCCAGAGCGCCTGCGGGATCTGCACCTGGCGGTGCGGGACCTGAGGGCTCAGGGAGTGGTGGTTCCGGTGCCTCATCGGGACAGATTTCGGGGGTTTTATTCCAATCTGTTCACCGTGCCCAGAAAGGAGGGCAAGGTTCGTCCGATTCTGGACTTGAAAGCTCTGAACCGCTCTGTGCGAGTTCGCAAGTTCCGCATGGAATCCCTGCGCTCGGTGGTGGCTGCCCTGGTTCCGGGGGAATTCATGGCCTCCATCGATTTGAAGGATGCGTACCTTCACATCCCCATATTCGAGGGTCATCAGAAGTACCTTCGATTTGCCATTGCGGAGGATCACTACCAGTTTGTGGCGTTGCCCTTTGGGCTCGCCTCGGCTCCGCGGGTCTTCACCAAGGTGCTTGCACCGGTTCTGGCATTATTGAGAGCCCAGGGCATTTCTGTCCTGGGGTATCTGGACGACATTCTGGTTCGGTCTGCGACCAGACAGGGTCTGGAGAAGGACCTGTCTGTCACAATGCAAACTCTGCAGGAGTTCGGTTGGACGATAAATGTTCCAAAGTCGACACTGAGTCCGTCGGTTCGTCTCCCCTATCTGGGAATGATACTGGACTCGGTGCAGGCGAAGGTCTTCCTGCCGGAAGACAAACTCAGGACTCTTCAGGAGGAAGTCAGGTCCCTCAGGGACGTTCCACACTCGTCTCTGCGGACGGGTATGAGATGTCTGGGATTGATGGTCTCGGCCTTCGAGGCGATTCCTTTCGCGCAGTTTCACACGCGGGGTCTCCAAGCGGAGATCCTGTCCAGGTGGGACGGGCGACCTCAATCTCTGGATCTTCAGATCTCGTTGAGTCATCGCACCAGGGAAAACCTTCTGTGGTGGCTCCAGTCCCCGTTGGTGTCCGGGGGCAAGTCTTTTCGTCCGATCTCGTGGACGATAATCACCACGGATGCCAGCCTGTCGGGCTGGGGTGGTGTTCTGGGCGTTCTGTCCGCCCAGGGGACCTGGTCGGAGGGGGAGTCTTCCCTTCCGATCAACATTCTGGAATTGCGTGCGATAAGGCTCTGTCTTCATCGCTGGACGGACCGGCTGCAGGGCTGCCCGGTTCGGGTGCAGACGGACAATGCCACGGCGGTGGCCTACATCAACCACCAAGGGGGCACCAGGAGTGCCCGAGCGGCTCGAGAAGTGGCCGACATTCTGTCTTGGGCCGAGACTCATGTCCCGGCGATAACGGCGGTTCACATTCCGGGAGTGGAGAACTGGCAGGCGGACTATCTGAGTCGCCAGACCCTGGATCAGGGGGAATGGTCTCTCCACCCGGCTGTCTTCCAGATGTTGTGCGCGAAGTGGGGTCTTCCAGATGTGGACCTGTTCGCGTCTCGCCTCAACTACAAGGTGAAGAGGTTCGTGGCAAGGACGCGCGACCCTCGGGCAGACGCGTCGGACGCGTTAGTGGCCCCGTGGCATCAGTACAGGCTGATGTACGCGTTTCCACCGATTCAGTTGCTGTCCAGGTTCCTTCGCAGGTTGCACTCGGAACGCAGCACGGTGATTCTTGTGGCACCGGACTGGCCTCGCCGGTCCTGGTACGCAGACCTCGTGAATCTGGCGGTCGACGCTCCTTGGCGTCTGCCTCTTCGAGACGATCTACTGTCTCAAGGACCGATTTACCATCCTGCTTTACAGTCGCTGGCTTTGACGGCCTGGCTGTTGAGACCGAGGTCCTGAAGGAGAAGGGTCTCTCTCCAGAGGTCGTTCATACTTTGATCAACGCGAGGAAGTCTTCCTCGGGGAAGGTTTATTACCGTACTTGGAAGGCCTATTTTGCCTGGTGTGAGTCCAGGGGGTTTTCACCCCGCACGTACTCGGTTTCCCGTGTGCTGTCTTTCCTTCAGACGGGTGTCGATCAGCGTTTGGCGCTGGCTACGATTAAGGGTCAGGTGTCGGCGCTGGCCGTTCTATTTCAACGTCCCGTGGCTTCCAACTCCTTGGTTGGCACTTTTATTCAGGGTGTGCGGCATCTGGTTCCTCCTAGGAGGGATCCTTTGCCCCCTTGGGACTTGAATCTAGTTCTGTCTGTGTTACAACGTGCTCCTTTTGAACAGATCAGGGAGATCTCGTTGTCTATGTTGTCCAAAAAGGTCGCCTTTTTGGTGGCGATCACTTCGGCTCGCAGAGTGTCGGAACTGGCGGCTTTGTCCTGCAAGTCTCCGTACCTGGTTGTTCATTTGGATAAGGTGGTCTTGCGACCTAATCCTTCTTTTCTACCGAAACGAGTTTCGGAATTCCATCTTAACGAGGATATTGTTTTGCCTTCGTTGTGCACGAAGCCTAAACATCCAAAGGAGGTGAGATTGCACTCTCTGGATGTTGTTCGGGCGATAAGGGTTTACCTTAAATCGACTGAGTCTTTTCGTAAGACTGACTCCTTGTTTGTTCTTCCAGAGGGTCCTCGGAAGGGCATGGCGGCTTCCGCCTCTACCATTGCCAAATGGATCAGGCAGACCATTGAACAGGCCTATGCCTTGCAGGGGAAGGTTCCCCCTGTGCCTGTGAAGGCGCACTCTACTAGATCACTGAGTACGTCTTGGGCCTGCCGTCATGGGGCTTCTGTAGCCCAGGTGTGTAAGGCGGCGACTTGGTCGACCGTACACACTTTCACAAAATTCTACAAAGTAGATGTTCAGGCATCGGCGGATGCTTCCTTTGGCCGCAAGGTTCTTAGTGCGGCTGTTCCATAGGGTCCCTTATTGGGGACTCCTGGCTGTTGGGATAGCTTTTTTGTATCCCCTGGTTTTTTTGTCTTTTCCTGGGTTGTTGCTCCTGTTGAGCACTTATTTTTGCTGTTGCCCAGCTGGTTTCCTTCCTTTGGTAAGGTTCCTTTCTTTGATGTGGAGACTGCGTTGCCTTTCGGCGCGGATGCGTTTCCCACCCCTCATGTTTGCACTGCTTTGGGACGTCCCCATATGTGACGAATATGAAGAGGCGGCGACTGTCGGAGGACGTAAGAGAAAACGGAATTTTTGTAAAATCTTACCTGTAAAATTCCTTTCTCTGAGTCCTCCGACAGTCGCCGCCCCCGCCCCTCTTTTGGGGTTTGAAGGTATACTCTACTGCTATTCCACTAAAACTGAGATATGGTTGCAGGAAGTAGGAGGGTATTGACTGAGGGGACCACCCCTTGAGGGTGGGATATGTTAAAGCTTTATTGTTAACATATTCTGTTGCCTAGCTACTCCTTCGGAGCAAAGTCTAATACCCCATATGTGACGAATATGAAGAGGCGGCGACTGTCGGAGGACTCAGAGAAAGGAATTTTACAGGTAAGATTTTACAAAAATTCCGTTTTTTCAGATTCTCAGAAAGTTCTGTGCTATGAGGTGCCATGTTGAACTTCCAGTGACCAGTATGAGAGAGTGAGAGCGATAACACCAAATTTAACACACCTGCTCCCCCATTCACACCTGAGGAGGGAAAATGGCTAAATGGACCTAATTTGGACATTTTAACTTAGGGTTGTACTCACTTTTGTTTTTTGTTAGCAGCGGTTTAGACTTTAATGGCTGTGTGTTTGAGTTATTTTGAGGGGACAGCAAATTTACACTTTTACACAAGCTGTACACTCCCTACTTTACATTGTAGCAAAGTGTAATTTCTACAGTGTTGTCACATGAAAACATATAATAAAATATTTACAAAATTGTGAGGGGTGTACTCACTTTTGTGAGATACTGTATATAATGTTTGGGGGTTCTAAGTCATTTTCTATAAAAAAAAAAAAAATACAAATTTTAACTTAACCACTTAACGCAAACTGACGTAGGTCTACGTCGGCTGCCTTTAAGTGGTTGTACCGGGGTGATGCCTCTAGCTAAAGGCATCATCCCGGTACCCTTTTTTAGAGCCAGTGGTCAGCTTGGATGGAATCCCAATCAAAGCTGAATGCGGCTTCGATCGAGTATCCAATGACGTAATCCGGAGGCGGCATCCATGACGTCACGTCCGGGTTACTCGGCTGCTAAAGGCGCCAAATTTAAAATGAAAGTGTATTCAAAAATGCACTTCATAAAGAGTACCTGTCACAAGGGATGTTTACATTGCTTGTGACAGCAATAAAAGTGATCAGATTTTTTATTTTTTTTAAAAACCTGTAGTAAAATTTAAAAAAAAATTAAAATCAATAGGAAAAAAAAATTAAAATTTTAGCCATCGCCGTGAGCTCGTGCACGAAAAAAATGTATACGGAAGTTGCGCTCGCAAATAAAATCGCTATTCAAACCACACGTGAGATATCGCCGCGATCGCCCGAGAGTGAGCAATAATATAAAAAAAGAGCTACTCTCTAACTCTAAACTGGTAACCGTTACAAATTTTTAAAGCGTTGCCTATGGAGAATTTAATTGGCCGTAGTTTGTCGCCATTCAGCGGGCATGCGCAATTTTAAACCGTAACATGTTGGGTATCTATTTACTTGACGTGACATCATCTTTCGCAATATACAAAAGAAATGGGCTAAGTTTACTGTTTAGTTTTTTTTTAAATGCAGTGAAATGTAATTTTTCGTAATTTTTCAAAAAAATGGTGTTTGAAAGACCGCTGCGCAAATACCGTGTGACAAAAAAATATTGCAATGACCGCCATTTTATTCTCCAGAGTCTTTGCTAAAAAATATATATAATGTTTGGGTGTTCTAAGTAGTTTTGTTGCAAAAAATACTGGTTTCAACTTGTGAACAAAATGTGTCAAAAATGGACCGGTCCTTAAGTGGGTAAACAACAAATGTCAGAGATAGGCTTGGTCCTTAACTGGTTAAACTTGATTTCTTTTGGAGTATCTCTTAATTGCTATTTTCTTCCCCACATAGTGAAGTTACCCTTTAAAGTGAACCTCCAGCTAAAACATTTTGAATGGAGTGGCATAGGACCTCGGTTTTTTTTTCCTGTCAGATTTTCTCTGCTAATGAAAGGGAAAATCAAAATCCATAAAACATGATGGAGCCTTTAGCTCTCCTTCACGGCACTCACCTTTTTTGGTATTATTCCAAAACTATATTGGTGTTGTTACGTAAGACAAAAACTTCTGCAAAGACACAACAAAAGCATAAAGCTCACATACTGGGCCCCTGTTCAATAACACTTTGACAGGGAATACGATGATGACACCCGCAGAAGATATCACTTGTTGTCAGTGTGGAGAGGAGACACAGACATGCCTCTGGCCCTCCCCATTCTATGTTATCAGCTGTGGCAAAATAGGCGACAAGAGTTTTAGGATCCTGGACACCGGGACTGAGCAGAAAGAGAGTTGCAGCCAAATTGGACTTGCCTGTAGCGTCAACATACACCGCTGCCATATGAATAAATACCATCATTATTCTGTCTCTGCTCTTATTCCAGCAGCAGAACTAGATGATCACAGCTGTTTTGTGTAAACTAAATGTAAGCCTAATATTGGCATCTTTGTTTCCTGTTTAATAGGAAAAACTAAGAACAAGACTAGAAAAAGCTATTGCTTAAATAGAAATCTAACCCAACTTTTGACTTTACCGAGTCACAAAATCCAACGACACAGCACACTTTATAGTCTGAGATGTGAGGCAGATGAATTTAACTCAATCTCATCTATGTGTGTTACATCCCTTGCACACCGACAGCTGAGCCAAAAATGTTGGCGTTTCTTCCCACTCAGGTGCTGCATAGAGCCTCACATAGACATGAATAGCTGAAAACAACTGTATTCATGTAGCACAGTGTTGCATAGACCAATACGCTATACTGGTGTTTACGATAGCAAAGCCGTATATCTAGAATACAGCTATTCAAGTCTATGGGAAGCTGTTTGCAGGGAGAATGGCATTTCAGAATTTACATTGAAGAGGCTCAGCTTCCAAGTACAAAAGCCCTTAATGTTTTAACATCTTTGTATAGTTTGTATACTGTATGTATTTGGGGGCAGCCATATTTGCTCATTAGGTGGCAAGTTTCCTGCTTAGTATTGTGCTTTATTGTTCCCTGCTTGGTAGTATATACAAGCTGTGTAAATACAGATTTCGTTTACAAATATACATCAATGGAGAACTCCAGTCTGCAGCAACCTATATTTTCATACTTCTCCTTTCCTACTGTACAAACTTTTTGCCCCTCTTCAAATTTTATTGAGCTCAGGGTTTCTATCTTTAAACTGTACAGAAAAGGGAAGAGGGGTGGGGTCACATGACCATCCTTGCTTCTTTTTTTATCCTGTTGGAGACTTACTTTAGGAAACTTGGAGGAGAAATATGTACGGTACAATATAGTGTATATAGTACTGAAATCTGTAAGCAGCGTTTAAAGGTCAGGGGTGTGCAATGCACAATGTGCAAGGGTTAAGAGTGCTTAATGCACAGAATGCTGCAGTCAGTGTTGGGTTTAGGAATATACATGCAGGTGACCGGGATGTTTAGTGCAAAAGGTTCAAGGGTCAGGAGTATGTAACACACAGAGTGCTTTTAGTCGGTGCCAAATTTATGAGTATATAAACACACAGAATGCAGGGGACAGGAGTACAAAAGGAAAAGGGTGCGCGACTCAGGGCTGTGTTACACACAGTGTGGGGGTAAGGGAAGTGTCAAATCCCCTCCGTAAGCAATACTCTCCCCCACATCCCTAAGTGAACCCCCCCCCCCCCCCAGCATAAATTCCCTCTACTTTCCCTTCCCAACACAAAATCCTCTTCCCTTTCAAGCACAAATCCTAAATCCCCCTTCTAGTACAAATTATTTTCCCCTCCAAATCCCACCATGTACAGGTTCAAAAACTGCTATTGGACTGAACAGTGGCTATGGATCCACCCACTGCCGTGTTCTGTCAATTAAAAGTAAAGCAAACGTGATGGGGATCTAGTCTCAGTCCCCCATCAGGCTCCGCCCACCCCAGTACAAAATTCCTTTCCCCGTACCTGACATCAGGAATAAACTAAAACTCAAAACCACCATCAACATCTACAACAGTCTACACTCCAACCAGAAAATTAGATTTTCTAAGATCTTACCGTAATTTTTTTTTCTCTGAAGTCCATCGACAGACGCAGCCTCATCTTCATCAGCTGAATGGGTTATGCTGCCCCCTGCAGGAGTAGTCTAGGCAGTAAGAAATTTACATATACACGCCCACGGGGCTGTCCCAGCAGGCATAACCCACCCACACTCAGCTCAGCTTACCAGTTTAGTTGCAAGCAGTGAAGAAAAAAAACATCCCCAAATTAGAGGGGCGGGTGCTGCGTCTGTCGATGGACTTCAGAGAAAAAGATTTTATGGTAAGATCTTACAAAAATCTTATTTTCTCTATCGTCCATCGACAGACGCAGCCTCAACCTTATCATCTGAATGGGATGTCCCAAAGCAGTGTAGGGCGGGAAGAATGCAACCAGAAAGTAACGTAAATTCCAAAAGGCTAAACTTAGCCAACTGGGTAACATGAAGTTCAACCAAACAACAGGAGCTCACTCAGGAAAAAGACCCCTAAGAGAAACAAAAACATTCTCTTAAGAAACAGCAGCCTGCAAAACCTTGCGGCCAAAAGAGGCATCCAAAAATGCCAACAAATATACCTTGTAGAATTTAGTAAAAGTATGCACAGACAACCAACTCGCTGCCTTACAAACTTGTAGAACAGAGGCCTGATGGTGAAAAGCCCAAAAGGCACTCAGCGCTCTAGTAGAATGCAGCCAAACCTTTGCGAGGACCGTCTGTAAGAACAAAGATAGAGTCCGATTTTCGAAAGGACTCTGTAACAGTCCGATAAACTCTTATCGCCCGGACCACATCAAAGGAGTGCAAGACAATTTTTCTTGGGATGCTTAGGCAATAAGGAAGGCAACACAATGTCTGCATTAAGGTGAAAATCTGACACCACCTCAGGGAGAAAAGACTGATTAGCTCGTAGGACCACTTTATCCCTATGGACCACCAAATATGACCAACGACAGGACAGCGCCGCCAACTCCTACTCTGCGAGCAGAAGTAATAGCCACTAAGAAGGCAACCTTTTGCGACAAGGAAAGCAGAGAAATCTCCCTAATATTCTTAAAGGGAGGCTTTTGAAGAACAGACAACACAAGATTGAGATCCCACGGAGGTAACGGGGATCTCTTCGGAGGAGCCAGATGACGCACCCCTTGAATAAGGCTTCTCGGCCTTTTGGCTAAGATCAAGTGTAGTATCTGTTCTTATCAGTGTTGGAATGGAACCTGAAGGTTAGTATCGGTGGTGGCCGAAGTAAACCGGGGCGCTCTGGGCGTAACTGGAGGACCGGAGTAGGCCAAACCAGAGAAAGCCGGATGGTTCCAATGCCTTCCTGATTTGAATGGGTCCGCCCCTACCAGTTTGAAGGGAGCGAGAAAACTGGATCTGCGGCCAGTTAGTACTGCTCCTGGATGTGATTGGTAAGGAACACGGCGGTGGCGGTGGGGGAGCCTTTCCTCCTGGGTTGAATCTGGCCTTGCAAAAGGCTTGTCCCCAGTTGAAGGCAGGTTCTCCCTAAGCTGTCCAAAGTTCTGATGCCTCCTGGTAGGATAGGGCTACACTCGGTCTGGCCTTTGGGCCGGGGTAGAGAAAGCCCGTAGTGTATGTGCCCCTGGGGTGGCAGCCCAGGGGTGCCTTAATTCTCACTGGTGAGGGGCAGCTCGCCTTGAGTTTTTCGGTACCATGGTCACTGCACCTACGCACACTTTTTTAAGCACCTGCCTCTTGGGCAAGGCCTTTTGGCTTCGACCAGAGGAATTTTTATTCCGGCCGGAAGGCCTGCCTTTGTTTTTCACTTAGGCACTAATTCACCTCTCCACTTCCCCTTCCCCACCTTTTTGTTTGTGTGTGCTTTTTCTTTGTAGTTTGTCACTTTCTGTCACCTTTTTTTTTCACTTGCACGACTTGTAGGGTGTGGGTCCTCGGGCCCTGCCTTGAGTCTTGGGAGGGGGTGGATATGGCCTTTTGGCTTGGTCTGCCCTCTCTCATGGGGTCTCCCTTCGGGGGAGCCCCACTTAGTACTCGGTGGGGGCTGTTTCGGCAGTCCCCCTGAAGAACGGGGTCAGT
This sequence comes from Pelophylax lessonae, assembly GCF_965119305.1. NCBI lineage: Eukaryota > Metazoa > Chordata > Amphibia > Anura > Ranidae > Pelophylax > Pelophylax lessonae. Next base: position 188,764,937 of record NC_138774.1, read on the forward strand.
CTGGTTTCGGCCAGACAGACCATGAGTACCTTAAAATCCCTGTCAGGAGTCTTGCGCCCCGGGGGATCGAGGTTCGGGTCCTACCTCTTCGGAGGGAAGACCATTTGTATTCGCACACCCTGTGCACTTTTTGTGTTCCTCACGTTTGTGTGTGTGCACTTTTTTATGCACCGGGTGAAGTCTTTTGAGTGTGTTTCACACGCTACGGGCTTAAAAAAAAAAAAAAAAAAAAAAAAACCCCTTGAATAAAAGTGGGAATCAAGCTTTTAGTAGCCAACGGACGTTGGAAGTAAATAGCCAAGGCAGACACCTGACCCTTGATAGTGCCCAACGCCAAGTGCTGCTCAGTCCCTGTTTGTAAAAAGGCCAAAACAAGCGAGGGTGCAGCTGCAGCGATTCACACCATGAAATGTATGATTTCCACGTACGATGATAGATCTTCCTAGGTGTCGACTTCCTGGCCTTCAAAAGGGTAGTTATCACTCAGTCAGAAAGACCTCAATCCCTCAACACCTTGCTTTCAACAGCCAGGCCGTTAAAGCCAGCGACCATAAAGCAGGATGGCTTATCGGTCCTTGAGACAGCAGATTTTCCCGTATAGGAAGACTCCATGGAGGATCCACGACCAGTTTTTCCAGTTCTGCATACAAAGACCGCCGAGGCCAGTCTGGTGCCACCTGAACGACTGGAATGCCTTCCACCACCACCTGGCAAGAAACCTTGGCAGGAGTACAAATAGAGGGAGGGCATAAATCAGGGGATATTGGCTCCAAGAAGCCACCAGAGTGTCTGTGGCGTCGGCCAGATGATCCCGAGGCCTGGCCAAAAACCGCTGAACTTTGTTGTTGAGTAGAGACGCAAACAGATCCACCTCTGGAGTCCCCCACCGGGCACACAGGAGGTGAAACCCTTCCGGATGAAGGGACCATTCCCCTTGATCCAACACCTGACGACTCAGGTAATTCGCTTGCCAATTTTCCACACACTGAATGTGGACTGCAGAGAGAGCCGGAACATTGGCTACTGCCCAAACAAGAATCTCGGCCACCTCCTTGGCCGCCAGGGCACTCTTGGTGCCTCCTTGATGAATGATGTAAGCCACAGCCGTGGCATTGTCCGACTGTATCCGAACCGGAGAGCCACGTATCCGACTCGTCGAATGGAGCAGGGAAAGCCTGATCGCCCTCAGCTCCTGAATATTGATTGGCAAGTAGGACTCCTCTGCTGTCCAAGTCCCCTGGGCACAAAGTTTCCCCAGCACTCCACCCCAGCCCGACAGGCTGGCGTCCGTGATCACCACCATCCAGAACAGGAAGGAATGACTTGCCCTGGCACAGAACAGGTGACTGGATCCACCAGGACAGAGCCGACTTTATGAGATGGCTCAAACTAATCTTCTGGTCCAATGACTGAGAATCCCTGATCGACTTTGCCAGAATCTCCTTCTGCAAAGGTCTTGAGTGAGACTGAGCAAACGGGACTGCTTCGAAGGTCAACCCCCTCAGGCTCAGGGCCCTCATGCAAGTCCACAAGGAAGTCTGATCAGTTTCCATCAGCAACCTGATCACCCTTTGCAGCTTCTGAAGCTTGTCCAAGGGAAGAAAGACCCTCGCCAGAGTAGAGTCGAGAGTCAACCCCAGATAAGTGACCCGTACGGATGGCGTCAGTGCAGATTTCTGGAAATTGATCGTCCACCAGAATTCCTGAAGGGTCTGAACGGTAATAGAGATGTTGCCCAACAGATCCGAATAGGAGACTGCTCACAACAGAAGATCGTCCAGATATCCCACAATTGTGATAGCTTGCTGACGTAACAAGGCCAGCACAGGGGGCAGGACCTTGGTAAAGACTCTGGGAACGGAGGCGAGACCAAAGGGTAACGCCTCAAATGGAAAATGCTCCTCTGCCACCGCAAAGCAGAGGAATCTTTGATGTCCCTCGAATATGGGGACATGGAGATACGCATCCTTGAGATCGATGGAGTCCAGTAAATCCTCTTGGTTCAATGATGCCACCACTAACCGAAAGGATTCCATTTGAAACTTCTGCACCCGCACAAAGCGGTTCAGAGCCTTGAGATCCAGGACCTTGCCCTCCTTTCTGGGTACCGTGAACAGGTTTGAATAAAAACCCTGAGAGCGTTCCTGCGGCAGAAACGGCACGATCACCCCTTGAGCCAGGAGATCCTGCACAGCTTCCCGAAGATCCTTCAAACGCTCCGGAGACAGGTGAAGATTTGACTGAAAAAAACTGTTCCCCCGGGCGGGACCAAAATTCGATCTTGTACCTGGAACAAACCAGCTCCCAAACTGTTTTTAGAATTTTGAAGAAAATAATGAATTTAATCCATTTTGGAATAAGGCTGTAACATATCAAAATTGTAGAAAAAGTGAAGCGCTGTAAATACTTTCCGGATGCACTGTATAAGTAACCAATAGTTATCAAAGAATTATAATAAATTAGTACACCTATCCAATGTTTTTACAATCCATCGGAATTATTAGGTGCAAAGTTCTCCCTTATGACCACACAGGCACAGTTATAAAAAAAAAGTATGTATCTAATCTTATTTTAACATCTCTTGATGGCAACCTGTGACAGCCCCACTTAAGGACCAAATCCTTGCTAGAAATATACTTGTAACCCCCAAACATTATATATATATATATATATATATATATATATATATATATATATTTTTTTTTTAGTAGAGACCCTAGAGAATAAAATAGAGATTGTTGCAATACTTTGTCATACCGTTTTTGCACAGTTGTCTTACAAACGCAAAGTAAAGTTAGCCCAATTTTTATCTAATGTTGGTGTCATGCTTTAAAATTGTGCACGCTCATGGAATGGCAACAAATTTGGTATTCAAAAATCTCCATAGGTGATGCTTTAAAATTTTCTACAGGTTACCAGTTTAGAGCTCCCATTCTAATGATCACAGCGATACCTCACATGTGTGATTTGAACACTGTGTACATATGTGGGCGCGACTTGCATAAGTGGTCGCTTCTGTACACAAGCTTGGAGGGATGGGGCGCTTTAAAAAAAACATTTTTTTCTTACTTTTTTTTTTTTTTCACTGTCCCTTTAAATTTTTTTTAATTACTTTTATTTCCCTTTACAAGGAATGTAAACATCCCTTGTAAAATAAATAAGCAGGACAGGCCTCTTTAATGTAAGATCTGAGCTAAAAAAACCTAAGTTTTCACATTTACACTTAAAAGCAATAAAAGAAAGAAAGAAAATGTAATTTTCTCTATCGTTCATTGACAGACGCAGCTCCATATTCTTCTTGACCATTGGGTTATGCTGCCCCCTACAGGAGTAGGACACTAGGCAGGAAAAAGCCTTACCACACCTATGGGGCAGTCCCTGCAGGCATACAACCACACACAGCTTGTCCACCTTAAGTTTGTTTCTGCCTAGTTTAGGAGTATGACCTAGCTCCCTGCTGGGACTTCTGTCTTAGCTGTTTTTTATTTTTGGAACCTTTTTGTAAGACTTTATTTTTTTAGTAAGCATTCCTGAGAGAACTACAAGCAACAGCCGGCTGGGTTTGGGACTGGATATACTAGATCCTTAAGGTCTCCCAGCCTGGCCAGTGAGTGTGAGCAGGTTATAGTCCAGCACTAGGCCTCGCCACAACAGAACCCCGATGGATGGGGGCTGGCCCGCGAGTGAAACACCTCGCTGGGAGGCACATGACCTGCGATGCCCTGAGTTGCAGCGTAGCCCCTGGCCGTCAGCACCCCCACCCCTGGTGGAGAGGTAGTCTGTTCTGAGTGGCGCACACCTGTTGCGTTGTATGGTGAGTAAGTGTCCCCCCATTTCTCTGGAGGTCTCGGGGTGGATGTGGACCCTCTCCCTGGGAAAGTCGGATCTCCTCTGGTATCCCTCATTTCCCTGGCCTCTCGGTGATACCGGGCCCCCCTTAGGCCTGTCCTCCGCCTCTCCCCACAAGCAGTGGTACCGCTGGTGCAGCAGTGCGTTTTGCATTTTTTCTTTTTTTTGCGACTTTTCTTAAATTGACACTGCCTTTTCTTTTGTACTCTGTGATTATGAAGTCCCAGGACCAAATCTCGCCTACAAACCCCCTCAGTGCAGTGGCAGGACCCTCCGAGTCCCAGCCCCTGTCTGCTTTTACAGCAGTTTTGGAAAGCCTGGTGTCAAAAGTGGATATAATTTTAAAAAATTCCACTAGCTGAAAGCGCCCTATGCCTTCACCTGCCTCTATAGTATCCTCAGATTCTGAGGTAGATGTGTCTGTCGCCAACGCTTACCATCCTGATGGATCTGTGTCTTCGCATTCTGATGGCGAGGAGGATGTATCCTCGTCAGCTGTCGTGCGAGAAAGCACGTTGGTGGAGGCACTTATTGTGTCGGTGCGGAAACCTTAAAATGGCGGATGATTCTACAGCGGCAGGGACGTGACGCAGGTGTTTTTTGGCACCCGCAAATACGAAAAGTCGGCAGGGTGTTTTTCCTGTCTGGAACTTTTTGACAATTGTCATTGAACAGTCGGGGTACATCAAACAAATGTTAGTAGTGCCTAAGCGTTTTAAAAGATGTTACCCCTTCGCTGATGCGTTTTTCACTAGGTGGACCGTGCCACCAAAGGTGGATCATCCGGTTTCCAGACTAAACAAGTCTACTGTGGTCCCGGTGGAAGAGTCCCTGGTATTTACAGACCCCGTGGATAGACAGATTGTGTCTCTGTCCCGCCATTTGCATGTGTTAGCGGGCTCCATACTAAAACCAATCTTTGTGATCACTCTGGTGTCACAGACCATCACAAAATGGGCGAAGTTGCTGAAAGGTGACTTGGAAACGGAGCAGCTCTCACCGGGCTAACGGCTGATAGAGCTGACGGACCATATGGTCCAAGCCCTTCTGTATATATGTGATGCATCGCTGGATGCGGCTCCACTGGTAGCCAGAGTGTCTGCAGTGGGGATTGCTATTAGACACATGGTGTGGCTAAAAAGCTGGTCTGCGGACCAGGCTTCCAAAAAAGGCTCTTTTTGACCTTCCCTTTATGGGGGGCAGGTTGTTTGGATCCTCCCTTGATAAGTTGATCAAGGGCCTTAGGGGTGGGAAGAGTACTCTTCTACCCCAATCCACCAAGGGCAAGGCACCGCGTAATAGACGGGGGGGCCTTCATTTACTGCTCATAGGCAGCCCTCCGGGTCGCAGGAGAAAGAAGCTAAGTCATTCAGGGTTCCAAGAAGACATGGTTAGGTAAGCCAAGAACAGTCAAATCTGGATCTGTGGACAAATCCACATATGCATTAAGGAACACCCTCACTAGTTTCTGGGGTGAGGGGACGTCTTTGCTTCTTTCCAGAACCATGGACTTCCTTGATTCAGGACAAATGGGTCCACAAACTGATCCAATCAGATTACAAGATCAAATTATGGTCTCGACCGTCGGACAGGTTCTTTCCCTTCTAATTAATGCCTATCTCTAGACCGGTTAAGGGATCTACGAGAGGCAGTACAAGTTCTGCTGCCGCAAGGAGTGATTGTGCCGCTTCCTTCTTGGGAACGCTTTCAGGGGTACTATTCAAACCTGGTCGCTGTGCCCAGGAAGGCAAAGTATGTCCAAGTTTTGAGTCCATTCGCACGGTAGTGGCGTCTCTACAGCAACAAAACTTTTTGGCCTCCATAGATATCAAGGATGCATATCTACATATCCCTATTTTTGCTGAACACCAGCGTTTTCTTTGCTTCGCTGTAGAAGAGCATTATCAATTTGTGGCGTTACCCTTTGGTCTCACCTCCGCCCCCAGGGTCTTCTATGTGTTCCTTCCAGTGTTGGCATTACTGCGACAGCGGGGGATTATGGTACTGGGGTACCTGGACGATCTCCTCTTAAGAGCGGACTCACATTCAGCCCTGTTGGGTGACTTGACAATTACTGTACGGACTCTGCAAGAGTTTGGTTGGAATATCAATTTAAAAAAATCTGCCCTGATACCATCCTTAAGACTGGATTATCTGGGCCTGACTCTGGACTACGCTTGGGCGAGGGTTTTTCTTCCCCCGGACAAGCTGCAAAAGTTGCAGGGGGCGATTTGTTTGCTGTTAGCCAGCAATCTGTCCTCTCTGTGGGTCTTGGGTCTGATGGTGTCAACCTTTGAGGCAGTTCAGTTTGCTCAGTTCAACATGACACTATTACAAAGAGAGATTCTTGTCAAATGGAACAAAGATCCGAAGTCCTTGGACACTATGATTCGGTTGAGTCACAACACATGGACTGCCCTATTATGGTGGCTTCACTCTTTAGCACTACGCCAGGGCAAGTCCTTCCTTCCACTGTATTGGACTGTGGTAACCACAGACGCCAGCTTGTCCGGCTGTGGAGGATTGCTGGGGAAGCTCTGTGTCCAGGGGTCCTGGACAGTAGAAGAGTCCAGACTTCCGATCAATATTCTGGAACTCAGAGCGATAAAGCTTTGTCTGAGTCATTGGACAACTCGTTTACAGGGTTGTCCAGTCTGGATTCAATCGGACAATGCCACGGGTTGGCTTTCATCAATCATCAAAGGGGCACCGAGAGTGTCTTGGTGGCCCGGGAGGTGGCTGAGATCCTGGAATGGGCAGAAAAGTCTGTTCCAGCCCTTTCTGACACATATCAGGTGTGGAAAACTGGCAAGCGGATTACCTGAGTCGTCAGGTGTTGGATCAGGGGGAGTTGTCCCTGCACCCGGAGGTGTTTCACCTCCCGTGTGCCTGGTGGGGGACACCCGATGTCGACCTGTTTGCTTCTCAACTTAACAAGAAGGTTCAGAGGTTTGTAGCCAGGTCAAGGGATCCTCTGGTCGACGCCACAGACGCACTGGTGGCTCCTTGGGGTCAGTATCAGCTGATCTATGCGTTCCCTCCGCTGAAACTCCTGCCGAGGCTTCTGTGCAGAATAGAGGTGGAAGGGATTCCGGTCATTCTAGTGGCCCCAGACTGGCCTTGCCGGTCTTGGTATGCAGGTCTGGTAAGGTTGGTCGCGATGCTCCTTGGAGACTTCCTCTCGGGGAACATCTGCTGTCTCAAGGGCCGATCTTCCATCCTGCTTTACAGTCGCTGGCTTTAATGGCGTGGCTGTTGAATGCCAGGTATTGAAGGATAGAGGTCTTTCTGATTCTTCCATTCCTACACTGTGAAAGATCAGAAAGTCTACTTCCAGGAAGATCTATCAACGTATGTGGAAATCGTACATCTCATGGTGTGAATCACTGGAGGTGTATTCTCCCCTTTTTCCGGTGGCTAGGATTTTGACCTTTCTTCAAAAAGAGGTTGAACAGCGGTTGGTTTTGGACACTATCAAAGGCCAAGTGTCGGCTTTGGCTGTATTTGTCCAATGCCCTTTAGCTACACATGCCTTAATTCGCCTTTATATACAAGGGGTTCGCCATATGGCTTCTCCGAGACGGTACCTGCTACCTCCGTGGGATCTTAATTTGGTATTATCTGTTCTTCAAAAACCTCCTTTTGAGAACATTAGGGATATTCCTCTGCTTAAACTGTCTCAGAAGGTTGCCTTTTTGGTGGCTATTACTTCTGCCTGCAGAGTATCTTAATTGGCGGCGCTGCCCTGCCGTGCCATTCTCCTTATCTGGTGGTCCACAAAGATAAAGTGGTACTTCGACCTAGTCAGTCGTTTCTTCCTAAGGTGGTTTCTGAGTTCCATCTGAATGAAGACATTGTGCTGCCTTCACTCTGTCCTAAGCCCAAGCATCCCAAGGAAATTGCTTTGCATTCTTTGGATGTGGTTCAGGCAATTAGCGTTTACCTGGCGGCTACTGAATCTTTCAGGAAATCAGACTCTCTCTTAGTCCTCACCGAAGGACCTCTAAAGGGATTGGCTGTTTCTGCTGCGAACATTTCCAGATTGATCAGGCAGACGGTGGTACAGGCTTATTCACTGAAGGGTCAGGTTCCACCTTTCCCTGTGAAGGCGCATTCTACTAGGGTGCTAAGTGCCTCCTGAGCTTTTCGCCATCAGGCGTCAGTAATGCAAGTTTGCGAGGCGGCAACTTGGTCGTCGGTGCACACGTTCAAGAAATTCTACAAGGTAGATGGGTTGGCATCATCGAATGCCTCTTTTGGCCGCAAGGTTTTGAAGGCTGCTGTCTAAAAGAGAAAATATTCTCTTTGAAGGGTGTACGTTGTTTCTAGGTGAACTCCAGTTGTTACCTGGTTGGCTAAGTTTAGCCTTTGGGGAATTATGTTTTTTCTTTGTGTCGTTTTCCCACCCCTCATGCAAATACTGCTTTGGGACATCCCAATGGTCAAGAAGAATATGGAGCTGCGTCTGTCAATGAACGATAGAAAAAATGGATTTTTGACTTACTGTAAAATCCTTTTCTTTGAAGTTCATTGACAGACGCAGCACCTGCCCCTCTAATTTGGGATGGGGTTTTTTCCTTCTAAACACTGCTTGCAACAAAGCTGAAGGTGATAGCAGAGTGTGTGGATGTATGCCTGCAGGGACTGCCCCATAGGCGTTGTAAAGCTTTTTCCTGCCTAGTGTCCTACTCCTGTAGGGGGCAGCATAACCCAATGGTCAAGAAGAATATGGAGCTGCGTCTGTCAATGAACTTTAGAGAAAAGGATTTTATGGTAAGTCAAAAATCCAGTCCCCCCCGCTCCAAAAAAAAATTGGAACCTTTAAGACTGAAGGGTGAAAGTGACGTTTGACATCACTCCAGTCCTCCAAGGGCATCTTGCCCTCACTCGACTTCCTGCCCATCTGTACCCAGGATCAGATCGTTTCTGCCTCTGCTGATCTCTCCGGGAAGCGGGGGGAGGGGGTTGGGGACCCTTATCGCCGCCCATAAAAGTGATCCTGTTGCAGATCCACTGCTAGGATCACTTTTATGTTAAAGCAGAATGCTTGCTGTGTAAAAATTTACCAGGGTTATGACAGCTATCTGCTGCTATAATCCCGGTATTTAACGCCAAAGTAGCGACGTAAATACACAGTGGGCAACCCAGAAGTGGTTAATCGGAAGATTACAACAGGGGTTGATGGGACAATAAAGTAGGTAAAAGAAGAGGAATCAACACAAGGGACAAATCCTACTGACTGTATGTCCCTTGTGCTGATTTTTTTTTTTGTTTTTAATCTTCGCCAAACTATAGCTTTAAAGCAGTAGTAAACTGTGAAAAAAATGTTCCCTGTGCAGGTTATTGTCATAATGTGCTAGTATGACAAACCTACAACAGATCTACGTCAACACTGACAGGGATTCCATCGTCACCCAGTCTTTCTTCAGAGTTCGCAGGCTCTGGCCATTTGAATGGCCAAGCTGCGATGACATCACTTCCACACACAAGCACCGCAGTCACGATCGTGGCACAGCACTTTCAATAGACAGCACACCTAAGTATGCAATCCATTCATGCACAAATGTTTAGATGAGTCATCTATTTTGAATAGCTCCGAGCTCCCTTTAGATTACAAGGTGGACTGCTGATTAATAGTGGTTTGGCGGGAAACAACTCTTTGGGAAGTGCTTGGACACCTTTATTTACCCTTTTACTGCCAACTAGTGGTGGCTTTGGGGTGTATATAGAGGAGGGAGATCAGCGAACGTCCTTTAGCTGATCTCCCCTTTGTGTTACTGACCCAGACGTGATGTGTAAAAAATCACTTCAAGCTCCTCTAGTAACTGTCCTCAACCAGTATGGCTGTATTGTTGGGGAAGAGTCTAATAGAGTGCTATCTGCACTGCATTGGACTCATTGGAGTGCAGGTGAAACATCCCATTAAAGAGAACCTACTAAAGATGCATCACATGGAGTTTTCTCCCATGTGGAAATTTTTTTTTTAAAAAGTAAAAAAAAATAGTTATAGCCAAGCACCGAAAATTGCCCCTAAATAAATTATTGATCCAACACCCACCCCCCCCCCCCTCCACACACACACACACACAAGAGTGTAAATGCATGTCGTAGGTGCCTACGCACAAAAACGTAGCTTGTGCAACTCATGTTACATATCATCGTACACACTGGAGTGCAATCATTAATTCTAGGCCCATTAGTCACAGGTACCTCTAAACTGATGAGGCTTTTAAATCACTGCCTATTTAAAAAAAAGTGTACTAAAGGTTGTTGTCGTTTTACACGCACACACAATGTTAGGGTTAGACAGAAAATAATTTGGGGGTTTTATGTAATCGCCAGACCCAAAAATGATTTGTTTAACATGTGCAAACATGGCTCTGGTAGTGAAAGGGTTTAGGCAGTCACTGAAGAAAAGAAAAGGAGGCGCAAACACCTAGTGCATTACCCGTGGTACTGTTAAAATTGGTTTAATAAAAATGCTGAATGCATACTCACAAACATGAAGAATAAAAATCGTATTGCAAATTCCCGTCACCCATGTGTTGGACCATGTCCTGGAAATTGCGACCGCTAACGCGTTTCGGGAGTCAAGCTCCCTTCCTCAGAGCTCTGAGGAAGGGAGCTTGACTCCCGAAACGCGTTAGCGGTCGCAATTTCCAGGACATGGTCCAACACATGGGTGACGGGAATTTGCAATACGATTTTTATTCTTCATGTTTGTGAGTATGCATTCAGCATTTTTATTAAACCAATTTTAACAGTACCACGGGTAATGCACTAGGTGTTTGCGCCTCCTTTTCTTTTCTTTTATGCATCCGTTTGGAGTTCCCTGCCTGAGGAGAGCAGCACGCCAGTCTTCCCCTTCGGAGTGAGCGCTTGGCTGATTATTTGTTTTGATTTAGGCAGTCACTGGCCTGAAGAGCATCCTCTTAGCTAGAAAGGTGAAAATTACAGTTCCCGCAGCCACTCCGGTTTTGACCATAGTCCACCGTCCACCGTTGTGGGGCAGACTTTCATGGGGACAGGGATGAGAAGGAATGATCTCTTCACCAGGAAGGATTCTGAGACCTTTTTATCACTGTAGGGGTTTACAGTGGACAGGTTCATGGCCAAGATCAGGGATCCTTAAGCCTTTGATCCCACGGGCTCACCTGTGCATCCATTGCATTTTGGGCTGATATACACGTTCATTCCAGGTAGGTATGCTTCCTCAGCTGTTTCCCAAGATTAAGATGGAGGGGAGGGCATTCCAGTGATCCTGGTGGTACCGAAATGGCACAGAAGAACTTTGTACTCTGACATCCTCCAAATACTGGGAGACTTCATGGGCTTTTCCAGACCAACTTAATCTGTTATCTCGAGAGCCTTTCTACTATCACGCTTCTCAGTTGCTGACTGTGAAGGCTTGGCTGTTGAAGCCAAGGATCTTGGTGATCTTTTGGACTTCGTTATTTCTACATTTAGGAAGTTGACTTCTCGGAAGGTCTATCATTGCACTTGGAAGTCTTGTTTTGTATGGTGAAAGAGATGGAAGTCCTATCCTAGGAGGTTCTCCACTTGATGTATCTTGTGATTTCTTCAGTCTGGTCTGGATTAGTGCTTGGCCTTGAGTACCCTCAAGGGTCAAATTTCAGCCTTGGCTATTTTTCAGAGACCACCTGCTGAAAGTTTTTGTGCAAGGGAAGGTCACATACTGTAGCTCCCCTCATTTGTTCCCCAGTGTCTTGTCAGCTCTACAGAGGTCTCCCCTCAAGCTCATTTGGGATATTTCCTTGGCTGACCTTACAAGGTGGCTTTTTCCCATGACTATGACATCAGCGAGATGAATCTTGAGGCTGGCGGCTTTATCTTTTAGAGAGAGCCTTTTCTTGCACTTCATACATACAAGAGACCTCAGACCTCCTTCCTCCCCAAGGTGGTTTCTTTCCCTCCACTTTAATCAGGACTAAACTTCCCTAAGAGGTGTCCTCACAATTTTTGTTGTAAATATTAGTGTTGCGCTGCTCAAAACACCAAGCTATAGTGACTCCACCTTACCTCTATATTTGACTATGCCACTTAAGGACCAGGCCAATTCTGGCACTTTTTGTTTACAAGTAAAAATCTGCATTTTTTTTTTTCCCAGCAGAGGCCCTAGAGAATAAAATGGCTGTGGTTCCCATTTTTTGTCACATTATGTGCACAGTGGTTTTTTAAATGCAATTCAAAAGAAAAAAAATACACTTTAACGAATTAAAAAAAAAAAAAAAAAACACTATATAACACAATTTTTTGGTAAAATATGAAAAATGATGTTACGGTGAGTAAACAGATACTGAACATGTCATGCTTGAAAGTTGAGCAAGCTTGTGCGCCAAACTAAGCTACTTAAAAATTTCCATAGGCAACGCTTTAAAAATTGTGATAAACATATGAAACAGAGGTTAAAAAATGTAACTCAATATTTACTGATGCACCGATCCGATCCGATTTTAGGATCGGATATCGGCGCCGATATGGCCATAATTGCTGGATCGGGGGATCGGTAAAATTAACATCCACGGGCCGATCCGGTTTTGCTCTTTACATAGCTCTGAGGGAGCAGAGAACAGCTGTCAAAGAAAAAAAAAAAAAAAAAGAGCCTCTTGCAAATGCCTGTCAGTCTCCCAGTTAAGTAAACACAATGAATACAATGTATCTTTTCGTTCTGTCTGCTAGAGGAGGGAAGTTTAACCTCTTAAAGAGGTTGTAAACTCATAATTTTCACTTTAGCTTATTCTAATCTGCAGAAACAAAGCAGTTGATAGATGCCTGTAAAAGATTTCTTACTTGTTTATTCTTCCTGTAATCCTTCCTGTAATTTTTTCTGACGTCATCTGCGCATGCCCAGTGTGTTATCTAATCCACGGCACGTCTGCATGCCGTTTCTGAACTCTCCCTGTTCTGTCAGGGCACAGCTAAGTCTCGCGATTAGCTATGCCGTTCTTTCCAGCTTCCTGTCATCTCACAGGGGGAGTGAGCATGACAGTTTACACAAGGGGAGGGGGGAGGGGGGAGGAGGGAGCGAGTGAGTGAAAATTCCAAGCATTCCAAGACAGTGTGAGAGACTGAGAGAGCACGTCTTACACAGAGAGTCTTACAACTACAGTAAGGGCGGAAATGACGGCAGCAGGGGGAGCATAAAACAGGACTAGACATGGCGCTGCCTACACCAAGGAAGAGGAAAAAGATAAACTTTAAAATAAAGGTATTTCTAGACAGTTATGATGTGAATATTTAATGTGAAATGTAATTATATTGCATGTACGTTTAATACATTGTAAAAGTTTGATTTTCATAGCTGAGTTTACTTCCTCTTTAAATGCACAATTGTTATAAGGTATCTGCCGATACCAATCTGGAAGTATTATTTTGTTATAAGCTCACAAAACAGTACTTCCGGACCCAGTGGCGTACCAAGGGGGGGGGGGGGCGGGGGTGCGGCCCCCGGGTGCCACGCACTGGGGGGTGTCAGCCGGCGTCTTGCCCGGCGTGTTTTGGTTATCCCGTATGCAGTGTGAAGGCAGCTGCAGTGGCAGGCTGGCAGCTCCTTCAGTCCACACTGCTAGGGGGGGGGCGGAGCCGCGGCGGGAAGTAGGGGCGGAGCCTCGGCTGGAAGAAGGTAAGTGCCCAAGTGTGTATGCTGGATAGGAGGGGGATGGGGCACCAGCATCTGTCACACATTGTATGAACATTGGTGCATGGATCCTGCCAGTGTGCACAAGTGCATTAGCATTGGCAAATTTCGATGTGCCAATCTTTGGATTTGCTGGGCATTTGCAGATGTGCCAATCCTTCTACAAACTGTTCTCTGACACCGTCATTCAGGCATGCCTGGAGCGAGTGGTAGGTCAAGGACAGTGTCCCTGATTGTTAGGGAAGGTAAATAGAGCAGGGAAAGGTTCCTGGTCCTGCAGCTGCTGAATAACTGATTCTCCTCCTCTCCCTCCTGCAGGAAGACCCCCCCGTTCTTTAGCCCCCCCTATGCTCCCTGTCCCCTCCAGTGCTCTCCACCCCCCCTGGTTTTCCCTGCCCGCCCCCCCAAGTGCTCCCTGTCCCCCCCCAGTGCTCTCCACCCCCTGCGCCTTCCAACCCCCCTGCAATGCTTTCCAAACCCCCTCTTAATTCCCCCCCCCCCCACCGTGCCCTTCAGCTCCTCCAGTGCTCTCTGCTTCGCCTGTGCTCTCCGGCCCCCCTAGTGCTCTTCTATCATGTCCGCAGTCTCTGACCATCTCCTGTATCATGTCCGCAGTCTCTGACCATCTACTGTATCATGTCCGCAGTCTCTGACCATCTCCTGTATCATGTCCGCAGTCTCTGACCATCTCCTGTACTATGTCCGCAGTCTCTGACCATCTCCTGTACTATGTCCGCAGTCTCTGACCATCTCCTGTACTATGTCCGCAGTCTCTGACCATCTACTGTATCATGTCTGCAGTCTCTGACCATCTCCTGTATCATGTCCGCAGTCTCTGATCATCTTCTGTATCATGTCCTCAGTCTCTGACCATCTCTTGTATCATGTCTGCAGTCTCTGACCATCTCCTGTATCATGTCTGCAGTCTCTGACCATCTTCTGTATCATGTCTGCAGTCTCTGACCATCTCTTGTATCATGTCTGCAGTCTCTGACAATCTCCTGTATCATGTCTGCAGTCTCTGACCATCTCCTGTATCATATCTGCAGTCTCTGACCATCTCCTGTATCATGTCCGCAGTCTCTGACCATCTCCTGTATCATATCTGCAGTCTCTGACCATCTCCTGTATCATGTCCGCAGTCTCTGACCATCTACTGTATCATGTCCGCAGTCTCTGACCATCTCCTGTATCATGTCTGCAGTCTCTGACCATCTCCTGTATCATGTCCGCAGTCTCTGACCATCTCCTTTAGCAAGTCTACAATCTCTTACTCAAACTTAAACACATTGCTAATAATATTAGTTATTTATGCTGAAGGTAGGACTGTGCAGGGGAGGCAGAGAGTGTAAAAGGGGGCACTGTGATTAGAGAGACGGAGGGGCACTGTGATGGGGGGCTGTGAAATTTGTGCAATAAATATCCCTGAAAACATTACAAATTTTTGTGGGTGTTTTTACATTTTAAAGTTGGGGGGGGGGGTGCCAGATATAGGATCCGCCCCGGGTGCCAAATGCTCTAGGTACGCCACTGTCCGGACCGGACTCTGGATCGGCGATTTCACAAAGCAAAAGATCAGGATCGGGACCAAAAAAGTCGGATCGGTGCATCCCTAGTGATAACCTAAAAATGAATCAACATAATGACATCAAACTTATTAGGTGAAAAACGTGTATAAAGAAATCACACCAAATATATAAATAGTGTCCATAAGAGCCCATACACAAGGGCTAAAAAGGAAAAATACAGTATCTCACAAAAGTGAGTACAACCCTCACATTTTTGTAAATATTTTATTATATCCTTTCATGTGGCAACCACCTAAAGAGCACCCCCCCCCCCCATATTGTGCCCGGCCCTATCCCATTCATTGGCTATTTGGGACAGATTGTCCAAAGCTCACAACTTTAAATCACTCCAGACCCCCCTGGCTCCTGTGCTCAATAATAGCGGGTTTCCCCCGGGTCTCTCCCCCAGACCTTTCAAGTGGTGGATGAATAAGGGGCTCATACGCATAGCGGACTTTTGCGACCATAGGGGTATTCTGACAAGACAGAAACTGATTGAGAAATACGCCTTACCTATGTCTGAATTCTATCGCTTTACCCAAATTGAACAGTACCTACGCACTTTATCCCAGCTCTCTGACATCACGACCATGGAGTATCTCTGTCAGAAATACGACAAGCTTCATGGCTATATCTCTGCACTGTATAATCTATTGTCTGATTCTTCCGTGAAGTTGTCGTATATGGTTCAGTGGGAACTGGCGACTTATGGCTCAGGACACCTACAGATCGTTAATTAATACCTCGATTATTGAAGCGAACTACAAAGCATTACTGCGCTGGTACATGGTACCGGCGCGAATTTCGAAATACTTACCTGGAGCATCTTCTTTGTGCTTCTGTGGCTGCGGTCAGGAAGGAACCCTGTTCCACGTCTGGTGGCAATGCCCCAAGGTACGCCGCTATTGGATAAGGGAGTATAATTCTATATACACCCTTACGCAAATTAACCTGACTAAATCCCCACAACAGGCCTTATTGGGTCTGAAGGTGGAGACCACCACGATTGCGCAGAGAAGGCTTATTACATTTATATTCACGGCCGCAAAAATAATGATAGCACGATCTTGGAGGTCCCCTTTCCTGCCATTCGAGCAGCTCCGACATAAACTTTCCTGGGTTATGCTCAATGAACGTATGTCGGCTATGCTGAATGATAAAATGCAACAGTTTTGATAAAGTGTGATTAGGAGGGGCTTGGTCATCTGGGTTTCGGGGACGTGGGGGTGCGGGGCGGGGTCCTACTCTTCCTTCTACTTCTTCCCTTTCTTTACTCCTATTTCTTTGACATCATTGATATGTAACAAAAGCCCAACTAGGACTCCCAATTACAATGCCTAAGTGTGCTTACATTAGCTACCCCAGGGCTGCGACACAGTGATGGGCTGAATAGGTGGCTGATATTGAGGGACAATTGGGACTGATATGCCTATGTTTACAGTTTTATTTTTTGTACCTTTGATGTTCTTTTCCACAAAACTTCAATAAAAATCTTTGAAACTGAAAACGGAGCGCCTGTCCTTTTTCATCCTATCCGATCCTTCAGGGGGATGGAAAATAGGGTTTCCATCCGTCTTGCTTTCACAGACAGGATCGGATTGGATTGCAGCGGGTGTCAGCGGAGATGTCACCGCTGACATCTGCTGCTCCATAAAGGTGCATGGAGTGTCCGACAGGTCCGCTTGAAAAACTGACAGGTGGACCTGATCGGAAAGCCCATGTGAAAGGGACCTTTCTTGTTTCACATATATATATATATATATATATATATATATATTTTTTTTTTTTCCTTTTTAGTCTTTGTGCATGAGCTCTTATGGACACTATTTATATATTTGGTGTGATTTCCTTATACTTGTTTTTCACCTAATAAGTTTGATGTCCTTATATTGATTCATTTTTGTGTTTTCACAATATTGAGTTAAATTTTTCATATATTTATCAAAATATTTGCATATAGTGTCACAGATTGCTGCTCATTTGTAATTTATATGTTTTAGCACAGGTATCCTATATGATTTTTAAAAGCTTTAAAAATGTTTACAGGTTACCAATATAGAGTTAGAGGAGGTCTAGTGCTAAAAATATTGCTCTCGCTATAAGGTTTGAGGCGATACCTCACATGTGTGGTGCAAACACATTTACATATGTGGGCGTGGCCTACGCATGTGTTCGCATATATTTTTTTTTATTATTACGTTTTTTATCTTTACATTGTCCCTTTAAAAATATTTTTGATCACTTTTAGTGGGGTCACAAGAAATGTAAACATCTCTTGTGCCAACAATAAAGAATGACAGGTCCTCTTTATTGAGAGATCTGGGGTCGAAAAGACCCCACATCTCTCCTCTACAATGTAAAGCAACAGACCAAAAAAAAAGCACTATTCTAATGCTTCCCTCCACCCCCCCCCCCCCCCACAAAAATGGCCTTGTTTAACATTGGCTGTGAATGACGTCTCTCTGGGCCTCCTAGGTCATAGAGATAAGCGGAGGTCATCTTTCCTCTGCTAATCTTTATTGCCCGCCACCGCCAGAACCACCGGAAAGCGGTGAGAGGGAGCCAACCCTCCCACCAGTGGCTATGCAGCCACTCATGCATCTAGCTGCAGCCATATTAAACTGCAAAGTAATGACATATTTTGCCATTTAGGCGTTTGGCAAGTGGTTACCACCATGGTATTATTGATATATGAGTAATTGTTGATTTGTGACACATTTTTTATATTATAGAAGAGTACATACACAAAAGTGGTTTAGTGAGTGCATGTGGACACATAGAGAAGTCAGGTGGAGTCACTAGTTTGGTGGTTATTTTGCGCAGCACAACACTAACATTTACATTTTTTTTTTTTTTTTTATGCGGTAACAGTGTTTGGTGGCAGCTCGTGAGAAGAAATAGCTATATAGGCAGCGCAGGAGTATTTTTTCGTGTTTACTTTTTGCATGTGGTGTGTGCAGAGCAGGTTTACCTCATGGCCCCTGCCTTTATCCTTCAGTCAGATAATCTCTTTCTAATGCCCCCCTGCCTTGCATCTCATTTCACTATGGTAGATGAATTAGGCAGGTCATAAATAAAGTTTATGCTTACAGTTAATGATAAGTTCAGCTTTGAGAACATGTTACATGTTCCACCCATTTTTAGGGTCTAACTTGTAGCATGTTTCTGTTCCTGTAGCCTCCCCTTGATCCCCCTCCCTGTGCCAGCCATCCAGGAATCTTCTCCCCACACTCGCTGTCAGAATTTGAAAAGAGCGTAGCCATGTGGGGCTCCATCATTCAATAACAGAGTTCTGTGGATGAATGCCTACGAGTTCTATCAGCCTCTGTGGCTGACAGCTTGTAGTTCTCAATCAGCTGTGAGGGCGCTGGTGAACGCTCTTGTAGTCCATTGAGCTTTCTGGACAAATGTAACTGCCTGTCTGTATCAGAGTGTTACTGGGGAGTACCTGCGTGTTACCTGAGGAGTACCTGAGTGTTACCCGGGGAGTACCGGAGTGTTATCTGGGGAGTACCTGAGTGTTACCTGGGGAGTACCTGAGTGTTACCTGGGGAGTACCTGAGAGTCTGTGAGAGTGTCTGTGAGTACCTGAATTCTGTGAGTACTTGAGTACCGGAGTGTCTGGGTGTCCAGTGAGCGCCAGTGAGTGTTGCGGAGTACCAGAGGGTAAGAAAATAGAGTTAGGAAGCTAGAAAACAGCCACACAGGACAAACTTAAATTACTAAATCCCCATCAGATTAGATTAGTGGGTACAATGCCTGCGATTCGGTGTACATCTTGTGGTATGTATACGTTCCTCGATCATGCGGTTGAGGGCGAATACAGCTGCACAAAATGTAAGCATGTTGCTTTCCTGGAAGCTCAGGTCATGAATATAGGGACGCAGCTGGCAACACTGAGAAGATTCTCCATACTGAAGGAGAGCTGGGATCGTACACGACAGGTGCAGGCAAGGGCCTGCACAGAGGAGGTTGGAGATACAAGGGTGCAGGCATCAGAGCAGAGTAGATGGGTGACAGTTAGGAGGGGTGGAAGGGAACAAGGCCAGGAGGCCGATCCTGGGCTGGAGCACCCCAATAAATCGGCCCCGTTGCGTGATGTTGGGGAAACCAGTCAGGGACCAGCATTGCTGCAGCAGAGCGACGTCCCTAGCTGCCAGGGGAAGAACTCCTCCAGTTAGGGCGGGTAAGACAGGTTCTGGTGGTAGGGGACTCAATTATTAGAAGGACAGACAGGGCAATCTGTCACAAAGACCGTGAGCGCCGAACTGTCTGTTGTTGACTGGGCGCTCGGGTTTGGCACATCGTGGATCGGGTGGACAGATTACTGGGTGAGGCTGGGGAAGACCCAGCTGTCATGGTACACGTAGGTACCAATGACATAGGCAGAGGGAGATGGAGAGTCCTAAAAAACGATTTCAGGGAATTAGGAGCTAAGTTGAGGAGTAGGACCTCCAAGGTAGTATTTTCAGAAATACTACCTGTACCTCGAGCCACACCAGAGAGACAGCAGGAGATTAGGGATGTTAACAAGTGGCTGAGGAGCTGGTGTAGTAAGGAGGGTTTCGGGTTCTTGGAAAACTGGGCCGACTTCCTAGTCGGCTACCGGCACTTTAGTAGGGACGGATTGCACCTAAATGGGGAGGGTGTGAAGATGGCCAACAAGTTAGAGGGGCTTTAAAACTAGGTGATGGGGGGAGGGTACCGATGTAGAATTAGCCAGCGGGGAGCAAGGTTCAGCGGGCACAAATGGGGACATTAGCGGTAGGGCACTCATAATTCCTAAATCCAAGGTGGGTATGGGAAAAGATCACAAGAGCAGACTTAAAACAACATCAAACGAGGATATAGTATGCATCCGGTCAAAGTTACGAGGTTTGTATACCAATGCTAGAAGCCTGGCTAAAAAGATGGGAGAGCTGGAGCTGCTGATGTATGAGGAGGACTTAGATTTTGTGGGGATTAAAGAGACATGGTTTGACAGCTCTCATGATTGGCTGGCGACCATTCAGGGGTATTACCTTTATCGCAGAGATAGAGAAGGTAAAAAAGGAGGAGGGGTATGTCTGTATATTAAGAATAATGTACAGTTTAATATGAGGGATGATATTAATAATGGAGCTATGGATGAGGCAGAATCTCTATGGATAGAACTTCAAAGGGAAGGCACTATGGGGAAAGTAATATTGGGCGTATGCTATAGGCCCCCCAACCAGAGGGGGAGGCGGACCTCCTTTCACAGATTGGATTGGCAGCAAGGATGGGAAATGTCATTATAATGGGGGACTTTAATTATCCAGATATAGACTGGGCAGAAGGAACTGTGTATTCATCCAAGGCCCGGCAGTTCCTAAATGTTTTGCAGGACAATTTTATCGGTCAGATGGTGAATGCACCCGCAAGAAACGATGAGGTACTTGACCTACTGATTACCAACAATACAGACCTGCTCACGGATATAGAAATACAGGACAACTTAGGAAACAGTGACCATAGGTCAATTAGTTTCAGTATTAATCATGGAAATAGGAAACACAAGGGTAATATAAGGACACTGAATTTCAAAAGAGCCAATTTCCCAAAACTGCGCTTTTTCCTAGAAAATACCGAATGGGATAGAACCCTGGGAACAAAGAACACGGAGCAAAAATGGGAGTGCTTCAAGAGCATACTAAACAAAGGGATTGGCCAGTGTATTCCAAAGGAAAATAAATTTAAAAGAGCTAAACTCCAACATAAAAATGCATATTAATACTAAAGAAAAGGCCTTCATAAAATACAAGGCGGAGGGGCCACTGGCTGCATTCAAGCATTACAAAGAGTGTAATAAGAAATGTAAAGGCGAAATCAAGGCAGCTAAAATAGAACGTGAGAGACATATAGCGAAAGAGAGTAAAAAAAAAACCCAAGAAATTCTTTATGTATATAAATAGTAAGAAAGCGAGGCCAGAACACATTGGCCCCATAAAAGGCGACAAAGGAAATCTGGCCACAGAGGACAGAGAGAAAGCGAAAGTGTTAAATAATTTCTTCTCTTCAGTCTTCACAAAATAATTGGGGGGGGGGGGGTACACTAACCCAGCTTGCAATGCTAAATTAAATAATCTACCTCAGGAAATACCCCCATGGCTAACAGAGGATAGACTTAGAACTAAACTAGAAAAAATTAACATAAATAAATCACCAGAACCGGATGGCTTGCCCCCGAGGGTTCTTAAAGAGCTCAGCCAGGTGATAGCCAGACCATTATTCATGATCTTTAAGGATAGTCTACAGACGGGTATGGTGCCAGCGTGGTAACAATATTTAAAAAAGGGCCAAAATATATCCTGCGTAACTATAGGCCAGTGAGCCTAACATCAGTAGTCTAGTAGTAGTGCAAGATTTTCGAGGGGATGTTATGAGATTACTTACAAGACTTTAGTAAGGAAAACGGTATTATTAGTAGTAATCAGCATGGATTCATGAAAAACCGTTCTTGCCAGACTAATCTATTAACCTTCTACAATGAAGTGAGTTGCCATCTAGATAAAGAAAGGCCTGTGGATGTGGTGTATCTGGACTTTGTGGGGAACTGTGTCAAATGCCTTTGCAAACTAAAACTGTACAAACTAAGGTACGTAGGTTAGGGTGATACATAGGGTACATAGGGTACCTGGATAGAGAACTGGCTCCAGGGGAGAGTCCAGAGGGTGGTGATAAATGGGGAGTACTCGGATTGGGCAGGTGTGGAAAGTGGGGTCCCCCAAGGTTCTGTCCTGGGACCAATCCTGTTTAGTTTATTTATAAACGACCTAGAGGAGGGAATATCTAGCACAATCTCGGTTTTTGCCGATGATACTAAACTAAGCATGCCAATATCTTCTATGCAGGATGTGGAAACCTTACAAGCGGACCTGAACAAAATAAGTGGGTGGGCAACTACATGGCAGGTGAGGTTTAATGTTGAAAAATGTAAAGTAATGCACTTGGGGCTTCAGAAACATAAAAAAGCAAGCTACTCGCTAGGGGGGGGGGGGGGGGGGGGACCTCTGGGTGCATCTAAGATGGAAAAGGACCTGGGGGTCCTGGTGGACAACAGGCTTGGCAGTGGCATGCAATGCCAAGCCGCTGCAAGCAAAGCCAACAAAATACTGGCATGTATAAAAAAGGGGATTCCCTCCAGAAATAACAGATTATTCTCCCACTCTACAAGTCCCTGGTCCGGCCACACCTGGAGTATGCCGTCCAGTTCTTTGCACCAGTCCTCAGAAAGGAGAGTCCAGAGAAGGGCAACAAAAATAATTAGGGGAATGGAGGACATCAGCTATGAGGAAAGACTCCAGGCACTGGGCTTATTCTCTCTGGAGAAGAGACGCTTGAGGGGGGATATGATATCAATGTACAAATACTGTTCTGGTGAGGACCCTAGCATAAGGAGCAAACTTTTCAGAGAAAGGGAATACAATAAGACACGGGGCCACTCACTAAAACTAGAGGAAAAACGGTTAAACCTAAAAATACGTAAGGGGTTCTTTACTGT
Source organism: Pelophylax lessonae (assembly GCF_965119305.1). Lineage (NCBI taxonomy): Eukaryota > Metazoa > Chordata > Amphibia > Anura > Ranidae > Pelophylax > Pelophylax lessonae. The sequence continues at coordinate 188,787,534 of NC_138774.1, forward strand.
GAGAGCAGTAAGGATGTGGAATTCTCTTCCACAAACAGTGGTATCAGCAGGGAGAATTGATAGCTTAAAAAAAACTATTAGATGGGCACCTTAACCACCTCCCTACCGGCCAATGTATATATACGTCCTGCTTTTAAAACTAAATACCGGTGTTATGGCAGCAGATAGCTGCCATAACCCTGGTATTTTTTTAAACTGCAGGCGGTCGGCTTTCCGCTGCGTCCCAGTCCTTTTCCCCCCTTACCGGACCTGCCGGCAGCGGGGAAAACGATCGGGTCCCGGATTCTCACAGACAGGACGTCGAGTGAGGGCAAGCTTGCCCTCACTCAAATCTATGGTCTTGGAGGACCGGAGCTACGGCAATCGTCGTTGCCTAGCAATCAGCTAAAAGGTCCCTTTTTTTTTTTTCCATTTTATTTATTTATTTTTTTTTTCTATCTTTTAGTGTACTTGTGAGATCTGAGGACTTTTTGACCCCAGATCTCACAAAAAAGAGGTCCTGTCGTGCCTATTTCTATTACAAGGAATGTTTACATTTCTTGTAATAGAAATAAAATGATCAATTTTTTTTTTCTTAAAAAACGGTGTAAAAATAAAAAATAATAAATAAAATAAATAGTAAAAAAAAAAATTAAAGCGCCCTGTCCCCGTTAGCTCGCGCGCAGAAGCGAACACATACGGCAACCCCACCCACATATGTAAACGGTGTTCAAACCACACATGTGAGGTATCGCCGCGATCGATAAGAGCAAGAGCAATAATCTGAGCCCTAGACCTCCTCTGTAACTCTAAGATGGCAACCTGTAGAAATTTTTAAAGTGTCGCCTATGGGGATTTTTAAGTACCAAAGTTTGTCGCCATTCCGTGAGCGTGCGCAATTTTGAAGCATGACATGTTGGGTATCTATTTACTCGGCGTAACAGTATCTTTCACATTATGGAAAAAAATCGGGCTAACTTTACTGGTTTCTTATTTTTTTATTCGAAAAAGTTAATTTTTTAAAAAAAAATTGCGTTTGGAAGACCGCTGCGCAAATACGGCGTGATAAAAAATATTGCAATAATCTCCATTTTATTCTCTAGGGTCTCTGCTAAAAAAAATATATATGTTTGGGGGTTCTAAGTAGTTTTCTAGCAAAAACAACTGATTTTAGCTTGTAAACACCAAATGTCAAAAATAGGCCTAGTAGGCAAGTGGTTACCACTTCAATACCGGGCACTTTCACCCCCTTCCTGCCCAGGCCAATTTTCCCCTTTTAGCGCTGTTGCATTTTGAATGACAATTGCGCGGTCATGCAACACTGTTACCTACACCAAATTTATGTCATTTTCCCCCCACAAATAGAGCTTTCTTTTGGTAGTATTTGATCACCTCTGGGTTTTTTTCTTTTTGCTAAACAAATAAAAAAAGACCGAAAAGTTTGAAAAAAAAAAAACGTTTTTTTGTTTGTTATACAATTTTGTAAATAAATAAGTTTTTTCCTGCACTGATGAGCACTGATGAGGAGGCACTGATGGGGTGGCACTGATAGGCGGCACTGATATGTGGCACTGATATGCAGCATTGCTGGGCACTGATAGGCGGCATTGATGGGCACTGATAGGCAGCACTGATGGGCACTGATAGGCGGCACTGATAGGCGGCACTGGTGGGCAATAATGGGCACTGGTGGGCGACACTGATAGATGGCAATGATGGGCACTGGTGGGCAGTACTGATAGGGAGGGCACTGGCGGGCAGCACTGATGGGGAGGGCAATGGTGGGCATCCCTGAGGTCATGGGTGGGCATCCCTGGTGGATCTAGTGGCACCCCCCCGAGGGTCTGCACTGGTAATCAATGATCTGATTACCAGTGCCGACCCCCCCCCCCGTCAGGGGAGCCACCGCTCCTTTACTCGTGCCTGTCAGGCATGAACTAAGAAAAGCCGATCAACGGCTCTTCCTGTTTACTATGTGACCAGCCGTGATTGGACACGGCTGGTCACATGGTAAAGAGCCTACGTCAGTGGGCTCTTTACCGAGATCGGAGATGCAGGATGTCAGGCTGACACCTCGCATCACCGATCGCCACTCTGCGCGTCATATGACGTCCGGTCAGGATAATGCAACCACAATCCCGCCGTCAATTTGCTATAGGGCGGGCGGGATGTGGTTAAGGACCACAACATACAGGGGTATACAATGTACGTTTAACATCAAATCACACACACATCATAGGTTGAACTGGATGGACTGATGTCTTTTTTCAACCTCACTAACTATGTAACTATGTAAGAGGTACGGACAGACAGTTACCCTATCAGTTTGCAAGAAGCTGACATTGCACCTGTCACAGGTGCAATGATTTACAGGCTCAAAAGAAAAAGTAAACGCACATTCTTTTTACCAGAAAAAAAAATAGCATTTTGTTTTTTTTTTTAATAAAGGTAAACTTATCCTTTTAGACTCACTGTACTAGGTCTGTCATTGCCAGGCGTTTGTTTCTCTATTTTGCAAAGCCAACACCTGGCCTCCGGTTCACACGTTTGTGAAGTTTTACCAAATGAATGTTCAGCGCTCTGCTGAGGACAGCTTTGGCCATAAGAAGCTTTTTGAGTTTGGGATGAGGTTTCCTTGTTTTTTCTTTTGTGTGCCTGTGAGAAAAGTATGCTGTGTTGTCTACCCCTCAGTTGTATTGCTTGGGTACATCCTAGTGTCTGTGATTAAAGGAACGAGTCCTGTACTGTATGATTTAAAAAATGGGATTTTACTTTTAAAATCCTTTTTTTTGGAAATAGGGTAGAGGCCTCTTGCCCATCTATCTTGGTGTCAAAACTGGCCAAACTATCAAAACTGGGAATTGTTTGGAGTAGAAGGGGCTATGTCCCACAGTTATGTTTGCCAGTGTCCAATCACCTGAAGGTGGTTGTGTATAAACCAGTGTTTATGTTTAAAGGGGCCTGTGTCTTATACTGTGCTTCCAAGAAAAATATTTTACAGGCAAGTCAAAAATCCCATTTTGCATGCTGATTACAGGTAGGGAAACAAAGTATTGATGGAAGAGGGGAAACACCACAGGCTCTATGCATCTCTCCCGGTAGGGTTTCCTTAAACATTACAGATTCCCTTTAGTGGAAGAAAGGAGAACTGATACATGACCACCAATGACCCATTTTTGTTCTTCCAGCTGCCTCTTCGCTCATGGCATCTCCCCAGACAGAAGAATTCTTTGACCTGATTGCCAGCTCGCAGAGCAGGCGACTGGATGACCAGAGAGCGAGCGTAGGGAACTTGCCTGGTCTACGACTAACGCATAATAACATGGGTCATCTAAAGGTGGAAGGTGACCAGCAAGAGCCAGGTGATGAATTCTTCAATATGCTTATGAAATGTCAGGTAAGTGGACCATCTGTACAACAAATAATTCTTGTCATGGTTGCAGCAATGGTATGTAAAAAAGCAGAACAAATTCAGGACAAAGTAACAGGTTCTTTTTAGAACAGTTTCTTCACAATTATCTACTTACCTTCCCCATGAAACTCTGCCACCAGCTGGAGCCCTGTGAAATGACCGATACTTCTGGGTATAGGGGAGCATGTTACCCTCTCCCATTTCACCCTCTACACCAGGGATCCTCAAACTACAGCCCCCCAGCTGTTGTGGAACTACACATCCCATAAGGCATTGTAAAACTCTGGCATTCACAGACATACTTAGGCATGATGGGAATTGTAGTTCCAGAACAACTGGAGGGCCGTAGTTTGAAGACCCTTGCTCTACACAGTTCACAAAGCCTCAATTGCCAATCACAAAGAGTAAACACTGCCACATGGAAATGCCCTTTTAAGTTCCACTATAGGCTAACACAGGATAGAATTTTTTAACTCCCCATGGAATCCTTTTTTTTTTAAGTTATTAAAGGAAGCATTTCACATTCGGTCAGGTTACACTGTCTTCTACAGTCCAGTCCAGGATAACCCATCCTAATACCAGTCTGGTACTAAGAGCATGATCAAAACCACAGAGCAATAGGACCTGTGTCCCTCAGTGGACTCTAAGAAAAGGATTTTGTGGTATGTAGAAAACCCCTATTTTATTTCTATCCATTGAGGGAGACAGGCAATCTTTATCTTCACCTTTTCAACATCCAAAAGCAGTTCAACTGAGATCTAGGAAACAACTGCTAACAGTCCCAGTATTAAAGAAACTGTGGACCGTTTACAGGTTAAGAGCCGCCTGAAGGATCCAAGCTGACACTGGATGAGGCTTCAACCCCTGCCCAGTAACAATAATATGAAAACAAGACAAGTGGTAATTTAGTATAGGGAAAACAAAACCCGGTGCCAGAAAACAGCCACATAATTAGTAAGAATAGTCTGACAGGGGAGTGAAAATCCCAAAAAAGGTGCCCTAAGTCTGGAAAGCGGTCCACCTATCCAACCAGAATGGAATAAAAATAAAATCCCTACAGTGGTCACCCACAGAAATCTATTGGAAGTCAGTGCTGAGAGGAAAAAATCCATAGCCTGATCAGCAAAGAAAAGGACCTCCCTCAATTTTTTAACTTTGTTTTCACTTGTTCAATAAACGTTTATTGTGAAAAAGAAAATTACCTCCCCTAAGAGAGCTGGGCCCTGACCTCGGGACCTAAGAATAATATCCTGGTAGGGAGAGATTAGAGCCACCTGAGCCTCTTGGGGCCGGTGCCTCCCGGCCCTTTAACAGGTTTAGGAGGCCGGGTGGGGGTTTAAGATCATGTGACCGCCGTGATTGGCGGTCACGATGGTCACATGAACGGAAAACTCCTGATCACAAGTAGCGATCGGGAGCTTTCTGTTGGCTACCAGTAACTGTGCTGGGAGTGCGCAGGGTGTGCACTCTTGGCACACCTGTATTTACACTAATTCAGGCAAATATGCTGCCGCTTGGCGCCAAGACCCACCCGCTGAGAGGCCACATAGTTACGTGAAGCCAGCTCCAAGGGGTTAAGTGAGAAGGCGGCCCTAGGCCACACCTGATACAATTATGGGTCCAACAGAAATAGGATTTCATGCATGCAGTGCCTGTCAGGACAGGCATTTAGCTCGCCAAGACAATGGTTACCAGTAAAGGATGCTTAAGATGAATTTAGGGTAGAACTATCTCTAAAGAGAGTACCATTGGTTCCTAGGAACACAAAGAACCAAGGTTTGATCCTTAGGAGTCAGCATGGTTAAATGACGTTTGCTACATGGGAACTCCCCATACAAGATATAAGCAGGGGAAAGAAGATAGATATCTTTCCCCAAATTTTAAAAGTAAAACATGTACACTTGATAGAGCTGAGGAGATAAAGGGGGGATATGATCAACATGTACAAAAACATAAGGGGTCCATATAGTGAACTTAGTGTTGGGTTATTTTGATTATGACAGGTACCCTTTCCCACTTCCGGGAGATAGTGCCACAGGGCCATCCCTTGGGGGTTCGGCCTCCTTCCTCCGCCGCTGGGCCAGTTAGAAAGCGCAGCAGGCAACCGGCTGTGAAGCCAAAAGGCTTCACTGCTGGTTTCCCTTACGACGAATGGCAGCGGCAGCACCTGACCCAAAAATCGTCTGGGGTGTCCACATCACAGGCTCCCTGGTCAGGTAAGTGTACATATGTTAAAGGTCAGCAGCTATAGTATTTGTAGCTGTTGACTTTTATTTATTTTTTTTCCCCGGGCGGAACACCACTTTAAGATCATTACAAAGGGGCACTCTTAACATCTAGAAGAATCTCCAAATGTGGAAAGGTTTCTTCACAGTAAGAGCTGTGAAAATGTGGAATAGACGCCCTTCAGAGCTGGTTCTGGCCAGCTCAGTAGATTGCTTTAAAAAAGGCCTGAATCGTTTCCTAAATGTACATAATATAACTGGGTACTAACATTTATAGGTAAAGTTGATCCAGGAAATATCTGACTGCCTCTCGGGGGATCAGGAAAGAATCGTTTACCCCTGCTGTAGCAAATTAAATCATGCGTTGCTGGGGGTTTTCACCTTCTTCTGGCTCAACTGTGGGTATAGGATTGTGTATATGGGATTGTATTAATTTTTTTTTAAATGGTTGAACTAGATGGACTTTTTTCAACCTGGCCAACTATGTACAGTAAGTATGTAATTTCCACCTATTCGCATCTAGGGTCAGGGGTCAATTGATGGTGGATGATGGGTATACTGCAATCCTACCACTTGGATATGAGGGGCAGCATTTACTGGTACCAATTCTCTTTCCTTCTGCATCTGCTAAAAAGATGCTTCTCCTCTTCTCCCTTCCGTCAAAAATTAGCGGCTGCAGGAGGAAAAAGGATCAGTACCAGTAAGCGCCGTACCCTCCTGTCCCTTTTCTTTTGGCTAACTGAGCAACACCCCAAATCCAGCTGCTATGGGGGATGTTTTCAGAATGGAATAGATAGAATGTTTCAGGATGGAGGATGTAATTTACTGGCCCCTTCCTCACCTGAATGAACATAGTGGGTGAACGGTACTGCTCACTCTCTGTGTTTATTCATAACTGAAGCATAGTAAACTTTGCAGCTTACCAATCCTTGAAGCGGAACTTCAACCAAAAGGGGAAGTTTAGTTTCCCTCCTCCCCCCCCCCCCTCTCCTCTTTAACCACTTAAGCTCCAGAAGAATTGTTTTGCTATTCAGCACTTTGCTAATTTAATTTACAATTGCGCAGTCATGCAATACTGTACGCAAATTAAATTTTTATCGTTTTTTTCACACAAATAGAGCTTTCTTTTGGTGGTATTTGATCACCACTGGGGTTTTTTTTTTGTGTTATAAATTAACATCTTCTGGACCGTTAAAACGTACATTTACTACAGCAGGGCGGCCTTCGCGCCCGGCCATGATTGGATTTGATTCAGAACCGATCAGTCATCAGGTCCAGGCTAAAGATTAAAGGCCTGGACCTGCTGATTGGTTCTGATGAATGGCAGAACCTCCTGCGCCTGTGTTTACAAATGATGCAATCTTCTCTCCTGGAGCCCTTTTCAGTTCCAGTGTGAGAGGAGACGGCATCAGACAGTGAGTAAAAGCACTACACTGACACTAGAACACACAGGCTTGACCCCCCCCCCCCCCTCTTTTATCCCTTTTGCTCCCTGTCACAGTGTCACTAGGTACAGTGTACAGATTTTTTACTGATCACAGTATTGGGGTCACTGGTGACGCTAGATAGCATTAGCGGCAGTCCCAGATAAGGTCAGGGTACCCACCATATATTCCCTAATACAGTTTTAACCCCCAGTTAACCTCTTCACTGCCCTGTCAGCAGGGCAGCCATCAGAAATTTTGGGGCCCCTTACACAGCTTTGGGCCTGGGCCCCCAGGCCTGACCACCAACATTTCCCAGGGCCCGCCCACTAGCTGTCCCACCAAATCCTTCAGTGAACCCACTTTTATTTTCCCACCTTTACAACTTAAAGAGGAAGTAAACCCTCCTCTGTACCTATAGGTACTGTAAATATCTCATAATCTATGTACCGTTTAGGAGATATTTACCTTAAATGCAGCCAGTGACATCACTGGTGCATGCGCTCTGAAGGAACGGCCGCTGGTGCCGCTCCTTCAGAGCCCCATGCCGTGACCATCGGCTCCCGCGAGTGATGTAATCGCGGGTCCAGCCAATCAGATGGCCAGATGCCGCGAACCCGGAAGAAGGGTGACAGAACATGTCACCCACGAGAGAGGCGAGTGGTCGGGGCTTCGTTCTCAGGAAAGTATTTCATAATGAGCTAGTATGCAATGCACACTAGCTCATTATGTGTTTGTCTTTCAGGTGTACTTTTAAAAAAATAAAAAAATTATGAGGTTTACAACCTCTTTAAAGAGGAGCTCCAGGCTCCCCCCAAAAAAAAATGAAAAGTCAGCAGCTACAAATACTGTAGCTGCTGACTTTGAATTTAAAGACACTTACTGTCCAGGGATCCTCCAATGTCCTCACCCAAGCCGATGTTGGACATTTTGAAGGCTTTGTGTGTATTAATGACATAGTAGGAGTTCTTGCGTTGTTCTATAAAGTTTCCTCAGATAATTTTGCTGTCAGTCGGAGGATCCTGTGAGGAAGGACACACAGACACCTCAGAGGGGATGACATTGTGAGAAAGACACACTGCCTTAAAAAAGCTCTTTCACCTCTGAGGAGCCTCCATCTCCTCATAGACAGTCAGCATCTGTCACCTCAAGCTCAGCCTCCATCCCTTATTTTACCTCAAAGGTAGCCTCCATCTCCTCACACTTAGTCTCCTCTCCCCGTCAGAACTTTTCGCTGCCATCTCTGAGCAGGGTTGCTGCTCTCACATCAGACATACTTCATGAGATGATCAGAGACTGCATCTATATTACAGGAGATGATCAGAGACTGCAGACCGACTACAGGAGATGGTCAGAGACTGCAGACCTACTACAGGAGACGGTCAGAGACTGCAGACCTACTACAGGAGACGGTCAGAGACTGCACATATACTACAGGAGACGGTCAGAGATTGCACATATACTACAGGAGACGGTCAGAGACTGCACATATACTACAGGAGACGGTCAGAGACTGCACATATACTACAGGAGACGGTCAGAGACTGCACATATACTACAGGAGACGGTCAGAGACTGCACATATACTACAGGAGACGGTCAGAGATTGCACATATACTACAGGAGACGGTCAGAGATTGCACATATACTACAGGAGACGGTCAGAGACTGCACATATACTACAGGAGATGGTCAGAGACTGCACATATACTACAGGAGATGGTCAGAGACTGCACATATACTACAGGAGATGGTCAGAGACTGCACATATACTACAGGAGACGGTCAGCAGGTAAGTATGGTATCTTTTTTATCTATTTTAAAGAAGAAAAAAAATACCCTTTAGTATCACTCACAAATCATTGGTGAGTCTTTTGGCAGCAACTTCACTGTAAGAAAAAAAAAGAAGGCATTCCAATAAGCAAGAAGTATACAGCTTCCAGATAAGTAGATGTCTCCAGAGGAAATCTAAGGAAGAAAGTAGACACAACAAAAGGAGTGCAGCCCCAATGTGCACACAGTACACACTGAATGGGTGCAGCAGAGGTGGGGGATGTTCCACTTCTATGCACTCACCAGTCACATAGATAAGGAAGACAAGCTGGTCTCTCCTGGTGTAAACCTCCAGAGCACTGTCTAGTACCATCCCGCTCATCACCCCTCCCCCCCCCCCCAGCTCACTGCCTGAAACAGCTTCTGTGCCTCATCTCGGGATGCGATAACTGCTGCAGCTGTGCTTTTATCAGTATTTCCCGGGAGACTGGATGAACGGTCAGAACAGACTCCAGGTCGGGACAGCAGCCACTAGTTCTAGCGCTGGTAAATGCAGCACTAGAGGCTGTCGGGGCTTCCCTGCACCTGATTGGTTGTTAGCAACCAATAGTCTTCACACACAGGTGGACAGCGGGGCGGGAGCTAGGGCACGGGAAAACCTAGGGAGAAGCCAGCTCTGTGATGTTTCCTTTGAGTGCCGAATGGTCAGTCTGCTCCTGGCAGCAGCAACTTGGTCTCCTTAGTTGGGGCCCCAGCAGCCGGGCCCCTCAAGACGTCGGGGCCCCGTACATGTGTATCGGCTGTCCCCCCCTGATGGCGGCCCTGCCTGTCAGTGTCATTAGCACAGTGCACAGATCTTTTTTCTGTATTAGTGCTCCAGGTGATGCCAGTTAGCGTCAATCCCAGACGGCCTGCCACATATTCACTAATACATTTAACCCTTTAACCTAATACTTTTAACCCTAAAATGCAGCATTAGTAGGATCAGCCCCGACACCTGCCAGCACCTGTGTTTAGCCCCTCTGCGTCACTTCCGATGCACAGCACACAAAACCGCAGCATTAGCAGAAACAGGCCTGATCTCTGCTAGCGCTAGCAGTTCAATTTTTTTTGTAGCAGCTCAAACAGTCCTTGACAACCAGGTGCTTTTTTTTTTTTTTTTTTTTTACCTGTGAGTCACACTAGGTACATATAAACTTATTGGCCAAAATGTGAAATGAAAGGTACACTAGTGAAGAGGCCTACAGGATACTGAGCATGACAGATGAGAGCGTTGGGTCAGAATCAGGCTCAGTATTCAAACCTGTAGACAGCAGTAGTACCCTAAAAGATAGCTCTGACGACAGAGTAGAGGTCCCTGCTAAAGTCAGGCGTACCTTACCCTGTTCCCAGATTGCCCAGGCACTAAAATCGCATGATTCTCATATGCAGCAGAGTGCCAGTACTAGTGTCACAATACCTACTGGTGAACTGGCCAGCCCCAATGGTCTAGTACATCCTGGTCGTAGACCAACCAGCACTGCATTAACACTCGGTAACGTGGCGAGTCCACAAGGGACAAGTGGTGTCCCTTAGCCAACAATAATTCAAACACAGGCCTGTAGAGCCCATAGTGCCCTTCCTAATGGGCTTGCAAATCCTGATTGGCAGCCTACAGATTCTACAGCGCCTGTACTTCCCCCCTCCCCTTCCTCCCCTCCCCCCCCCCCCCCCCACGCCCTGTGTGGCTACTGCGCACGCTCAAAATGCGTTGTGCGATTGGCTGCTGGATCTGTCATGCTGGGCTCCCCTATCCCACGCCAGATGTACTGAGGAGCAGGGCGCCCTTCTGAAGCCGACAGCCATCCTACCTAACGGTCTCTCGGCCCTCTCAGAATCAGGGCTAGCACCTTGCAGAAGACCTGTAAGGCTGTGGATAGGCCAAAGGGGTGCAACAAACTGGAAGTGCTGCTCGCCCACCACAAAGAGCAGAAATTGCTGATGCAGAGGGAAAAGGAAAAGAGGACATGTAAAACACATCTTTGATGTCTAGGAATGCCAAGACCTCCCCATGTTGCAGCGATGCCATCCAAAACTTTCAGACCCACAAGAAGGTGTTGAGATAATTTAAATCCAGTATGAGGTTTGCGTCCTTGTTTGATTTTTGGAACTGTAAAAAAACTGGAACAAAACCATTGAAAGCGTTCCTCTGAGGTAACTGGAACATTGTAAAGATCCCACAATCTTCACAGAGAAATAGGAAGGAATTTGAGGGCATATAGTTGGGAGGAGACTGAAGAAGCCAACAAGGTCCCTTCATTGTGTGGCGGGCTTGGCACCAGACTTGGACTGGCTTATATGTCCAGCACTTGATTTTTTAAATTTGGGATAGAGCAAGGGAAGGTTATAACCCGAGTCAGATTTTTTATTTTCACCATCTTTGTCACAAAAGGCTTCGCCATAGTACAGATGCTGTTTCCAGGTGCGAACGTATGCGCCAGCCAAGAATGAGCTGAACAGATGTGGATCTTGGAACCTCCGGTAAAGGCCCAGAAGGGCCATTTGTCTTGAGACCCTAAGAAATTACAAAACAGACGTCTTATGAGCCGAGAAGAATGGGCCACGTCTAGTATTGGGCTCCTCGTCTTTGTTGCCTGCTCCTTCTCTGGGAAATCCTTAATGATGTCATTCAGAGCCGCTCCAAACAGGTGATCCCCACAAAGAGGGAGCAGATAAGGCCTTCTAAGAAGTCTGGTCAGCAGACCAGCATTTCAGCCAAAACAACACGCCGAAAGACTGCTGCTGATACATAAAGCCTAAGACCAAGGGAGCCACAGCAAAAGGGGATCACAAGAAAAAAAAAACAACTGTACCCCCTGCACCAACCGGTCCGCCAGCTCCACAAAGGCAGGGAAAATGACTCCCCCCTCCAGGTCCAAGCGTAAAAGTTTAGCCCACTCATTAGAGTTTGCAACACCAGAGCAATAGTAAATACCGGCCTAAGTTCCGAACCAGCCACAATAAACGGAGCTGTAAAAGGAGAGGGCTCAACAACCGGGCGTAAGGTAGATTTCAGGCAACCTGGAAACCGGCGAGTCCATTATAGATGGGACCACCCACTAACAGGGAATCGTCTGAAGGATAACCAAGACGAGTGCGTTTTGGACAACCCCCCCCCACAGAGGCACCCACTCGGCTATTGCCTAGTAGGCCACAAGCTGTGGCCTAAATTTCTGCGGGCGCCCCACCGCTTGGGTGTGGAGCCCGCCAGAGCTGACCGCTTACGGACAACGGGGGAGAGGGCGGATGCCCAAACGAGGTGTTGGCTTCAGCCACCCTCACTGGGGCCTCCCACACAGCATGCGGCCCGGACACTCAAATGTGAACCCATCTGCTTCCCCAGCCCAACACAACAGCCGAGAGCCCTTAGGACCCCCCCTGCCCAGGTCACTAACCCCCAGGGTGGCGATGGACCCTGTTGTAACTCCCGGTGTGCACCCTGAGAGAACCGATCAGCAGCAACCCCAAAGGAAATCCCCCTTCAGAGCACATGGCAAAAGCCAGCTCACAACCTCCGGGGGGGGGGGGGGACCCTCAGTGACGCTAGAGGGGCTAGGGAGGAGGAGGGGAACCCGGGTGTCCCACCGCCCCAGGGCAGGGCCCACGTCACCAAAACCTGCAAGAAGGAGAGGGGGGACAACTCCTACCATACCGTGGAACCGGGCACCACTCCAGACAGAACACCTCTCCACCATAATGGGGGTGCTGTCAGCCAGGGGGAAGGCTGCGACCAGGTCGTATGTGTCTTCGCAAGACGATTAACTCGCAGGCCAGCTCCTGTCCAGTGATGCTATGTCGCGGCTGACCTAGCGCAGAGCTGAGGCCTGCGCATGCTTGCTGGCTGGACTGGGGAGACCTTAAGGATCTAGAAAATCCAGTCCAGCAGTTGATTGTAGATTCTCACAGGAACATAAAATAATAAAAGAGGAAAAAAATTAATTTAAAAAGGAAAAGATGCTAGGACCAGAGATCCCAGCAAGGAACTAGATCCTTACTCCTGACTAGGCAGAAAAAAACTGCTTATAGCAGGAAGTGGGAGTATACCCCTTGGGACTGCCCCATAGGCATGGTAAAACTTTTTCCTACTTAGTGTCCCAACTCCTGTAGGGGGCAGCATAACCCAATGGTCAAGAAGATTCTGGAGCTGTGTCCATCAATGAACGAAAGAGAAAATTACAACTTCGAAAAAAATCACTATGTCTCTTACTAAATACCTTGCAATGTCTACTTTCCAAAAAGTGGTCATTTGGGGGGTATTTGTACTTTCCTGGCTTGTTAGTGTCTCAAGAAATTAGATTAGTACATCAGGTGTGATCTGGCTTGTTAGTGTCTAAAGAAATGAGATTAGTACATCAGGTGTGATCAATTTTCAATGATTGGCACCATAGCTTGTAGACTCTATAACCTTCACAAAGACCAAATGTTATATACTTTTTTTGTTCATATATATGTTTTTTTATTTTTTTTTTACCAAAGATATGTAGCAGTATAACTTTTGGCCAAAATTTATGAAGAAAAATGACTACATTTTTTTTTAGTTGACTAAACCGTTATAAGCAAAACAAAGAAAAATTTTTTTTTTTTTACTAAATTTTCGGTCTTTTTTTTTTACTAAATTTTCGGTCTTTTTTTCATTTATAGAGCAAAAATAAGAAACCCAGTGATGATTAAATACCACCAAAAGAAAGCTCTATTTGTGTGAAAGCTCTAAATGATAAAAAAATTGTTTGGATACAGTGTTGCATGACTGAGTAATTGTCATTCAAAATGTGAGAGCACTGAAAGCTGAAAATTGGTCTGGTTAGGAAGGTGCTGGGGCTGTATCCATTTTCACTAAAACCTTAAAAGAGAAGTATGGGATTAGAAAAAAACAATCATACCAAGATGGCTGTAGCACCAATCCCAGCTGCAGCTGTTCCCCGCCGCTTCTATGACCAAACTTGTGTGATCAAACCTGCAGAGAGCCGGTGGCTGTCAATCACTAGCACTCTCCTCTGCCCTCTGGTACTCACTGGAGCGCCAGGCTGTGGAGGGGGTGGGAGCAGTTGGGTCAGGCTCTCAGCGGCTTGCTGAGAGGGTTAGCAGGCTGCTGGTCCAGGCTTCTGGGCAGATCCCACCCATATAGTTAAGGTCTTTTCAGAGCCTGGACCAGTCTGTGTCATCAGATGACCGCTTTAGCCCCCTTTCAGCTGAAAACAGGTCACAAAAGTGCAAATTATCTGCACCCCTATGATGCTTTATGGTGCGTATTAGACGTATAGCCAAAAAAGCTTTGGCAATAATATTCCTTTAAAAAAAAAAAAAAAAAAGCGTTGGTTAAAGTTTAACACAAAATCTGGTCAAATGCACCCTAGCAACAGGAGGAACTTTTTGCCACAGCAATGCTGCTTACTCCTAATTCAGACTAGGCTGCAGTTCCTTTATCACAGAATGGCTGCTGCACATTACCAGGCCTCAGTAAAAAAGAAACAGATTTCCCATTGTTAATTAGTCCGGGATCTTATAATCACACTGCACCTGTAAAAAAGGATGTTGGGGGGGGGGGGTGTCTCTTTGTGTGAAACCCTATCATTATTCCTCAGAGATTATCATTTGCCTGTCAGTAACTAAGATCAAGCACTATTATACAGTGTTATTAGACAGGTTCTCATTACTATCCCTGACAGTGACTCACTTCAGGCTTTACTACACAATACAACTTAAAGCGGTATTAAACCACTGTGTTGTTTTGTTTTTTTGGGACCTGCAAGGTAAAGCCATGATGTGCTAGTATGCAAAGCATGCTAGCACATTATGTAAAACTTACCTTAGAACGAAGCCTTCCAGCGGTGAGCTGTAACCTCTGACAAGGCTTCCATCTTCCCGTACTTCCTTCCGGGTTTGCGGACTCCGGCTGTGTGAGTGGCTGGAGCTGTGATGATGTCACTTCCACGCATGCTTGTGGGAGCCACCATTTGCAGTACCGGACCAGGATGGCCGTTCTTTCAGAGCGCATGTACCCTTGACATCTCCAGCTGCATGTACAGTAAATATCTCCTAAACGGTGCAAGTTTAGAAGATATTTACAGTACCTATAGCAGAGGTAATGAATTAAAATTCAAGGAGGTCCGGTCGTTAAAATTTTCTTTGGGCCGAGTTCCGAATCTGAAGTCTGTGCTATGACTCAGAAAGATGGGCAAAACAAAACGTGTCCATCAGCGTTGCTCTTAACATAAAGTATGCCCATTAGAGTGCCCCCTAACATAAAATATGCCCATCAGAGTGCCCCCTAACATAAAATATGCCCATTAAAGTGCCCCTTAACATAAAATGTGCCCATCAGCGTGACCCTTAGCATAAAACTTGCCCATCCGCGTGACCCTTAACATAAAATAAGGGGCACTCTGATGGGCACATTTTATGTTAGGGGGCACTCAGATGGGCACATTTTATGTTAGGGGGCACGCTGATGGGCAAAACAAAACATGTAAATCTGCGTTGCTTTTAACATAAAAAATGCCCATTAGAGTGCCCCTTTAATGGGCATATTTTATGTTAAGGGGAACTCTAATGGGCATTTTTTATGTTAAAAGCAACGCTGATTTACACGTTTTGTTTTGCCCATCAGCGTGCCCCCTAACATAAAATGTGCCCATCTGAGTGCCCCCTAACATAAAATATGCCCATTAGAGTGCCCCTTAACATAAAATATGCCCATCAGTCTGCACACTTGTTAATTGGGGACCACATTGCTTTCTCCCCTTAAAAATGTGCTCCACATACCAGGAGCCGAGCCAGAAGCCGTGAGCAGGGGGGCGGGGCACGCACATAATGTCACGCCCAAACTCGCTGCCTGGCTGAATGGGAGCCGCAGTCAGGAGCAGGGGACGGGGCGCGCGCGTGACGTCACGCCCCTAATTGCAGCCCGACAGGTCACCGGCCTGGATCCGCAGTAAGGAGGGGGCGTGGCGCAAACACAGCACGTCACTGGTTGCTGGGACACCCGCGGTCCCAGCAAACCAATGACTGAATACAGATAGCGGCCTCGCGGTCCGGGCGAAAGCATCGTGCGGTCCGCCAATGGACCACGGGTCGCCATTTAGTGACGGCTGACCTATAGGTAAGCCTTATTATAGGTTTACCTATAGATACAAATTCTGCATCGGAGTTTACTCCCACTTTAACTAATAATGTTAAATAGACCCACAGTAACCACTGAAATTTAGAGGGACTGAGGGAAGGAGGGGATCCACGTCCACCCAAAAGCCTCTAGGGGAAGAGGGGGGACAGTTACTTACCATACCATGGAAACAGGGTAGGCACCGCTCTGGACAGACCACCTCTCCATCAGAATGTGGGACTGTCGGCCAGGAGGAATGCTGAGACTCACGTCGAGGCCAGGTCATATATGCGCTCGCGACAGGTTTAACTCGCAGGCAAGCCCCAGTCCAGTGGGGCTATGTCGCGGCCGACCTAGCGCAGAGCTGCGGCCTGCACGCGCTTGCTGGCCAGACTGGGGGGCCTATGTGGATTTTGAAAAAAATATCCCGTCATCCACCCAATCTGGCAATTGATTGCAATTTCTCACAGGAACAAAACAACAAAGATAGGAGAAAATTCAATTTAAAAAGGGAAAAATTGCCAGGACCGAAGATCCCGGCAAGGAACTAGGTCCTTACTCCTGACTTGGCAGAAAAATTGGCTATAGCAGAGAGAGGGATTATACCACCTGGGACTGAATAGTTCTGAAAATAGTGCTGAAAAATTAATATAGTGAATAATATCAAAAGTCTCTTATTTTTAGTGTTTTTTCCATCCGATTGTCAGTAAAAACCACTTTAAGACAACCCACAGTGCGCTACATAGACTCTTTAAAAGTGCTTATCCTCCACCAGGTAAAAAAACTGCTCCCCTCAAACCAACAACAAAAGCAACTGTGCCTCATTGTGTCCTCTGTGCATCTCTTGCAGAGACCAGCTCTCCTACTCTCAATGACCTGAACAGCCGCCTTGTCCTCCACTCCACCAGCGTGAGTTAGATACTCCCAATGGGTACAATAGAAGACATTAGAGAAAGAGTCATAGTGCACTCCTGTTTTACAGTTTATTTACGCAAACAGAATTGTATTTACGCAAACAGAATTGTACTTACACAGAAACAAGAAGTTTAAAATATTCAAAATCAAATGTCATACGCTGACACAGCTCCTGGGTAAAGGCACGGCGTGACGTCATGGGCTTGGCGCCTCCCTATACATGTTACGACCTCTGATTGGGCTTCTTCAGTCGGTGGGGAGCCGTGCCTTTACCTGGGAGCTGTGTCGGCGTATGACATTTGATTCTGAATGTTTTTAACTTCTTGTTTCTGTGTAAGTACAATTCTATTTGCGTTAGTGCACTCCCGTTTTACAGTTTATTATGTCTCTGCCTCTTATGTCTTCTATTGTACCTGTTGGGAGTATCTAACTCATGCTGGTGGAGCGGAGGACAAGGCGGCTGTTAGGTTATCGGGAGTAGGAGAGAGCTGATCTCTGCAGGAGATGCACAGAGGACACAATAAGACACAGGTGCTTTTGTTTTGTTTTTGATTTGAGGTGAGCAGGTTTTTCACCTAGTGGAGGATAAGCACTTTTTGAAGAATCTATGTAAGAGCTCTGTGGATTGTCTTAAAGTGGTTTTTTACTGTCACAGACCATTGGATGGAAAGAACACTGAAAATAAGAGACTTTTGATATTGTTCACTATATAAATTTTCCTGCACTATTATATTGTGAAGGTTGCGCTACACTTTTTATATGCTTGCAATTTTTATGCGGTGAGTGGAACACTGACAGTGGTTGACTAGCAACCTGGTATTGGTAATTTCTATTTGGTACCATTGCTTTAGAGTGGGTTTTAGTTAAAGGTGACAGCGCTGACTACACTTATAATATTCATTTGGACTGTATATATAGCTGGTTGCTAAGAAGTGGGTCTGGAAGCTTGCCTCCGCATCCTTAACATCCGATGAGTCATCAGCCCGGCAGGGCATGAAAGGAAGGGGATGAGCAAGCGCCCCCCCCAACAATACCAGATTGCATGCCCTCAATATGGGGGGAATGGGTGCTTTGGGGTGGGGGGGCTCTGCCCCACAACCCTGGCCGGTGGTTGTGGGGTCTGTGGGCAAAAGGCTTATCGGAATCTGAAAGGCAGATTACGAAAAGGGGCCCCCAGATCCCACCTCCCCCTATGTGAATGAGTATACCCAATCACCCCAAAAAGCAGTTAAGTGTTCAAAAAAAAAACATGAGATGGTTTTTGAGAAGTCCTTTATTATAAAAATGATGACGTCAGGGGATGGCTATGCCCCACAGGCTATATATGAAATGGCAGATGGGGAGACAACACAATGGCAGAAGACAGCTTTAGAAGAAGATCGTTTTTTTTTGTTGTAAGCAGCGGCAAGGAAGAAGACAGCACCAGAGGGAAGAAGACACGTTGGAGCTACAACGGGGGACTTTTTACATTTTTAATAAAGGACTTATCAAAAACGATCAATTGCTTTTTTTAACACTTCACTGCTTTTTGGGGTGAATAGGTAGGGGTAAAATGTACCCCATACTCATTCACATAGGGGGCCCCCAGATCTCACCCCCCTTTCTTAAAGGGGGTTTCCATATTCCAAAAAGCCCCCTGCAACCACCAGCCAGGGTTGTGAGGAAGAGCCCCAGGTCCCCATTAACATGGTGGCAAGGTGCTTTGGGGCTGCAGAGCCACAAAAGCACCCATCCCCCCATGTTGAGGGCATGTGGCCTGGTATGGTTCAGGAGGGGGACACTCCCACTTATTCCCTCCCTTTCCTAACCTGGCAGGCTGCATGCTCAGAAAAGGGTCTGGTATGGATTTAATTTTTTTTTTTGTTTTCAAATTTGGGGGGGGGGGTTCCCCTCCAAACTCAAAGGGCCTGGTTTGGACCCCCATGCTGTTTTTTTAAAAATAATTTTTTTTTTTTCACAATAAGCTGTCAGCGGACAACCCTTAGAAACCATTAATGTACAGTGTGTGTGTGTGTAAACACAAAATGCATGTAAACTGCATGCAAAATGAATAAAAATGTAGCGTTTAAAAACACAAAATGTGCCTGAAAAACGCATCAAGAGCAGCCGCATAGATGTGAACCTAAACTTGCTGCTGTAGGTGATTTCATTTTGCAAAAATCTGCCAATAGGCCCAAAATGGATTGCTTTTATAACTGTCAATTGTGCATTAACTCAGTGACAGCTAGCATAGGCATTCCTAGATGTAGAGTATTAAATAAAATAAAAAAAAGGCAAACACCGGAACAAACTGAAAATAAAATGGTTCTTTTCTTGTATAAGGCATATAAACATGCACTAACTTGTTTTGACCTGTGATTAAAGGGACCCTGTGAAGTGAGCAAAATGGAAGCTGCCAATGTTCGCTTGTTTTATTTTACCTTTGAAGGTGATTACTCCTTTGCTGCTATCCTTAGACTTCCTTCACCACTTGGTGGATCACTGACATTGAGCGAAAATCTGCATGCCATGCTTTTTCCAGATCAGCAACATTTAAAACAAATTAGCAATATAATTTCCTTTAAGCCATTGTTTGGTGTGAAACAACTCACCAGATCATAGATATCCGCACCTCAGTTTGCATTATCAGAACACAAGCAATTGACAACTTTCTCTTTTCGGCCTGGTGACCCAACACAGCCAAAAACGGGACCTGCCCTTCTTTTGTGTAGATCTAGAGCAAAGGATTTGTAGTACCGCAGCCACCTCACACATTTTTTTTTTTCACTTAAACTTCCCCCAAACTTTGCATTTCCATAAATTGGAGAAAAGGTTTGTGTCAAAGTACAGCACACAAATTATATAGCCAATCTTTCTTTCTTGATAATTTAAAAAAAAAATGTGTATTTTGCACATAATCTCCATCTGTAGTTTTACATTTATACCTTTTAGTATAAATGTACCTGAGTATCTGCGAGTACCTATTAGTACCTGAGTGTCTGTGAGTACCTATTAGTGTCTTGGAGTACCTGTGAGTACCTATTAGTGTCTGGGAGTACCTGTGAGTACCCGAGTGTCTGGGAGTACCTGTGAGTACCCGAGTGTCTGGGAGTACCTGTGAGTACCCGAGTGTATGGGAGTACCTGTGAGTACCCGAGTGTCTGGGAGTACCTGTGAGTCTGGGAGTGTTAGTGAGTGTAGCGGAGTACCAGAGGGTAAGAAAGTAGAGTTAGGAAGCTAGAAAACAGCCACACAGGACAGACTTAAATTACTGAATCCCCATCAGATTAGATTAGTGTGTACAATGCCTGTCGGGTGTTAAGATGCGATTCGGTGCACATATTGTGGTATGTATACGTTCCTTGATCATGTAATCGAGGGCAAATACAGATGCACAAAATGTAAGCACATTGCTTCGCTGGAAGCTCAGGTCCTGAATCTAGGGAAGCAACTGGCAACACTGAGAAGACTCTCCATACTGAAGGAGAGCTGGGAGCTTACCCGACAGGTGCAGGCAGGGCCTGCACAGAGGAGGGCAGAGATACAGGGGTGCAGGCACCAGAGCTGAGTAGATGGGTGACAGGAGGGGTAGAAGGGAATAAGGCAAGGAGGCCAGTCCTGGGCTGGAGCACCCCAATAAATATGCCCCGTTGCGTGGTGTTGAGGAAACCAGTCAGGGACCAGCATTGCTGGAGCAGAGCGACACCCCTAGCTGACGGGAAGAACCCCTCCAATGAGAGCGGGAGAAAGGGAAAGGAAAGACAGGTTCTGGTGGTAGGGGACTCAATTATTAGAAGGACAGACAGGGCAATCTGTCACAAAGACCGTGAGCGCCAAACTGTCTGTTGTTTACTGGGTGCTCGGGTTCGGCACATCACGGATCGGGTGGACAGATTACTGGGTGGGGCTGGGGAAGACCCAGCTGTCATGGTACACGTGGGTACCAATGACATAGGCAGAGGGAGATGGAGAGTTCTAAAAAACTATTTCAGGGTCTTAGGAGCTAAGTTGAGGACTAGGACCTCCAAGGTAGTATTTTCTACCTCGAGCCACACCAGAGAGGCAGCGGGAGATTAGGGAAGTTAACAAGTGGCTGAGGAGCTGGTGTAGTAAGGAGGGTTTCGGGTTCCTTGAGAACTGGGCCGACTTCTCAGTCAGCTACCGGCTCTTTAGTAGGGACAGATTGCACCTAAATGGGGAGGGTGCAACCATACTGGGTGAGAGGATGGCCAACAAGTTAGAGGGGCTTTTAAACTAGGTGATGGGGGGGAGGGTACAGATGTAGAATTAGCCAGCGGGGAGCAAGGTTCAGCGGGCACAAATGGGGACATTAGCGGTAGGGTGTTCAGAGTTCCTAAATCCAAGGAAAAATCACAAGAGCAGCCTAAAAAACAACATCAAATGAGGATATGGTATGTATCCGGTCAAAATTACGAGGTTTGTACACCAATGCCAGAAGCCTGGCCAACAAGATGGGAGAGCTGGAGCTGCTGATGTATGAGGAGGACTTAGATTTTGTGGGGATTACAGAAACTTGGTTCGACAGCTCTCATGATTGGATGGCGACCATTCAGGGGTATTCCCTTTATCGCAGAGATAGAGAAGGTAAAAAAGGGGGAGGGGTATGTCTGTATATTAAGAACAGTGTACAGGTAAATATGAGGGATGATATTAATAATGGAGCTATGGATGAGGTAGAATCCCTATGAGTAGAACTTCAAAGGGAAGGCACTATGGGGAATGTAATATTGGGCGTATGCTATAGACCCCCCAACCAGAGGGAGGAGGGGGAGGCAGACCTCCTTTCGCAGATTGGATTGGCAGCAAGGATTAGAAATGTCATTATAATGGGGGACTTTAATTATCCAGATATAGACTGGGCAGAAGGAACCGCACATGCAGCCAAGGCTTGGCAGTTCCTAAATGTTTTGCAGGACAATTTTATGGGTCTGATGGTGAACGAACCGACAAGGAAAAATGCAGTACTAGACCTACTGATTACCAACAATACAGACCTGCTCACGGATATAGAAATACGGGGCAACTTCGGAAACAGTGACCATAGGTCAATTAGTTTCAGTATTAATCATAGTAATAGGAAACACATGGGTAATTATAAGGACACTGAATTTCAAAAGTGCCAATTTCCCAAAACTGCGCTCTTTGCTAGAACAAAGAACACAGAGGAAAAATGGGAGTGCTTCAAGAGCATACTAAATAAAGGGATTGGCCAGTGCATTCCAAAGGGAAATAAATTTAAAAGAGCAAAACTAAACCCTGGGTGGCTAAACTACAACATATAAATGCATATTAATACTAAAGAAAAGGCCTTCAAAAAATACAAGGCTGGGGGGTTATTGGCAGCATTCAAGCATTACAAAGAGTGTAAAAAGAAATGTAAATGTGAAATCAAGGCAGCTAAAATAGAACACGAGAGACATATAGCGGAAGAGAGTAAAAAAAACCCCAAGAAATTATTTAAGTATATAAATAGTAAGAAAGCGAGGGCAGAACACATTGGCCCCATAAAAGACGACAAAGGAAATCTGGCCACAGTGGACAGAGAGAAGGCGAAAATGTTAAATCATTTCTTATCTTCAGTCTTCACAAAAGAATTGGGGGGCTACACTAACCCAGCTTGTAAGGCTTAAATAAATAATACACCTCAGGAAGTACCCCCATGGCTAACAGAGGATAGACTTAGAACTAAACTAGAGAAACTTAACATAAATAAATCACCGGGACCAGATGGCTTGCACCCGAGAGAATTATCCTGGGACGCCGTCATATGACGGCACACCAGAACAGCCGCTCTCGCGCGCCCCCGGGGGCGCGCGGAGCGGCGATCGTGACCGCGCCGTGTTGCTAGGACATGGCGCGATCCCGATCTCGGTAAAGAGTCAATGACATGACTCTTTACCCATGTGATCGGCTGTGTCCAATCACAGCCGGTCACATGTAAATGAGGAAGTGCCGTTATTCGGCTCTCCTCGGTTCACACTGTCAGTGTGTGAGCCGAGGAGAGCCGATCAGCGGCTCCTCCTCATAGGGGACACAGAGAAATGTAATCAGGGCACTGATCACCAGTGCCCTGATTACACAAGAGGGAAATATACTGCCATAACTGCCCGCCATCAGTGCCCACAATCAGTGCCCATAGTGCTGCCAGTCAGTGCCCATCAGTGCCTTCTCATCTAGGCACTAATGAGCACTGACTGGCAGCACTATGGGCACTGAGTGTGGGCACTGATGGTGGTGCTCATCAGTGCCTCCCATTAGTGTCCATCAATGCCACCCATCAGTGTCACCTCTCAGTGCCCGTCAGTGCTGCCTCTCAGTGCCCATCAGTGCCACCTCTCAATGCCCAGCAGTGCCACCTATCAGTGCCGCCTATCAGTGCGGCATATTAGTACCTACTCATCAGTGCCACCTCATCAGTGCCCATCAGTGCAGCCTATCAGTGCCGCCTCATCAGCGCACATCAGGAGAAAAATGTATTTATTTTCAAAATTTACTCACAGAAAATAAGGAAATAAAAAATTTTTTTCAAAATTTTCTGACTTTTTTCATTTTTTTTGTAAGAAATAAAAAACCCAGAAGTGATTAAATACCACCAAAAGAAAGCTCTATTTGTGTGAAAAAAATTATAAAAATTTCATATGGGTACAGTGTAGCATGACCGCGCAATTGTCATTCAAAGTGTAAGAGCGCTGAAAGCTGAAAATTGGCCTGGGCAAGAAGGGGTTGAAAGTGCACTGTAGGCAAGTGGTTAAAGAGCTCAGCCAGCTGATAGCCAGACCATTATTCTTGATCTTGAAGGATAGTCTACAGACGGGTATGGTGCCAGCTGACTGGAAAAAAGCCAACGTGGTACCAATATTTAAAAAAGGGCCGAGATATATCCCAGGTAACTATAGGCCGGTCAGCCTAACATCAGTAGTCTGCAAGGGGATGTTAACCACTTTACCACCGGAGGATTTTCCTGCTTTATGTCCAGGCCACTTTTTGCAACTTGGCACTGCGCGACTTTAACTGACAATTAATGCAACCCTGTACCCAAACAAAATTTACGTCCTTTTTTTCCCACAAACAGAGCTTCCTTTTGGTGGTATTTGATCACCTCTGCGCTTTTAATTTTTTGCGATATTAATAAAAAAAAGAGCGAAAATTTTGCGAAAAAATTGGCATTTTCTACCTTGACAGTTAAAAAATATCCAATATATTCAATTTTTGTCATATATTTAGGCCAAAATGTAGTTAGTTACATGTCTTTGACAAAAAAATCCTCAATGAGCGTATTTTTAACCGCTTTAAGACCAGAAGATTTTACCCAATTCCTGACCAGGCTATATTTTGCGATTCGGCACTGTGTTACTTTAACGGACAATTGCGCGGTCATGCGACACTGTACCCAAATTAAATGTATGTCATTTTTTCCCCCACAAATAGAGCTTTCATTTGGTGGTATTTGATCACCTGTGCGATTTTTAATTTTTGGAAAAAAGAGTGACAATTTTGAAAAATAAAAAAATATTTTTTACAACATTCTGATATATAACATTCCCCAAAAAAAAATTTAAAAATCAAAATTTTTTAACATTTTAGGCCAATTTGTTTTCTGCTACATATTTTTGGTTAAAAAATCATAATAAGCGTATTTTGATTGGTTTGCGCAAAAGTTATCGCGTTTACTAACTATGGGAAAGATGTCATTTTTATTGTTTATTTTGTTTTACTAGTAATGGCGGTGATCTGCGATTTTTTTTTGCGGGACTGCGAAATTGCGGTGGACAGATCGGACCCCTAACTGACATTTTTGACACTTTTGGGGGTACTAGTGACATTACTACAGTAATCAGTGCTATAAATATGCACTGTTACTGTAATAATGACACTGGCAGGGAAGGGTTATTGGTGATCAAGGGGTTAAATGTATGCCTCATGCTTGCTGACATGTGTGGAGGGAGGGGATTGTGTGACACAGACACAGATCGCAGGTTCAGCTATGCTGAATCCTGTGACTGTCTGTCACAGAGGAGATCCGCCCGCTTTGTTTACACAAGTGGGCGGATTTCCTCACTCGATCCCCGACGATCGGGGAAGATCGGCGGTGATCACCGCCTCTCCTCCCCTGGCCCGACTCCCGCTGTGTCTGAACACAGCGGGAGCAAGCCACCATAGGTCTACGTCGCTGGACGATAACGAGCCACTTTGCCGCAGTACCAGCTCAGTGAGCGGTCGGCAAGTGGTTAAGGGACTACATACAAGACTTTAGTAATGAAAACTGTATTATTAAGTGAGCTGCCATAGATAAAGGAAAGCCTGTGGATGTGGTGTATCTGGGTTTTGCAAAGGCATTTGACACAGTTCCCCACAAACGCTTACTGTACAAACTAAGGTACGTAGGTATGGACCATAGGGTGGGTACCTGGATAGAGAACTGGCTCCAGGGGAGAGTCCAGAGGGTAGTGATAAATGGGGAGTACTCAGATTGGGCGGGTGTAGAAAGTGGGGTCCCCCAAAGTTCTGTCCTGGGACCAATCCTGTTCAATTTATTCATAAATGATCTAGAGGAGGAGATATCTAGCACAATCTCGGTATTTGCGGATGATACTAAACTAAGCATGCCAATATCTTCTATGCAGGATGTGGAAACCTTACAAGCAGACCTGAACAAAATAACGGGGTGGGCAACTACATGGCAGATGAGGTTTAATGTTGAAAAATGTAAAGTAATGCACTTGGGTGCCAGAAACACGAAAGCAAGCTACTCACTAGGGGGGAAACCTCTGGGTGAATCGAAGATGGAAAAGGACCTGTGGGTACTAGTGGACAACAGGCTTGACAGTGGCATGCAATGCCAAGCTGCTGCAAACAAAGCCAACAAAATACTGGCATGTATAAAAAAGGGGATTCACTCCAGAAATAAAGGAATTATTCTCCCACTCTACAAGACTCTGGTCCGGGCCACATCTGGCCTATGCTGTCCAGTTCTGGGCACCGGTCCTCAGAAAGGATGTGCTGGAACTGGAGAGAGTCCAGAGAAGGGCAACAAAAATAATTAGGGGAATGGAGGACATCAGCTATCAGGAAAGACTACAAGCATTGAACTTATTCTCTCTGGAGAAGAAACGCTTGAGGTGGGATATGATATCAATGTACAAATACGGTACTGGTGATGACCCTGGCATAAGGAACAAACTTTTTAGAGAAAGGGAATACAATAAGACACATGGCCACTCACTAAAACTAGAGGAAAAACTGTTTAACCTAAAAATACATAAGGGGTTCTTCACGGTCAGAGCAGTAAGGATGTGTAATTCTCTTCCACAAGCAGTCGTATCAGCAGGGAGCATCGATAGTTTCAAAAAACTATGAGATGGGCACCTTAACCACTTCCTGCCCGCCCTATAGGCGATTGACGGCGGGAAGGTGGTTGCATTATCCTGACCGGACGTCATATGACGGCGGCAGGATAATGCTCTCTGCGCGCCGAGTGGCAATGCGGCGTGTCACTCTGACACACCGCATCTCCGATCTCGGTAAAGAGCCTACGTCAGTGTGTCCAATTACAGCTGGTCACATAGTACACAGGAAGAGCCGTTGATCGGCTTTCCTTAGCTCTCCTGACAGGGGGGGGGTCTGCACTGGTAATCAGAGCATTGATTACCAGTGCAGACCCTTTGGGTGGGGGTGCCACTAGAACCACCAGGGATGCCCACCCATGACCCCAGGGATACCCACCCATGACCCCAGGGATGCCCACCATGGTCATCAGGGATGGCAATCAGGGCTCAGGGAGCCCACAAGTGCCCTCCCCATCAGTGCTGCCCACCAGTGCCCATCATTGCCATCTATCAGTGCCGCCCACCAGTGCCCATTATTGCCCACCAGTGCCACCTATCAGTTCCCACCAATGCTGCATATCAGTGCCCATCAGTGCTGCCTATCAGTGCTGCATATTAGTGCCACCCCCTCAGTGCCTGTAAGTGCAGCCTCATCAGCGCTCATCAGTGCAGGAAAAAACTTATCTATTTACAAAATTGTATAACAAACAAAAAAACTTTTTTTCTTTTTTCAAACTTTTCGGTTCTTTTTAATTGTTTAGCAAAAAAGAAGAAACCTTGCAGTGATCAAATACCACCAATAGAAAGCTCTATTTGTGGGAAAAAATGACATAAATTTGGTTTAGGTACAGTGTTGCATGACCGCGCAATTTTCATTCAAAATGCAACAGCGCTAAAAGCTTAAAAATTGGCCTAGGCAGGAAGGGGGTGAAAGTGCCCGGTATTGAAGTGGTTAAAGACCACAACATACAGGGGTATACAATGTACGGTTAACAGCAAACACACACACACATCATAGGTTGAACTGGATGGACTGATGTCTTTTTTCAACCTCACAACTATGTAACCTTTCGCTCACTTCCTTCCTTTCAGTCTTCCCGAATAGACGACCAAAGATGTGCACCACCAGATTCCATGCCCCGAGGCCCAACTATGCCAGATGAAGACTTCTTCAGTCTTATCCAGAGAGTCCAGGCAAAGCGGATGGACGAACAAAGGGTGGATCTCCCCTCCAACCAGGAAGATGGAGAAAACCATGATAATCAGAGGAGGCCGAGCTAAGTGTCAGCTGTTATGTACAGATAGCATAGCACCTGTACCGAAGAAACAACTTTCCGATGATTCATCTCCATGCTGTACCAGGGGACAACGTTTATTAAAATTAGAAATCTGTGTATTTTGAATAGCTGAGACCTAGAGGTCCTTTGGGAGAGTCGTCTTACATGTGTGAAATATCCAAGTGTCTTCAGCCAATTAGTTAAATATTAAAATGGACCATCTGGTTTTTTTTTTTTAAAAAGACACTTTTTTAGGCAATTTTGAAAAAAAAAAAAAAAATCTTCGAGACTCAGTTTTTAGAAGGATGATGTTATTGGGAACAAGAGGAATTCTTGCTAGGAAGTTCACAAAGAACAGTGCATTGGGAGGCTTGTTATAACATGTTACAAGGAAAGGGATGGTGCTCAAAGGATGCTATTACTGGTTATAGCAGGCTTAATATCATGGGACCAAGTAACAAAGGGCCTTATTCACTAAATGGCAATAATCATTTTGTACAATAGTTTTCTTTTTTTACATTACTTTAGGATTTATAGGAACTGTAAAGCACATAGCTCCCCTAAAGTAACAGACATTGCGGTGTAAAACAGCAGCATGACACAGCTATTGACCAATTTGCTTTGAAAGAGTACTTACTGTTTGTATGCAGTGGGTTCCTGCACTTGACCTCATTAAACTCTGTAAATCTGGGTGGCCACCAGTTGGCTAAATCACCCAAAAACTTTAGCATCTCTGGGAATGGCATTCCTCCCACCATAGTTATTTACCTGGTCAGTTTTATGCAGCGTTGTACTAAAAACAGTGACAAAGGGGGCCTCCCATTGTAAAGGCCACAAAAAAGTGGAAAAACGGGGTACTTGGATGCAGAAATCACATTAGTAGGGTCCATGGAAAATAAGTATGTGACCATAACCCAAACACAATGCTGCAAGCATCTGCCCAAAGCTGAAATATTGCTCTCAGGTGGACTGCCTTTATATAAACCATATAATCTTGCCTGTAAGGCCTAGATGGCAGAGAACAGGTTAACAGGTACTACATTCCAGCAATAAAACAGGAAAAATTCAGTGGGGGATGTGCTGACCTAGATTTCATTTCCCGCCGTTCAGTGAATGAGGCCTAGCAACTGCCAAGAGCCTGCAAGTTAACTACTTCTGCATCACTGTCCACTGTCAGAGCAACATCGCTGTCACAAACTTATCCTATTAGCACGCAAAAAGTACACGACAGAAGAGTGTTATTGTTACATGCTGTCAGGGCTGCTGTTTCTGCTTCAACCCCTGTACGATTTATTTCTATGGCAACCAGGGCAGCCATCTTGACTGGGCAGAGAGAGAGAGAGTGTAGAGGTGATGTTATGGCTTCCATTAAAAACAAAAAAAAAAAAAAAATAGTTTACCGCTTAGGCTCCGTTCACATGTAGGCGTTTTGTGGGCGTTTTTCTGCTCTAGGATCAGCACTCAAAATGCCCAACAAGACAAATCCTATTCATTTCAATGGCCCCCTGTTCACATCTGAGCGTTTTGACGTTTTAAGCAAAACGCCCAACGCTCAAAAAAGTACATTAGCTTCTTTTTGGGCAGATTACAGGCGTTTTCCATTGGTCTCTAGTCAATCTAAAAACGCCTGCACAAAAAAGCCTGTAAAACGCCTGCAAAAAACGCCCATAAAAACGCCTGTAATAGCAACGCCAAGATGTGAACGTAGCCTAAGGCCCTGTAATCAAGCTGCTCACATACAATTATTTTGCATGGACTGGTATATAAAGACTAAAGCCCCGTACACACGTACCGATCGTCGGCCGAACGATCGACCGTCTTTTGTCCGAGGGCTGTCTTGTCTGTTGAAAAGTGCAAAAGACTGCACACGAATTTTGTCGGCCAACAACAGACGACTACAGAAGTGATGTCATGTGATGGTTAACTTTCCTGGTCTTTTTTCTTTTCTGAGCATGCCCAGTCTTGCAAATCTGCTGTCTGTCGGCCGAATTCTGTACTGACTGGCGAACAATCGGCCGTTCTGGTGTCGGCATACAAAAATTTTAATGCTTGCACGACAGATTCTGTTAGGCCGAAAGTGCGCTGTCGGCTGTCGGAAGCATCATACTAACAAACCGAAAATCGGCCGAACATTTTCGGCCGACAATCGGTACGTGTGTACGGGCCTTATCTCCACCTATTGCAAAACAAGTTTTGGGCGGCATTCAGTATAAATGATAAAAATAAATAGGGTCAAAAACTGTTATTCTCTGACTCTCTGCAGCACACTAGTTTTGGGGCAAAGAAGCTGAAGCCAATTGGCTTAACTGTGGGTGGCAGGAATTGAGGGTACTCACAGGTATTCTGGGTATGGGTTTATAAAATATTCTGAAATGATATGTGTGCAGGCTTTTTTAAAAGAAGCTTTAGATTTGTTCCTTATGCACATCATCTCAGGTCAGAGGTGAGAAGTCACCCAAGATCTGATTTTTCTGCCCTGTAAACTTCTTTACCTAATGCTAACACTGTCTTTAAACAACAACTAGTAAAGAGTAAAGCTGGTCATAAAATATAGATTTTTTTTTTTCAGCCAGCAAGCTAAAGAAAAAAAAATAACAGATGACTCCTATGTTGTGAAGCATGTATGAGCAAATCTCCCATTTCAGATAGTGGTTGCATCTGATTGGATGCAGTTGTTCAGCTGACAATTTTTTCAACTCAAGGATGACAGGACCAATAACCACATTTTGGCCAGTTCATCAGAAACAGGTCAAAATTTGCACACTGTATGGCCAATTTAATTGTAACTTTATTGTATAAAAATAATAATTAAAAAAAAAAAAAGCGTAACTTTATCATAAACAGAGTCTTGTAGTTGTTTTTCATCATACAACAGGACTTTGTTGTTTGGTACTGTTATGCACTCTCAGGGACTGCTCTGTCTCTACAGCTGAAGTTTTGGGTCAGATTTAGGGATAATATAAATATAATTATATCATATGAAAGCCTGCACAATAATCATTTCAAGCCAAACCCAAGGCAGATAATGAAAAACACTATTTAATGCAGTTGTGGATTGGTGATACAGTATGCACATTTATTTTTACACAGAGCTATCAAACGTGCCTACCTAAAGTCCCCATCAATCAAATAACACAAAATAAGAGTTAGTAAAGTAAATCATGTAATAATAATAAAAAATTAAAAAAAACTCACTTGGGGTTGGGGCCCTTATCTGAAGGCACCAGTGACATAATTCACTTCTGTGCTGCCTTCTGGCTAAGCTGGTTAAGGCTCTTACACACTATAAGAAAATCAGGCGAACATTTTCGTCCAAATAATTGCCGTACGATTTTCGCATAGTGTGTACAGACGATTCAGAATTTTCTTACGAAAATTCTCGAAGGGACAAATGACAACATTTTTCTCGTACAGGAAAAAACGAACAATTTTCGTTTTAATGTGTACCGTTTTCGTATGATTTTTGTATAAGAAAAATCAGAAAAGAAAGACTTTGCATGATCAGAAACAATAAACAACAAAAAAAGCCTTTATCATACGAGAATTTTCGTAAGAAAATTCTTTCATCGGTTACGATTTGCTGTGAAACAACAAGGAAAATCGGACAATCGTTCACCCGATTTTCTTATAGTGTGTACCCCACTTTACCCAAAAATATATCAGAATTCACTTCTGTACTCTGCTGAAGCACATTTGTGTGGGATTTTGAGTATTTTGTTTTGTCTGGAGGCAGCAGTGATGACACAGGCCATTTTTTAGAAAGTAGCCAAAAGTGGGAGTCAGTCATTTTTTTTTTTTTTATTTAGGGAGTGGGGGTCTTCCTGATAAGCAGACATGTTTTTTTTTTTTGTTTTTTTTTAAGTTCTGCTTATCTATGTATTTCGTTGTATTATATTCAGCCTTAAGCCCAGGTTCACACTGGGGCCATTTTGAAATTGTGTGAGTTCAGCTGAACGTAAACTATTTCAAGCTGGCATTTCAATCCAACTTCGAGGGCAATTTCACAGACATCTGTGCGGGTTTCTGCACAGATGTCTATGGAAATCGCCCCCCAAATTGCCAAAAGTAGTACAGAAACTACTTTCGGGAATTGGTTCCGACAGTGCCTCCGATTTGACATGTCAAATTGCATGTCAAATCGGACCAATGTGAATGTGGGCTAAAGGACAAATATACCCTTGGCACAAGTTGTCCTTTAATAAATACAGCCCGTCTCCCCGTGAGTGCAGCCCATCTGTTCTGACACTCACAATTATCCACTATCCATGAACTTTCACTGTGTGGGCCTGTTGGCTTCTCAAAAAATCCTTGCTTGCTGCTCTTTATCTTGCACATGGTGCTAGTGTCCTATTCATTTATATAGGGAGAGCCATGGGAATCTGCCATGAATACGACAATGAGGGTTTCAGGCGCAAGGCTATGCAGAACCCAGGAGAGCTGCACAGTTAGGATTGCTGGATGAGGATAAAGGTGAGTAAAGGACAGAAGGTTCAGTTGTCTTTTAAGACTGAATATTTTTTTTTTGCATTTTATTAAGAGGCGTCCAGTAACAATGTACTTTTTCCAGCACTGAAAGCAGCTTGCTTTGTAAAATGGTCCTTTAGCCACTTTAAATTTCATGCCCACCCTAGAGGGGTCTTAAGCATTGCTGGGCAATGTGAAGCTGTTCGGCTGGGTGCAAATACAAGTCCCAGCACCCCCCCCCCCCCCCAGCAAAAGAAAACATTTTGCCTAATCTCTTAAGGATGATGAAAGGACAAGTTCACTCTAAAGCCCCCGTACACACGTACTGATCGTCTTTTGTCCAGGGCTGTCCTGTCGGTTGAAAACTGCAAAAGACTGCACACGAATTTTGTCGGCCAACAACAGCCGACTGCAGAAGTGATGTCATGTGATGGTTAACTTTCCTTGTCTTTTTTCTTTTCTGAGCATGCCCAGTCTTGCTAATCTGCTGTCTGTCGGCCAAAATCTGTACTGACTGGCGAACAATCGGCCGTTCTGGTGTTGGCCAACAAAAATTTTAATGCCTGCACGACAGATTCTGTTCGGCCGAAAATGCGCTGTCGGAAGCATCATACTAACAAGCCTACAATCGGCCGATCGGTCGTCGGCCGAATATTTACGGCCGACAATCGGTACGTGTGTACGGGGCTTTAGTGAACTTGACCAACCTCTATGAGGACAGGGTGCTGTAATAAATACTTACCTTCCTCCCCATTCCAGTAGTTTTCACTGTGCGGCTTTTACCACGCAGCTTTTTCCCCTAAACTATCCCCATCCAGTCCTCTTCTTGGTGTGCATGTGTGCTGCAGCCCCATTTATTCCAGTAGATGACATGTATTTCAGCTGTTAATCAATAAATGGGGCCGCAGCAAAAAAAAGACCTGGTTGGGGGTGTTTTAAAGAGAGAGGCTGTGTGGCACTGGCCAGGGTCATATACTGAAGATGTTAGAACAGGGAGGAAGGTAAGTATAAAATAGGTAAGTAAAAGTTTACTAAAGGTGAGCTTGTTCTTGAAAGTTGAAACCAGTTTAATTTAAAAATTCTTACATTAACAAAATAGGTTGCATGAAAAGTTTCCTGTAAGATCATATAGTTGCCATATTGTTGCACACATTAATTGTAATTAAGAGAGAAATTCAAAAATTATTATTTATTGTATTTTTTTTTTTACTGTTGATTTGTATATTTACACCTTTTGTCAGTATTTTGTTTAGGATGTTTTTTTCACCCCTAGCCCATTTCTAGTACACTTTATGCTGAATTTCCTACATATTTGTATATATTTACCGTATTTTCCGGCGTATAGGACGACCCCCAACTTTTCCAGTTAAAATATAGAGTTTGGGATATACGCACACCAAATAAAAAAAAACAGATTTGATTTCAATATGGTAATCTGTGACCCAATAGTTAATATAATGGGCAAGTTTTAACTCAGGAAATAAAATAAAAAAATGGCCACTGATCTCAGTGTTTTTTAATTTTTGAATGCATGTTTGACATAGACGATACTGTGTCACTTGAATTTTCAGTTTTCATAACCATTTCAGCATCCTGTCTGTAACGCAAAGATATTTTTGCTTACTGTACACAACCAGCCCTTCCACGTTTATTTAGTGTGATCCAGCACCTAGATGCTATCTATGATTAAAAATACTGTATGCCCGGGGTATGGAAAAAAGAGAGAGAGCGGCGATGTGACCAGAAAAACACGCCTCTTTCACCTGTCTGGCCCGCCCTTGTATCCTTTTACCGTACCTTCTTCTCTGCCTCTCAGATCTCGCACATGCGCGCCTGGACCGCTTTACTGCAGTCCTCAGGAGCGAGACGCAGAGAAGGAGGTACGGTAATAGGATACAAGGGCGGGCCAGACGGGTGAAAGAGGCATGTTTTTCTGGTCACATCGCCGCTCTCTCTCTCTTTTTTCCATATCCCGGGCATACCATAGTCTCTGAGACAGGGAGGGCTGGGCAGGCAGAGAGAGCCAATCCAAGCAGGCCGTTTTTGAGCCCCCCACCGCATATTCTCCAGTTCGGCTCCGAAGTTTTAGCATCCGCCCTATAAGACGACCCCCGACTTTTGAGAAGATTTTCCTGGGTTAAAAGTCGTCTTATACGCCGGAAAATACGGTAGTTGCAGTAAGGATATTATTTTATGGAAGCCTGTCAGTTTTAGGCCAGATGAGAGACTGGTGTAAGTATACTGGGAATATCAGGACTCTGCTGCCCCATTTTTTTTGTTTGACAAGTGTGATGCAGTATGGCAAGACCGTGAAATAGTATAAAATACTTTATAAATTCTATGTATTATGCCCTGCTAGAAAATGTAAAAGGGTTATTCAATCCAAAAGCTATATTTCGGTTATAAGTAGAGATCTTCTAGTCATGTTCTTGCCCACTCTAGCATCTCACAATTCAGGAGCATGTGCACACATATTGGAACAAGGCAGAAATAAATACTAGTTATAAACACTCATACTGTGAAATTAAGTGGCTCCACCCAAAGCTAACAATTCCTGTTGTGATTTTTTTTTTTTTTTTTATGAGGGGAGTGGAGTTGAAGCAGTAAAGCCAAGGTCTGTATGTTCTGAGATCTGAGGCAGATCCACAGCATCTAGTGTTACTTTCTGGTGTCAAATTCACAGTACAAATTACCAGGAGAGAAGATAAAGAACTGGTTTCTACACCCTCCTCTCTGCTGCTGGTCAGTACAGAATGACAAAAAGCAACTATGTTTGCATCTGTCTTTGATTAAACCATCAGAAACTTGAGCCTTCAGTTTCAGGTGGGGTTCCTCTTGAACAACAGATGCCAGAGGTGTTCCACAGATCATATCAAGTGTATTGGCGGTTCCGTTAGCCGCACACAAGTGCTACAAGTGCCGCCAGTGTGTTCACAAGTGCCAACAAGAGCCGTGGACAGAACAGCCCAGTACTATGCTAGCAGACACAGTTTTTTAGGGGCATTTAGGCTGATGCTCATGCTTCATTGCAAAAGTTACATCAAGGGCATATTAATATGTAAAAATGACTAAGCCACCCCTACACAGGAAACAGTTGTTAACAAATTCTTCCATTTATAAGCAGCTGTAACAATTATCAAAAAAATCTATTTGTACATATATTTCACAATGTATAAACACCTGCTTATTTTCCTTTTTTTAAACACTGCCTCTACAATGAACTTTATTATTTGGTATGCGTTCCTTAATAAATTTATAAGAGGGAGCAATCCAGAGTTAGAGATACGTTTGTTGGCAACCAATAGGCACTTTTTCTTGAATAAACCAACGCGGTAAACCATGTATATTCCACAGCAACCAATCACACCATTGCATGTTTAGAGGAAGAATAAAATCATTGTGCAAAAATTGAGACTTTGTGCCACCACAGTGGAATGCCACATACATTTTTCTATAGAGGATCACATAATACATGGGAAAAGACAGTGCTGTATTTGACTACTGTTCCTCATAGCAACTGGTGAAGGGAGCTAGATGGGTAACACTATAAAGGGTTATTTTTCTATCCTGCCTTATTTATCACACTTGGCAAAAAAAAGTTAAGCTAGGTGGGAAGACAATCATATAAATCTTCAAGAAGCCACCTTCACTTCCTGTACTTAGTTTTTAATGTCTTGGAGCTGCAAACTGTTACCTGAGGTCCCAAGCTTCTAAGCCAAGGCCCATATTTGAGGATGCTAATAATTCCCTGATGACCACCCAGGACTAATAAATAGAAATGTGCCAGCATTGAGAACCAATGACAACCGTCTGTGAATAAAACCCCTTAAAGGGCAGAAATGGCTTGAACTCATGCATTTTCTTTACTGCTGTCAGGACCCTGGCATAATGATGTTCCCTTACCATGGCTGTGTTAGGTTAAGCTACTGCTGACTTTTGAATTCTCCACATTTATATGAAAACCCCAGTTTGAGCACAGTGGCAGCTCAGCCGAAAAGCTGGAGTTCAGCTTGCTGCAGCCACGTCAGAGGTAGGAGATACTAATGCCCTCGATCCATAGAGCAGTGAAGACCTCAAGGGAGATCGCTCTACTTCAAGGAAAATTGAGAGAAATGTTTTAAGAGGGAGCTACTCAGATATAAATGTGAGGGAACCTATCAAGCCGCTGATTGTAAACAAATTTTTAATGCAACCTGTGTATCCCCAATCCCGGAGCACATTTATGCTTGAGGTCAGACACTGCCGTGCAATATACATGCTTCAGTCCATTTTACAATCTTAACTGCCAAGGTGTGCCAAAAAACTGGCTTATGCTCTCATCCTGCCTGCATAGTGAGTCAGCGGGGTTCAGGGCCACACTGGAGAAGATCACAATTATGTGTAGAGACCAGTGATGCTTAGATTTTTTTTTTTCTCCTGTTACAGGCTCCCCCTAATTAATACCATGAAAACAGTGTGATCGCTTTCACTCTCTGACTGTTAGGGCTGTAAACAGAATGCTGTTAGCTGTATAAAAGGACTTGTTCTCTGGGTGTTGTTAGACTACAGCACCCAGCTTATATGGATTGGAAGTCCCACAACAGCTGGAGAAAGTACAGATTGTTATAGACTGATTTGAGGGAATTATCACATTTTTACACTGATTTTGCTGCAGTATTTTACACCATGTCTGCTCCCAAAGTTATATTCTAGTTGCCCATCACCACAGTTAAATCATCTTTGTTGAAGCATTCTAGTGCCCTGCCCTAGAACCAATTTCTTTAGGTTTAGGGATTTAGCTCTAATGGGTAGGAAAACTGTCATTGTTGCCCATTGTGCCAAACATCATTATCTGGAAGTTTGAAGAAAGAGTTTTGATGCTTTGATACATCTCATTACAATTGGTTTGTAAAAAAAAAAATCATCTTATCTAATTATTGGTACATTACTTATCAAAAAGTGACTTACATTGCACTTTCACTTTAAAAGACTTTAAGGATCCTTACAACACGATAGTGTAATGCAATTGGCATCCATAACATGATGCAGCGAAGGCGGGCAGCCTGAAAACTGGAAGCGGGATGCTGGACTCTATCTATATAAAGGCGAGATAAATGCCACATACTTGAATGTATTAAGACTATTTATTTTCAGATGTGCATTTTCTTTGCTGTCTTTTCAGAATTAGTTTATAACAAAACAAATAAAAAAGGTACTTGACATTTTTCCTGACAACTAAAAAAAAAAGTCTGCCAAATATATGAAAACTGTTTTATTGTGCTTAATAAAAAATATTTTGTGGTCTTGCCATGTACTTGTTCTTTTTACACTTTTAGGGTCATAAAAGAAGAGAAAAGCAATCATGGAGCGGGAGCACGTGACTTATGCCCCTTCAGTCCACATGACAGCGCTAGAGCTTGCTGATTAGCTGTTCTGGCAGCCAGCACTTTCATATATGGAATGCTGAATGGAGAAGCAGGGAGGAAGGAAGGGTAAATGTTGGATCTGGCTTTGAACCTCTTGCTTTGCATGGGCACCATCCATTGCACATGACTATGGTTTGTCTATATAGGCGAGAGAATGAGGAACTGACACCACTGCTCACTTTGTAAAAACGTACTAGCCTGAGTAGCTGGGTAGAAAATTAGAACAGAACGGTCTTTCTTGCGCTGCCAATTTTTCAGATTTGACTGAACTACAAGTCACGCACAATGCAGCCTCAGATGAAAAGCAGTGCAAGCAAGGACATCTTTAGTGTTTTTTTGAATAAGCTTTGCACAGATCTAAGTAGAAAAAAATATTAAAACAATCATATGAGAAAATAAATAAGCCAAATAATACTCCTCCTGCTCTTAGGAGCCCATTCACACTGAGGCACTTGACAACTGCCCATAATATGCTGGCGCGTTATTTATTTATTTTTTTTTGCAGGACAAATGACTCAAAACTGCTTCAAGGACCATTTTAAGGTGCTTCCTATTCATTTCAATGGAGAGGGACATTGTTGAAACACTTTTTTTAGCGCTCCAAAGATGCTGCTTCCAGGATTTTTTTCACCAGCGCACTGCCACAGTGTGAAAGCATTCATTGATTTTAGTGAGAATAGGTTTTCGTGAGCTTTTCAGGCACTTTATTTTAGCGCCAAAGCGCTTGAAAAACGCCTTAGTGTGAAAGTTCACCTTTTGGAACATTTTACATTCTCCACCTGTATTTAGGATGGAACATTTTCCAGCAGCTGAAGCCTCTTCCACTCTCCATGTGTCAGTGAGTGGCGGGGGGGGATCTTCTCCCCGTGCCCACTGTCACTATTTGAAAATTAGTCTCCTGTAAATGCACGTACAACTACCATCAGCCTCGTAGTTCATTCACAAGCCCTGCAGCTTGCAAAACAGTCAGTCCGTATGCAGGTACAGGCTGAAAGCTGCAGGGCTTGTCTGCAGGAGTCTGGCATTGCAGCTCTGATCTACTGATCATGGGTGCAATGCTTTCCAAGCTCCTTAGGGAAAAAATAATAAATGCACATTTTTTTTCCCTGCAAAACTATGGGCATTTATTATTTTTTCCTAAAAGGTGAACTTATTTTTTTAATGGTACTTCAGTAAGGGCAAAAGGAATGACTGCAATACATCATACTTGCCTCTTCATTCTATAAACACTAGTCTGTGACAATCAAAGCTGCGTTATCTGTATTCAATTCCTAATTAATATATACACCCCAACACCCATCAGATCTCATTTATTGGCTCCGCTGCTTGAATTCACATAAGGGCTTTTTAAACTGAGAGGCAATTTTAATATCAGACCATATCCAGCACTGGACACCTCCAAAAGTAAATCTGCTTTTACCTCAGCTGTCCTTAAACATTTTCTTAAATTGCTGCAATGCCTCAATTTAATTGACTGCTGGAGAGCGATGCGATGCATGTTTAAACAAAGGATTATAATCACTACTCCAAAATCCACAATATGCATTCCCAAATTTACTTATTTTAAGTTGATTAATTCTGCTTGGACTCTGAGGTTCATACCTCTGTTGAAACCTAAAAGGAGATGATGTATGGGATATGAAAAAAAATATATAAACCATATATCTCTCAATGCTGTAGCAACATTGGCAAAATA
Organism: Pelophylax lessonae; assembly: GCF_965119305.1. Lineage (NCBI taxonomy): Eukaryota > Metazoa > Chordata > Amphibia > Anura > Ranidae > Pelophylax > Pelophylax lessonae. The sequence continues at coordinate 188,826,568 of NC_138774.1, forward strand.
CAAATGTCCCAAGCCGGCTCTAATGCCCCATACACACGTGCAGATTATCTGCAGACTTTTGTCTGCAGACTTACCAAAACCATATAATATGAGGTCAAACCTAAACACTTTCAATTTGTATGCAATCCGGCAGGCCCTTGCACTACATAGAAAAGGTAAGTCTGCAGACAAAAGTCTGCAGATAATCTGCACGTGTGTACGGGGCATTAGACGCTCAGTTCTCAGTCTGGTCCAAGCAGAGAGTAGTGACTGTCAAAGCACTTGACAGTGTAGACTGGTCATTTAGGACAGTGGTGATGCAGTATCTAGGACTGGAGGGATGCAGTATCTAGGACTGGAGGGTCACCTTTTTGAAGTGGATAAGGGAAATCAACTCGTAACCTACAGCCACGGTGCAAATTAACAACATCGCTTTGTTTTAGATAACTGTACCCAAAAGGGATGCCCCTGATCCCCTATCATCTTCATACTCGTCTTGAAACTCTTCTATGCCAGCCATTAGAGCTGCACAATTCTGGATGAAATAAAGATCACGATTCTCGGTGTAACATAATTTACATTATAGAAAAAAATTGGGCTAACTTGACTGCTGAGTTTATTTTAAATTCGTTAACCACTTTAACCCCTTTCCTGCCAGTGTCATTTTTACAGTAACAGTGCATATTTATAGCACTGATTACTGTAGTAATGTCACTGGTACCTAAAATGTCAGTTAGGGGTCCGATCTGTCCCGCAAAAAAAAAAATCGCAGATCGCCGCTATTACTAGTAAAAAAAAAAACAATAAAAATGACATAAATCTTTCCCATAGTTATTAAACATAATAACTTTTGCAAAAACCAATCAAAATACGCTTATTGCTATTTTTTTTAACCAAAAATATGAAGCAGAAAATAATGTGGCCTAAACTGTTAAAAAATGTTGATTTTTACTTTTTTTTTTTGAGAATTTCATATAAAAAAATGTGAAAATTATTGTTATTTTTTCAAAATTGTCACTCTTTTTTTGTTTATAGCACAAACAATAAAAATCCCACAGGTGATCAAATACCACCAAAAGAAAGCTCTGTTTGTGGGGAAAAAATGTTAATTTCATTTGGGTACAGCGTCGCACGACCGTGCAATTGTCCGTTAAATTCACGCAGTGTGAATCGCAAAATAGGGCCTGGTCATTAACCACTTGCTGCCCGCCCGCCGTCAAATGACGGTGGGACGGTGCGGCCATTGTTCTGGGCGGACGTCATATGACGTGATCCCATTCAAGCAGGGCAGGCGCGCGATCGTGTGCGCGCCGCTCTGCACTGCCGGTGTCGGTGTGTCCCCGGGACACACCCCGTCACCGGCAGGGGGGGAAACAGCCAATGGACATGGCTGTTTCCCACGTGATCGGCTGTGTTCCAATGACACAGCCGATCACAATAGCAAAGCCCGGAATCAGACCGCGCATGCACGATCGGGAGCACGCAGCGCAGTGATGTCGGTGGCTCTGTGTTCCCTAGGAACACAGCTAGTCACCGGCAGTAGTAAACAGTCACTGACAGTGACTGTTTACTATGTGATCGGCTGTGAATCCATTCACAGCCGATCACAAAATGTAAACACAGAGCAGTAACCCACTGTTACTAGCTCTTCTCCCCTCACACAGTTTCCAGTGTGAGGAGAGCAGAGCCAGAAACAGTGAGTTACTGCTCTGTACACCTGTAAAAGTAAAATCACAAAAATAAATGTCCCCACACAGTCCTCATCCCCCCCCCCCCCAATTGCACCTGTCACCCAACAGTCACCTCATCAGTGCCCAGAAATTGACACCCATAAGGCTATGTTCACATGTGAGCATATCGATCGCGGGCAGAATCACCGCGATTCTGCCCGCGATCCGGAAATCATTGCAAATTGCGGGACGCCTGTGCGTTGCCCGTGATTTGCAATAGCACCCCAAACGCTGTGCGATGTTGCCGCAATTTCCACCTGCCGAATCCCGGTAACATCGCGCAAACAACGCATGACGCCCAAAAAAGGTACAAGAGCTTCTTTGGGGCGTCATGCGTTGTTTGCGCGATGTTACCGCCATTCGGCAGGCGAAAATCGTGGCAACATCGCACAGCGTTTGGGGTTGCTATTGCAAATCACGGGCAACTCACACAGATGTCCCGCAATTTGCAATGATTTCTGGATCGCGGGCAGAATCGCAGTGATTCTGCCCGCGATCGCTACGCTCACATGTGAACATAGCCTAAAGTGCACCTGTCACCAGAGACTGCCATCAGTACCGCCGTGCACCATCGCCCGTCACCTGTCACCCATCGGTGACCATCGCCCATCACCTGTCACCCCAATCACCGTCACCTGTCACCCCATCAGTCATCGTCACTTGTCACCCCATCAGTCATCGTCACTTGTCACCCCGTCAGTGATTTTCATCTGTCACCCCATCAATCATCGTCACTTGTCACCTCATCAATCATCGTCATCTGTCACCTCATCAATCATCGTCACCTGTCACCTCATCAATCATCGTCATTTGTCACCTCATCAATCATCGTCACCTGTCACCCCATCAGTCATCGTCACCTGTCACCCCATCAGTCATCGTCACCTGTCACCCCATCAGTCATTGTCACCTGTCACCCCATCAGCCATCGTCACCTGTCACCCCATCAGCCATCGTCACCTGTCACCCCATCAGTCATCGTCACCTGTCACCCCATCAGTCATCGTCACCTGTCACCCCATCAGTCATCGTCACCTGTTTGCCATATACATGCAACCACTTACCGACCACCTAACGACTATATGCGTCGGCCATTAAAAGCTAAATACTGGGGTTATGGCAGCAGATAGTTGCCGTAACCCCGGTATTTTTTTAAACGGCGGGCGGTCGGCTTTCAGATAAGGGTGGTCCCAGTGGCGGATTTGCCGCGGAATTACCCTTGCGGTGCAGGGGAAGAGGTGCCCTCCCGCCGCGTCCCAGACGTTTTCCCAGCTTACCGGACCCGCCGGCAGCGGGGAAAACTATCCGGTCCCGGTGTTCTGTGAGAATTACCTACCCGTGAGAAAAACCTACCCTCGTCACTTCCGGTGCACGGCAGTGTGTGTAACGCGGCGGTTACATTAAAACAGCTGTGCTGCAATATGAGTAATCTCCACTTCTGTCCCTGTCACTTCCCTGATCTCGGCTAGTAAATATAAAAGCGGCGGCGGGTGTATGAAAAGATAAATCACGGAGCCGAGAGCTGCTTTTATATTTACTAGCCAAGATCAGGGATAGGAGCGGAGATGACTCATATTGCAGCACAGCTGTTTTAATGTAACCGCCTCGTGGGTAGGTTTTTTTCACGGACAACGTGATCATTTCATACTAGTGCGCATGCGCACTAGTCAGCTCCTCAGCTGCTCCATTACGTATCCGGGGCTGTGAGCATGCGCACTGCTGCGCTGCTCAGCTGTTCCTGGCAGGAAGTGAAGAGGGTAGGTTTTTCTCACGGGTAGGTAATTCTCACGGAACACCGGATCCTCAGAGACAGGAAGTCGAGTGAGGGCAAGATGGCCCTCACTCGACTCTATGGTCTTGGAGGACCGGAAGCTACGTCAAAAGTCGTTGCCTAGCAACCGGTTTAAAGGGCCGCTTTTTTTTTTTTTTTTTTCCTTTTTCAACAATTTTTTTTTTTTTCTTTTTTAGTGTAGTTATGAGGTGTGAGGTCTTTTTGACCCCAGATCTCACAATAAAGAGGACCTGTCATGCCTATTTCTATTACAAGGGATGTTTACATTCCTTGTAATAGGAATAAAAATGATCAAACATTTTTTTTTAAAAAACTGTGTAAAAATAAAAAAATAATAAATAAAATAAATAGGAAAAAAAAATTAAAGCGCCCTGTCCCCGTTAGCTCGCGCGCAGAAGCAAACGCATACGCAAGTCCCGCCCACATATGTAAACGGCGTTCAAACCATACATGTAAGGTATCTCCGCGATCGTTAGGGCGAGAGCAATAATTTGAGCCCTAGACCTCCTCTGTAACTCTAAGCTAGTAACCTGCAGAAATTCTTAAAATGTTGCCTATGGGGATTTTTAAGTACCAATGTTTGGCGCCATTCTGTGAGCATGCGCAATTTTGAAGCATGACATGTTGGGTATCTAATTACTCGGCGTAACATTATCTTTCACATTATGGGAAAAAATTGGGCTAAATTTACTGTTTTCTTATTTTTTAGTTCAAAAAAGTGAATTTTTTTCAAAAAAATTGCATTTGGAAGACTGCTGCGCAAATATGGTGTGATAAAAAATATTGCAACGATCTCCATTTTATTCTCTAGGGTCTCTGCTAAAAAAAAATTTATATAATGTTTGGGGGTTCTAAGTAGTTTTCTAGCAAAAAAAAATGATTTTAGCTTGTAAACACCAAGTGTCAAAAATAGGCCCAGTCTTAAAGTGGATAAATGGACAACTTTGTGAAAAGTGCTACTTGGATGTTAGGCCTCTGTATGTGGCCAGGCTGTGAAAAAGTCTCACACATGTGGTATTGACATACTCAGGAAGAGTAGCAGATTGTATTTTGGGGTGCAATTTTTGCTATGTACATGCTATGTGTTAGAAATATTGCATAAATGGACAGCTTTGTGTAAAAAAAATGCGTTTTCATTTTCTTTCCACATTTTCCAAAAACTTGTGGAAAAAAATGACATATTCAAAAGACTCATTATGCCTCAAAAATTATACGTTGGGCTGCTTGCTTTCCAAAATGGGGTCATTTTATGGGGGTTTCCATTGTCCTGGTGGTCCAGGGTCTTCAAAAGTGCGATAGGTTGTCAGGAAATTTGTGTAATTTGTGCTCCTAGAATGCCGGACGGTGCTACTTGGATGTTAGGCCTCTGTATGTGGCCAGGCTGTGAAAAAGTCTCACACATGTGGTATCGCCATACTCAGGAGGAGTAGTAGAATGTGTTTTGGGGTGTAGTTGCAAGTATACATATGCTGTGTGAGAGAAATAACCTGTTAATACGTCAATTTGTAAAAAAAAAAAAAAATCATTTTGCAAAGAGTTGTGGGAAAAAATTACAACTTCAAAAAACTCACCATGCCCCTTATTAAATGCCTTGGAATGTCTACTTTCCAAAAAGGGGTCATTTGGGGGGTATTTGTACTTTCCTGACTTTTTAGTGTCTCAAGAAATGAGATAGGCCTTCAGTACATCAGGTGTGATCAAGTGTGATAAATTTTCAATGATTAGCACCATAACTTGTGGACTCTATAACTTTCACAAAGACCAAATAATATATACTTATTTGGGTTATTTTTACCAAAGATAAGTAGCAGTATAATATTTGGCACACATTTGTGAAGAAAAATTACTCATTTGCTAAATTTTATGACAGAAACAAAGAAAAATGCGTTTTTTCACAATATTTTCAGTCTTTTTTTATCTATAGCACAAAAAATAAAAAAACCCAGTAGTGATTAAATAACATCAAAAGAAAGCTCTATTTGTGTGAAAAAAAGGACACAAATTTTTTATGGGTACAGTGTTGCATGACTGAGTAATTGTCATTCAAAGTGTGAGAGCGCTGAAAGCTGAAAATCAGTCTGGGCAGGAAGGGGGTAAAAGTGCACTGTAGGCAAGTGGTTAAGCAGCCAAATCCTCCGGGGCTAAAATGGTTAAACTATTTTTTCCCAAAAAACTGCTTTTGAAAGACTTCTGGCAAATACAGTGGGACATAAAAGATTGCAACCATTGCCATTTTATTCTCTAGGGTCTCTGCTAAAAATATATATATATTAAATATATATATATATATATATATTAGGATGTTTGGGCTTAGGACATAGGGACAGTAACACAATGTCTTCATTCAAATGAAACCAAGAGACAACCTTAGGAAGGAAAGTCTGACGGGGTCACAACACCACCTTGTCCCTATGAATCACCAAGTAAGGTGACCGACAGGACAACGCAGTCAACTCCGACACGCGACGTGCAGAAGTAATAGCTACTAAGAAAGCCACCTTCTGCGATAAAGTGAGCAGGGGAAGTTCTCAAATGTTTTCAAAAGGAGGCTTTTGAAGCACTGATTGTACCAAACTGAGATCCCACGGAGGCACCAGAGATCTCACTAGAGGAGCCAGATGGCGAACTCCCTGCACAAAAGTGTGAACCAAGGACTTCGGTGCCAGTGGCCTTTGGAAAAGAAATAGCCAAGGCGGAAATCTGGCCCTTGATGGTGCCCAGAGCCAAAAAGGAGTGGGGAACCCCCCCCCCCCCCCGCGATCGCGACTCACACCAAGTAATGTATGCCTTCCAAACTCGATGATAAACCCTCCTGGAAGTAGATTTCCTAGATTTTAACCACGTAGGAATCCCAGACTCCGACAGCCCTCTGTCTTTCAGCACCTGGCTTTCACTAGCCAGGCCATTAAAGCCAGCGACCATAAAGCAGGAGGGAAGATTGGTCCCTGAGACAGAAGATCTTCCCTGAGAGGAAGTTTCCAAGGGACGTCTGCTAACAGCCTTACCAGGCCTGCGTACCAAGACCAGCGAGGCCAGTCTGGTGCCACCCGAATGACTGGAATCCCTTCTACCTCCATTCTGCATAGCAGTCTCGACAGAAGTTGTATTGGAAGAAAGACGTAAATCAGATGATACTGACCCCAAGGGGCCACCAGGGCGGCTGCGGCGTCGGCCAGAGGATCCCCAGACCTTGGCACAAACCTCTACACCTTCCTGTTGAGACGAGAGGCAAACAAGTCCACATCGGGGGTCCCTCACTGAAGACAAAGCTGATGACATAACAACACAAAATAAACTGTGCTAAATAAACAATCCAAAGCTACAACTTAAAAGTGACTACACAAACATATGCAAAGAAACTTTAGTTGCACTAACTGTGAGATCATAAACAACAATAAAAAAAAAAGTCATCCTTGGGCACGTCATCTGTGACAAAACGTGTTGGGTCCACGATTTGCTGACGTCACTGCGTTTAAGAGATCCTGGAAGGACGGGCGTTGTGTTTGCAGCCGGCCAGCTTGTTCTTATGCCTGTGAATACTACTGTTTTGTAATCTTTTTATCCTCAATAAATCAACATTACGTTGTTACGCTATGGCGCATTTTTTGTTCTATCTATTGGGGATCATTACGGTTTGACAAGCTGCCCACCACTTGGAGAACCACGGAAGAGCGGTCCGTTTGTGCCATAGGTTACTACACCCTAAAATGAATTATACCCCCAGCCTTGTAGACCCTTGTGGTCTTTTTTCTGGTAAGTAGGTTATTAGAGCGGTGGTGGATACTGCATTTGGTGGTGTAACCTTCACTTCTTCAGGTCTTCAACCCCATTTTGATAATTATATGGTTGGACACTTACCTAGTCACCATTTTGGACTTTCACTGATGTTTATTTTTCAGAAGAGCTTTGGTTCTTGGCTTTATTGTTTTTCATTTACTAGCTTATATCTTTTTTGTCATTACATGTCCAAAAAAAATGTTTTATGATGTCACAGTTAACGCAACTTAGTTTCTTTGCATAAAGTTAATGAAATACCTCCAGGTGAAGAGACCATTCTCCCGGATCTAACGTTTGCAGACTGAGATAGTCCACTTGCCAATTATCTACCCCCGGAATTTGCACATATTGTTCTGCCCACCTCAAGACGCCGGCCACTTCCCGGTTGGCCAGGGCACTCTTTGTGCCCCCTTGATGATTGACATATGCCACAGCCGTAGCATTGTCCGATTGTATCCGCACAGGGCATCCCTGCAGACGATCTGTCCATTGAAACAAAGTCTGATCACCTGAATTTCCAGGATGTTGAACGGCAACCTGGACTCCTGAGTCCAGACACCTTGGTCAGACCACACTCCCAAAAGACCTCCCCACCCGGACAGACTGGCATCTGTGGCGATTACAGTCCAACCTTTGAGGAGAGAGGTTGTGTGCAGCAGGAGCTCCCGGAAGGATGCAAATCTTTCCGTCTTATGACTGTGATGGACTCAGCAAGCCCAGGTCAGGAGGGGGCTCCTTCGGCCTGGTTTAGAGGAAGTTGCCCCTGGCCACCTGGAGCTCTCCTTGGAGGACCGGCTCTTTCTGGACACCCAGAAGGAGCTCCTGGATTGGTCTAGGGCCCTGCCGGGTGAAAATCAAGCCAAGGAGGAGGCAAGGAGAGAGAGTATCAGATGCCTAATGTGCAAAATTGCCAGTATCTTTGAAGGGGAAATAGCCCAGCTGAGTGCTCTCCGGAATCTGAGGGACAGATCAGGGAGAGGCAAGAGGGCCGGACTCAGTAAGGACATCACGGTCCTGAAGGACGAATGCCGGGGGCTGTAGAATCTTATTGGTAACCTATGCTGTGGTGGCCCTGGTGAGAAAGACTTCATATCAGCCATATCTGAAAGGTTGCAGAGGGCCAGCGCCGAGGGCAGCCAGTCCGTGAGGAGGTCCCAGCTTGCATCACAAGCAGCTAATGTGGAGATAAGACCCTTAGCGAGGTTTGTGGTGCTATCAAACTGGGGGCAGGGAGTGTGCCAGAGGCTGAGATGATGGTAACCCAGCGCGAGCAGGTCTGCAGTGCTGCGGGTAAAACCTCTTTACCTAAGGAGGGGACGGTTATTGCCTCATCCCCGGCTGGTAATGCGGCTGAAGTCGTTGCAGCCGGGGTGGTGCAGGTTCCCATGGAGGTCCCTGTGGTAGTAGGTTCTGTGGTGACCCCTGGTATAAGTGTGCCTAAAACCCCAGTGGTTGAACGGCTAGTGGTTCTCATGTGGTCCCCCCTGCTAAGCCGACCCCCTCCCCGCCTGCAATAAATAGCAGAGGTGGGGGACTTGAGTCACATGACTTGACTTAAGTCAGACTTAAGTCACCAGTTTGAGGACTTGAGATTCGCTTGACTAAAAATAATAAAAGACTTGACTTGACTTTGACTTGGTATTCATGACTTGAGACTTGACTTTGACTTGAGACATATGACTCAAAATGACTTTACTTTTTTAAGTTATTAAATATTTGCATTTTCTCAAGATGTGTTAATCACTTTACCATCGGAGGATTCTCCTGCTTTACATCCAGGCCACTTTCTGCAAATTGGCACTGCGCAAATTTAACTGACAATTGCGCGGTCATGCAACCCTCTACCCAAACAAAATTTACGTCCTTTTTTCCCCACAAACAGAGCTTTCTTTTGGTGGTATTTGATTACCTCTGCGCTTTTCATTTTTTGCAATATTAATAAAAAAATAGTGAAAATTTTGCAAAAAAATATGACATTTTCTACTTTGACAGTTAAAAAAATATCCAATATATTCAATTTTTGTCATATATTTAGGCCAAAATTTAGTTAGCTACATGTCTTTGACAAAAAAATCCTCAATGAGCTTATATTTAACCGCTTTAAGACCGAAAGATTTTACCCCATTCCTGACCAGGCTATATTTTGCGATTCGGCACTGCGTTATTTTAACGGACAATTGCGCGGTCATGTGACGCTGTACCCAAATTAAATTTATGTCCTTTTTTCCCCACAAAGAGAGCTTTCTTTTGGTGGTATTTGCTCACCTCTGCGATTTTTAATTTTTGAAAAAAAGAGCAACAATTTTGAAAAAAAAAACAATATTTTTTACATTCTGATATATAACATTCCCAAAAATAAAAATTTAAAAATCAAAATTTTTTAACATTTTAGGCCAATTTGTTTTCTGCCACATATTTTTGGTAAAAAAAAAAAAAATCACAATAAGCGTATTTTGATTGGTTTGCGCAAAAGTTATCGCGTTTAATAACTACGGGAAAGATTTGTCATTTTTGTTTATTTTTTTACTAGTAATGGCGGCGATCTGCGATTTTTTTGCGGGACTGACATTGCGACGGACAGATCGGACCCCTAACTGACATTTGACACTTTTGGGGGTACCAGTGACATTACTACAGTAATCAGTGCTATAAATATGCACTGTTACTGTAATAATGACACTGGCAGGGAAGGGGTTAACTTTATTGGTGATCAAGGGGTTAAATGCATGCCTCATGCTTACGGACGTGTGTGGGGGGAGGGGATTGTGTGACAGAGACACAGATCGCAGGTTCAGCCATGCTGAATCCTGTAAGCTGTCACTGTCTGTCAAATAGGAGATCCGCCCACTTTGTTTACACAAGTGGGCGGATTTCCTCACTCGATCCCCGGCGATCGGGGAAGAGCGGCGGTGATCACCGCCTCTCCTCCCCTGGTCCGACTCCCGCTGTATCTGAATACAGTGGGAGCGAGCCTCCAGCAGTGCACGCATGCTGCCGAGAGAGGGGAGGGTCTGGTGACGTAGGTCTACGTCGCCAGACGATAACGAGCCTCTTTGCCGCAGTACCAGCTCAGTGAGCGGTCGGCAAGTGATTAAAGCAAAATTAATGTGCCGGTTAGGTTTCTGACACCGCAAAAGTTTTAGGACACTGGCTGTTTAGCAATGGAAATACTTAACATGTTTTTAGTGACTGTGGTGTTGAAACATGACCGGACAAAGGATTTTGAGCTGTTTGGGCATTCAAAGTGTTTCTTTAATATGCCAAGAAAAAAGCAGTAAGCAGTTTTGTTAATGTTGAAAATAAAACAAAACCTTTCCTGACCACTGACTTAACTGATTTAAAGGTGAAAATTGGGGTAGATCAGTATTTTGACTTGATTTGTGACTTGACCAGCTTGACTTCTAGCAGGGACTCGACTTGACTTGCTTGCTTTTTGCCACAGTAACTTGGGACTTGCTTGAGACTTGAAGGTTAAGACTTGAGACTTGCACATGTGTGACTTACTCCCATGTCTGATAAATAGTCCCGGTGGGGGTTCCTTACCAACTCAAATACAGTTGATGGTAGAGGGTCTGGAAGCAATGGATGTCTCTGAAGCAGCGGATGTCGTTGAGGCAGGCAAGCAAGAGAAGCCGGATAGCTTGTTGGCCCCCCGCTGCCTCGTTTCCTGGTGTTTCTGAGCTGCTGGGCTCGGTTGCTGCTGCTCAGTGCAGCGAGAAAGATCCTAAAATGGCGGCCATGTCTGTGGACAGCTTTCCGTGGGCCAGCCACTTCCGGTCCGGACCGGAAGTGACATCAGGAGCGGTCACAGAGACGGAGGACTGGAAAGTGCTGTGGAAAGCCCAGACAGGACTGTAAAAGACGTGGAAAGCCTGGACAGAATTGTAAACAGCGTGGATGGCGCCAGAGGTGCGGTATTATCAGGAAATGTGACCTTTCAGCCTGGCCAAATCGCTGACAATTGGGGGGACTGTGCTATGGTGGTCCTCCAGACTGACTGTTCAGTTTTAGACTGTATTTGACAACTGGAGGAGCCACAGTTGTCAGTGTGTGAAGGGTCATCTGCTGTGTGCAAGGATGCTGTCGCCTCTGGTTGGCCTGCGGACTGGGGGGGCCCTAGCTGAAAATGCAGGGTCCCTGGTTGATGGGGCAGCTGACCAAGGTGATGGACGGAGCACGGGTGCGGTTGAGGGTGGGGTTGTCAAAGAGGATGTGAATATTGTGGCAATAGGGGGAGATATGGGTGACGATGCTAGGAGGGCAATAATGGCGGGTTCTGGGACCCTGGGAGGGGAAGTTGGGGGTTCATGATACGGGGGTGGTGCCTGTGGTTGTATCAGTGAAGGAAGGTGGGCCAGAAGTGGCCCGGGGGCCTATTCCTGAGGTGGTCCCCCCTGTAGCTGGAGGGCCTTCCAGACTTCTGGGCCCTTCTCAGGAAGGTAGGCTTCTCTCTGCTCTGCAGGAGGGACACACCTTTGCAAATATTGTTTGTGTGACTGCCAGGATTGACCATTTATATGGCTCCCGGGTTTTTCAGGAACCCCCCGGCCGGTGGGTGTGGGGGTCTGGTCTAAGGGGGTAGGGGGGCTGGAGAGGAGATGCAGGAACGTGGTGCAGGTGAATTTCATGGCTCGGGTTCCAGCCCAAGCAGGGGGCACGTGATGGATTTGGTCCTAGGGTTGGAGTTTAGGGTGGTAGACTTGTTTGCTGTCATCCACCCCCACAACTCGTCCAAATATGATATTCGTTTTTATGGCCCCTATAGCCATGGAACTTTTCCTGACCAAATATGAGCTGGTCAAGGGCCATGAGTCCTGGAAGAACCTCCATCTGATCACCCTCTCCAGGCAGGAAGAGGTTAAAAGTGTCACCATTCTTGTCAGAAGCGAGTCTTTGCCCCCTGAAGACATCATGACCTGGCTGAGGAGGTATGGTCAGCTCCTAGCCCTGCTCCGGAAGAACTTGGATGAGCAGGGAATGTGGACTTGGTCAGCCCGTGTTAAACTCCACAGGAGGGGCCTGACAGTTGTGCACATCCCTGTTAGTGCTTTTATTGGCAGGGATCGCATTCTTGCCTTGACCCGGGTCAGCCGAAGCTATGTTTTAAATGCGGCAGCTCAATGCACTTCAGTGCAGATTGTGCCGTACTCAGGTGCGTGCGGTGTGGTAGCCCGGGTCACCTGGCGGATGAATGATCAGAAGCAACCACTGTGGTGAATTGGGGCACCCCTTTAGTAGATGCCCCAAAGCTTTTAGGGGTTACACCTCAGGGGCTAATAAGGCTCGGGCGGGAGAGGGAGTAAGTGAAGATAGGTCAGGGGATAGGGCAGGAGGGGGTAGGTCTGGGGCAGGTGAGTCTAGGTCAGAAGTGGTGGGAGTGAATGTTGTCCCTGGTGCGGTTTGTCTTGGGGAAGGTTCCGCAGTAAGGAGGAAAACAGCTTCCCAGGTAAGGTGGGTGGAAAAAAGGAGGAAGGGGCAGGCAGGTGCCTCCGGAGGAGGGGATGGTGTGGCAGAGGGGGTCCTGCGGGCTGCGGGTCGTGAGAGGGAAGAGCATGTGAATCTGGCACCCAGGCGCCCTGGGACAAAAGTTCTTGTGTCGTCTAGGGTCGAGTCAGTTGTTGGTAGGGTGCCAGAGGAGGCTGGGGGCTCGACAGCCTCTGGCTCCCCCTCTGGCCTGGTGGCTTGTCCTTCTCCCTTTGTCCCTGTCCCTCTGGGTGTTCAGCCCTCCGTTTCCTCTTCCTCCCCTGCTGACAGTCAGGCGGCATGGATCGTGGGGTGGTAGGATCCCAGTCTCCGGATCCCCCTGACCCAGGAGGTCAGAGTGTTGTTTTGGGTGGGAAGGGTCCTGATGGCTCCAATCTTGGGGCGCATAAGCATCTGAGGGGAAGTTTGCCTGGGGTGGTCAGTCGTCTCTCCAGTGAAGAAAGTTCAGGGGAGGTGGCTGGTGATAAAGGGGGTGGGTGAAACAGGGAAAGAGGAAGCGTAAGTCTCCAAGGAGAGGTGTGCCTCAGGTGCTTGATGGGCAGGTAGGGGGGCTCGGAGGTCTGCAGGGCATGGAGGGTTTGTCCCTCTCCAACATGTACGGGGTCCTCTCCTCATCAGAGTCTGAAGGGGAGGATGAGGAGGTCTCTGGGGAAGGGACACGTTGACGGTATAGTAGGAGGGAGCATCACTGCTTTAATCACTAAGGATGGCTGTGCCCATTCCAATCCGGCTTGCGACCATTAGTGTCACAAGCATTCGGTCTACAGATGCTCGTTATATGGCCTTTGATTTTCTCAGCCGGGTTGAAGCTGACATTTTATTTTTGCAAAAGACCTGGCTGGCATCGGTGGCAGAGATTCACCTAGCAAAGAGGGAGTGGAGATGTGGGCCCTCCCTCTGGTCTCTTGCGGTCGAGCCTTGTAGTGGAGTCGCGGTCCTTTTTTAAGACTGTTTTGGTAGACTGCCGAAGAGTGATTGTGGTGGAGGTTGGTAGATGTTTGGTGGTAGATGCTGTCATGAGGGGGCTGTCCCTTTGCCTTATAAATTTTTATGGTCCGCAGACCAAGTGGGCAAGGAAGAGCCTTTTTACGGCGGTCAAGCCTTATCTTTTGTCATCCCAGCAAGTGGTTTTTGGTGGGGACTTCGACACCGTTACTAGGCCTAAAGACAGGACAGGTGCCCGTTGGGGTATGATAGTATATTTTTAAATAGTATAGCTAGGGAAGCTGGATTGGTGGATTTGCACGTTCGTCACTTCCCCAGTCTCACTGGTTTCACTTATGCCCGAGGTAATTGTAAGAGTAGATTAGATAGTTTTTTTTTTTTTTTGAAGGAGGACTCTGTCTTTGCGGCCCCAGAGCTGCAGGTGGTAGAGTTCTCTGACTACTGTATGGTGTCTGTAGCCTTGAATGTGGCTGAGATTCCCCAGAAAGGGCGTGGAATCTGGCGTCTGAATGGGACGCTGCTTGAGAACTCTTCTGTCAGGGACTTCTCGGAACAAGCCTCGCTCCTTGAGAGCGGCTGTTCCCGCCTTGAGTGGTGGGAAGCGGTGAAGAAGAGGTCAAAGGGCTTCTTCCGGAGATCTCTAGGTTCAGGTTGGTCTCTAAATGTCTAACCTACCTGGGTTTGTGTAGGCGCCTTGATCACCTCTTATCCTCTGGTGGCTCTCAGGGAGAGATCTCCGATTTGAAGCGGCAGCTGAGGGAGATGACCGTCTTGCCTCCCTAACCCTTGAAATGGATTATGGGAGGTTTTGCTCCCCGGATCCCTACAGGAGTTATGGGATGGCAGTGAGTTTGAAGACCATACACGGGCCTGAAGGAAACCTTGGGATGCTTGGTCCGGTCCAGATCAGTGATTCTGGGTGTCATGAGGGACCACTTTTCCGGCATCCTGGGGCTGCAGCGTTTAGATGAGGAGAGGGCCAAGAGATTCTTAAACAAGACTCTGTTAGGACAGGAGTTTGACTTCTCTGAGCCCCCTTTGACTGAGGACATATCAGTGGCTGAGGTAGAGCAGGCCATTGACTCTGTCATCTAAAAAGTCGCCAGAGCCAGTTGGGCTCTACCGGACCTTCAAGGGCCTGTTGGCCCCTCATCTGGCGGAGATTTTCAATCAGTGTTTGGCAGAGGGCCTGTTAACTCCCTCGATGAGGTGGTCAGCCCTGATCCTTTCATCAAAGGGGAAGGATCCATCTGTAATTGAGAATTGGCGCCCCTATTGCCCTTCTAAACACAGATAGGAAGCTGTTGGCAAAGGTCCTTCTCTTGCGTCTGTCAGCAGTAGCTGGTGGGGTACTGTCTGCATCGCAGCACTGTGCAATTCCAGGCCGCAGCACCTTTAGTGCAGTCCTTGGTGTCTGGGAGGCTGTGGAGAGGTGTAGGGCTGACAGGTGTGGACGGGATTTGTTGGCATTTGATCAGGCCAAGGCTTTTGATCGAGTTAGCCACAAGTACCTCTGGCTTCTTCTGGAAAGGTATGGTCTACCAGGGTGGGTGATCAATTGGCTTTGTGTGCTTTATAGAGGAGCTGAGAGCTTCCCTCTTGTCAATGGCTGGGTGGGTCCATCCTTTCCTGTGGTCGCAGGTGTCAGGCATGGCTGTCCGTTGAGCCCCCTCCTGTATGTTTTTGCGGTCGACCCCTTCGTCCGAAGGCGAGATTGTGGGCGCCTGAGGGGGGTTCCAGTAGAGGCTGGCGGTGACCGGAGTCCAGCAGTGAAGGTGATCACCTATGCAGATGATGTCTCGGTTGTAGTTTCAAGTGGGGAGGAGGCCCGGTTTGTGGAAACACAGATCGGGGACTATTCCGAGGCGTCCAGTTCACTCGTGAACTGGGGCAAGAGTGAAGTTTTCTGGGTGGGTAAGGAGGGCGAGCAGTTTCCCCTCCTAGACGTTTTCCCTGTGCCCCAATTGGAAATCAAAATGCTAAGCATCATTTTTGGCCAGGGGGATTACCCAAAACAAAATTTGGAGAGTAGACTGTCGGGTGCCATCTGGAAAGGCTGGAAGCTGTCATTGAGGGAAAGGGTTAGTCTGATTAAAACGTATAGTGACTTCAGGGTGAGGAGGGGCTTTGAGTTGGCCACTCTTTATCTAGGCAGTACTAGTGTTTTGTATTACACGTAACACGCTAGGTGTTTGGTGTCCACTAGGGGCAAAACCCTGCCTGTCAGTGTGGTGGTTGGTGATATTCTCGGTGAGCTGGTGAAGGTGAGGAATCTTGAAAGGGGCAGGGTTGGGCCGGAAAGGTGTGCCCGTTTATGGAGGGGATTTTGCTTCCAGCCGCCTTGAGGCCGGCCTTGTTCCTTGTTGGTGGTGGGTGTACTATTCTTTAGCACTCCTTCAGATTTTGTGTATTCTAATCTTTTTTAGGGTAGGTCTGCAAAGATCTGGTAAGCCTGGATGCTCAGTTCTGCTAAGGGTAAGTTGAGTTGCGGGTTGTGGGTGGTTAAGGGTTGTTGGTTTGGAGTGGGATATCTTGAGTTTTGGGTTTGTCAGGGTAGTTTTCCTTTGAGTGTAATATAGTATGTAATGTAATGACTGTTGAGGTAGTTGGGCCTTATGTAAGGCCAAAATGTTAAGTCCAGTATTGCTGTGGGCATGTTATGTTATTTTGAAGTATTTATATGGATTTACTTCTGATTATGTGATGGAGTTGGTCTCCTTTTCATGTCTGTAAGTTGTATTATGGCAGCAGTTTCTTTTCAATAAAATAATTACAGTCCAATACAGGGGAGGAAAAGATTTTGCCAGACGTAGGGCTCGGGAGCGGAGCCACCATAGGAGAGACTCCCTCGAACCCTGACTCAACAGGATCAGATTGTCCAATGACAGCGGATCCTTGTTCCATTTGATCAGAATCTCCCTTTACAAGGGTCTGGTGTGGAACTGCGCAAACTGAACCGCCTCGAAGGTGGAGACCATCAGACCCAGCACTTGCATGCAAGTCCTGGGTGATGATCGATGGTTGAACAGGAGCCGAACAGCATCCTGTAGCTTCAGAAGTTTTGTCTGAGGAAGAAACAGTCCAGCGTCAGACCCAAGTAGTCCAGCTTTGTGGACGGAGACAGTGGAGATTTCTGAAAATTCAGTGTTCACCTGAACTCCTGTAGAGTTTGCACTGTAACGTCCAAGTCGGCTTCTAAAGCCGAGGAAGACTCTGCACGCAGAAGCAGATTGTCCAGGTAACCTAGTACCGCAATCCCCTTCTGCCGTAACAAGGCCAACACTGGCGCCAAAACCTTTATGAACACCCGAGTAGCTGAGGTGAGACCAATGGGTAACGCCATGAATTGAAAGTGCTCCTCGTCCACAGCAGAACGAAGAAAACGCTGATGCCCGACATATATTGGAATATGAAGGTAAGCGTCCTTGAGATCGATAGAAGCCAGCAGATCTCCTTGATGAAGGAAAGCTACTACTGTGCGGATGGACTCCATCTTAAATTTCTGAATCTGCACAAAGTGGTTCAGAGCCTTGAGATCCAAGATCAGACAAACCTTACTTTCCTTCCTGGGAACTGTAAACAGATTTGAATAAAAACCTTGGAAATGTTCCAACTCTGGAACGGAACAATAACTCTTTGTGCTAACAGGCCCTGCACTGCTCCATAGAGGGCCTGTAGCCACTCTGGAGACTAACATAAGTTGGAAGGAAAGAACCTTGCCGGAGGCATAGATCGAAACTTGATCTTGTAACCAAACCAAATCGGTTTGTGGACCCGTTTGACCTGGATGAGCAAGGTCCACGGATCCGAAAAGAAGCAAAGACGTCTCCCCTCCTTAGACGCAGGTGAGGGCTCCCCTTCAGGCTGTGGAAGGCTTGTCTGCAGGACCAGAAGTGCCCGCTTTGGACTTAACATTCCAGGGTCTCTTGGAGCCTCACGCAAAGTTACGGGTGGATCTCGAGCCCTTTTCCTGCGATCCAGACGGACGAAAGGGCTGCTTGTGAGCCGAAAAGAAGGGCCCACGCTTACAGGGAGGTTCCTTGCCCTTAGCAGCCTGCGGAAACCAATGTACTCTTGCCTCATGTAAGACTCTTAATCTCTTCCATAGAGTCACCAAACAGGCGGTCACCTACAAAAGGAAGATCAGTCAGCACCTTTTTAGAAGCCTGGTCAGCTGACAAGTACTTCAACCAGATCATGCGGCAAAGGATCACCGCCGTCACCAAAACTCTGCCGGCCAAAGGGGCTGCATCACAAATATACTGTAACCCCTGGTCAACTGATCCGCCAGCTCAGAAGGACGTTGACTCCCCTCCAGATGCTGGTGCAAAATCTTAGCCCATTCCGTTAAAGTCTGGGATACCAAGGTGATAGCAAACACTGGTCTCAAAATTGAACCAGCCACGATGAAGAGGTACCGGACTAGAGCCTCAGTTCTTTTGTCTACAGGGTCCTTAAAGGACAGAGAATCCTCCACCAGCAAAAGTGTGGCCTTATTTAGCCTGGAAACCTGAGAACCCACACTTGGTGGAACCATTAGTTTCTTCAGAAGAGAATCCTCAAGGGGATATCTCCTAGCAAAATGCTTAGGTATTCCAACCATGCATTTCAGGAAACCCCACTGACTAGTGACAATCTCGTCAAAATAGGCAGGAAAGGGAAACACCTTAGTCACCTTGGAAGATTTGCGGGTGCCAAACTGCACCGGCGTCGCCGACCAGCTGCAGCTGAGTCCTCCAACTTTAAAGTTTCCAGCACTGACACAATCAGGGCCTCCACCAGCGCTTTTTCATGTGTGGCTGCAGAGGAGGATGACTGATCCTCGCTATTAGAGCACTCAGCATGCGAGGACGCAGACCCAGTTGGCTGACTCTCGTCCGCGGCAGCCAAATCCACTTCAGAGTCAGAGGAAGCAAAGGATACAGGTGAAGGCAGAGGCGCTTCTTGCCAGGCCTCCTTTGCAGGGCCATATCTACTTTGGCTACTAGCGACTGCAGGGCTGCCATCATGGCCGCCAGGGCAGACTGGGACCCAGAGGGTCCCACAGCTTCCAGGAGTGGATTGAGTGGTGAAACGCGCTCCATAGGCTCCATGACCATAAAGGGTTAAATAGAACCGCGCTGCTCAAAACAATTATATATATTTTTTTTGGGGGGAAACAGGAGACCCCTCCCCCCTGTGCACTGCTGGGGCACCACAAGAATCAGCGCACCCGCGGTGCTGTATACAGCAGAGGAAGTTTAGAATACCCCCAGAGACTCAACATCCGAGCTAGAGAGCCCCACACTGCTTGAAAAAAAACATGGTCACTGGACTACACAAACATGGCAGTCGAAGCCGGGAATACAGAATCCACGGCAAAATTGCGGCACCATGTGGCGCTGCACAGGACCCTGGACCCCCCCCGCAGCACTCTACTCACTAACACCCCCACGAGGGGGCCGGTAGCGGGACACCCACTACTTCTCCAGCCCAGCACCTTACAAGCCCCCTCAGTCAAAAAAACACCCATGCCCCCCCGAGGGGCCATGGGAGGGGATAGGGGGCAGGTGAGGGCACCTACACTGGGGAACCATGCTAAGGAGAAGGGACACTACTCACCATACCACGGTCACCAGGCGGGCACTACTCCCAGCAGTCCACCGCACCATCTTGGAATGGGGGTGCTGCGGCCTGAGGTGCGCTGCCACTCTGATCGTGACTGTTGTCATGACCAGGGCTATGCAACCTCGCGAGGCGTTTCACTCATCGGCCAGCCCCCATTCAGTGGAGCTATGTCGCGGCCAACCTAGCGCGGAGCTAATAGTTCGGTCTAGGGCTGAACGATAGTCGATGTGATATCGACTATCGTGCTGTGGGCGTGGGTGATACTCACATCACCAAAGATACGATGTAAGGCATAGTCATTAGGCAGGGAGAAGTCGGGATGACTCACAGTGGTTGTAGCAGAACAGAGCCCGACATCCGTCCCACACGTTCAGTCTGCCTGCCTGCAGCTAGCCAGTTCTCCAGCTGATGGTAATATGATCCTAGAGTGAGGAGCTCAGCTCCTCCCTGTAACCAATCAGCGGCTCTCAGCACACTGACACTGAAGAACTGGAAACAAGCTTGTATTGTAACAGTTCAGAGTGAAGAGTCGAGTCAGTACGTGTGGGACTGGACGGATGTCATGTCAGGCTGTGTTCTTCTACCTCCTGCCACCACTGAGTCCCGACTGTGCCTAATCCACACTGACTGTCACTGTCAATCCCTACAATAACTTTAACCCTGGCCTGCCCTGGCTGTATGGTGCAATCTGCAATTACAATCAGAAGAAGGCTGCGCTGCTGCAATACTTCCATGTTTTCCTCTCAATATCGCAATATATATTGTATATCGCAATGTACTTTTTTTCCAATATCGTGCAGCCCTAGTTCGGTCGCGCTCGCAGGTCAGACTGGGAACGCTATAAGGATCCAGAATATCCAGTGCGTCGCCCAGTCCGGCTGTTGATTGTAGTTCACACAGGAACAGTTGATTGTAGTTCACACAGGAATAAAAATAATAAAGAAAAAGTAAAAAATCCCATTTAAATAGGAAAAAATGCCAGGACCACAGATCCCAGCAGAGATCCAGGTCCTTACGCCTGACTAGGCAGAAAAAAATTGAGTCCTACAGCAGGAAGTGATGGTATACCCTCTGGGCCTGCCCCAGGGGCGTAACCAAAAAGGTATCAGCCTAGTCCTACTCCTAGAGAGGGAGAGAGCATAAAGCCCAATGGTCTGAAGACTTGAAGCTGTATCCATCAGTGAACAAAGAGAAATACTGATTTTAGCTTGTAAGCAACAAGTGTCCGAAAAATGCTTGGTCTTTAAGAGGTTAAACTGCCCTCATTTACAAGCGGAAGTTCATTCCTTGGATCTAAAATAATGAAAAGATACATTGTAAAGCATTGTGTTTATAGTTATCTAGCAGCCTTAACAATGTTGATAAACGTTTGGGGGCTCTTTTTTTTTTTTTGACAGTTATAAGTGAGCAAAGAACAGCTCGTAAAGGCCCGTACACACGTACCGATTGTCGGCCGCAAAGATTCGGCCGACGACTGATCGGCCGATTTTCGGCTTGTTAGTATGATGCTTCCGACAGCGCACTTTCGGCCGAACAGAATCTGTCGTGCAAACATTAAAATTTTTGTATGCCGACACCAGAACGGCCGATTGTTCGCCAGTCAGTACAGAATTCGGCCGACAGACAGCAGATTTGCAAGACTGGGCATGCTCAGAAAAGAAAAAACACAGGGAAAGTTAACCATCACATGACATCACTTCTGCAGTCGGCGGACAAAATTCGTGTGCAGTCTTTTGCACTTTTCAGCGGACACGACAGCCCGGGGACAAAAGACGGCCGATCGTTCGGCCAACGATCGGTACGTGTGTATGGGGCATAAGAATCGAGGAAGTGCCGTTTTAAGATTGTGAGGGGGGGCTGAATCAAGATCGCAATTTTTTAACAATTAAACCCAAGGTAGCAGGCTATGCAGACAATCTGCTGTTTTTTCGTACGCAACCTATCACTACACTGCTCTGTCCAATTTAAAAATAAATCTTTATAAATGCAGATTTCAAAAATTTTCGAGATGTTCAAATTACTATAAAGTTCCACTGAAGGTACAGTAATCCCCCGCTCCATCGCGGTTCAGTTTTTGCGGTCCCGGTAATTCGCGTTTTTTTTTGTAATGTTATTTTACTATATAAATCATTAAAAATGAAATATTTTTGTGTTTTCCATAGCTCTTGCTATGTCTCTTAGTATCTTTTATGTGTTTAAATGAGTTTCTATTGTTTTAAAAGTGTGTTTAAAGACCTTAAAATGCCTACAATGCATTTTAATAGGGTTTTTCTATTTCGCGGAATTTCACTTTTCGCAGCTGGGTCCGGAACGTAACCCCCGCAATGGAGGGGGGTTTACTGTATTTATATGTGAAAAAGAATCAAGGGGTTGAGGAAATTCTCACCCAAGTCGCATGTAAAACCATCAATATCTGATGTATTTAATATGCAGAGAATGGAAATCATAGCTGGATAAAAGGGGTGGACTAACCAGACCCCTAGTATAGACATAATCCTTTAACCACTTAAGCCCCAGCCCTATTTCGGACACTTTTTGTTTACAAGTTAAAACCAGTATTTTTTTCCTAGAAAACTACTTAGAACCTCCAAACATATTTTTTTAGCAAAGACTCTGGAGAATAAAATGTCGGTCATCGCAATATTTTTTGTCACGCGGTATTTGCGCAGCAGTCTTTAAAACGCCAATTTTTTGGAAAAAATTTGAAAAATCACATTTCACTGCATTTAAAAAATACTAACCAGTAAAGTTAGCCCATTTTTTTTTGTATATTGTGAAAGATGATGTCACGCCGAGTAAATAGATACCCAACATTTACGTTTACGGTTTAAAATTGCGCACACCCGTGGGATGGCGACAAACTACGGTCAATAGAGATCTCAATAGGAGACGCTTTCAATTTTTTTAACGGTTACCAGTTTTGAGTTAGAGTGTAGCTCTTTTTTTTAATTATTGCTCACACTCTGGCGATCGTGGCTATACCTCACATGTGTGGTTTGAACAGCGCTTTCATTCACGGCTCGACTTTCGTATACGTTTTTTTTGTGCGCGAGCTAATGGTGACGGGGGCGGCTAAAATTTTTTTTTTTTCCTATTTATTTTATTTTTTAACTTTATTACAGGTTTTTAAAAAAAAAAAAAATCTGATCACTTTTATTGCTGTCACAAGCAATGTAAACATCCCTTGTGACACCAATATGCAGTGACAGGTACTCTTAATGGAGGGATCGAGGGTCTAAAAGACCCTAGACCCCTCCACTATACTTCCATGCATGTAAAACGCCGAAAACGGCGTTTTTGCATACAGCCGTTTTTTAAATTTGCCGCCTTTTGCAGCACAGTAACCCGGAAGTGACGTCATGGATGCCGCCTCTGGGTTACTTCATCGGAGACCCGATCAAAGCCGGAAACGTTTCCGGCTTTGATCGGGACTCCATCCAGCCGGCGGACGTGCCGGCTGGGTGCTCGAGGTTCCCGGTGGGACGGGAGCCCCGAGCAAAGTCATGGAAGGCGGCGGGAGGGGGGGGGAATGTCCCCTCCCGCTCACCCGGGTAACGATCGAGCGGCTCCCGAGCCGCATCGGTTGTTACTGACGGAAAGCCGACCGTCGGCTGAAAAACCACGGTACCGGGATGGTGCCTCTAGCTAGAGGCATCATCCCGGTATACTACGGCAAAGTTTGCCAACATAGTCCTACGTCACAATTGCGGTAAGTGGTTAATGACTCTATGTATCTCAAGGTCCTCATTAAGTCCCCTGGGGGTAAGAGATCCCAGAGCGAAGATCCAGTAGGTCTCCCTCTTACACAATTTCTGGAACTTCCTGCCACTATCCTGATCTCTGCCTATGGCCTCAATGCCAAAGACCCTCAAACCAGACGGATCCACATTGTGGTATTGCCTAAAATGCCGGAGGACTGAATATTTGTTTCTCTCCTTCACTCTTTCATTTTCATTCTTGTTCAAAATACTGCATTTATGTTCCCAGAACCTTACCCTTAGTGTGCGTATCATGCGCCCTACATAGAGAAGGCCCATAAGGACAGATGGGACCATAAACAACATAATTGGTACTGCAATTGATAAATTGTCTGATCTTAAAGGTGTTTTTCTGAATTTTGAGTTTTTGTATCATGTTTTGATTTACCCAACCACTTGCCGATATACTGCGGCAAGCTGGCTCAGCTGCGCGAATCGCTGTACCTGTATGGCTGTCGCGTGTCGGGGCTGGGGGGGGCGTGTGCGCACCACCGCTGTCCCTGCGATGTCCTGATTCGGTTCAGAAATTATCAGTCCTCAGGTCCATATAAGAGATTGCTCTCAATGGCGACCCTGATGATGGTGCCACATCCCAAAGGTATGCAAATGCAGAAAAAGGGGGTCCCCCTATGGTGGGACTTTTCAGGCACTCTAGTGAAAATACAATAGTATAGTATAATAGAAAATTAATGTTATTGAAAAGATAAGTTCATACATATAAAAGCATGGCAAGCAGTTATGAAAATAGAAAAGTTGCAGACAACGTGAGTACTGTAGAAGCAGGGACCCAACACGTTTCAAAGTGTAATTGTCAGGGTCCGGACTGGCGGCAGATGACTGCACTAGAGGTGGATCCTCTGTGTCAGTGAGGGATTGGCGTGGACCATACTAGAGGACCGGTTCTAAGTTACTACCGGTTTTCACCAGAGCCCGCCGCAAGGCGGGATGGACTTGCTGCGGCGGTAGCAACCAGGTCGTGTCCCCCGGTAACGGCTCAACCTCACTGGCAGCTGATACAGGCGTGGTACAATAGGACAAGGCAAAGGCAAGGTCAGACGTAGCAGAAGGTCAGGGCAGGTGGCAAAGGTTCGAAGTCAGAGGTCAACGGCAGAAGGTCAGATACACAGGCAAGGCAAACACAAATCGCTTTCTCAAGGCACTAAGGCAACAAGATCCGGCAAGGACAGGAAGGGGGAGTGGGTTTATATAAGAAACAGGTCACAGGAAATAGGTCACAGGAAACAGGAAGGGAGGTTTGGACCAGGCACCAATTACTGGTGCACAGGCCCCTTAAATTTTAAACAACCGGCGCGCGCGCCCTTTGGTGCAGGGGTGCACTCGCCGGGAACCACGTGAGCGGGGAGCGGAGGAAGGAGCCTGAGCGGGCACAGGTGAGTGGATCTGGAAGGAACGCCGCGAGCGATCCAGTCCAGAAGCAGGGACCGGAGCGCTCAGCGTTACAGTACCCCCCCCCCCTTTGGTCTCCCCGTCTTTTTGGTACCCAGAAACCTGTGGATGAGCTCCTTGTCGTGGATATTGGACTCGGGCTCCCATGACCTCTCTTCGGGACCACAATTCTCCCAGTCAACAAGAAAATTTTTTTTACCTCTGACGACCTTGGAGGCGAGGATCTCTTTTACTGAGAAGACGTCAGAGGACCCAGAGACAGGAGCAGGAACGGTGACCTTGGGGGAAAATCGGTTAAGAATGAGAGGTTTGAGAAGGGATACATGAAAGGAGTTAGGAATACGGAGAGAGGGAGGAAGATGGAGTTTGTAAGAGACAGCGTTAATTTGGCTTTTGATTGAGTTTGTAGCTGGGGACCCGAAACCGGATGTATTTGGCAGAGAGCCACACTCTGTCACCAGGGGCAAAGACAGGAGGAGTTCTTCTTTTTTTATCCGCATGTCTCTTCATGCGAGAAGCGGCCAGGTTGAGCGACTTTTGAGTTTCTTTCCAGATGGAGGAGAAGTCCAGGGTCAAGTCATCAACGGCAAGAACTCCAGAAGAGGTGGGAATGGGGAGGGGGGGCAGCGGGTGACGGCCGTACACCACAAAAAACTGAGATTTGGTGGATGACTCAGAGTCTCTAAAATTATATGAGAATTCAGCCCAGGGCAACAGGTCGACCCAATCATCCTGACGGGAGGAGACGAAGTGTCGTAGATAGTCACCAAGGATCTGGTTAACCCTCTCCACTTGTCCATTGGACTGAGGGTGGTAGGCGGAAGAAAAGTTCAATTTGATTTTTAATTGGGTGCAGAGTGCTCTCCATAATTTTGAGATAAATTGAACACCTCTATCGGAGACGATATGTGTTGGGAGACCATGGAGACGAAATATGTGTAAAAAGAATTGCTTCGCCAGCTGTGGGGCAGAAGGGAGACCAGGAAGCGGGACAAAATGTGCCATTTTGGAAAATCTGTCAACAACCACCCATATGACTGTGTTGCCATGGGATACGGGAAGGTCCGTGACGAAGTCCATCGCTATGTGGGACCAAGGCTGTTCGGGCACTGGCAGAGGGAGAAGACCTGCAGGCCTCTGGCGGGGAGTTTTGTCACGTGCGCAGACAGTACAGGCCCCAACGAACTCCTCTCACCTGGCGTGACCCGCCAGGTGAGAGGAGTGACCCCATTTGAGAGTCTGGAGGCGAAGACGTGGAGGAACATACGTTTTCCCTGGAGGAACTGGTACCAGTGAAGCAGGGGCGGTTGAAATCAGACACTCAGGAGGAATGATGTGTTGAGGGACGGTTTCGTCTTCGGAGGTATCGGTGGAGTGTGATAGGGCATCCGCCCTAATGTTCTTATCAGCAGGACGAAAATGGATCTGGAAAGTGAATCGGGCAAAGAACAATGACCACCTGGCCTGGCGCGGATTAAGGTGCTGGGCAGACTGAAGGTACGAGAGATTTTTGTGGTCGGTGTAGATGGTGATAGGATGAAGGGATCCTTCCAGGAGATGTCTCCATTCCTCTAGTACCAACTTAATGGCTAGTAGTTCACGGTCTCCAATGGCATAGTTCTTTTCTGGAGGGGAAAAAGTTTTAGAGAAGAAGCCGCAGGTGACATTTCTTCCTTTAGCGGACTTTTGAAGAAGAACCGCTCCGGCTCCCACAGTGGAGGCATCTACTTCCAGAAAGAATGGTTTCAGCGGATCGGGCCTAGACAAGACTGGAGCGGAGGCGAAGGCGGTCTTAAGGCAAGTAAAGGCTTCTTCCGCTTGGGGAGGCCAGGATCTCGGATTCGCTGCCTTCTTGGTTAGTGCCACAATAGGTGCCACCATAGTGGAGAAGTGGGGGATGAACTGACGGTAGTAATTGGCGAATCCGAGGAAGCGCTGGATAGAGCGAAGTCCCGAGGGGCGTGGCCAATTCAAGACTGCGGAGAGCTTGTCGGGGTCCATTTGAAGACCTTGTCCAGAAACTAGGTATCCCAGAAACGGAAGGCAGCTACGTTCAAAGAGGCATTTTTCAATTTTGGCGTAAAGATGGTTAACACGGAGACGCTGGAGCACTTGACAAACATGGAGACGGTGTTCTTCCAGAGTGGAGGAGAAGATTAGTATGTCGTCAAGATAGACCACTACACAGGTATACAACAAGTCCCGGAAGATCTCATTGACAAAGTCTTGGAAGACTGCAGGAGCATTGCACAGGCCAAAGGGCATGACAAGATAATCGAAGTGGCCATCTCTGGTATTGAAAGCGGTTTTCCACTCATCTCCTTCACGGATTCTGATGAGGTTGTAAGCGCCCCTGAGGTCAAGCTTAGTGAAGACCTTTGCTCCGCGCAAACGGTCAAAGAGCTCCGAGATGAGAGGCAGCGGGTAGCGATTCTTTACCATGATTTTGTTGAGACTGTGATAATCAATACAAGGGCGTAGTGACCCATCTTTTTTGGCAACAAAAAAGAATCCTGCTCCGGCAGGAGAGGAAGACTTCCTGATGAAACCTTTCTTGAGATTCTCCTGAATGTACTCCGACATGGCCTTGGTTTCAGGAGCGGACAGAGGGTAAATCCTGCCACGAGGTGGTGTGGTACCAGGAAGTAAGTCAATGGGGCAGTCGAAGGGTCTATGTGGTGGTAAGACCTCTGCCTGTTTCTTGCAAAAGACGTCAGTAAAGTCTTGATAGGCTTTAGGAAGGCCGAGCAAAGGAGAGATTTGTCTGGTGGGTACCGACTTGAGGCAATGAGTGTGGCAGGTAGGGCCCCATGATTTAATGTCCCCAGAGGTCCAGTCGAGGGTAGGAGCGTGGCGCTGGAGCCAAGGCAAGCCAAGAAGGATGTCAGAAGTGCAGTTAGGCAGAACAAAAAATTCAATCGTCTCTTGGTGGAGAACCCCTATGGTCATGAGCACGGGTTCTGTGCGGTAACGCACGGTGCAGTTCAGATTCTCTCCGTTAACTGTGGAAATAAAGAAGGGCTTGACGAGACGGATAACAGGGATGTTAAACCGGTTGATGAAAGAGGCTTTAATGAAGTTTCCTGCAGAACCAGAGTCCAAGAAGGCCTCCGCAGAGAAGAAGACTTTAGTGGCTAGAGAAATTCGTACTGGAACGATCAGGCGTGGAGAGGAAGAATTTACACCCAGTGATGTCTCTCCCACGTTCACTAGGTGCGAGCGTTTTCCCGGACGCTGAGGACGAAGAGGACAGTCCTTTAAGAAGTGTTCAGAGCTCGCACAATATAAACATAAGTTCTCGTTCCTCCGGCGAGACCTCTCTTGTTGGGTCAGGCGAGACCGATCCAATTGCATGGCCTCCTCGGTGGAAGGCACGGTAGCAGACTGCAAAGGGTGCTGGAAGAGAGCAGCCAGGCGTGGGTATCGCCTGACGCGACCAAGATCTTTTTCCTGGCGGAGCTCTTGACGCCTTTCAATGTAGCGCATATCTATGCGAGTAGCCAAGTGGATAAGTTCAGTCAGGGAGGCAGGTATTTCTCGTGCGGCCAGACAATCCTTGATATGGCTGGATAAACCCTTTTTAAAGGTCGCGCAGAGAGTTGTTCCAGGCCAATTCGGAGGCCAGAGTGCGAAATTGTATAGCATATTCGCCCACTGTAGAGTCTCCTTGGACGAGGTTCAGCAAGGCTGTTTCCGCGGACGAGGCACGGGCAGGTTCCTCGAAGACACTGCGGATTTCGGAAACAAAGGACTGGACAGAGTTAGTGGCAGGATCGTTGCGGTCCCAAAGCGGTGTGGCCCAGGCCAAGGCCTTCCCGGATAATAAACTGACCATGAACGCCACCTTAGACCGTTCTATGGGAAACTGGTCTGACAACATCTCTAGGTGCAGGGAACATTGGGACAAGAATCCCCGGCACATCTTAGAGTCCCCATCAAACTTGTCCGGGAGAGATAAGCGGACTCTAGCGGTAGCAGCGGCAGCTCGGGGAGGAGGAGATGCAGAAGCTGGCTGTGACGGCAGAAGCTGTTGAATCATGGCGGTCAACTGCGTCAGTTGTTGTCCTTGTTGGGCAATCTGCTGGGACTGCTGGGCAACCACGGTAGTGAGGTCAGCGAGACTAGGCAGTGGCACCATCAGCGGGATCCATGGCCGGATCTACTGTCAGGGTCCAGACTGGCGGCAGATGACTGCACTAGAGGTGGATCCTCTGTGTCAGTGAGGGATTGGCGTGGACCGTACTAGAGGACCGGTTCTAAGTTACTACCGGTTTTCACCAGAGCCCGCCGCAAGGCGGGATGGACTTGCTGCAGCGGTAGCAACCAGGTCGTGTCCCCCGGTAATGGCTCAACCTCACTGGCAGCTGATACAGGCATGGTACAATAGGACAAGGCAAAGGCAAGGTCAGACGTAGCACAGAAGGTCAGGGCAGGTGGCAAAGGTTCGAAGTCAGAGGTCAACGGCAGAAGGTCAGATACACAGGCAAGGCAAACACAAACTTTCTCAAGGCACTAAGGCAACAAGATCCGGCAAGGACAGGAAGGGGGAGTGGGTTTATATAAGAAACAGGAAACAGGTCACAGGAAATAGGTCACAGGAAACAGGAAGGGAGGTTTGGACCAGGCACCAATTACTGGTGCACAGGCCCCTTAAATTTCAAACAACCGGCGCGCCCTTTGGTGCAGGGGCGCACTCGCCGGGAACCACGTGAGTGGGGAGCGGAGGAAGGAGCCTGAGGGGGCACAGGTGAGTGGATCTGGAAGGAACGCCGCGAGCGCTCCAGTCCAGAAGCAGGGACCGGAGCGCTCAGCGTTACAGTAATACTTCTTCCTCAGGGGTACTCTTTAGCTTACAGTGTCTCTATTAACTGCGTTTGTATGATAAATATCTTGCTTGCACAATAATAAAAGCAACCGAACTGTGGAGGTCCATGTGATAGGTTCAGATGATGGTATAAATAGTTGTAATAGCCCAATGATTCAGCCAAAGTGTGGGAAGACTACCAGCAAAGCCCATTGGGTAGCTTAAGTCCAAAGAAGGGAGCCCTTGAACTGAGATAAGCAGCTTCAAAGATCATGACCACAGCTCACAAAGATCAATGATTTTTGGCATGGACCTAATTATCGGTTCTGACCAATGGCAGAACATCCTGTGCCTGCGTAATGTAAACACAGGCACAGGATATGATGTAATTTCCTCTCCTGGAGTCCTTTTGGGTTCCAGTGTGAGAGGAGAGAACATCTACTTTGAGTACACAATCAGTACAATGACACCAGTACACATAGGCACACATTTGACCCCCTGATCACCCCCTAATTAACCCTTTTACTCCCTGTCACAGTGTACACTATATACAGTACAGATAAAATGTACTGATCACTGTATTAGTGTCACTTGTGACTTCAGATAGTGGGAGAGGCAGTTAGTGGTAGTCTCAAATAGGTCTAGAGTCCCCGTCATATATCCACCAATAAAGATTTACCCCCTGATCACCCCCCCCTTAACCCATTCACTCCCTGTCACAGTGTAGACTAAATACAGTATACAGACAATTTAGTAATCACTGTATTAGTGTCACTTGTGACTTCAGTTAGTTTGATAGGCAGTTAGTGGTAGTTAGAGGCAGTCCCATGTAGGTTTACGGTACCCGCCATATAT
Source organism: Pelophylax lessonae (assembly GCF_965119305.1). Taxonomy (NCBI): domain Eukaryota; kingdom Metazoa; phylum Chordata; class Amphibia; order Anura; family Ranidae; genus Pelophylax; species Pelophylax lessonae. The sequence goes on from NC_138774.1 coordinate 188,856,706, forward strand.
CCCTAATAAAGATTTAAACCCCTGATCACCCCCAGTTAACCCCTTCATTGCCCTGTCACAGTGTCACTATTATAATGTACAGATCTTTTTTCTGATCACTGTATTAGTGTCACAAGTGACATCAGTTGGCATCAATTCAGGACAGCGTCAGATTGCCCGCCACATAGTTAGTAATACATTTTAACCCTTTGATTGCTAGTGACACACATACACTAAACACCTCCATTTCTAGTATAGTGGCTGAATGGATCTATATCTTTGATCTGATCAGAACTATACTAGCGTCCCCAATAGTTTAGTGTTCCCAAAACGCAGAGTTAGCAGCATCAGCCCCGACATCTGCCAGCACCTGCGTTTAGTCCCTCCACTCATCCCCCAAGAAGTGCAGAATCCGCAGATTACTGTCACTTCCAATACACAGCACAGTCAGGCCTGATCTCTGCTAGCTCTAGCAGTTTCATTTTTTGGTAGCGATTCAAACAGTTTTTGACAACCAGGTGCTTTTTTACCTGTGAGTCATACTAGGTACCTATAAATTTATTGGCCAAAATGTCCAAACAGAGGTACACTAGTTAAGAGGCCTACAGGATACTGAGCATGGCCGATGAGAGCGATAGGGAGTCCTCACTGTCAAAATCAGGCTCAGCATTCAAACCTGTAGACAGCAGCGGCACCCTGACAGATAGCTCTGACAATGGAGTAGTGGTCCCTGCTAAGGTAATTGCAACGGCGACTGGTGTTGTTAAAAAGCCCCTCTGTGTCCACGAATACAACTTTAACATGGGAGGGGTGGACTTTAACGACCAGATGATCTATACAAGGCCAGACACTGGTACAAAAAAGTGTCGCATACTTATTCAAATTGGCTCTGCTTAAGGCTTATGTGCTATAAAAAGCATCGGAAGAAGTGGATCCTGCTGTGGCCCAAGTTCACAATCCAGATGCTGTGAGCCGGATACATGAGAGGCATTTTCCGGATGTCCTCCCTAATATTCCTAGCCAAAGAGCACCCCAAAGAAGATGTTGTGTCTGTAGGAAACGCGAATTTAGGCGTGACCTGCTATTTTTGTCCCTCCTGTCATGGCCAACCTGATCTCTGCATTGGGGACTGTTTCCGTCGCTACCACACACTAGTAGAGTATTAATATAGGGTACAGCACAGAACAGTCTAGGAAATACTTTATCACACAGGATCTCGAAAGATGTTAGCTATCGCATTTTGAGAGACTCTAGCCTGGAACAGTTTTTTTTACAGTTACAAAAAAGTGTAAAAAAAAATAAAAAAAATAAAAAAGCCAAAAACAATTGTCATTTTATTGAGTTAATTTTCTGTTCTTTCTCTACTTTTCTACTCTTTCTACTTTTACTGTACTTTATAATATACTGTTATACTGTAATGTTTTATTGTTACTGTGTTTTTTTGTTAACCATTGTTTGCTTTGCAGGTACGCCCATCAGCTGCAGCACTGATTTGTTTATTCTGACAGCAACAGCTTTTCACCATATATGCAGTCATTGATTGTAGCGCTATAGGAGGTGATTTCACCACCGCAGTTAAAAAAAGAGCATATATGGCAAAGCATAAAGGATGGGGTGGATACAGAGGCCAGCTCTCCCCTATAACAAAAAAACTATCAGCGCAAAACCAAATATGTGATATAACTCTCAAAATAGGTAAAAACACTGTGCATGAATAATGTACTGAAAAAGTGCTTGAATATCACTGTGCATAAAACAAATATAGCCGGCAGCAAACACCAATCGTGTTCACATCCCACAATAGATCAAAATAAATACAAAAAATGTGCTGCGCCAGACGTGCACCAATAAACATAAATGATGTTAATATAATCAATATCTGAAGTCCATGCAAGCTGTGATTGTGCTCAAAATCCAATAAATGTGCATTAGTGTCCAAGTGTCCAAATCAGAAATGCAATCTGGTGAAAAGTGCACACCAATCTGTGAAATCCCTCCACCTGCTAGATTGGCCTCTCACCTCCAAACAGGACCCAGACGGGCCAGCAAAAGCATGTACTGAGGATATCAGACTCCTGGAAAGACACTCCAGCCTCTCACCTCCGGAGGTCTCAAGACACGGGACATGCGATGCAAAATATAAAAGGGAAAATATAGTGCTCTCCGTTTCAACAATCAGGCTTTATTGAGGAAAATAGAAGTTTACTCACATGTACAGGGCACTTCACCGTGCCTGCTGTTATGGCAATAGTAATAGCGTATGTCACTCGAGAGATGTTTGGCGTCGGTCACGCAAGCTCCGCCCCCCTATACGCGTTACGACGAGCGTATGGCTCCAACGTCTTCCTCGGTAGGGGTCGTCCCTATGCTTTGCCATATTTTTATTAACACTTTTCTTGACAGCGATTTCTTCATTCACATCGATCAATGCGATTGGAGGAATCTGCTGAAGTAAAAAAAACAAAGAACATTGTGTGTATGCCGATCATTAGAAGTGGGTGGATCCTGGGAGGTCTAATGGTGGGCATACCACACACTTTCTGGTGTTGTTTTTTACAGCCAGCGGTCAGCTTTCAAGTAAAAGCCATCCTAGCAGATAATTAGCTGCTAGACTGCTTTTAAAAGCAGTGGGAGGGGACTACCCCCCCCCACTCCAGCCGCCTTCCACATTTTTCTTGTGCTCTCCTATCCCACCAGGTAACCCGAGACTGCAACCAGTGGTTTCGCTGACCATAGAGCTGATTGGAGACCAGAATGGCTTCAATCATCTCTATGGCCTAAGATACCGGAATCTATGAACATTTAATGACTTTGGTTTCGCCAGATATAAACAGCACCATTGGGAAAGCATCTTATCACACCAATCTTGGTGTGGTCAGATGCTTTAAGGGCAGAGGAGAGATCTAGAGTCCAACAGACCCCAATTTTTTGAAAAAGGAGTTCCTGTCCCTACTTAATGTTATCATAGGGGATATTTAAATTCCCTGTGATAAAAAATAAAAATGATAAAAAATAAAATAAAAAAAAGAATGAAAACGAAGGTGTCAAAATAAAATAAAAAAGCAAAATAAACAATAAAAAAATAAAATAAAATTCAAGCACCCATGTCCCCCCGCGTTTGCGCGCAATGGCAAAAACAAGCATCGGTCTGGTGTCAATGTAAACACCAATTATGCCATGCATGTGAGGTATCACCAAGAACATCAGATCGAGGGCAGTAATTATTGCAGTAGACCTCCTCTGTAAGTCTAAAGTGGTAACCTGTAAAGTCTTTTAAAAATGTACGTTGTTGCCGCTGCATGGGCGTGCACAATTTTAAAGCATGTTATGTTTGGTATCTATGTACTCAGCATAAGATCATCTTTTATATTCTACCAAACACTTGGGCAATATATAGTGTATTTGTGCATTAAATTTAGAAAAAGGTTTTTCCCCAAAAAATTCAGTTTGGAAAAACTCTGCGCAAATACCGTGGGACAAAAAAACATTTTTTCCATGTAAAAAGTGTCAAAAAAGGCTTGGTCTTATTAAATCGGTTAAAAGAGTGGATGATGTGTGGCATAAGCTTCTAATATTAAGCAGAAAATGTCAGCACAGTTCAAGTGACCTGTTTTTAGAAAGTAGACACCCCAAGCTTTTTGGCTAGAGGCATGTTGAGTCCAAGGAATATTTTATATTTTGCCGCAAGTTTAGGGAAAACAAAAATTTTTTTTTTTTTTTTTACACAAAGTTGTCACTAAATGATATATTTCTTACACACGCCATGGGTATATGTGGAATGCCACCCTAAAATACATTCTGCTGCTTCTGAGTACAGGGATACAAAATATGAGACTTTTTGGGAGCTTAACTGTGTACGGGACCCGCCTTCAGGTTTACCAAGGGCATAAAAGGCTTATTTTACTTCTTCACTACCTATCACAGTTTCGGAGGCTCTGAAATGTCAAGATAGCACAAAACTCCACTAAATAACCCCATTTTGGAAAGTAGACACTCCAAGCTATTTGCTGAGAGGCATGTTGAGTCCATGGAATATTTTATATTTTGCCACAATGATTACATTTTTTTGTTTTGCTTTTTTTTTTTTACACAAAGTTGTCATTTAAATTATATATTGCTTAAACATGCCAAGGGTATGTGAAATGACACCCCAAAATACATTCTGCTGCCTCTCCTGAATACGGGGATACCACATGTGTGAGACTTTTTGGCAGTCTAGCTGTGTATAGGACCCCTGAAAACCAAACACTGCCTTCCGGCTTTCTAAGGGCGTAAGTTTTTGATTTCACTCCTCACTACCTATCACAGTTTCGGAGGCCATGAAATACCAAGAAAGCACAATTTCCCCCTAAATGACCCCTTTTCGGAAAGAAGACACCCCAAGGTAGTTGCTAAGAGGCATGATGAGTATTTTGCATTGTTTTGAAAAAATTAAGAAAGAAAAAAAAAAACTGGATTTTTGTCTTACCGCAAAATCTGACCGCAGAATCTGACGTTCATTGACAGACGCAGCTCCATATAATTCTTGACCAATGGGTTATGTTGCCCCCTACAGAAGTAGAACACTAGGCAGGAAAAAGCTTTACCACGCCTATGGGGACGTCCCTGCAGGCATACACCCACACACTCTGCTATAGGTTTCAGTTTTGTTGCAAGCAGTGTTTAGAGGAAAAACCCCAAGCCATTCAAGATAGAGAGGCGGGTGCTATGTCTGTCAATGAACTTCAGAGAAAAGGATTTTGCGGTAAGACAAAAATCCAGTTTTCTCTATCGTTCATTGACAGACGCAGCTCCATACAATTCTTGACCATTGAGACATCCCAAAGCAGTATTTGTGAATGTGTGCACAGACGACCAAGTGGCCGCCCTGCAAACTTGTATCACAGAGGCCTGATGGCGAAAAGCCCAAGAAGCACTCAGCGCCCTAGTAGAATGTGCCTTCAGTTAAAGGTGGAACCTGACCCTTCAGTGAATAAGCCTGAACCACCGTCTGCCTGATCCACCTAGAAACGGTTGCAGCAGATGCAGCCAATCCCTTTCAATGTCCTTCCATAAAAACAAAAAAGAATCCGATTTCCTGAAAGATTCAATAGCTGCCAGGTACACCCTTATTGCCTGAACCACATCCAAAGAATGCAAAGCAATTTCCTTAGGATGCTTGGGCTTAGGACATAAAGAAGGCAGCACAATGTCTTCATTTAGATGGAAATCAGAAAAAAAGACTGACTAGGTCGAAGTAACACTTTATCTCTGTGAACCACCAAATAGGGCGAACGGCAAGAAAACACCACCAATCCTGATACTCTGCGAGCAGAAGTAATAACCACCAAAAAGGCAACCTTCTGAGACAAGGTAAGCAGAGGAATCTCCCTAATGTTCTTAAAAGGAGGTTTTTGAAGAACAGACAATACCAAATTCAGATTCCACTGAGGTAATGGGGATCGCCTCGGAGGGGCCACATGACGGACCCCTTGGATAAAAGTGCAAATCAATGCATGCGAGGCTAAAGGAAGTTGGAAAAACACAGCCAACGCCGACACTTGGCCTTTAATAGTAGCCAAGGCCAACTTCTGTCGACACCTCTTTGAAGGAAAGCCAAGATCCTAGCCACAGAGAAAAGGCGAGGATGCACCTTTATGGATTCACACCATGAAATCTACGATTTCCACGTACGATGATAGATCTTTCTGGAAGTAGACTTCCTAGCCTTCAACAGTGTAGAATTACTAAATCAGAAAGACCCCTATCCTTCAACACCTGGCTTTCAACAGCCATGCCGTAAAAGCCAGCGACTATAAAGCAGGATGGAAGATCGGCCATTGAGACAGCAGATCTTCCCTGACAGAAAGTCTCCAAGGAGCATCGGCGACCAATCTTACCAGATCCGAGTACCAAGATCGGCAAAGCCAGTCTGGAGCCACCAGAATGACTGGAATCCCCTCCGCCTCCATTCTGCGCAGAAGTCTCAGCAGGATATTCAGCGGTGGAAATGCATAAATCAGCCGATAATTACCCCAAGGAGCCACCAGTGCATCTATGGCATCGGCTATGGGTTCCCTTGACCTGGCTACAAACCTTTGAACCTTCTTGTTAAGGCCAACAGGCCGACATCGGGTGTCCCCCACCGAGCACACAGGAGATGAAACACCTCTGGGTGTAGAGACCATTCCCCCTGATCCAACACCTGACGGCTCAGGTAGTCCGCCTGCCAGTTTTCCACACTTAGGATGTGTACAACGGAGAGAGCTGAACAAAATTCTCTGCCCATTTCAAGATCTCGGCCACCTTCCGGTCCTCTAGGACACTCTTGGTGCCCCCTTGATGATTGATGTAAGCCACGGCCGTGGCATTGTCCAATTGAACCCGGACTGGACAACCTTGCAGATGATTTGTCCTGTGACAAAGGCAAAGCTTTATTGCCCTGAGTTCCAGAACATTGCTCAGTAGTCTGGAATCTTCCACTGTCAGAGACCCCTGGGCACACAGCTTCCCCAGCACTCCTTCCCAGCCAGACAGGCTGGCGTCTGTGGTGACCTGGGTCCAATACAATGGAAGGCCAATACAATGGAAGGAAAGACTTGCCCTGGCGCAATGCCAATGAGCAAAGCCACCATAGAAGAGCAGTCTTTGTGTTTTGACTCATCCGAATCATAGAATCCAACGACTTTGGATCCTTGTTCCATTTGACCAGAATTTGCCTCTGTAATGACCTGGTTTGGAACTGAGCAAATGGGACCGCCTCGAAGGTCGACACCATCAGGCCTAGGACTCTCATGCAAGGCCGCCGAGAGGACAGATTGCTGGACAACAACAAACGAATCACGCACTGCAAGGTCTGCAGCTCGTCTTGGGGAATAAAAACTTTTGCCGAAGCTGAATCAAGAGTCATACCCAGGTAGACCAGTCTTGACGATGGTACCAGGGCTTATTTTGCAAAATTGATGGTCAAGCTGAACTCTTGCAGAGTCCTTACAGTGATTGCCAAATCCTCTAACAGAGCTGAATGAGAATCTACTCTTAACAGGAGATCGTCTAGGTAAACCAGGACCGCAATCCCCCTCTGACGTAGAAATGCCAATATCGGAGCCAACACTTTTGTGAAGACCCTGGGAGCAGAGGAGAGACCAAAGTGTAACGCCACAAATTGAAAGTGCTCCTCTCCCACAGCGAAGCAAAGAAAACGCTGGTGTCCAGCATAGACAGGGATGTGTAGATATGCGTGCTTGATATCGATAGAGGCCAACAGGTCTCCCTGATGTAGGGACGCCACCACCATGCGAATAGACTACATTCAAACTGTGGCGGCCCGTGCATAGGGGGTGCCAGGGCGCCGCCCCCCTTAAAAAAAAGGAGAAAAAAAAAGACAAAAAAGAACAATAAAGTTATGGAAACAAAAAATCGGTTCGCCGGCCTATGTGGTGGCTAAAGGGGGGTGGGGGTTTACGACCCAGAAGAGGCGCCGATTGGCTGCCTTCTGGGGGCGTAACCTGGGCACAGGAAAGAGCGCTTGGCCACCCCCACCTTCGTGATATCCTGGCTGTGATTGGTCCAGTCTCCAGCCTGGACCAATCATCATCCAGGACATCCGATCGCTGACGTCGCAATGGGGGCGGTGCCGGTGCGTGCGTCAGTCACTCACCGCCACCGCCGCTCACCTTCCCGCCGGTTCCCGCCACAGAAGAGGACGAGGGAGAAGCCGCTCATCTTACCGCCGCCGCAGAAGAGGACGAAGGATCGAGGAGGGGAGAAGCCACCGCCGATAGCCGTGCCGCCGCCAGGTACTGGCACTCTGCAATCATTGGGGTACAATGCTGTGGGCACTCTGCAATCATTGGGATACAATGCTGTGGGCACTCTGCAATCATTGGGGTACAATGCTGTGGCACTCTGCAATCATTGGGGGACAATGCTGTGGCACTCTGCAATCATTGGGGGACAATGCTGTGGCACTCTGCAATCATTGGGGGACAATGCTGGGGCATTCTGCAATCATTGGGGGACAATGCTGTGGCACTCTGCAATCATTGGGGGACAATGCTGTGGCACTCTGCAATCATTGGGGGACAATGCTGTGGGCACTCTGCAATCATTGGGGGACAATGCTGTGGGCACTCTGCAATCATTGGGGGACAATGCTGTGGGCACTCTGCAATCATTGGGGGACAATGCTGTGGGCACTCTGCAATCATTGGGGACAATGCTGTGGGCACTCTGCAATCATTGGGGGACAATGCTGTGGGCACTCTGCAATCATTGGGGGACAATGCTGTGGGCACTCTACCATCATTGGGGACAATGCTGTGGCACTCTGCAATCATTGGGGGACAATGCTGTGGCACTCTGCAATCATTGGGGGACAATGCTGTGGCACTCTGCAATCATTGGGGACAATGCTGTGGCGCTCTGCAGTGATTGGGGACAATGCTGTGGCGCTCTGCAGTGATTGGGGACAATGCTGTTGTGCTCTGCAGTGATTGGGGACAATGCTGTGGCGCTCTGCATTGAAAGGGGCTCACGCGCTGAACTCTGCATTGATGGGGGCACGGAACAGTGTTCATTGCATTGAAGGGGGCAAAGCACAGTTGCATTGAAGGGGGCACGCACGCTGAACTCTGCATTGTGGGGGCACAGTGTTCATTGCATTGAAGGGGGCACAGCACAGTGTTTATTGCATTGAAGGGGGCACAGCACAGTGTTTATTGCATTGAAGGGGGCACAGCACATTGTTCATTGCATTGAAGGGGGCACAGCACATTGTTCATTGCATTGAAGGGAGCATGCACGCCGAACTCTGCATTGTGGGGGCACAGCACAGTGTTCATTGCATTGAAGGGGGCACAGCACAGTGTTCATTGCATTGAAGGGGGCACAGCACAATATTCATTGCATTGAAGGGGGCACGCACGCTGATCTCTGCATTAAAGGGGGCACGCACACTGGTCTCTGCATTGAAAGGGGGCATGTATGCTGGTCTCTGCATTGAAAGGGGGCATGTACGCTGGTCTCTGAATTGAAAGGAGGCATGTACGCTGGTCACTGCATTAAAAGGGGGCATGTACGCTGGTCACTGCATTGAAAGGGGGCATATACCATCTCCTGTACCATGACCTGTGACATGCCTATACCATATCTGTGCCATGCCTATACCATATCTGTGCCATGCCTATACCATCACCTGTGCCATGCCTGTACCATCACCTATGCCATGCCTATACCATCACCTATGCCATGCCTGTACCATGACTTCAAAGTCACGCAATTTTTTACTGCATTTTTTGACGCGAAGCAATACCTATTACATTTTACTTTTTGCGCCCCCCCCCCCCAAAATTTGAGCACCAGCCGCCACTGCATTCAAAACTTCTGTACCCGCACAAAACAGTTCAGAGCTTTGAGATACAGGATTGGACGCACTTTGCCGCCGTTCCTGGGCACAGTGAACAGGTTTGCATAAAACCTCTGAAAAAATTCCCGAGAGGGAACCGGCACAATCACTCCCTGCGACAGCAGATCTTGCACCGCCTCTTGTAGGCCTGGAGATAAGCAGAGGTTGGATGGGAAGAACCTGTCCAACGGCCAGGACATGAATTCGATCTCGTAACCCGATTGAATCAGTTTGTGAACCCATTTGTCCTGAATCAAGGAAGTCCATGGTTCCGGAAAGAAGCGAAGATGTCCCCCCACATCCAGAAGCGAGCGAGGGCATCCTTGCAGAAGAGAATTTGTCCACAGATCCAGATAGGCCTGTTCTCGGCTTACCCGACCATGTTTTCTTGGAACCCCCAGAAGACCGGAATGGCTTAGCTCCTTTCTCCTGTGATCTGGAGGCACGAAACGGCCGCTTATGAGCAGTAAATTAAGGCCCCCGTCTATTACGCAGTACCTTGCCCTTGGTGGATTGGGGTAGAAGAGTACTCTTCCCACCTGTAAGGCCTTTGATCAACTCATCCAGGGAAGATCCAAACAACCTGTCCCCCCGTAAAGGGAAGGTCAGAAAGAGCCTTTGTGGAAGCCTGGTCCGCAGACCAGCTTTTTAGCCACACCATGCGTCTAATAGCAACCCCCACCGCAAACACTCTGGCTACCAGTGGAGCCGCATCCAGCGACGCATCACATATATACAGAAGGGCTTGGACCATTTGGTCTGTGACTTCTATCAGGCCCGAGGAGAGCTGCTCCGTTTTCAAGTCACCTTTCAGCAACTTCACCCATTCCGTTATGGTCTGTGACACCAGAGTAATCACAAAGACCGGTTTCTGTATTGAGCCCGCTATCACAAGCAAATGGTGGGACAGAGACTCAATCCGTCTATCCACAGGGTTTGTAAATACCGGGGACTCCTCCACCAGAACCACGGTAGATGATCCACCTTTGGTGGTACGGTCCATCTAGCAGATACTGCGTCCAGAAAGGGGTAGCACCTTTTAAAGTGCTTAGGCGCCACTAAAATTAGTTTGATGCGCCCCCCCTGTTCATTGACAACGTTGTAAAGAAGTTCTAGACAGGGAAAAAACAATGCCCGACTTCTGGGATTTGCGGGTGCCAAAAGACACCTGCGTCCCTGATGCTGTAGAATAACCTGCCATTTTCAAAGTTTCTCACACTGACACTATAAGTGCCTTCGCCAGCGTGCTTTCCTGCGCGGCTGCTGACAAGGATACATCCTCCTCGCCATCAGAATGCGAAGACGCATGCGTCCGCGGCAGCCATATCTACCTTAGAATCTGAGGATACTAGAGAGGCAGGGGAAGGCATAGGGCACTTTCTACTAGTCGCATTTTTTAAAACTAAATTAAATTTTGACACCAGGTTTTCCAAAACTGCTGTAAATGCAGACGGGGCTGTGACCGGGAGGGTCCCGCAACCTTAACAGTGGGTCTGTGGGTGAGATTTGGTCCTGCGGCTCCATATTTACTTAACCACTTGCCGCCTGCCCGCCGTCAAATGACGGCGGAGCGGTGCGACCATTGTTCTGGGCGGACGTCATATGACGTCCGCCCATTCAAGCAGGGCAGGTGCGCGATCTTGTGCGCGCTGCCCTGCATTGCCGGTGTCGGCGTGTCCCCGGGACACAGCCCGTCACCGGCAGGGGGGAAACAGCCAATGGGCATGGCTGTTTCCCACGTGATCGGCTGTGTTCCAATGACACAGCCGATCACACTAGCAAAGCCCGGAAGAAGACCGCGCATGCGCGATCGGGAGCGCACAGCGAGGTCATGTCGGTGGCTCTGTGTTCCCTAGGAACACAGCTAGTCACCGGCAGTAGTAAACAGTCACTGACAGTGGCTGTTTACTATGTGATCGGCTGTGAATCCATTCACAGCCGATCACAAAATGTAAACACAGAGCAGTAACTCACTGTTACTAGCTCTTCTCCCCTCACACAGTTTTCAGTGTGAGGAGAGCGGAGCCAGAAACAGTGAGTTACTGCTCTGTTCACCTGTCACAAAGTAAAATCACAAAAATAAAGGTCCCCACACAGTCCTCAGCCCCCCCCCCCCCCCCAATTGCACCTGTCACCCAACAGTCACCTCATCAGTGCCCAGAAATTGACACCCATAAGGCTACGTTCACATGTGAGCGTAGCGATTGCGGGCAGAATCACCGCGATTCTGCCCGCGATCCGGAAATCATTGCAAATCGCGGGACGCCTGTGCGTTGCCCGTGATTTGCAATAGCACCCCAAACGCTGTGCGATGTTGCCGCGATTTCCGCCTGCCTGTAACATTGCGCAAACAACGTATTACGCCCAAAAAAGGTACAAGAGCTTCTTTGGGGCGTTGTGTGTTGTTTGCGCGATGTTGCCGCGATTCAGCAGGGGGAAATCACGGCAACATCGCACAGCGTTTGGGGTGCTATTGCAAATCACGGGCAACACACAGGCGTCCCGCGATTTGCAATGATTTCCGGATCGCGGGCAGAATCGCAGTGATTCTGTCCGCGATCGCTACGCTCACATGTGAACATAACCTAAAGTACACCTGTCACCAGAGACTGCCATCAGTACCGCCGTGCACCATCGCCGTCACCTGTCACCCATCGGTGACCATCGCCCGTCACCTGTCACCCCATCAATCACTGTCACCTGTCACCCCATCAGTCATCGTCATCTGTCACCCCATCAATCATCGTCACTTGTCACCCCATCAGTCATCGTCATCTGTCACCCCATCAGTGATCGTCACTTGTCACCCGTCACCCCATCAATCATCGTCACTTGTCACCCCATCAGTGATTGTCATCTGTCACCCCATCAATCATCGTCACTTGTCACCCCATCAATCATCGTCATCTGTCACCCAATCAATCATCGTCACCTGTCACCCCATCAGTCATCGTCACCTGTCACCCAAACAGTCATCGTCATCTGTCACCCCATCAGTCATCGTCACCTGTCACCCCATCAGTCATCTTCACCTGTCAACCCATCAGTCATCGTCATCTGTCAACCCATCAGTCATCGTCATCTGTCACCCCATCAGTGACCGTCATCTGTCAACCCATCAGTCATCGTCATCTGTCACCCCATCAGTGACCGTCACTTGCCACCCATCAGTGATCATCCGCAGTCAACCGTCACCCATCGCACAGCCCATCACAGCCAGCATGTCAAAAAGGATGTACAGCAGCGAGGAGGCCCTTCAGGTCCTCTCCATGACTGATGAGAGCACCGGGGAGCTCTCATCAGTATCCGAATCCAATTCCGATCCCCGATTCAGAATTTGACATCGCTAATAGTAGCGGATCGGAGATGGACTCGGACTATTCCTGTACACTTTCCTTTATAGAATGTATTTTGGGGTGCAATTTTTGCTATATACATGCAATCACTTACCGACCGCCTAACGACTATATACGTCGGCCATTAAAAGCTAAATACTGGGGTTATGGCAGCAGATAGCTGCCATAACCCCGGTATTTATTTAAACGGCGAACGGTCGGCTTTCAGATAAGGGTGGTCCCAGTGGCGGATTTGCCGCGGAATTACCCTTACGGTGCAGGGGAAGAGGTGCCCCCCCCCCTCCCGCCGCGTCCCAGACGTTTTACAAGCTTACCGGACCCGCCGGCAGCGGGGAAAACTATCCGGTCCCGGATCCTCAGAGACAGGAAGTCGAGTGAGGGCAAGATGGCCCTCACTCAACTCTATGGTCTTGGAGGACCGGAGCTACGTCAAAAGTCATTGCCTAGCAACCGGTTTAAAGGGCCGCTTTTTTTTTTTTTCAACAATTTTTTTTTTTTTTCTTTTTTAGTGTAGTTGTGAGGTGTGAGGTCTTTTTAACCCCAGATCTCACAATAAAGAGGACCTGTCATGCCTATTTCTATTACAAGGGATGTTTACATTCCTTGTAATAGGAATAAAAATGATCAAAACATTTTTTTTTTTAAAACTGACTATTTTTAAGCCTATTTTTGACACTTGGTGTTTACAAGCTAAAATCATTTTTTTTGCTAGAAAACTACTTAGAACCCCCAAACATTATACAGTGGGTACGAAAAGTATTCAGACCCCCTTAAATTTTTCACTCTTTGTTATATTGCAGCCATTTGCTAAAATCATTTAAGTTCATTCTTCTTCCTCATGAATGTACACACAGCTCCCCATATTGACGGAAAAACACAGAATTGTTGACATTGTTGCAGATTTATTAAAAAAGAAAAACTGAAATATCACATGGTCCTAAGTATTCAGACCCTTTGCTGTGACACTCATATATTTAACTCAGGTGCTTTCCATTTCTTCTGATCATCCTTGAGATGGTTCTACACCTTCATTTGAGTCCAGCTGTGTTTGATTATACTGATTGGACTTGATTAGGAAAGCCACACACCTGTCTATATAAGACCTTCCAGATCACAATGCATGTCAGAGCAAATGAGAATCATAAGGTCAAAGGAACTGCCTGAAGAGCTCAGAGACAGAATTGTGGCAAGGCACAGATCTGGCCAAGGTTACAAAAAGATTTCTGCTGCACTTAAGGTTCCTAAGAGCACAGTGGCCTCCATAATCCTCAAATGGAAGACAATTGGGATGACCAGAACCCTTCCTAGAGCTGGCCGTCCGGCCAAACTGAGCTATCGGGGGAGAAGAGCCTTGGTGAGAGAGGTAAAGAAGAACCCAAAGATCACTGTGGCTGAGCTCCAGAGATGCAGTCAGGAGATGGGAGAAAGTTGTAGAAAGTCAACCATCACTGCAGCCCTCCACCAGTCGGGGCTTTATGGCAGAGTGGCCCGACGGAAGCCTCTCCTCAGTGTAAGACACATGAAAGCCTGCATGGAGTTTGCTAAAAAACACCTGAAGGACTCCAAGATGGTGAGAAATAAGATTCTCTGGTCTGATGAGACCAAAATAGAACTTTTTGGCCTTAATTCTAAGCGGTATGTGTGAAGAAAACCAGGCACTGCTCATCACCTGTCCAATACAGTCCCAACAGTGAAGCATGGTGGTGGCAGCATCATGCTGTGGGGGTGTTTTTCAGCTGCAGGGACAGGACGACTGGTTGCAATCGAGGGAAAGATGAATGCGGCCAAGTACAGGGATATCCTGGACAAAAACCTTCTCCAGAGTGCTCTGGACCTCAGACTGGGCTGAAGGTTTACATTCCAACAAGACAATGACCCTAAGCACACAGCTAAAATAACGAAGGAGTGGCTTCACAACAACTCCGTGACTGTTCTTGAATGGCCCAGCCAGAACCCTGACTTAAACCCAATTGAGCATCTCTGGAGAGACCTAAAAATGGCTGTCCATCAACGTTTACCATCCAACCTGACAGAACTGGAGAGGATCTGCAAGGAGAAATGGCAGAGGATCCCCAAATCCAGGTGTGAAAGACTTGTTGCATCTTTCCCAAAAAGACTCCTGGCTGTATTAGATCAAAAGGGGGCTTCTACTAAATACTGAGCAAAGGGTCTGAATACTTAGGACCATGTGATATTTCAGTTTTTCTTTTTTAATAAATTTGCGACAATGTCAACAATTCTGTGTTTTTCTGTCAGTATGGGGTGCTATGTGTACATTCATGAGGAAGAAGAATGAACCTAAATGATTTTAGCAAATGGCTGCACTATAACAAAGAGTGAAAAATTTAAGGGGGTCTGAATACTTTTCGTACCCACTGTATAATGTTTGGGGGTTCTAAGTAGTTTTCTAGCAAAAAAAATGATTTTAGCTTGTAAACACCAAGTGTCAAAAATAGGCTTAAAAATAGTCTTAAAGTGGATAAATTGACAACTTTGTGTAAAGTGCTACTTGGATGTTAGGCCTCTGTATGTGGCTAGGCTGTGTAAAAGTGTTACACATGTGGTATTGACATACTCAGGAGGAATAGCAGAATGTATTTTGGAGTGCAATTTTTGCTATGTACATGCTATGTGTTAGAAATATTGCATAAATGGACAGCTTTGTGTAAAAAAAAAAAAAAAAGAGTTTTCATTTTCTTTCCACATTTTCCAAAAACTTGTGGAAAAAAATGACATATTTAAAAGAGACTCATTATGCCTCAAAAATTCTACGTTGGTGTGTTTGCTTTCCAAAATGGGGTCATTTTATGGGGGTTTCCATTGTCCTGGTGCTCCAGGGCCTTCAAAAGTGCGATAGGTTGTCAGGAAATTATATGTGAAATTTATGCTCCTAGAATGCCGGTCGGTGCTACTTGGATGTTAGGCCTCTGTATGTGGCTAGGCTGTGAAAAAGTCTCACACGTGGTATCGCCATACTCCGGAGGAGTAGTAGAATGCGTTTTGGGGTGTAGTTGCAAGTATACATATGCTGTGTGAGAGAAATAACCTGTTAATACGTCAATTTGTAAAAAAAAAAAAAAATCTTCATTTTGCAAAGAGTTGTGGGAAAAAATTACAACTTCAAAAAACTCACCATGCCCCTTATTAAATATCTTGGAATGTCTACTTTCCAAAAAGGGGTCATTTGTACTTTCCTGACTTTTTAGTGTCTCAAGAAATGAGATAGGCCTTCAGTACATCAGGTGTGATCAAGTGTGATAAATTTTCAATGATTAGCACCATAACTTGTGGACTCTATAACTTTCACAAAGACCAAATAATATATACTTATTTTGGTTATTTTTACCAAAGATAAGTAGCAGTATAAATTTTGGCCAAAATTTGTGAAGAAAAATGACTCATTTGCAAAATTTTATGACAGAAAAAGAAAAATGCGTTTTTTCCACAATATTTTCAGTCTTTTTTTATTTATAGCACAAAAAATAAAAAACCCAGTAGTGATTAAATACCATCAAAAGAAAGCTATATTTGTGTGAAAAAAAGGACACAAATTTTCTATGGGTACAGTGTTGCATGACTGAGTAATTGTCATTTAAAGTGTGAGAGCGCTGAAAGCTGAAAATCGGTCTGGGCAGGAAGGGGGTGAAAGTGCAATGTAGGCAAGTGGTTAATACAAAAAAATTGTCACTTTAACAAAAAACTGCAAAAAACTTGATTCACACCCCTTCACCAGCAGAACCACAAATCCCAGCCCTAGCACAGCCTGCAGCAGGGTGAATGAGAAATACCTACAGGGACCCCAATAACATACCACCAAAACAATATGGAGGTATATAGAAACATTCTGTGCAGAGAGAAAAACAATTTGACACAGGAACAGGAAATACCTGGGTCATGTACTAGAGTCACCCTAGCTTCTCCCTGCTATCCAGTGATTATGGACTCCCCCCTATGGGGGAACTACCAAAACATGGCCGCCCATGAAACTACAGCAAAATGGCGGCCCCCACAGTGCGCCATGTGGTCTCTAGGACCCCCTAGGGGGGTCATTAGTGGCATCGGGGGGTCCCCGTCAGGATAAACCTCCCCCTGCCACAATACAGCCACCCCCTGAGGGAGGAAACTGCTTGTGGGGGGGGGGGGGAAAGCCTAAGGGGGAGCCTGGTATCACCAAGAGGCCAGGGGAACCGAGGGCTACCCGAGGGTCTGACTTTCCAAGGGAGGGGCCCATGTCCACCCCGAAACTGCCAGAGAAATGGGGGGAAACTTACTCACCATACCAACGACATCAGGTGGGCACCATTCCAAACAGACAATCTCTCCACCCGGGGTGGGGGTGCTGACAGCCAGAGGGTACACTGCAACTCAGGGCAATCCAGGTCATATGCCTCCCGGCGAGGTGTTTCACTCGCAGGCCAGCCCCCGTCCATTGGGGCTCTGTCATGGCGAGGCCCAGTGCTGGACTATAACCTGCTCACGCTCGCTGGCTGGGCTAGGAGACCTTAAGGATCTAGCATATCCAGTCCAAAACCCAGCCGGCTGTTGCTTGTAGTTCTCTCAGGAACAAAGCTAGCTAAAAAGTAAAGACTTACAAAAAGGTTCCAAAAAAAAAAAACAGCTAGGACCGAAGTCCAAGCAGGGAACTAGGCCCTACTCTTAAACTAGGCAGAAACAAATTGAAGCCTATAGCAGAGTGTGTGGGTGTATGCCTGCAGGGACAGCCCCATAGGCATGGTAAAGCTTTTTCCTGCCTAGTGTTCTACTCCTGTAGGGGGCAGCATAACACAATGGTCAAGAATTATATGGAGCTGCGTCTGTCAATGAACAATTGAGAAAATATATTTTAGCTACATGTCTTTGATAACAAAAAAATCTCAATAAGCGTAAATATTTATTGGTTTGCGCAAAAGTTATGGCATCTACAAACTATGGTGTACATACTGGAATTTACGCAGCTTATACTTTCTGATTGCCTATCTCATTTCTTGAAGTGTTAAAATGGCAGGGCAGTACAAACCCCCCAATTTACCCCTTTTTGGAAAGTAGACACCCCAAGGAATTTTCTGAGAGGCATGTTGAGGCCATTGAATATTTAACTTTTTTTGTCTCAGATGTTTAAAAAAATGACAAAAAAATTTTTCACTCAAAGTTGTCATTTAAATGATATATTTCTCACACATGCCATGGGTATATGTGGAATTACACCCCAAAATACATTCTGCTGCTTCTCTTGAGTACGGGGATACCCCATTTTTGGCAGTCTAGCCACGTACAGAACCCCAAAAACCAATCACCGCCTTTAGGCTTTCTTACTCCTCACTACCTATCACAGTTTGCTATCTTGGCATGAAATGCCAAGATAGCACAGACCCCCCCCCCCAAATGACCCCTTTCCAGAAAGTAGACACCCTAAGCTATTTTCTGAGAGGTATGTTAAGTCCATGGAATATTGCTGAGAGGCATTTTGAGTATTTTGCAGATCTCACTTTTTATCAAAGTTTTGAAAATTGAAAAAGGAAAATACATTTTGGCCTAAATGTATGACAAAAATTTAGATTTTTGGATGTTTTTTTATAGGAAAAAGTAGAAAATGTTATTTTTTCCTCAAGATTTTAGGGCTTTTTTAGTTTATATTGCAAAAAATGAAACCGCAGAGGTAATCAAATACCACCAAAAGAAAGCTCTATTTGTGGGGGAAAAAGGACGTAAATTTTGTTTGGGTACAGCATTGCACGACCACGCAATTGTCAGTTAAAGTCACGCAGTGCCAAATTGTAAAAAATGGCCTGGTCATTAAGAGGGTAAATCCTTCCAGTCCAGAAGTGGTTAATATGCCTTAAGGTTACATAGCAACGCTGTGCAGGTTGATACCATAGGATGATACACCCATTTAGCAGGGGCTAATCCTGGATTACACCTCCTTTGCATTTTGTCTGGTTCTATAAATTAAAAGGCTGTGATATAGTCTCTTCATAATTTCTTCTCTTCAGTCTTCACAGAAGAATCGGGGAAGGGGGGTACACTAACCCAGCTTGTGATGATAAATTAAATAATACACCTCAGGAAGTAACGCTAAGGTTAACAGAAGATAGACTTAGAACTAAACTAGAGAAATTTAACATAAATAAATCACCGGGACCGGATCGCTTGCACCCGAGGGTACTTAAGGAACTCAGCCAGCTGATAGCCAGACCATTATTCTTGATCTTTAAGGATAGTCTACAGACGGGTATGGTGCCAGCTGATTGGAAAAAAGCCAACGTGGTACCAATATTTAAAAAAGGGCCGAGATATAGCCAGGGTAACTATAGACCGGTCAGCCTAACATCTGTAGTCTGCAAGATTTTGGAAGGGATGTTAAGGGACTATATACAAGACTTTAGTAATGAAAATGGTATTATTAGTAGTAATCAGCATGGATTCATGAAAAATCGTTCTTGCCAGACCAATCTATTAACCTTCTACGATGAAGTGAGTTGCCACCTAGACAAAGGAAAGCCTGTAGATGTGGTGTATCTGGACTTTGCAAAGGCATTTGACACAGTCCCCCACAAACGCTTACTGTACAACTTAAGGTACGTAGGTATGGACCATAGGGTGAGTACCTGGATAGAGAACTGGCTCCAGGGGAGAGTCCAGAGGGTGGTGATAAATAGGGAGTACTCGGATTGGGCGGGTGTGGAAAGTGGGGTCCCCCAAGGTTCTGTCCTAGGGCCAATCCTGTTTAATTTATTCATAAACGACCTAGAGGAGGGGATATCCAGCACAATCTCGGTATTTGCAGATGATACTCAACTAATCATGCCAATATCTTCTATGCAGGATGTGGAAACCGTACAAGCAGACCTGAACAAAATAATGGGGAGGGCAACTAAATGGCAGATGAGGTTTAATGTTGAAAAATGTAAAGTAATGCACTTGGGTGTCAGAAACACAAAAGCAAGCTACTTACTAGAAGGGGAACCTCTGGATGAATCTAAGATGGAAAAGGACCCGGGGGTACTAGTGGACAACAGGCTTGGCAGTGGCATGCAATGCCAAGCCGCTGCAAACAAAATACTGGCATGTATAAAAAAGGGGATTCACTCCAGAAATAAAGAGATTATTCTCCCACTCTACAAGACTCTGGTCCGGCCACATCTGGAGTATTCCATCCAGTTCTGGGCACCGGTCCTCAGAAAGGATGTGCTGGAACTAGAGAGAGTGCAGAGAAGAGCAACAAAAATAATTAGGGGAATGGAGGACATCAGCTATGAAGAAAGACTACAGGCATTGAACTTATTCTATCTGAAGAAGAGACGCTTGAGAGGGGATATGATATCAATGTACAAATACTGTACTGGTGATGACCCTAGCATAAGGAACAAACTTTTTAGGGAAAGGGAATAAAATAAGACACATGGCCACTCACTAAAACTAGAGGAAAAGCGGTTTAACCTTAAAATACGTAGGGGGTTCTTTACTGTCAGAGCAGTAAGGATGTGTAATTCTCTTCCACTAGCAGTGGTATCAGCAGGGAGCATCGATAGTTTCAAAAAAACTATTAGATGGGCACCTTAAAGACCACAACATAAAGGGGTATACAATGTACGGTTAACAGCAAACACGCACACACACACATCATAGGTTGAACTGGATGGACTGATGTCTTTTTTCAACCTCACAAACAGTTTAGTTGGCTCTGAGGAAGAGGCAGGACCTCAAAGCAAGCCAGCCAGTCTTATTAAGGACATCTTACCTGCTATGCAATAGTTTTCATGCTATAACATGGGAATTGATGTGCCTTTGTCAAACCTATGTTTGTGAGTATGAATTTGAATGTTTACTTAATAAAGCCGTTTTTATTGAGGATAATGAGCTAGGCCAGTGCGCCCTCTGTCTACTTCTTGATTCCAGTGTATCCAGACATTCCCCCATCTTGAGAGGGCAGCAAGGTGGCAGTTAGCCTGGGTGAAAAAGATTAAGAGTATCAGAGCCTAGAGTGATACCTTTGTGAGGCCCACCTCTAAGCGCAGGAGACTGGTGTTTTGTATTCATTGGAGGATCTTTTTTCACTCCCTGGAAGGTAACTGAAGTGTTTCTTCCAGGCCTGAACAATGGTCAGTTTAGTGACATGAACAGGTAAGACACTAATTTCTGTGGGTAAGTGAAAAGGCCTGGGATAGGGCGGTGTAATTGGGCAAATTTGGCATCTTTATGAATCCTCATATAAAATGAAAATAGATGAAATAAAATGTATAACAACCTGAGGACCTTGGACCAAAATCCAGTCAGCCATGGACAAGACCACCAAATCTGTAAAACATCCTCCCATTGGCCACAATTCCTAAAGCATCTATCTCTGCACGCAGGCTTTGCATTGGCTATATGGACAGGAACCCATTTCCACCTCAGAAGTACTTTATAGGCGGAGTCAGGGGTTGCAGTATTAAAAGAACATTTTGCTAGGGTCAACCAGGCCTTGTTCCAATCCTTTAAATTTATCAAAGTCGTTAAGTCTCGCTCCCACTGTGTTACATAAGAAAGACGTGCTGAGGGGGTGAGAGAGTTTGGTTATTTAATGAGGCCAGGGGACCCCAGGGAGTGCTGACATACGTGTTCGAAGCTCGTTTTACGAAAGAGGTACGTCGAGGTGCAACGAAGAAGCGTTATCCAATGTCGAAGCGGTAGGTATCGGAAGAATTCTGGAGGAGGTGCGCCTCAGGCATTTCCTGTATGGAAACCCATGATGAGTGGTTAAGAAGTGGTATACTTGCGTAAATGCCAGGGCTGGATTAGTAGCATCAAGGGCCTGGTGCTAAGGATTTTGGTAGGCTTTTCTATGGAAATAAATAAAATGAAAATGCAATTTTTTGATAAAACAAATTAAATCATTTAAAGAAACTGCTCATTTACACTGTATGCTCAAGAGAACCCACGTGAATGAGCCCTTATTTTTTTTATTACACTGTATGCGCAAGAGAACCCCGTGTGAATGAGGGCTTTATTTTTATTTATTTTTTTTATTTGTTGCAATTTTTTTACTTTTTTCACTTTTTCACAATGCTTTGGGGGAAGGGAGGCAGTGGATGGTGTCAGTGTTTTTATTTTTATTATTTCATTTATTTTTTTACAATTGTATTTTTTTCTTATTTTTCTTTTTATTTAAATTTTTATTTTTTCACAATGCTTTTGAGAGGAAGGGAGAGGGGGTATTGAATGGTGTCAGTAGAACAGTGGACGATGTCAGTAGAGCAGTGGACGGTGTTGGTAATTTATTTTTTCAGTTTTACTTTAACAATTTAAATGTTTAATTTTTTTTCATCTTTTTCACAATGCTTCTGGGGGGTGCAGTGGATGGTGTCAGTAGGGCAGTGAATGGTATCAGTATAGCAGTGGATGGTGTATTTTTATTCTATTTTTCATTATTTTTACAAATTTATTTTTTTATTATTATTTTCTACAAGTGATTTTTTTTTATTATTTATTATATTTTTTTAACAGCCCTGTTGGGGGGGGGGGGGTCGGGGCTTTGGTGAGATATCAGGGGTCCTGTCCATTCATATACTGAAGCATAGTAACACAGTTTACTATGTTTCAGTTATGAATGGCCAGAATCAGTGATTGGTACAGATCATCGACTATGTTCATTCAGACAAGGAAGGGGCTTGTAAATGACATATATACTGGCCACATCCATTCTCTCCATCTTACATGTAGGACACTAGGCAGAAACAAAATTCTGGCAACACCCATGGGCAGTCCCAGAAGGTATACTTCTTCTCTCTACTATAGCCACTCAGTTTTGTAACAAGCAGTTTCAGGAGAATAATAACTTCTCAGAGGGGTGGGTGCTGTGTCCATCAATGAACATCAGAGAAATATATATATATTTATATAGCAAAGACTCTGGAGAATAAAATGGTGGACAACGCAATATTTTTTTGTCATGCAGTATTTGCGCAGCTGTCTTTCAAACACGATTTTTTGGGGGAAAAACTGAATTTTTGTAAAATCTTACCGTAAAATTCCTTTCTCTGAGTCCTCCGACAGTTGCCGCCACTTCATAATCTTCACTAATGGGGTATTGACCTTTGCTCCGTAGGAGTAGCTAGGCAACAAGATTTGTTAATATAAAAGCTTTTAGCATATCACACCCCTAGGGGGCGGTCCCCTCAGTCAATACCTCCCTGCTTCCTGCATTCTCAACTCAGTTTCCACAGCATAGCAGTAGAGTACATAAACAAACCCCAAAAGAGGGGCGGGGGCGGCGACTGTCGGAGGACTCAGAGAAAGGAATTTTACGGTAAGATTTTACAAAAATTCAGTTTTCTCTTACGTCCTCCGACAGTGGCCGCCACTTCATAATCTTCACTAATGGGGACGTCCCAGAGCAGTGTAGACGTGAGGGGTGGGAAAAACGCAGCCGCGCCTAAAGCAACGCAGTACCCACATCAGAGAAAGGAACCTTACCAAAGTAAGAGAACCAACTGGGCAACAGGAAAACGTGCTCAACAGGAGCAACAACCCAGGAAAGAACAAGTAACCAAGGGGTAAAAATACCCCAATAGCCAAGGACCCAAAACAAGGGACCCTAAGGCACTGCCGCACTAAGAACTTTACGGCCAAAGGAAGCATCTGCCGATGCCTGAACATCCACCTTGTAAAATTTGGAGAAGGTGTGAACGGACGACCAAGTCGCCGCCTTACACACCTGGGCCACAGAGGCCTGATGACGATAGTTGTGTGACGGGGGGACCCTGCGCTTATGGATATAAAGTGCAATTATCAATAAATAGTGTGCATATAAAGCTGCTAGCTGCAGTGAAAAGTGCTAGTGCTCTTTTAGGAATGTGATATAGGGAATGCAGCGCTGCTTTTAAATATATATATATATTAAATATAGGTGATATTCTTCAAAAAAAAAGGTAAATCATCAGATCATAAAATCATAAAATACGTAAACTTCCTAAAAACAAATGATTAAACAAATGAGGACCACGTGATTACCGGCCGGAGGATCGCATGCTGCGGGAGCAGCACAACGCCGAGCCGCTCTTTACAATTTTGCATGATATTTTGTGATGTTTGTGAGTATGAACCCCGTTGTGTACCCAATAAATGTGTTGTTTGAACGAACTTCACTATGAAAAGCTTCTTTTTTTGAGGACACGGGGGTAAAATCTTGATGTCCCAGCAATATTCCTTTCTGATTGATCGTTTGGAGTAACAGAGTGTAAAGCCTTTTTCCATGCCTGAATACATCCACTTGGTGGTAAGCAGATATTTTAAGGGGGGAACCCCGCTTATTGCACAGTTTGAGCACCCAAGCACTTTTTGAATATTGGAAAAAGTCACAGCACCCTGGAAAGATGCACTAATGGACATTGATTTATAGCATAATGTGTTTAATCATTTGTTTTTAGGAAGCTTACGTATTTTATGATTTTATGATCTGATGATTTACCTTTTTTTTGAAGAATATCACCTATATTTAATATATATATATTTAAAAGCAGCGCTGCATTCCCTGATGATGATAGGCCCAAGACGTACTCAGAGACCTGGTAGAGTGCGCCTTCACAGGGAAAGGAGGAACCTTCCCCTTCAAAGCATAGGCTTGCACAATGGTCTGTCTGATCCATTTGGCGATGGTCGCAGCCGACGCTGCCATGCCCTTCCGAGTACCCTCTGGAAGGACAAATAGAGAATCCGACTTGCGAAAGGATTTCGTCGATGACAGGTAAACCCTGATCGCCCGAACAACATCCAAGGAATGCAAAGCCACCTCCTTTGGATGCTTAGGCTTCGCGCAAAGCGAAGGCAAGACAATGTCCTCATTGAGGTGAAATTCCGAGATCCTCTTCGCAAGAAAAGAAGGGTTAGGTCGTAAGACCACCTTATCCAAGTGAATCACCAAGTAGGGAGAGCTGCAGGACAAGGCCGCCAGCTCCGACACCCTGCGAGCCGAAGTGATCGCTACCAAAAAGGCAACCTTCTGGGACAACAGAGACAACGAGATCTCCCTGATCTTCTCAAAGGGAGCATGCTGTAACACGGACAGAACAAGGTTCAAGTCCCATGGAGGTAAAGGATCCCTCAGAGGAGGGGCCAAGTGTCGCACCCCCTGAACAAAGGTGCTAACCAAAGAATTAGACGCCACAGGGCGTTGAAAGAGAACGGCCAGCGCAGAAATCTGACCCTTAATCGTGGCCAACGCCAAACGCTGGTCCACGCCCGTTTGAAGGAAAGCCAACACTCTCGATACCGAGTATGAGCGAGGGGAATACCCCCTGGACTCACACATGGCAAAATACGCCTTCCAAGTACGGTAGTAAATCTTCCCCGAAGAGGCCTTCCTAGCCTTGATCAAAGTGGGAATGACCTCAGGGGAGAGACCCCTATCCTTCAGGACCTGGCTTTCAACAGCCAGGCCGTTAAAGCCAGCGACTGTAAAGCAGGATGGAATATCGGTCCTTGAGACAGGAGATCTCCTCGAAGAGGTAGACGCCACGGAGCGTCGACCGCCAGATTCACGAGGTCTGCGTACCAAGACCGGCGAGGCCAGTCTGGCGCCACCACAATCACCGTGTGCGGTTCCGAGGCCAACCTGCGAAGGAGCCTGGACAGCAGCTGAATCGGTGGAAAGGCATACATCAGACGATACTGATGCCAGGGCGCCACTAACGCGTCTGAGGCGTCTGCCCGAGGATCGCGCGTCCTTGCCACAAACCTTTCCACCTTGTTGTTTAGATGAGACGCGAACAGGTCCACATCTGGGGAACCCCACTTCGCGCACAGCATCTGAAAGACATCCGGGTGAAGGGACCATTCTCCCTGGTCCAGGGTCTGGCGACTCAGATAGTCCGCCTGCCAGTTCTCCACCCCCGGAATGTGAACTGCAGATATCGCCGGGACGTGCGTCTCGGCCCAAGACAGAATGACGGCTACTTCCCGAGCCGCTCGGGCACTCCTGGTGCCCCCTTGGTGGTTGATGTAGGCCACCGCCGTGGCATTGTCCGTCTGCACCCGAACCGGACGGCCCTGAAGCCTGTCCGTCCAACGCAGAAGGCAGAGATTTATTGCTCGCAATTCCAGAATGTTGATCGGAAGGGAGGATTCCTCCACCGACCAAGTTCCCTGGGCGGACAGAACGCCCAGAACACCACCGCAGCCCGACAGGCTGGCATCCGTGGTGATCACCGTCCACGACAAGGGACGAAAAGACTTGCCCCCCGACACCGCCAGGGACTGGAGCCACCACAAAAGACCCCTTCGGGCGAGGCGGCTCAACGAAATCCGCAGATCCAGAGATTGCGGACGCCCGTCCCACTTGGCCAGGATCTCCGCCTGAAGATCCCAAGTGTGAAACTGGGCGAAGGGAATCGCCTCGAACGCCGAGACCATCAATCCCAGACACCTCATACATGTCCGAAGGGACGAGCACTGAGTGTCCCTGAGGGACCTGACCTCGTCCTGAAGTGTCCGGAGCTTGTCTTCCGGCAGGAAGACCTTCGCTTGAACAGAGTCCAGGATCATCCCTAGGTAGGGAAGACGAACCGATGGACACAACGTCGACTTTGGAAAATTTACCGTCCAACCGAACTCCTGTAGAGTCTGCATCGCGACCGACAGGTCGTTCACCAGGCCCTGACTGGTCGCAGACCGAACCAAGATATTGTCTAGATACCCCAAGACAGAGATGCCCTGGGCTCTCAACAAAGCCAGGACCGGTGCAAGCACCTTGGTGAAAACCAGCGGAGCCGAAGCGAGACCGAAGGGTAACGCCACAAATTGGTAGTGATCCTCCGCAATGGCGAATCGAAGGTACCTCTGGTGACCCTCGAGAATGGGGATGTGAAGGTATGCATCCTTCAAGTCGATGGAGGCCATGAATTCCCCCGGAACCAGGGCAGCCACCACCGAGCACAGGGATTCCATGCGGAACTTGCGAACCCGCACAAAGCGGTTCAGAGCTTTCAAGTCCAGAATCGGACGTACCTTGCCCTCCTTCCTGGGCACAGTGAACAGATTGGAGTAGAACCCCCGAAATCTGTCCCGATGAGGCACCGGAACCACCACTCCCTGGGCCCGCAGGTCCCGCACCGCCAGGTGCAGATCCTGCAAACGCTACGGAGACAGCTGAAGATTTGAGGGAAAAAATCTGCTCGCCGGCCGAGAGAGGAACTCGATCTTGTATCCAGATCGAACGATTTCCTGAACCCACCTGCCCCGAATGCAGGCCAGCCAGGGTTGAAGAAAACCGAGCAAACGTCCCCCCACCCCAGAGCCGGGTGAGGGCGCCCCTTCAGGCCGAATTGGCATGGGCAGCGGACCCGGACTGGCCGGACTTCTGCTTACCTGCCCACGGCTTCTTCTGGGAGCCTTGGCCCTTGAAGGGCTTGCCCTTGTATTGCGACCGAAAGGCACGAAAGGACCCCTGAGAGGGCCTAAACGAGGTATTCTTCTTACCGCGAACAAACTTATTCTTGTGAGATTGGGGTAAGAGAGAGCTCTTACCCCCGGAGATCCCCTTTATCAGCGTATCCAAACACTCGCCAAAAAGACGAGATCCCGCATAGGGCAAATTAGCTAAAGTCTTGCGAGATGATTGGTCAACCGACCAGCATTTCAGCCATATCAGGCGACGGTGCAATACCGCCACACTAGAGAGGCGTGCAGCCAAAAGGGAATAAATCCAAGTCCGCATCACACAAATACATGACACCCTGATGAATTTGATCCACCACAGCCAATGTTGTCGGCGGAGGAGAGTCAGCCACCAGGGTGTGCCTGAGCACCTGCGTCCAATCCGCAATAGCCTGGGCTGCCAAAATGGAAGCAAAAATAGGCTTCAGCATAGAACCGGCAACCATATAAGCATGACGGGCAAGAGACTCCAATCTCCTGTCCGTAGGGTCCCGGAACACTGGGGTATCCTCAGCGGGAATCGCAGTAGATTTATTCAAAATCGCCACCGCATGATCCACCTGAGGCGGCACACACCAACGCTCATCAGTGGCGGGTGTAAATGGATAACGCAGCTTGAACTTACTTGGCACAGTAAATGGCTTCTTTAAATTGTGCCATTGCTCATCAACAGCGCGCTGAAATTCCGCAGGGCAGGGAAAAACCTGGGCTGATTTGCGCTTCCTTTGTGTCCCATAAGAGGACAGCAAAGCAGGAGGACATGGTTCATCCTGCAAATGCAGTGTTTCTTTGATAGAAGCAACCAACTCATCCATGAGTGCAAGCTCTTCAGGCGAGCCAGGGGGAGAATTATCAACCCCTTCTACCTCAGCCTCCCCCTCAGACCCCCCAAGGTCCAGAGATGAACGAGACCCTGAGAAGGGCACTTCAGCCATAGCAGCCCCATCGCCCTCTGAATCAGAGGAAATAGACAATCTGGGCCGTTTTGCTGATCGATCAGCCATTAGCATTTGCACCTGAGAAGCCAAGTTTGCCACAATAGCAGTCAGATCAGCCCCCTCGGGGGATGCAGCAGCCCCTTGGCCCCCCACCAAGGTGGGAGGAAACTTGCAATCCTGAGAATCCATGCCCCAGCAAAAATTGGAAAAAGGAGTACTGTCCCTTTAAGACCGCGGCGAGCGTAGCCCACCCCACACTACTGCATGGATCGACCCCCACAGGGATAAGAACAGTGAGCAGGGAAATACAGGAGAAGGAGAAGTAAAAACCTGGAGAGGCCACACAGGCTGCTGCCACCGATCGCTGTCCCAGAGCAAAAGGAAGTGATGTAATGACTGACCGCCCTATAAAGCCTATGTAGGCTACACAAACATGGCCGCTGGCTGAGGCATTGTTTGGGCAATGACAAAATGGTGCCGACATGTGGTTGTACATCGATCGCCATCAAAATGGCGGCGTTTGGCGCCAAAACACCGCGCCCTACTCACTTAGGGCCGGACACCACAAGTTTGCCTCAAAAAAATGGCGGACTGCAATAGCGGCCGCCGCACAGCATGTCTAACCCCAGTCTGCCCACACAGCACACATAGCAGATCGGGAGAGCCCCCCCCCCCCGCAGTCCACAGAAAAGGCAGCTATTCCACACAGGAATCTGACAGGGAGCTCAGCACAGATACAGACATGCAGGGTCACACAGTCACAGACTGACACCCAAACAGACAGGTCCCCACATAGAAATGTACTTGCCAGTCCGGATGGCGTGGGGAGCCTTCTTCCAGCGACCAAACCGCTGTACTGAGGACAGGGAGTGTCGCAGCCAGGACGCAGTGGAACTGCGGTGCGAAACCGCAAATGGCGTCCAGTGAGGTAGCCACCTCACAGGCAGCATCCCTGCAGTGAACAGGGATGGGTCGTTCAATATGCCAGGGAAACCTGACTGAACGCTCGATGGCTGGCTGGGAAGCCCCTGGCCCTGAGCCCTGGGATCCAGGGTGGCCAGTCCGAGACCCAGCTCCGCATGATCATCTTCATCCGAAGAACTAAACTAATGCTGAGAAAAATAACAGCTAGTAAAAGAAAGAGAAAAAATACTCAAATAAAATCAAAAAAGAGGATAGAAAGCGGAGACTGAGAGCCCCAGCACAGTATCAGCTAGCTACTCCTAAGCTAGGCATTAGAAACTGAGTTGAGAATGCAGGAAGCAGGGAGGTATTGACTGAGGGGACCGCCCCCTAGGGGTGTGATATGCTAAAAGCTTTTATATATACAAATCTTGTTGCCTAGCTACTCCTACGGAGCAAAGGTCAATACCCCATTAGTGAAGATTATGAAGTGGCGGCGACTGTCGGAGGACGTAAGAGAAAAATAAATTTCACTGCATTTAAAAAAAAATAAACAGTAAAGTTAGCACAATTGAAAAGATAATGTTACGCCGAGTAAATACATACCCAAATAGATACCCAACATGTCATGCTTCAAAATTGCGCACGCTCGTGGAATGGCGACAAACATTGGTACCTAAAAATCTACATAGGCAACGCTTTATAAATTTCAACAGGTTACCAGTTTAGAGGTACAGAAGAAGTCTAGGGCTAGAATTATTTCTCCCACTCTAACGATCATGGCAATACCTCACGTGTAGTTTGAACACGTGTACATATATGCGTGCGACTTTCGTATTCGTTTACTTCTGCGCACGAGCTCGGAGGGACGGGGTGCTTTAAAAATTTTTTTTTCTTATTTATGTTACCTTTTATTTTTACTCTGTCACTTAAAAAAAAATGTTTTGATCACTTTTATTCCTATTACAAGGAAAGTAAACAACCCTTATAATATAAATAAGTGGGACAGGTCCACTTTAATGTCAGATCTGGGGTCAAAAAGATCTTACATCTACACTAAAAGGCCATTGGGAGGGAGCGACTTCAGAGTCGAGCGGGGGCCAGCTTGCCCTCACTTGACATCATGCCTAGAAGGGGAGAGGGCCGGTTCGTTTTCCCCGCTACCGACGGCTCTGGTAAGCGGGGAAAATGACCGGGAAGCGGCGGGAGGTGCACCTCTCCCGCCGCCCATAAAAGTGATCCTGTGGCGAATCTGCCGCTGGGACCACTTTTATGAGAAAGAGGACCGCCCGCCCAGTAACAAAAATACCGGGGTTATGGCAGCTATATGCTGCCATAACCCCGGTATTTAATGTCAAAGTAGTGACGTATAACTGCGCGGGCGGTCCAGAAGTGGTTAAACAGCAGCCTGCAAAACCTTGCAGTCAAAGGAAGTATCCGCAGATGCAAACACATTCACTTTATAGAACTTTGTAAAAGTGTGCACCGACGACCAGATGGCCGCCTTGCAAACCTGCATTACTGATGCCTGATGACAGAAAGACCTGGAGGCACCAAGTGCCCTTGTAGAGTGTGCCTTGACAGGGAAAGGAGGAACCTGACCCCTGATGGAATAGGCCTGAACTACCATCTGTCTGATCCATCTAGAAATGGTCGCAGAGGAAGCGGACAACCCTTTATGAGGTCCATCCATGACCACATCCAAGGCATGCAAGGCAATTTCCTTTGGACTTTTAGGCCTGGGACACAGGGAAGGCAACACAATGTCTTCATTCAAATGAAAGTCAGGACCAACCTTTGGAAGGAACGACAGACAGGGGTGAAGAACCACCTTATCCCTGTGAATCACCAGGTAAGGTGAACAACAGGATTTTTACTTCTGCCTTGTGTGGCTGTTTGGGAGATTTCCCCTCAATTCCTGTCCTGGGGACAACCTTCTTACCATATAATAAGCAATAAAGGTCTGCATACAACTATTACAAGCACTATTTGCAACCAACAATGAGAGATTTTTAGGTTGCTAAAACATGTATTCAATATATAAACCTTTGAAGATCTAAAAAAAACGGGCACAGGGATTACCCCATGAAGGGTGTTTTTGTTTGTCGGCCACATAAATCTGGTGAGTGCACACTTCACCTGAGCACGTGGAATAACACAGAAGAAAAAGTTATCACACATTTTTACAAGAGCACAATTGGGACTGTTTTCATCACTTCATGTGATATGGGTATGGACCAAACATTTTGAGAATGACACAAATAATAAGGATATGGACCAAACATTTTGAGAATGACACAAATAATAATTCTTACAAAGTCTGCTGCTTCAGTGTTTAGATATTTTTGTCAGATGTTACTATGGTATACTGAAGTATAATTACAAGTATTTCATAAGTGTCAAAGGCTTTTATTGACAACTACATTAAGTTTATGCAAAGAGGCAATATTTGCAGTGTTGACCCTTCTTTTTCAAGACGTCTGCAATTCGCCCTGGCATTCTGTCAATCCCCTTCTGGGCCACATCCTGACTGATGACAGCCCATTCTTGCATAATCAATGCTTGGAGTTTGTCTGAATTTGTGGGGTTTGTTTTTGTTCACCTGCCTCTTGCGGTCAGAATTTCCCTTTGTAGGGACCTTGTAAAGAACTGTGCAAATGGAACCGCCTCAAAAGGTAGACACCATCAAGCTCAGCACCTGCATGCAAGTCTGGAGGGATGACCATTTGTTGGACAGCAGGAGGCAAAATTGCGGCCTGCAATTTCTGGAGTTTGTCCAGAAGAAGAAGCACTCTGGCTAGGGCCGAGTCCAGAGCTTTGTGGATAGTCCAGCTTTGTGGACGGAGTCAGAGCAGACTTCTGAAAATTCAGAATCCAGCCGAACTCCCGCAGAGTTCGTATTGTGATCCCTAGGTTTTCCGCCAGAGCAGGGGGGGGGGGGGGACTTTGCTCCCAAAAGGAGATCGTCCAGGTAGCCCAGTACCATGATCCCCCATTGGCGTAGCAAAGCTACCACCAGGGCTAACACATTTGTGAAGACCCAAGGAGCAGAGGCGAGACCAAAGGGTAATGCCACAAACGGATAGTGCTTGTCACGTACCTGGAGATGGAGCCTGACGTGGAGAGGAAGGCGATCTCTTACACCTCCGGCCTAGTACCCCTGATAATGCAAACAGGAGACACAGAAGCCTGGAGTGGCACAAGTGCCTAGAAGTTCAGATGGTGAAGGCTGCAGATGAGGTCCGTGCGTACTTGGATGCAGACTGGATCGTGATGCAGACAGCAGGTACTTGGCAGACTGACTGGTCACAGGCAGCAGATGCTTAGCAGGCTGGCAGATCACAGGCAGCAGAGTAGTCAGGTTCAGGCAGGAGTTGGCAACGGCAGACAGGCAGACAGCAGGATAAAGCTGAGACGTTGTCGAAGAGCAAGCCAGGGGTCGGTTCAGGCACAGTTCAATCGTGGTCAGACGGATCAGGACAGCAACAGAGTAAACACCAGGAACAGGAAACAGGAAGCAGGAAGCTGTAGACCATAAGGCAAGGTCCTAGTGCGGCAGAGGTGTTTATATAGGCCATTTGGCGCCACTTAGTGGCAGGTTTGGCTAAATAGGCTTTCTCCGTTGGTTAACACTCTCCGTCTGCACATAACTATGTGCCTGGGCTTACTTCTTCTTCCCTGACAGTGCTCCTTTCCCACAGCAAAGCAGAGAAATACGCTGGTGACTGGCACATATCGGAATGTGAAAGTAGGCATCCTTGATATCGATAGAGGCGAGAAAATCTCCCTGAGTGGTGGATGCCACCACCGTTCGAATGGATTCCATTCTGAACTTCTGTACCTGCACAAAGCAGTTGAGTGCCTTGAGGTCCAGGATTGGACGCACTTTGCCTTCCTTCCTGAGGATTGTGAACAAGTTTGAGTAAAAACCCTGAAAACATTCCGAAGTCAGAACCGGGACAATCCTCCCTTGGGGACTGGCGCAAGTTGGAAGATAAAAAACCTTGCCGGGGGACAAGAGTGACACTCAATCTTGTAGCCGGACCGAATGTCTTTGCGGACCCACTTGCCTTGCACCAGGAAAGTCCACAGCTCCGGAAACCAGCGAAGACTTTCCCCCACCCACGATACGGGTGAGGGTGCACCTTCATGCTTAAGGAGCCTTATCCATGAGGCTGGGGAAGCCCGATCTTGGCTTGCCAGACCAGGTTAATTTGGAATCTCCTGAAGAGGCCCTGAAAGGCTTCGAGCCCTTGTCAGTCGACCCTGAGGGACGAAAAAACTTTCTATGAGCTGAAAAGGAAGGCCCACGTCTACAACGAGGTTTCTTGCCCTTAGTAGCCTATGGAAGAATAGGACTCTTCCCCCTGTGAGACCTTTAATGATGTCATCCAGGGTAGCTCCAA
Organism: Pelophylax lessonae; assembly: GCF_965119305.1. NCBI lineage: Eukaryota > Metazoa > Chordata > Amphibia > Anura > Ranidae > Pelophylax > Pelophylax lessonae. The sequence continues at coordinate 188,890,082 of NC_138774.1, forward strand.
ACAGGTGATCTCCTTGAAAAGGAAGATCAGTCAAGGCCTTTTTTGAAAACTGATCTGCAGACCAGCACTTGAGCCAAAAGACACTCCAAAGGACCACTGCAAAAACAGAGGCGAGCCATTAGGGGAGCCGCATCCAAAGAGGCTTTACAGATAAACTGCAGTCCCTGGACCAGCTGGTCCGCAAAAGCAGGGGGAGCTGTTCCCCCTCCAGGTCATGGCGTAAGAACTTAGCCCACTTGGTCAGAGTTTGCGACATTAGGGCCATGGTGAATACCAGCTTCATTGCCGAACCAGCCAGAGTGTACACATTGCGGGCCACAGCCTCTGCCTTTCCGGTCACCTGGATCCTTAAAGGCCGGGGACTCTTCAACCGGAAACATGGTTGCCTTGTTTAATCTGAAAACAGGGGGGTCCACCACCGGTGGCACACACAGTCCACTTCTTAAGAAGGAACTCCTCATAGAGGTTAACGCCTAGTAAAGTGCTTAGGAACCCCACGGGGATGCTTTGGTTGTATCCACTCTTTATCAACAATTATGTCAAAATAGGCAGGGAAAGGAATAATCTTTGCCGCTCTGGATGGCTTGTGAGTGCCAAAGAGTACCTGTGTGTCCGTCGCAGCTTCAGCTGCATTCTCCATCTTTAGGGTCTCGAGCACAGATACAATCAGTGCATCTACCAATGTATTTTTGTGCATGGTAACAGACGTAGAAGAATCATCTTTACTATCAGAGGATTCCAGGCGCGTGGTTTCAGACCCAGCAGGGTGACCCACGTCCGTGGCGACCAAATCAGATTCAGGATCTGATGAGACAGATGAGGCAGGGTAAGGCGGGGGGGGGGGCGCTTTTGCTAGCCCATCTTCCGCAAGCCACTTCCACCTGGGACACAATGGACTCCAAGACCGCCGTCAGTGCATGGATGGATAGTTGGGACCCGGAGGGCCCCGCAGCCTCAGAAAGGTAATCAGGTGGGGAAATGTGCTCCAAAGACTCCAAGAGTCACCAGGGGTCTCCACAAAAGGTGTAAAACACTGCTAAGGGACAACCCCCACCATGCTGGCTGCAACACCCGTTCGCCTGCACAAGCACCAAGCGATTCTCAGCAGAGAGGGAGAGGACCCCACCAGACTCACCACCCACAGAAACAAGTGCCTGCAGCCACCAAGATAATGCACTACACATGCTGCGATCAGAAAATAAAATCATTCGGGAGTTTGCACCAGAGGATGCCGCAAACAGGGCTCCACTGTCATGGCCGCCGCTATTTTTAATGGCAAACCACAGAAAAATGGCCACGGACTACAGAAACATGACCGTTGTGTATAGGAATACACAAGCTACAACAAAATGGTGGCACATCGAGGCATACAGGGACCCAGGAGGGAGACCAGGCCTCAGGGACAGATCCAGGCAGGGTGGAGGGCCCTGGCAGGAGCCCCCAGCAGATACAAACCCCCCCCAGCACCCTCGATTGTCCCTTCGCCGGCGGCGCCCCTGCCCGGCCCCCATCGCTAGTAAGCTCCCTGCCCCCACCCCAAAAACAGTGGCCAGACCATCCAAACAGCCCCAGCGTATGTAAAGGTGAGGGGGGGCAGGTAAGGGACTTGGCAAGGGGGGGTGCCTGTGGGAAGGAGGGGAACCCGGGGGTCCAAACGTCCCAAGAAGGAGACACCCCAAAACCCTTCAGGGGGAGAGGGGGCATGTCACGTACCTGATCCGAGGCCGAGATGCAGAGAGGGCTCCCCTTGCAGCTGAGTGCGGCACACCCCTGGGGTTGAGACAGAGGGTGTAGCGCCCACAGAAGCACTGGTTGCCAGCAGGGTCCTGATGGTAGACAGGCGGTCTCTAGCAGAGTGCTGGGCAGGTATACACGGGACAGTCCCAGGAGGAACCAGGAACAGCCAGGCAGTAGGTGTAAGACCTCCTGAGGGTCAAACACAGGGCTCGGCAGGAAGCTTATTGATTGAATAGAGGAGTGTAAGCGATATCACACTATCGAGCCTTTCTTTGCCCTATGTGACCCTCCCACCCATATACCTCCGAGTGATTTGGCTTCACCCACGGACCGCCGGCCCCCATACCACTAGGAGAGGACCCCATATAACCTGGTTCTCCTTTGGGACATCTGGGATCAACACTGGCCGTTCAATACATCTCCCCCTATACAGAAGGGAATTAAGAAGCCAGAGGAAGGATCATCCAGCTATATCCATAAATACCCGCTCTATACCCCTGTGAGGGGTGGGTATATCTGGTTAGTAGGTCTTTTTACTAGGGGTCACTCCACACCTCGCCAGTCACCCACCTTGGGGGTCACCGTAAGGTAATTTTTCACTTTGTTGGCACATCCACCAATATACGGACTATTTTCTTTTTCGTTTTTTCTTTTTTCTAAATTATTGGCTTATTTGACATTATCTCTTGCCACACTCTTCGAATCAATTTTCTGCACATCAATTTGTATTTATTTGGTGTATCATTCACTTATTGTAGTTCTATAGCATAATCTTATGCTTATTCACTCACCACACATCCTTTATTAGCATACTTTTATGCTTATATTTTAATTTCTCTTTTTTAAGGCTACTATCTCGCACTTACCGTCCACATTTATTCCACCCAAGCACTTTCTTTATTTATTCGACATTTATTTATTTATTGAGACGCTGTTTTTTGCACTTGGTTACACCTCTTGCTGGTCATATATATATTTGTTTGTATTGCATTTTACTAGGTGCTGTATACACATCATATTTTTTTAATTTATTAAGTAGTTGGTCTTGTTAAGCACCTTGCACTTTTTGTCACGCCTTTGTTGGCCATTCACTATATTTATTGTCAATTGTATTTATATTGTACATATATAAAATAGATAAATAATAAAAAATATATATCAAAATTTGTGTGTGTCAACAACACATCCACAGTTTTTACAATTATTTATTCCACTGTGTTGCACTTTATAGATCAAGCAGCGCCAATACCCCAATTTTTATACACCAAGTCCGTGAGCCAAGCCGAGATCAGATAACGGGAGAGCCAAACTGGAGCAGGGACGGTCAGACGAAGCCGAGGGTCAAAGCCAGGAGAGAGAGCAGACAGGTCAGGAACAAGCCGGGTCAATCTGGAATCCAGGAAGTAGCAATGCTCAGGAAACAGGAAGAGTTGAAGACAATCCAGCAATCTGATGGGCTGAGCAGAGTCCTTTTATAGGCCAGTGAATTAGTCTATGGCCTGAGTCCATTGCGGCCATGGGAAGTACTGGCAAAGTTGCCAGTTGCAGCACAGCCATTTCACTGACAATGAGTCTATGGCCTGAGTCCATTGCGGCCATTGGAAGTACTGGCGGAGTTGCCAGTTGCAGCATGGCCGTTTCTCTGACAGGGCAGCTACGCACCATACCATAAACCAGGCAGGCACCGCTCCAGACAGAACCCCTCTCCATTGAAATGGGGGGCTGTTGGCCAGGAGGAACAATGCGACTCGGGCCAAGACCCCGTCGTATGCGACCTCCCGAGGCGTTTAACTTGCAGGCCAGTCTCCGCCCAGTGGAGCTATGTCGTAGCTGACCTAACGCGGAGCTGAGGTCTGCGCGCGCTCGCTGGCCAGACTGGGGTGACCACTGGATCTAGATTATCCAGCCCATCCCCAGTCCGGCAGTTGATTGTAGATCTCACACAAAAAATCCAGGAGAATTAAAAATTCTATCTAAAGAGAAATAAATTTGCCAGGACCAAAGATCTCAGCAAGGAACAAGGTCCTTACTCCTAGTCAGAAAAAAGTGGAGTGGCTATAGCAGAGAGAGGGAGTATACCCCCCTGGGACTTCCCATGGGTGCAGCCAGAATCATTTTCTGCCTAGTGCCTTACTCCTGCAGGGGCAGTATAACCCAATGGTTATGAATACCAGGAGATGTGTCCGTCAATGAACGAAAGAGAAAAGGTATTTATACAGATTTTTTTTTACCATCACTATAGAGCATAGATACGAGGTGGGAAGAAGTGGCTTTAAGAAAAAATGTACATGTAGCCTTTTTCTTCCACTAACATCATTCATTGGATGCACAAATGTCACCAACCGTTCTCCTGTCCGCTGCTTTCAACAGATGCTGAGAAAAGTGTTGATAGGTGGACTGATTCTTTGGAAGAAACTTTATGGGCTGTGAGCCTGGCCCTGAATTATGCTCACATGGATTCTGGCTTTCTATACAACACCTGCTACTAGGGTGAAGAATAATGGCACCAATTTCCCTATTTGAAACATGTCTAGACAGGGGGGGTACTCTTTTGCCCGATAAGGGTGTCCTCTTTTGCCCCTCTTTTTTGCTTTGGTGGTGGGGCTTTTCTCTGGCACGATATGTGTAAAATGCTCTTCCTTGATGTTTATACTACATATGTCAATTGTTATTGCCAACTGTAAGTTGTACCTCTCTTATACTCAAAGTGCTACTTGTTTGACCATTGATTGATGTATTCTCGATGAAGCAGAAATAAAGATTATATAAAATAAAAAAATAAGTCAAATAATATTCAAATGCATTTCAAACCTAAATATAATTTATGAGAACAAGGAATACTAGGATGTCTAATGGTAACGCTGCATTCATTTTCTTATAATATCATAAGTGGAGTGGGGGTTAACTTCTAGTTCTCAAGAGATTTACCTTGAAGGTTGCACAAGGCCTTATTACACTGATAAAGGGCAGGCCGTGTCCTGTCATGGGTATTAATCTCCCTGTCTCAGCCGCCTGAATTTCAATGTCAGCGAGAGATCTTGTTCATCTTGACTGCCTGAGAAGCCCATGTCAGAAATGTATTATCTGCAGGTGAGAAGGCTCCAAAGACCATTTGTAAATGTTATTGAATCCCACGTCGCAGTGTAAATGAGTTATACGAGACACAGCTACGCTGGAAATACTGCAACAGAATGACTTTATTATGGACTGACACCTGGTTTAAAGGGATAATTAGAAAAAAAAAAAAAAACATTTTATGGAGGTTCCACTTTATCTGCAGAATTTATCCACTTCCATCTTTAAAGGCAAAAAACACTTCCATTTACCACACAATTTCAGTTTTCATGCATTCACACTCTATAACTGAGCCTATGCTGACTGATAACTCTCATGCACAATCAACAGCTGCCTCATTTAAATCAGTTTTGTAGCTGTAGAAGAGACATAGGGTGGACTAGAAAGCTTCAAGGATGCAGACTGCAGTACCAAATGGGTCTCTGGCGCATAGCTTATTTTATATTGACTTAAACAATAAATAAATACAAGGATATATATATTTGATATGTTTCCACTGCCTGAAAATAACATAGGTGCTGTCACTGAGCAATGACATGTGCTAGGGTTCCAAACTGCAGATGTGAGGCACTGGCTGGAAGGATTTTGGGCAATGTAAATGTGTCACATAGGATTCTCACATATACATATGGTGAAGGGTCTAGGGCTAGTGTGGATAAAACAATTCTTTTGTTTTCCTAGAATTTTGGTAAGTTATGTTCTGGGTCCTGGAGCCCAGAGGCTTTGTATGGCTTTGGGTGGGATGAAACCTCTATTGTCTTAGCTGTCTACAGGCCTTTGTATATAGAACACTAAATGTGGCGCTGAACCCTAAAACATATTGCATAGAACAGAGAAGCAGTCCGTGCAGATGTATCTTCTCTTTTGAAGAGGCAAATCCAGAGTAGAACCACCACCAGAAGAGCACTCAAAAACACCACCACTCCTTACCAGATGTCGTTGATCCCCACAACAGAGATCAAATGCGCATGATAATGAAGGATCAGAGACTTCTCACTCAGGTATCCAATTCACAGGCACAGGCTCAGAGATAGTGTATGTTTGATAGGGAAAAAGAAAGAACATCACATAGCGCAGACTGCTTCAAGAAAGTTTATTCCCACTAAAAAAGCCACTTACAGGGTTCAGAAGTTTTCCTCGCATTAATGACCAGAATCTCCCTGCCGGTTCTCAGGCATCCCTGCTGTTAGGCACTCGAACTATGGCCGCTCGGTCTCCTCCTGGCTGCGGCACGCGTCACCTAGCACGCCACCCGACGCACGTTTCGACCTAAGCAGTCGTCGTCAAGGGGTGTGGCTGCGAGGTACGCTCGTGCCTTTTCAAGCGACGGAGGAGAGACAGCCGGAAGTGCGCAATACCGGAAGTCAGATATGCGCTCCACGGTCCGGAACCATCCGGACAGGAAGGAAGGAGAAAAGAAGAAAAACAATGTAGGAGGATAGTAAAATGAATATAAAAATCGCCCCCAGTATTGACAAAACTGACAATATTCTCCACCTTCCGGATACCCCGAACTATAAAATATCAGAAACGGGGCAAATCATATAATAATCCAGGATAAAATTATCCACCATAGATTTAAAAGCGCAGCCCTGAGAAGACAGCGCCACCTGCCGGTGCCAACAGCAAGAAAACCCAAAACATTAGAGAGTTACAATAATCTTGCAATAATATCTGGACATCAAATAACAATTAAAACATTATACAAATTAAACAAATATGTAACAATCTTAAAGGACATATCACAAAACATAAAACATGTTAAAAAATTGTAAAAAATTTTTTGTGAACCAAAATTGCACTAAAGGATAAAAGCTACGAATTATTAATATGGGCATTCAAATCCCATTCTACATTAAGGCCTAAGGGGGTATAAGATCTTAATCTATAGATCCAATTGGTCTCAAGCTTTGAGACCCCCCTTGTCATATTGCTTCCCCTCCAGTGGCCCGAAAAGCTATCAATACCCAAAAATAGGGTTCCACTGAGATCTTTACCATGACACTCAGCATAGTGTCTTGAAAGACTATGCTTCGGGAAGCCCTTGACTATGTTGGCCACATGCTCCTTGAGCCTCACATGAAGCTCCCGGATAGTGCGGCCAACATAGTCAAGGCCACATGGACACCTCACCAAATAAACCACATATCTTGTGGTGCATGTTTTGAATGGCTTAATGGTGTAATCCTGACCCGTAGTAACGGATCTAAAAGGTGTCTATACGCCTCCTCTTTTCCACATTTAGTTTACAGATTGCACACCTCCTACATTTGTAAAATCCTCCCATCTGCTGAAAAAATGAAACCTTTTTAGGGGGGTCCCTGATGTTAGGGGCTATCTGTAATCTCAAGGGGGGAACACCCCGATAAATAACTTGAGGCTGTGGAGGTAAGAGGGGACCCAACACCCCATCATTTTTAAGGATATGCCAATGACGGCGTAAGATGTTTTTAACAGAGAAGTGTTGGGTTGAATATGTGGAAAAAAAGGCAAAATCAAAGGATTGCTGTGAATCTCTCTTTTTCGGCTGTAAGAGATCACCCCTAGGCCTAGAATCAGCCTTGGACATGGCCTGAGTCAAGAGGGATTCGTTGTAGCCCTTTTCACGAAATCTATCCTTCAAAATAGAAGCTTCCAGTAAGAAGTCCTCCCTCAGTGTTATGCTTCAAACGTAAAAACTGACTGACAGGAACGGACTCTGACAGGCCTTTGTATATGTTCGATGACTGATGTTCCTCAACATTTTGACAGCAGAGCACATTATTCAAAATTGTTCCTGGAGGATGATCTTGAAGCCTACCTAGTCATCTTTGAGAGAGTAGCTAAATGGGGGAAACTACACAAGGATTAGTGGACTGATGAGCTAGACCCTTTGTTACCAAGAAAGCCCCAAAAGGCCTACTTTGACTTACAACCTCAGGATGCCAGTGAGTAACTTAAACTTAAAAGGAGAAAGCCTAGCCAGACTCAAGCCTAGCTAGGCTTGAGCCGGCTGCAGTTTGTATAAATTCCTTTTTACTTCCACCTAAATCACTTCCTCACGAAGCCACATGGGTTAGTGGTGTTACGCATGGATGTGGAGCCAGGTGACATCAGTCTTGGACCCAGTGTTATTGGAACCTTACTTGTGAGTGTCGTGTTGGCACTTTTTTACAACAATAAAATGTGAGTAATTTACTCTAGGAGTGTCTGAGTAATATGATTGTTAGAAGATACTACACTATATGCGGACGTTTCTCATATACGTACAGCAGAGTATATAGAGATACAGCCAGCTGAGGTCGGCACATACAGTATCTCACAAAAGTGAGTACACCCCTCACGTTTTTGTAAATATTTTTTTATACCTTTTCATGTGACAACACTGAAGAAATGACACTTTTCTGCAATGTAAAGTAGTGAGTGTACAGCTTGTATAACAGTGTAGATTTGCTGTCCCCTCAAAATAACTCAACACAGCCATTAATGTCTAAACTGCTGGCAACAAGAGTGAGTACAACCCTAAGGGAAAATGTAAAAATTTGGCCCAAAGTGTCAATATTTTGTGTGGACTGGCCACCATTATTTTCCAGCACTACCTTAACCCTCTTGGGCAAGGAGTTCACCAGAGCGCCACAGGTTGCCACTGGATTTCTCTTCCACTCCTCCATGACGACGTCACAGAGCTGGTGGATGTTAGAGACCTTGCGCTCCTCCACCTTCCCTTTGAGGATGCACCACAGATGCTCAATAGGGTTTGGGTCTGGAGACATGCTTGGCGAGTCCATCACCTTTACCCTCAGCTTCTTTAGCAAAGCAGTGGTCGTCTTGGAGGTGTGTTTGGGGGTCATTATCATGTTGGAAAACTGCCCTACGGCCCAGTCTTGGAAGGGAGGGGATCATGCTCTGCTTCTGTATGTCACAATACATGTTGCCATTCATAAGTTCACTCAATGAACTGTAGCTCCTCAATTCCGGCAGCCCTCATGCAGCCCCAGACCATGACACTTCCATCACCATGCTTGACTGTAGGCAAGACACACTTGTCTTTGTACTCCTCACCTGGATGCCGCCACACACGCTTGACACCAACTGAACCAAATATGTTTATCTTGGTCTCATCAGACCACAGGACATGGTTCCAGTAATCCATGTCTTTAGTCTGCTTGTCTTCAGCAAACTGTTTGCGGGCTTTCCTGTGCATTATCTTTAGAAGAGGCTTCCTTCTGGGACGAGAGCAATGCAGACTGATTTGATGCAGGTTGCGGCATATGGTCTGAGCACTGACAGGCTGAACCCCCACCCCTTCAACCTCTGCAGCAATGCTGGCAACACTCATACGTCTATTTCCCAAAGGCAACCTCTGGATATGACGCTGAGCACGTGCACTCAACTTCTTTTGTCGACCATGGAGAGGCCTGTTCTGAGTGGAACCTGTCCTGTTAAACCACTATATGGTCTTGGCCACCGTGCTGCAGCTCAGTTTCAGGATCTTGGCAAACTTCTTTTAACCTAGGCCATATTTCTGTAGAGCAACAATCCTTTTTTTCAGATCATCAGAGAGTTCTTTGCCATAAGGTGAAAATGGTGTATAGGTGCGCTTAATATATCAAGCGCACCTATACACCATTTTCAATACATTTTACTCCACCCAGGTTGGAGTTTCGGTTGCTGCCTATAGCTCCCTTTATTTATTTGCGCACCTTATATTCTTTTTCATTATTCCTTTGCCATAAGGTGCCATATTAAACTTCCAGTGACCAGTATGAGAGAGTGAGAGCAATAACATCAAATTTAACACACCCGCTCCCCATTCGCACCTGAGATTTTGTCAAACTAACGAGTCACATGACACCGGTAAGGGAAAATGGCTAATTGGGCCCAATTTTTACATTTCCACTTAGGCGTGTACTCACTTTTGTTGCCAGCCGTTTAGACATTTATGGCTGTGTGTTGAGTTATTTTGAGGGGACAGCAAATTTACACTGATACATAAGTTGTACACTCACTACTTTACATTGTAGCAAAGTTTAATTTCTTCAGTGTTGTCACATGAAAATATATAATAAAATATTTACAAAAATGTGAGGGGTGTACTCATTTTTGTAAAATACTGTACATCTATGAGCCATACTTTGTGGATGAGACAAGATGAGAGCAATACCCATAGAAGGATTGTTATCCTAAAAGCCCTTTTGATCTGTATTAAATGAGTTGTAAAGTCAGGAAGGCTTTTTATCTTAATGCATCATTAAGATAAAAAGCCTTCTGTAGACAGGAGTAAATTACTGGCAAACTTATTAACAGAACTACATGACCATGAGCAACGACACAAGTCCCGCCCTGACCAAATTACTGAAGCCGAACTTAAAAGGCTTAGAGAGCAAAATCAGAGACCATTCCATGTTTCAGGCTAAGAGTAAATTATTGAGGGCGCGTAGAGTAGGGATCAGCCGATTAACGGCAAAGCCATTATGCACTTTCACCGATATATCTGAATCGGCCCCGGCGGTTACAGATATTGTCGTGACATCATTGCATATGTTGCGCCACGCGCCTACGCGCACTGGGACAGCTTCCTGCCTTCTTAGGCCGCCTCCCTCAGCCTCGTCTGGAGTCGGGACAGTGAGTGTACACCAGGGTTGGGGTAGTTGGTAGTTGGGGTAGCACGGCTTGGGTAACGCAGGATAACGCAGGAAAGCGCGTTCCTATAGCCTAGTAAAGTAGTGTAGTTACCTCCTATAGCCTACTAAAGTAGTGTAGTTACCAATATTAGTATTGTAACTAGTTACGTTACTTCGTTACCAAAAAAAGTAATGTAGTTACTGTAATCTGTTACTTTGTAACTAGTTACCCCCAACACTGGTGTACACTACAGTCCCAGTGCACACTGCACAGTGTGTTTAACACAGCTGCTGCGGCTACATACTGGAGGCTGGAGTCGGGACAGTGAGTGATTCTTATACAGTACAGTCACAGTGCACAGTGTGTTTAACACAGCTGCCGTGGCCACATACACCCACCCACAGCTGTCCGGTGCCAGCCAGCCACCTACACACCCACAGACCTGTACCAGCCAGCCACAGGCCCTGCCTGTACCAGCTAGCCACCCACAGGCCTTGGGCCTGTACCAGCTAGCCACCCACCACACAGGGTGCCAGCCAGCGACCCACCAAAGGGTGCCAGCCAGCCAGCCACTACAGGGTGCCAGCCAGCCACCCACCCACCACAGGGTGCCAGCCAGCCACCCACCACAGGGTGCCAGCCAGCTAACCACCCGCCAAAGGGTGCCAGCCAGCCACCCACCACAGGGTGCAAGCCAGCCACCCAACCAAAGCATGCCAGACAGCCAGCCACCCACCAAAGGGTGCCAGCCAGCCAACCACTCACCACAGGGTGCCAGCCAGCCACCCACCACAGAGTGACAGCCAGCCACCAACCCACCAAAGGATAAAAATGACAAAAAAAGGAGGGGCGCACCCTAGTGCATTACCACTAAAAACATTTATTAAAATAGTAAAACGTATAAAATATACTCACAAAACAAGTGTGAATAATACACATATCGACATAATCAATATAAAGTCTCCAAGGTGGCCAAGGCACTGCGTGATGCTGGATGGCATGCAGTGAACCGCATGGAGCTGCTATGGCTAGGCTGAAGCGTTTCGAGGGCAAGCCCCCTTCCGCAGAGCCAAGAAATGCTCTACATAATTAGCATGATGAAGAAGTGTGTGGGCCATTTCCACCATTCAATCCTTGCCAAGCTGCGAAGTGCATTCAGGAAGACCTTGGCCTACCCAAAAACAACTTGATTAACGCTGTTCCAACACGATGGAATTCAACACTTCACATGCTGCATGAACTTAAGAGAAAAGGATTTTATAGGAAGCACCAGGTGCCCCAGTAGAATGCACCGAAACAGGGAAAGGTAAGACCTGACCCTTAATTGAATAAGCCTGCACCACCGACTGTCCGATCCACCTGGAAATAGTCGCAGCAGACGCAGGCAACCCTGTACTTAGGCCATCCGTGAGTACAGAGAGCAAACTTGACTCACGAAAAGACACAGTAGTCGCCAAATACACCTTGAGTGCCCAACCACTATCCAGAGTATGCAATGCACATTCCTTAGGATGTGAGGGCTTAGGACACAAGATGGTAATACAATGTCCTTGTGCAAGTGAACCCTAGAAACCACCTACGGAGGGAAGGACGGATCCGGACGAAGTACCACTTGGCCCCATGAACCAACATATAGGGAGAATGACAGGACAACTCGCCAGCGCCGACACCATGCGCGCAGAGTGATAGCAACCAAGAAGGCCCCCTTCTGTAATAAGGTAGGCAGGGGATACCCAAGAATACTCGCAAACAGAGGTTCTTGAAGAACCGACTGCACCAAATCAAGGTTCCCAGTTGGTGACGGAGGTCGCACCAGAAGTACCAAGTGTTGCACTCCCTGGAAGAAGTTAGGCACCAGGAAACAGGCGGCCAACGGCCTTTGGAAGAAAATTGTCAAAGCCAAGACCTGACCCTTGACAGTACTCAAGGCCAACTATTGATCAACTTCCCGTTGAAGGAAGTCAAGATCCGGGCCACCGAGTAAGGGCGAGGGGGGAGCCCAAGGAGACTCACACCACGCAACATACGACTTTCTCGTATGATGAAAAATCGCCCTAGAAGTCGCTTCCCATGCTTTAAGCAGGGTGGAAAGCACTAAAGCAGACAATCCTGCGAATAATTCTTGGCAGCAACTTGAGAGGAGGAAAGGTAGACAGCAGCTGATACTGACCTTGGCCCATCCGTGAGCACTCTCACACAACCATGCCGGCGTCAGCCTTGCGCAGGAGACCACGCTAAACTTCTCGGCATCGTTCAAGTTGAACTTAGCGAATGTTCTTGCCTACAACAGAACCCATGGTGCCACCATAGCACCCACCAGAGGGTCCCGGGAGCGGGCCACAAACCTCAGCACTATCCAGTAGATGCAACGCCAACAGGTCCACTTCTGGAGTGCCCCCAATGAAGGCACAACTGCTGAAATACCTCCGGATGAAAGGACCAATCCCCTGCATCCAAGGCCTGTCGAGTGAGGCAATCTGCCTTCCAATGTTTCTACACCTGGAAAGGGAACAGCAGAGAGAGCTGGAACAAGGCGCTCTGCCCAGCAAAGAATTGTCACTTCCAAGGCTGCAAGGACACCCTTGGTGTCCCCTTGGTAAATGATATAAGCCACGGTCATGGCGTAGTCGAATAAATGTGCACCGTACAGCTGCAGGTGCCCGATCCAGTGGACTAGGCAAAGCCGCATCGCTGTAAGTTCCAAGACATTTGTTTGGTGACCTGGATCCTCCAGGGACCATATTCCCGAAGCAGAGAACCTGCCAAGAACCGACTGCACCAAATCAAGGTTCCCAGTTGGTGACGGAGGTAGTACCAGAAGTACCAAGTGTTGCACTCCCTGGAAGAAGTTACGCACCAGGAATCGGGCGGCCACGGGCCTTTGGAAGAAAATTGTCAAAGCCAAGACCTGACCCTTGACAGTACTCAAGGCCAACTATTGATCAACTTCCCGTTGAAGGAAGCCAAGATCCGGGCCACCGAGTAAGAGCGAGGGGGGAGCCCAAGGAGACTCACACCACGCAACATACGACTTTCTCGTATGATGAAAAATCGCCCTAGAAGTCGCTTCCCATGCTTTAAGCAGGGTGGAAAGCACTAAAGACTCTGCTTCAGGGACCATACTCCCGAAGCAGAGAACCTGCCGAGAACACCCCCCCACCCCGACAGGCTTGAATCCACGGTGACAATTGTCCAGGAAAAAGGGGAGGAAGGATTCCAGATCAAGACTCCCTGGTCAGCCGGCTCATCTGGATCCGAATCCAGAGTTTGGATTCTAGCCCCATTCGAGAAGGATTGCCATCTGGGGGATCACCTGAGAGGGTTTGAGCGAAAGGAACCGTCTCGAAAGACGACACCATCAGTCCCAGAACCCACCTACCTGTACTCCTCCAGTTCTCATGGTGACTTCCAACTTTGTTGTCAGCATCGTGGGGACACCACACGGAGAAGGAGATCGCCCAGGAAACCAGGACCGATACGCCACGCTGCCGCAACAGCACCAGGACCGGAGCCAACACCTTTGTGAAGACCCGAGGAGCAGAAGCGAGACCAAGGGGTAACGCCACAAAACCGAGAGAGACCCTTCTCCACGGCAAAAACGGAGAACCGTTGGTGTCCTGAACATAACGGGATGTGAAGGTAGGCATCTGGATGTCTATGGAGGCCAGAAATCCCCCTGATGTAGGGAAGCCACCATTGTGCGAACCAATACCATCTTGAAGTTTTGATCCGCACGGAACCATCAAAGGGCCAGTAGGACCAGCTTGTTGAACCAGAGCCTGAAATGCCCCATAGAGCGCCAGCAAGCGACCCTGGAACAGCTGTACATTGGAAGGGAAAACCTTACTGGAAAAAAAACGGTTTGAAACTCGATCTTGCAACCAGACCGCAAGACCTTCTGAACTAGCGGTGCACCGATCCGATTTTAGGATCGGATATCGGCCTCCATACTGCCAAAATAGCTGGATAGGGGATCGGTAAAATTAACAGATCCACGGGCCGATCCGGTTTCGTCGCAGCAGAACCTACGGCGGTGTCTGCTGAGTCCCGGCTCAGCCGTCACTTTCTTGCATGGAGCCGCTACTTCCTGTATAGGTCCGGCTTACAGGCAGAGTGATATCAGATGCACTCCGCCTGTGAATGGAGGAGCCATACACAGGAAGCAGCGGCTTTGCTCTGTACTGCAGCCGCATGCTTGCTGGGCTCAGCCACAGACAGTGTCTACAAGCAAATCCCTGCAAGTACCCTCTTTGCTATTACTGTATACTGTGTGTGTATATATATATATATATATATATATATATATATATATAATTTGGGTCAGAACAGGGGAGGACTGGGCCAGGGGGCAGGGGGGCAATTGCCCCCTGGGCCGCTCTGATGTCTTGTAAAAAGGCTGCACAGACATGCCTAAAGAATTCCTGGTAAAGAGAAGTAAAAAGTCCCCACCACTGACCTACTGAGTGCGGGTTGAAGACAAGGACAGAGTGCAGACCTCCCCCCAGCATGGATGGTTTAAACTGTCTGAGCAGAGGCCTGTTCTATGCCCCACTGGAGACTCTCCTCCCCTGGCCAGCCCCAACTGAGCTGTCCCAACTCCCCCCAACCAGCCCCTGATGGCCAGGTTGGGAACCCAAATTCAGCCGGTGAGCAGAGAGTACCTGGAGCAGGGCTTCAGCCTGGAATGGGGGTCAGGAGGAGGACGGGAAAAGGGAGAGTGGAAGGGGGGTCGAGTTGCTGCACCATGGGCCTCTGGTTTGTACTTGCCCCCTGGGCCGAAAGTTGCCAGCCTGCCCCTGGGTCAGAATATTTTTTTTCCTAGTTTTCCTCCTCTAAAAACTAGGTACGTCTTCTGGTCAGGTGCGTCTTATGAAGCGAAGAATACTGTACATCATTCATCAGACTCACGTGTGTGTCATTGTAATGTAAACAGGTAGTCCAGTGTCACTGTCACCCGCCACCATCCAATTGTGATAGTGGTGTGACACAGGACTACATGTTACAAATTACAATGCTATTTGTATGTGTGATCAAGTTGTTGTTTATTCTCACTGAGAATTTCTCAGGTTCAGCTGCTATGTTGCTGCTATGTTTTATGTTGCATTTTAAATTCCTGATTGCAGGATTTGGCACTTTATATTTTTTACATGTTTACTGTTTGATTGCTATTGTATGTTCAAGCAATAAACGTTTTTTTTTCTTGTGTCTACATTTTATTCTTTTTAATTTTGAGTTTGATTACATATATTTTAGATTTTGAATGCACAATTGTTATAACAAAAAAATAGTTCCGGATCGGTATCGGCAAATACACAAAGCCAGGCATCGGTATCAGTATTGGGATCGGGACTAGAAAAGTCGGATCGGTGCACCCCTATCCTGAACCCAGCTGCCTGGGAACTGGGCCAGCCGCAGGTCCAAGAACCGGCAAAAACATCCCCCACCTCATACATGGGTGAGGATGCACCTTCAGGCCGAGTAGGCCTTGTCCGCAATGTCCCAATTCACGGCGTTGGTACTCCGCCCATCAGGCAGAGTCTGCATATGGCAAGGGCAATCATGAACACTCAAAAATGTGTAATACTGCGCTATGGATATATGATGTTTTCAATCCAAAGTGCTGCTGTTGAAAAATGCTAATATTTTAAAAATGACAAAAAAACGGATACACAGCGCAAATTGCGATATATAAAATGAAGTGACTAGTGCCAAAGTGATTATAGGTGGGTAATAAGAATGTGCAATATTGCAAATAAATAAATAAATAACTTCACCCTAATCTGAATCATACAATAATGGTGTCAAATCAAGTGCAAATATTAGAAACAAATGTATTGGCGTGGTTTAGTAAAGCATAAAAAACAATCTTTACATCAATATATCTTGCAATGGTGCATAAATACATAAATAAATAAAGTCCCAAAAAATGAAGTTCCTTAAGCAGGTAGCCAGTGAAAGTGCGGTTTGCTTAAGTGCTCTTTAATGTACAAATTGGTGACAATCCGTGCTATAAGATAAGGTGCAATGGTGAGAGGGTCCACTCCCCATGGATACTTCCACTTACCAGACTGCCAGGACCCCTTAGCAATATTGCATGTGGGTCAAACTCACTTAGTCCGGGGGTACAACAGAAACTCACTGATTCATGCCTGCAGAGAGGGAGACACGAGAGCGGAGCAGGGAGCAGGACAGAGGCAGAACTGGAGAGAGAAACACCAGCGCTGAATAGACAGCCGGAGTTGCCAGACCTGCTGGGTAACTTGGAAAGTTAAGTCTGGCAACTCCCGCTGTCTATTCACCTCCACATGCTTCCTGAACCGCCGAAAAATGCATTGATGGACAGCGGAGATCCTGAAGGCTCTGCGGCCTCCATGAGGGGGTCAGGTGGGGACACATGGCCTGCAGGGTACATACTGAACCTGAGGAACTCACCAGAAAAATTTACAAAAAATGACATCTTTTTTTTTTTTTAAGAGAAGCGACCCCACAGCACTACAGCACCCCCCGGAGGTCAAGCACGCGCTAATGAACTACCAGAGAGAGAGAGACTACGTTCATGACTCACTGTCCCCCTATAAGCAATCAGATTAGGAGGGTCTCAGCGGTGGCTCAATGAAAGGAAGTGAGCCAGGAAGCTGCCCGGGGAGAAGGGAAGGCCTCCTCCCACCAAAAGAACGCCTCCAGGCACTCCCACGGCCTTCACAGCAAGAGATCCACCACAAAATGGCCGAAAATGGGTGTACCAAGATGGCCACCACCAAAGAAGCAGACGGAGGCTACAGGAAAATGGTGGCCCCACGCAGGAACACGGTAATCAGGACCCACAAGGGGACCCCCACCAGCCCATCTACACCATCTAGCTGTAGGAACCTCACCAAGCCCCCCCCCCCCCCCACACGATTGGTCGAGCACTGTGGATGGCGCACTCCCCGGGCCACACATGCGGCCTGCAAAAGAGGTCCCAGCCCCAGGTAGGCCCAAACAGTCCCCCACGTGGAGGGAGGGGGGGGAGGAGTGGGGTCACAACAGGATAGAGGGAAACCCAGGAGTGTGAGCGTCCGACCATCCCAGGGAAGGGGCCCGCGTCCACCCCAAAATCTGCCAGGGAAGGGGGGAACGTTTACTCACCATACCAGGAACACAGGCAGGCGCCATCTCCTAACAGGACCCTACGTCACCGAAGTGGGGGGCTGTCGGCTAAATAGCAACACTGCGACATAAGCCTAGACCCTGTCGTGTGCGTCCTGGTGAGACGTTTAACTCACAGGGCCAGTCCCTGTCCAGTGGGACTATGTCGCGGCCGACCCAGCCCGGAGCTAAGGCCTGCACATGCTCACTGGCCAGACTGGGGTGACCACTGGATATAGATATCCAGCCCATCGCCCAGCCCGGCATAGTTGCTTGAAGATCTCACAGGAAAAAAATGGAAGAAAAGGGCTAGCTAAAAAATACTTTTATGCCAGGACCAAAGATCCCAGCAAGGAACTAGATCCTTACTAGTACACACGCAACGATTATTGGCCGACCGATCGTCCGTCTTTTGTCCAGAGTTGTGTTTTGTTGATTGGAATGTGCCTAGACTGCACACGAATTTTCTCGCCCAACGAAAATCTGCTTCTGAAGTGATGTCATGTGTTGGTTTGCTTTCTTTGTGTTCTTTCTTATCTGAGCATGCCCAGTCTTGCTCATAAGATTTTTCCCTGTCGAAATCTGTACTGACTGCACGAAAATCGGCCGTGTTTTGACGGCCAACAAAAATTTTATAGTCTGCACACCAGATTTTTTCGGCCGAAAAGTCGGAGTCGGTTGTCGGAAGCATCATACTAACAAGCCAAAAATCGGCAGATCGGACGTTGGACGAATATTCCCTGCCAATTTTCGATGCGTGTGTACGGGGCTTTAGTCTTTTAACATGGGGAATGGAACGAGGCAGGGCTGCACCCTTTCTCAGCTCCTCTTTGTCCTATCCTTGGAACCCCTATTGCAGCACATTTGGAAAAACCCAGATATCACCGGGCTAGACACTAACGCGTACAGTGGCTGCTTATGCAGAGGTTAAAGCCCCGTACACACGCACAGATTGTTGGCCAACTGATCGGCCAACTTTTGTCCAGTGTTGTTTGTTGGTTGAAATGTGCTCTAGACTTGCACTGGACTTTTGTTGGCCAACAAAAACCAACTTCAGAAGTGATGTCATGTTCTGGTTGACTTTCAGTGTGTTTTTTCTTCTCTGAGCATGCCCAGTCTTGCTCATTTGATTTTTGTCTGCCGAAATCTGTACTGACTGAGGAACAATCGGCCGTTCTGTTGTTGGCCAACAAAAATTTTATAGCATGCACACCAGATTTTTTTCGGCCGAAAATTCGCAGTTGGTTGTCGGAAACATCATACTAACAAGCCTACAATCGGCCGATCGGACGTTGGCCTACAATTTACGGCCAACAATCTGTGCGTGTGTACGGGGCTTTACATTTTAAATCCTCTTACCTCATTACCAGTCCTTCACACATGGAATCCTTGCAGACTTTAAAATGAATTTACAAAAATCAGAAGCTCATATCATTACCCTTCTCCCTCGAGCATATACCTACCTCAGTGATAACTTCCCATTCTGCTGGGCTTCCCAGGCTTTTCAATATTTAGGAAAGACTCCGTAGCTGCCAGGTACACCCTAATAGCCCAGACCACATCCAAGGCACGCAAGACAATTTCCTTCGGATGTTTAGGCATGGGACACAGGGGAGGCAATACAATGTCTTCATTCAAATGAAAACCAGAGACAACCTTTGGAAGGAACGCCGAACAGGGGTGAAGAACCAGCTTGTCCCTGTGAATCACCAGCTAAGGTGGACAACAGGATAACGCAGCCAGGTCCAACACCCTGCATGCATAAGTGATAGCCACTAAAAAGCCACCTTCTGGGGGGCGTGTCCAAGATGGCGACTAGAGAGGATAGTGAGGGAGCTCCTCTGATCTGCCTGGCTTTTATCCTGCTATACTGACGCCCTGCTATCCTTTGTCTGGTCCTGACCTGCTGAGGGATTCCCCTTCCTGCTATGACCAGGGGCTGACCGTCTTCATTGTACCGCAAGTCTTCTACGGAGCCAGCGACTCCAACCGGCGGGAAATCCGGGCCTCGTGCTCCTTCAGATATGGCGACCCAGACAGAGGAGGAGGATCTGGCGCTCCGGGAACACAGCAACTTCACTGCCCTAATATGCAGGCCATCACCACCTGCCAAACCGCTCTGACGGGCAAGATTGATTCTGTACAGATGGATATTGGTCTAATTCGCCACGACATGGACAAGTTCCTGTGGTTCTTTACACGGAGGTGGAGCGCAGGGTGAGCGACACGGAGGACACGCTCCAGGACCACACTGCCTCCCTGCATACTCTGAGTCAAGATGAAGGCCTTTGAGTTCCGTGCCGAGGACTTGGATGCAGAGTCGGTGGAGTATGCAGAGTCAGCAGAACAATCTGCGGATCCTGGGTCTGCCTGTGGGTGCTGAGTATCCTAACCCTGCTGACTTCACCGAACGGCTCCTTCGCACATTGCTCCCGCAGGCGGCCTTTTCACCTTTGTTTGTGGTAGAGCGTGCACATTGGATGCCGGCCCGCCGGGGGCCTCCGGAGGCCCCCCACGCACATTTATTCTCCGCCTGCTGAACTTTCGGGACCGGGACCTGAAGGAGAGCCAGAGGCTGGAGACCCTGCGCTTCGAGGGGGCCAAGCTAATGATTTTCCCAGGTTTCTCAGTGGAAACCCAGAAACAGCGCAAATCCTTCGACCATGTCAAGTTGGCCCTACGCCAGAAAGGCCTGAAGTATAGCATGCTATTCCCAGCTAGATTGCGAGTGCAGGATGGCGAATCCCTGTGGTTCTTTACATCTCCCGAGGAGGCCTCTGCATGGCTGTAGTCCCTGCCCAGGCGATGCTGTACTGTCCTGTCTTACCTTACCGTCTTGTGTTGTGGGCCATGAACTTAACGCCCAGACGCTTGGATTGTTTCCATTCCTTTTTTATTTTTTTCATGGAGGGGTAGTTTCTTTTGTAGGTTGCATATATATCCCAAGGGGTTTTGTAGTTTTCTTTTTCTGGGCGGCGACGCTGCAGCTCTTGTCTCCCTGACTTGTTCCTTACTGGTGCCCTCTTGGTATATGGTCCCCCATTGACTGTTTGTCATGTTTTGTTTGGGGTCTCAGGCACACCCGGGTTTTTGGAGTGTTGCAGGGTGGGGGGAGGGAGTTTCTTTGGGATTGTTTTGTCAGTTTATTTTGCTATCTTTACCTATCTATTAATGCCACTGGGGTGTCTTGTCAACGTACTGTGCACTATGTTATGGGGAGTCCTGCCGTGTCCATCTTTTGGGTGTTATGTGGGGGCTGCGGGGCTGTGTGTGTTAGGTTCCTCAGGCTCGGCTGGGGATCCGGCAGCTGTGCGATGGTTTTTATTTCCTGCCTTTGCTCCATTGCCCCCCTGAGATTGGTGATGTGGATTGTGCGGGGCTTGAACTCTAAGTTTAGATGCTCTCTGGTGTTTTCATTTCTACGGAAGTACCACTCGCACATTTGCATTTTTCAGGAAACGCATCTCACTGGGGCCAGGGTGCTCTCTTTGAAGAGGTCCTGGGTGGGGTCCTTCTACCACTCTACCTTTTTGTCCTATTCTCGTGGAGTGAGCATTCTGACACATTGCTCTATGCTGTTCATGCTGCTGGATCTCCATCTGGACCCCGACGGGCAATTTGTAGTCATCCATGCTCTTTGTAATAGACTTGAAGTGGTTATTGCTGGCCTGTATTCTACGAGGAGGTGAGCTGTAAACTAGATAGGGGGAGACCAGTGGATGTGGTGTACCTGGATTTCGCTAAGGCGTTTGATACAGTTCCCCACAAGCGCTTAATCTATAAAATAAGGTCTGCAGGTATTGACCACAAGGTTTGCACTTGGAAAAGGAACTGGCTAAAAAGGCGTGTCCAAAGGGTGGTAATAAATAGCGCATACTCAGACTGGTCTGGGATGGTAAGTGGGGTACCCCAAGGCTCAGTCCTGGGACCAACCTTGTTCAATTTATTCATAAACAGCATTGAGGACGGGATCATTAGTTCTATATCAGTTTTTGCAGATGACACAAAATTGGGCAGGGCAATAACTGCACAGCATGAGGCAGATATCTTACAGAATGACCTGAACAAAATAACAGTGGGCAACGACATGGCAAATGAGGTTAAATGTGGAGAAGTGTAAGGTTTTGCACTTGTGGACTAAAAACATAAAAGCACAATACACTTTAGGGGGGGAACCTTGGTAGAGGATAGACTAGGCAATAGCATGCAATGTCAAGCGGCAGCTGGCAGAATATTAGCATGCATAAAGAAGGGGATGTATTCCAGAGATAAAACTATAATTCTACCACTTTATAAAACTCTGGTCCGACCGCATCTTGAGTATTCTGTCCAGTTCTGGTCGCCAGTCCTTAGGAGGGATGTGTTGGAGCTGGAGAGAGTCCAGAGAAGGGCAACTAAACTAATTAGGGGATTGGAGGACCTTAATTTTGAAGAGCGTCTAAAATTGCTTAATTTATTCTCCCTGGAGAAGAGACGACAGAGGGGACATGATAGCAATTTACAAATACCCCAATGGTGATCTCAGCATAGAAAAAAAGCTATTCAGTCGCAAGGATTGCATGAGGATGCAAGGACATACAATGCGATTAGAGAAGCGTTTTAACCTCAGGCAACGCAGGAGGTTCTTTACTGTTAGGGCAACAAGATTGTGGAATTCTCTACCACAAGAGGTAGTTTCTGCAGGAAGTATGGCTACCTTCAAAAGACTCTTGGACATACAGTGCCTTGCCAAAGTATTCGGCCCCCTTGAACTTTGCAACCTTTTGCCACATTTCAGGCTTCAAACATAAAGATATAAAATTGAATTTTTTTGTGAAGAATCCACAACAAGTGGGACACAATCAAGAAGTGGAAAGAAATTTATTGGATATTTCAAACTTTCTTAACAAATAAAAAACTGAAAAATTGGGCGTGCAAAATTATTCAGCCCCTTTACTTTCAGTGCAGCAAACTCTCTCCAGAAGTTCAGTGAGGATCTCTGAATGATCCCATGTTGACCTAAATGACTAATGATGATAAATAGAATCCACCTGTGTGTAATCAAGTCTCCGTATAAATGCACCTGCACTGTGATAGTCTCAGAGGTCCGTTTAAAGCGCAGAGAGCATCACGAAGAACAAGGAACACACCAGGCAGGTCCGAGATACTGTTGTGGAGAAGTTTAAAGCCAGATTTGGGTACAAAAAGATTTCCCAAGCTTTAAACATCCCAAGGAGCACTGTGCAAGCGATAATATTGAAATGGAAGGAGTATCAGACCACTGCAAATCTAGGAAGACCTGGCCGTCCCTCTAAACTTTCAGCTCATACAAGGAGAAGACTGATCAGAGATGCAGCCAAGAGGCCCATGATCACTCTGGATGAACTGCAGGGATCTACAGCTGAGGTGGGAGACTCTGTCCTAGGACAACAATCAGTCGTATACTGCACAAATCTGGCCTTTTTTTGGAAGAGTAGCAAGAAGAAAGCCATTTCTTAAAGATATCCATAAAAAAGTGTCGTTTAAAGTTTGCCACAAGCCACCTGGGAGACACACCAAACATGTGGAAGAAGGTGCTCTGGTCGGATGAAACCAAAATCTAACCTTTTGGCAACAATGCAAAACGTTATGTTTGGCGTAAAAGCAACACAGCTCATCACCCTGAACACACCATCTCCACTGTCAAACATGGTGGTGGCAGCATCATGGTTTGGGCCTGCTTTTCTTCAGCAGGGACAGGGAAGATGGTTAAAATTGATGAGAAGATGGATGGAGCCAAATACAGGACAATTATGGAAGAACACCTGATGGAGTCTGCAAAAGACCTGAGACGGAGATTTGTCTTACAAACAAGACAATGATCGGAAACATAAAGCAAAATCTACAATAGAATGGTTCACAAATAAATATATCCAGGTGTTAGAATGGCCAAGTCAAAGTCCAGACCTGAATCCAATCGAGAATCTGTGGAAAGAACTGAAAACTGCTGTTCACAAACGCTCTCCATCCAACCTCACTGAGCTAGAGCTGTTTTGCAAGGAGGAATGGGCAAAAATTTCAGTCTCTCGATGTGCAAAACTGATAGAGACATACCCCAAGCGACTTACAGCTGTAATCGTAGCAAAAGATGGCGCTACAATGTATTAACTTAAGGGGGCTGAATAATTTTGCACGCCCAATTTTTCAGTTTTATATTTGTTAAAGTTTGAAATATCCAATAAATTTCATTCCACTTCATTATTGTGTCCCACTTGTTAATTCTTCACAAAAAATTACAGTTTTATATCTTTATGTTTGAAGCCTGAAATGTGGCAAAAGGTCAAAAAGTTCAAGGGGGCCGAATACTTTCGCAAGGCACTGCACATCTCAAGGAACAGAACATTAAGGGGTATGAGAGATGATTATGGCCACACACACCTACACAGGTTGAACTGGATTGACTATTGTCTTTATTCAACCTCAACTAATATGTAACTATGTATGTACCACCGCCTGCTGCCATGCCTGTCTTTTACAAGATCAAAAGTTTGGTTGCTAAGTATCCTACCCCTAATGTACTTTTTGCTGGAGATTTTAATATTGCCCCTAACCCCACTTTGGACAGATTACACCCTGGCCCAGTGGCGGACTCAGCTCTGGCCCGTTGGGCAGAGGCGCTGGGGCTGCAGGACGTCTGGTGTTGGAAACATCCCATCTCGCGGCAATACACCTGTCACTCGACTACACATGCCACCTTTTGCACATTGACGTGATCTACGTCATCCCATCTCTGCTGCCTAGGGTGACTGAGGCTTCCATTCTTACTCGGGGCATCTCTGATCATGCCCCGGTGCTGATGGGCCTTGATACTGATTCGGCCGTGGGTCAGGGTCTTTGGAGGTTGTCTAGATTCTGGGTCACGGATGAGCGGGTGGTGCCGGTGATGTCCTCTGAGCTTGGGGACTATTGGCGGCACAATACTGACTCCTCCACCCCAGCCATGGTGTGGGATGCGTTTAAGGCCTATGCTAGGGGGCATTATCAATACACTATCTCCAAAGTTAGGGGGGAGTCTCGAGTCCAGTTGTTGGCGGCTGAGGCGTGGGCTACATCCCTGGAGGCCAGTTACTTGACCACATTGGATAGGAGCACCTATTCTGATATGCAGTCTGCTTATCGGGAGGTGGCGCTGATCTATGCTGAGTCCTGTAGACGCTTTCTTCTCTCCCAGTCCCAGCGCGTGTTTGAACAGGGGGAACGCTCGGGTAAGTTGTTGGCATGGCTGGCGACAGAGCGCTTGGGTACAGTAGGCATAGCCAATATACGGGCAGCTGATGGTATGCTGCTCTCGGATCCGGGACTAATTGTAGGTTTGAGGAATTTTACTCGCAGCTTTATGAGTCCAGGGCGGCCTATTCTCTGGCTGAGCTCTCAGCTTATCTGGATGGCATAGAGTTCCCATCCCTCCTCCCTGCCAAGGTCCATCTTCTCGATGCCCCTATCTCCCTAGAAGAAGTCAGTACAGCTATTAAACCCCTACAACCTGGTAAAACCCCTGGACCCGACAGACTTCCCATGGAATTCTATAAAAACCAACTTGGAAGTTATTGGCCCTTACTATCATGGGACACTCAGTGCTGCGCTGGAGGCTGGTTCCCTCCCACCTTCTATGTCGGAGGCTGTTGTTGTCCTGCCCAAGTTCAGGAAGGACCCTGAGTTGTGCTCCTCTTATCGGCCCATATCGCTGCTGAATGTGGATGCCAAAATTCTTACTAAAATATTAGCAAATCGTTTAAATTCGGTAATTCTGGCTCTGGTGCATTGGGATCAGACCGGTTTCATGCCAGGCATGGGCACGGACATAAACCTTTGCCGCTTACATACCAACCTGGCGTATGGGGCTGCTGGCGACTCTCGGGGTGCGGTGGCCTCTCTTGAAAAAAAAGGTTTTTGATTCGGTGGAGTGGGAGTAACTGTGGCAGGTGCTTTCCCGTTTTGGGTTTGAACCCCGATTCATTGCCTGGATCGGTCTCCTTTATGAGGCCCCTGTAGCCCAGGTGCGCACTAATGGCCTATTGTCCTCCCCCTTTCGGTTGAGTAGGGGTACGAGGCAGGGCTGCTCGCTATCCCCTGGACTTTTTGCCTTGGCCATTGAGCCATTGGCCATACTGCTTCGGGCGTCGGACGCAGGGGGGGGGGGGCCTGGCAGTTGGTCCTGTGGTGGAACGGGTATCACTATACGCGGATGACACTTTGCTATACTTACGCGACACCTCGGACTCGCTCACTGTGGCACTGCGGGTGACTGACATTCATGGTGGGTTCTCTGGGGTTAGGATCAACTGGTCGAAGTCTAGCCTGCTTCCTATCCCCGATGCGACTCTTTCCCCATCCTCTGCTGTTCCCCTAGAGTGGGTGCCCCATTTTAGTTACTTAGGGGTTATAGTGCGAACGGACCTCTCGCGGTACCTAGAAGACCACCTAGAGCCTGTGTTTCGGCAACTGGCGGCGAAGTGCCAGGTTTGGAAAACGTTTCCTCTGATACCGGTGGGGCACGTTAATCTGCTTTAGATGACTTTTCTTCCCAAGTTCCTGTATATTTTTAGGAATACCCCGGTTCCCATACCAGCGTCCTTTTTTCACCGACTGGATGGCGCGATTTCCTCCTTCGTATGGGCTGTGGCTGTCCCTCGTATAGCTAACTGCAACTGCCGTTGTCCTCCGGACGCCTTGCACTACCGTGCTTCAAAAAATACTACTGGGCCGCAGTGCTAGTTACTGTCCTCTGGTGTTTTGCCCAAAACAGATCGAACCCGGGGTTAACCTGGAGGCTGCAATCATGGGCTCGTATGCGGCATTAACGAATTTGGTTTATAGGGGGTGGAAGCTGCCCCTCAGGCGACACCTTCTATGAGGACTGTAGTGCGCATGTGGAAGTAGATGTTGGGGGCCACGGGCGAGGCTTGGACTGTCTCGACTCAAACCCCGCTGTGGGGCAGCCCAAAGCTGTCGCACCTCCAGTCTATCCCTGACCCTAGTGTGTGGGCACGATATGGGGTGGTTAAGCTACAACAGATTATGCCTACGGGCTCCCTACTGACCTTTCCGGTTCTACGTGATCGTTTTCAGCTCCCATCTTGGATGCTATGTAGGTATCTACAGTTAAAACATGCGGTGCAGGTGCAGTTTCTAACGCCTATTGTAGTTGCTCCTCACACGGTGGAGCGGTTTTTGACCACGCGTAATGCGGATAAGCTATTATCCTCAATTTATTTCCGCCTCACGTGTGGACGCCTGGAACACGATCCTCTCCTGCTCCGGCAATGGTGGCAGGATATTCCATCATTATATACCCACAGTGATTTCAGCCAGGGATAGGTTTATCCAGCTTAAATTCTTGCATAGAACATACTATACCCTGCATTGCTTGGCCCGGATATATCGCACCCAATCAGACATGTGCCCTAAATGTCAGCAGGCGGTGGGAACTTATTTTCATGTTATATGGGAATGCTCATTAATTCAGGACTACTGGAGGACTGTTGCCCAGTAATTGAGTTCTGTGTTGGCCTTGTCTGTGCCATTGGATCCTAGAGTGCTACTCTTGGGTATGGGGGATCTGGTGACACAGGCGACGCACCCAAGGCTCCTGCTGTTTTTGCACTGTTTTTATGCTAGAAAAGCCCTGCTGCAGAATTGGAGGGGGAATGCTCCTCCCACGATTGCGCAATGACATGTGCTTGTAGACTCAGCCCACCACCTTTACAAGCTGACTTATATAGGATGACAGTGCCCCCAGAAATTTGGGAAGGTTTGGGATGCTTGGACTGCTGCCAGGTCCTTGCAGCTCTAGTCTGTCCGCGGTTGGCGGATGCTATTGTACGCCTTGGTGGTAATTGATGCTGTACAGATGATGGCCGGAGGGTGCGGGGGGGGGCTGCATTCAGGCCTTCCTCGCCTCCGCCCTCTGGACCTCCCCGCTGCTCCCCCCATGGAGACCCACTATCCTTGGTGGGTTGGGACTAGTTGAGGCCCTGTTTGTTGATGCTGTTCAACCAAATGGTAGAATGTTATCTCATGTTCATTTATTTTAGTATTGCGGTGATCTATGTGCACATGACCTTTCTCATTGTTGTTTTTGCTTTTTCATGATGTACCTTGTTGGCAATGTTTGTTTTCGTAGCTACTTCTTTTATCATTAAAAACTTTTCTGTTAAAAAAAAAAAAAGCCACCTTCTGGGACAGCGTAAGCAGGGGAATCTCCCAAATATTTTCAAAGGGAGTTTTCTGTAGAGCTGAAAGCACCAAAAGATTCCTAGGCGGCAACGGAGCCCGCACTGGAGGAACCAAATGGCGGACACCCTGAAGAAAGGTACGCACAAGGAAGTGTGAAGCCATAGGTCGTTGGAAGTAGAATTCCAAAGCCGACACCTGGCCCTTGATGGTACTTCAGGCCAATTTCTATTCAACCCCCCCCCCCATTAAAAAGAAGGTCAAGATCTGAGCCACCCAGAAGGAGCGAGAAAGAACTCCAAGAGACTCACACCACGTAATGTATGTCTTCCACATACAATGGTAGATCTTCCTGAAGGTAGATTTCCTAGCTTTCAGCAGTGTAGGAATCACTGACTCAGATAAACCCCTATCCTTCAGCATCGGGCGTTCAACAGCCAAGCCATCGAAGCCAGCGACTGTAAAGCGGGATGGAAGATCGATCCTTGGAACAGCAGATCTGCCCTGAGAGAAAGCTGGCAAGAAATGTTGGTGACCAGTCACACCAGATTGGCGTACCAAGCCCAGCGAGGCCAATCCGGAGCCAAAAGATAACCGGAATCCCTTCTGCCTTGATCCTGCGTAGAAGATTTGGCTGAAGCTTGAGAGAAGGGAAGGCGTAAATTAGACAATACTGACCCCACGTGGCCACCAGCGCATTTGTGGCGTCCGTCAGAGGATCCCCAAACTGAACCACAAACCTCTGCGCCTTTCTGCTGAGTCAAGACGCCAACTGATCCACCTTGGGGGTGCCCCACCAAAGACACAGCTGATAAAAAACCTCCAGGTGCAGGAACCACTCCCACCTTAGAATGAAGGCTACCTCCAGAGCCGCCAGCACACTTCTTGTGCCCCCTTGATGATGGACATAAGCCATGGTCTGATTAAATGCGCACTGGACATTCCTGAAGACGATCCATCCAATGATCCAGACACAGTCTGATCGCTTGGAGTTCCAAGACAATGAACGGGAGTCTGGACTATTCCAGCATTCAAATCCCCTAAGCAGAATGCTTGCCGGGGACGCCTTCCCAGCTGGATAGGCTGGCATCTGTTGTGACCACTGTCCAATAAAAGGGGAAGGAAGGAATTTCCCAGTCAAAGCGCTGAAGAACGAAGCCTTCATATAAGGGACTCCTTCGTGCCCCGACTTTGGCGGATCTCATTGCCCAGATACTGCGGAACCTTGTCCCATTTGGTCAGAATTTTCATTTGCAGGGACCTCGTATAGAACTGTGCAAATGGAACCGCCTCGAAGGTAGACACCATCAGTCCCAGCACCCACATGCAAGTCTGGAGGGATGACCACTTGTTGGACAGCAGGAGGTGAATTGCAACCTGAATTTTCTGGAGTTTGTCCAGAGGAAGGAGCACTCTGGCTAAGGCCGAGTCCAGAGTCAGACCCAGACAGTCCAGCTTTGTGGATGGAACCAGAGCAGACTTCTGAAAATTCAGAATCCAGCTGAACCCCTGCAGAGTTTGTATTGTGATCTCCAGGTTCTCCACCAGAGGAGAGGGAGACTCCACTCTCAGAAGGAGATCTTCCAAGTAGCCCAGTACCGCGATCCCCGTTGGCGTAGCAAAGCTAGCACCGGGGCTAACACTTTTGTGACGACCCGAGGAGCAGATGCGAAACCAAAGATTAACGCCACTAACAGATAATGCTCCTCTCCCACAGCAAAGCAGAGAAAACGCTGGTGACTGGCACATATTGGAATGTGAAGGTAGGCATCCTTGATATCGATAGAGGTGAGGAAATCTCCCTGATGCAGGGATGTCACCACTGTTCGAATGGACTCCATTCTGAACTGCTGTACCTACACAAAGCAGTTCAGTCGAAAGGACTCGAGGGCATACAATGCGATTAGAGGAGAAGCGTTTTAACCTCAGGCAACGCAGGGGGTTCTTTACTGTTAGGGCTACAGGATTGTGGAATTCTCTACCACAAGAGGTGGTTACTGCGGGAAGTATGGTTGCTTTCAAAAGACTCTTGGAGGTACATCTTAATGATCCGAACATTCAGGGGTATGAGAGATGATTACGACCACACACACCCACACAGGTTGAACTGAATGGACTATTGTCTTTATTCAACCTCAACTACTATGTAACTATGTAACAGTTTAGCGCCTTGAGGTCCAGGATAGGACTCACTTTGCCTTCCTTCCTGGGAACTGTGAACAGGTTTAGGTAAAAACCCTGAAAACCTTCCGAGGTCGGAACCTGGACAATCACCCCTTGAAGGAACAGGTCTTGTCCTGCTCCAAACAGGCCCTGTAAGCAGTCTGACAGAGGCAAGTTGGAAGGAAAAAACCTTGCTGGGGGGATAAGAGCAAAACTCGATCTGGTAGCCGGACCGAATGAATTTGTGGACCCACTCGTCTTACACCCGGGAAGTCCACGGGTCCGGAAACCAGCAAAGGCGTTCTCCCACCCCCGATACCTGTGAGGGCGCACCTTTATGCAGAAGGAGCCTTTTCCCTGGGTCTGGAGAAGCCTGATCTTGGCTTGCCAGACTAGGTTTATTTGGATCCTCCAGAAGAGGCCCGGAAAGGCTTCGAGCCCTTGTCAGTTGAACCTGAGGGAGAAAAAAACTTCTTATGAGCTGAGAAGGAAGGCCCACGTCTTCGACGCGGTTCCTTGCCCTTAGTAGCTTGCGGAAGAAAAATTCTCTTTCCCCCCTGTGAGACCTTTAATGGTGTCATGCAGGGTAGCTGCAAACAGGTGATCTCCTTGATCAGTCAAGGCCTTTTTTGAAATCTGATCCGCAGACCAGCACTTGAGCCATAAAACACGCCGAAGGACCACTGCCAAAACAGAGAGGCGAGCCATCAGGGGAGCCGCATCCAAAGAGGCATCACAGATAAACTGCAGCCCCTGGACTAGCTGGTCTGCCAGCTTGGCAAAGAGAGGGGGGAGCTGTTCCCTCTCCAAGTCACGGTGTAGGAGCTTAGCCCACTGGGTCAGTGTTTGCGACACTACTGCAATGGTGAATATCAGCCTCATTGCCAAACCAGCCAGAGTGTACATCGTGTGGGCCACAGCCTCTGGCTTCCGGTCAGCCGAATCCTTAAAGGCCGGGGACTCTTCAACCAGGATCATGGTTGTCTTGTTTAATCTGGAAACCGGAAGGGCCAACACTGGTGGCACAGTCCACTTCTTAAGAAGGGACTCCTCATAGGGGTAACGCCTAGTAAAGTGCTTAGGGACCCCACGGGTCGTCCCCACTCTTTAACGACAATTCTGTCAAAATAGGCAGGGAAAGGAAACACCTTTGCTGCTTTGGAAGGCTTGTGAGTGCCAAAGGGCACCTGCGCCTCCGTTGCAGCTTTAGCTGCGTCCTCCATCTTCAGGGCCTCACGCACAGATACAATCAGTGCATCCACCAGCGCCTTTTTGTGCGTGGTCGCAGACATGGAGGAATCACTCTCACTATCAGAGGATTTCTGGTGCGTGGTTGCAGACCCATCAGGGTGACCCACGTCTGCGGCGGCCAAATCAGATTAAGGGTCTGATGAGACAGATGAGGTGGGGGGTGCTTTTTGCTAGCCCATCGCCTGCAAGCCATCTCCACCCAGGACACAAGGGACTCCAGGACTACCATCAGTGCATGGATGGATGGTTGTGACCCAGAGGGCCCTGCAGCCTCACAGAGGGGATCAGGTGGGAAAATGTGCTCCAAAGACTCCAAGAGTCACAAGAGGGTAGCCAACAAAAAGTGTAAAATACTGGCAGCATCACCCGGTCGCCAGGCACAAAGCACCAAGTGATCCTCAGGAGAGGGAGAGGACCCCATCAGACTCACCACCCACAGAAACAGGTACCTGCAGCTACCAGGAGAATCTGCACTACACTTGCAGAGCTCAGGAAGTAAAATGATCCAGGAGTCCGCACCAGGGGATTAGGAGGGGCTCCCACCGCCAAAATCACCGCCCACAGGGCTCCACTGTCATGGCCGCCGCTATTTCCAAAGGCAAAATACAAAAAAATGGCCGCTGGACTACACAAACATGGCCACCTTGTATAGAAACACACGGCTACAACAAAATGGCAGCCCTGAGCGGCTCCACAAGGCCTGCAGGGACCCAGGAGAGAGACCAGGCCTCAAGGACAGATCCAGGCAGGACAGGGGGCCCTGGCAGGAGACCGTACCAGGTACAACCCCCCCTCCTCATAATCGATCATACAGTCGCCGGCGGCGCACCCCCCCCACCCCTAATGCCAGTTAGAACCCTGCCCCCATCCCAGGAAAGTGGCCAGACCACCCAAATAGCCCCAGTGTGGAGAGGGGCAGGACTTGGCAAGAGGGGGTGCCTGCGGGAAGGAGGGGAACCCGGGGGTCCAACTGCCCAAGGAGGGGCCCACGGCAACCCCAAAACCCTCCAGCGGAAGAGGGGGACAGCTACTAACCATACTAGGAACAAGGCGGGCACCGCTCCAGACAGAACCCCTCTCCATCGAAATGGGGGGCTGTTGGCCAGGAAGAACGCTGCGACTCGGGCCGAGACCCGGTCGTATGCGACCTCGTGAGCATTTAACTCGCAGGCCAGCCCCCGTCCAGTGGGGCTAGGACATGGCCAAAGTAGTGCGGAGCTGAGGTATACGCACGCTCGCTGGCCAGACTGGGGTGACCACTGAATCTAGATCATCCAGCCCATCACCCAGTCCGGCAGTTGGATGTAGATCTCACAGGAAAAAATCCAGGAGAAAAATTATTTTTGCCAGGACCAAAGATCCCAGCAAGGAAATAGGTCCTTACTCCTGACTAGGCAGAAAAAAAACTGAGTGGCTATAGCAGAGAGAGGGAGTATACCCCCTGGGACTTCCCATGGGTGAAGCCAGAATTATTTTCTGCCTAGTGTCCTACTCCTGTAGGGGGCAGTATAACCCAATGGTTATGAATATCAGGAGCTGTGTCCGTCAATGAACATAAGAGAAATTACAATTTAACCTTTGAGACGGTTTTCATTTTGCTGACCACTTTAGACAGTAAACTTTTGGCAAAATGACAGGGCCCCTATAAAATCAGGATGAAAATGTCATTAAGAGCCTGGGCAGTCAATAGGCAGGTATGGGGGGACTTGATTTCTAACAGCGGCCCTAGGTACAGCAGCTGTGGGCGGACAGAGACTTATGTGAGGGGATCACACTATGTCTGTTGTCTATTTGCCAATAGTTTTGTGAAAAT
Source organism: Pelophylax lessonae (assembly GCF_965119305.1). NCBI lineage: Eukaryota > Metazoa > Chordata > Amphibia > Anura > Ranidae > Pelophylax > Pelophylax lessonae. The sequence continues at coordinate 188,923,044 of NC_138774.1, forward strand.
CTTATAATCTGAAATCAAAAGAGCCATGAGTCTTGCAAAGCGAAGGAGGGGTCTGCTGGAAGAGTGGGGAGGATAGCGGCTCCTTTTTTTTGAAATTCTGCATCCCCTTCCTCAGAGGCTTGACTTTTACTTTGCCTGTTCAATGTTCAGTCTGACCGTTCCCGATCTTGCGTGTAGGGTGACAATCAGCTGTGCTAGGCAAGAAAACTGGCTCACAGCTGGAGTTTAGCCATCAGTTGGCATTCTACACCATTATCTCCCTTACCTGCAGCAGTTGGTGCTCAGCCCTTTCAACCTCTGTACTGTGTCATGGCTGCCTTAACCTTAGGGGGTTTTATTTTCATTTTATTACACTTGTGTTCATCCATTAATAGTTTCCAATCTCTGCAGGTAGAATCACCAAACAGACCTTATCTTCCCAAGCAAACGTTTGATGGATTAGGTGGGGACAGATGGAGTAATTTTATTCTTGGCCAGTGCCTCCAGGTTTAATCTAGTAAAGGCCAGGGTGTGATGGATACTTCTAGAAGTATACAGAGTATGACAGGTACTACTATAAGTGAACAGCTAGGGCAGCCGTCACTAAATGGCGGCCCGCACGAGGCTTCCGCCCGGACCCGTCAGGCCGCCACCGTAAGTAATCATTGGTTTGCTGGGACCGCGGGTGTCCCAGCAACCAGTGACATTCCGTGTGTGCGCCCCGCCCCCTGCTTCTTTCTTCGGCTCCCTCCCAGCCAGCCGCGAGTTGGGGCGTGACGTCACGTGCGTGCCCCGCCCCCCTGCTCCTAACTGCGGCTCCTGACTCTCACACTCAGCCTAGCCGCGGGACATCACATGCACGCCCTGCCCCCCTGATGTTCGCTGCTCCTGGCTCCCACATTTTTCGCTCCCAAAGGTATGTGGGGCACAGTTTTATAAAATGCAGACTGATGGGCATATTTTGTTAAGGGGCACACATTTGTGTCCATTAGAGTGCCCCATAAAATAAAATATGCCTATTAGAGTGCCCCCTAAGATAAAATGTACCCATCAGCTTGCGCCTTATTTTATGTTAAGGGTCACGCTGATGGGCATATTTTATGTTAAAGGGCACTCTAATGGGCATATTTTATGTTAAAGGGCACTCTAATGGGCATATTTTATGTTAAGGGACACTCTAATGGGCATATTTAATGTTAAGAGCAACACTGATAGACACGTTTTGTTTTGCCCATCAGCGTGCCCCTTAACATAAAATGGTCCCATTAGAATGCCCCCTAACATAAAATGTGCCCATCAAAGTGCCCCCTAACATAAAATGTGCCCATCAGAATGCCCCCTAACATAAAATGTGCCCATCAAAGTGCCCCCTAACATAAAATGTGGCCATCAGAGTGCCCCCTAACATAAAATGTGACAATCAGCGTTCCCCTTATTTTATGTTAAGGGTCACGCTGATGGGCAAATTTTATGCTAAGGGTCACGCCGATGGGCACATTTTATGCTGGGGGCATGCTGATGGGCAAATTTTATGCTAAGGGTCACGCCGATGGGCACATTTTATGCTAGGGGGCACGCCGATGGGCAAATTTTATGCTAGGGGGCACTCTGATGGGCACATTTTATGTTAAGGGGCACTCTAATGGGCATATTTTATGTTAAGAGCAACACTAATGGACACCTTTTGTTTTGCCCATCAGTGTGCCCCCTTACAAAATGTGCCCATCAGCGTGCACCCTAACATAAAATGTGCCCATCAGCGTGCCCCCTAACATAAAATGTGCCCATCAGAGTGCCCCCTAACATAAAATGTGCCCATCAGCGTGCCCCTTATTTTATGTTAAGGGTCACGCTGATGGGCAAATTTTATGCTAAGGGTCACTCTGATGGACACATTTTATGTTAAGGGGCACTCAAATGGGCATATTTTATGTTAAGAGCAACGCTGATGGACACGTTTTGTTTTGCCCATCTTTCTGAGTCATAGCACAGACTTCAGATTCGGACCTCGGCCCAAAGAAAATTTTAGCGACCGGACCTCCTTGAATTCTAATTAATTACCCCTGAGCTAGGGTATGACAGCTACTCTTAGAACTACACAATGCGGGTAAGACGGGTACTATTAGAAGGTGAAAGTGTATGGAAAGAAACTTGGGAGCCTGTATGGGACCCTATGTTTTCTTTTGCCAGACCTATTGAGAGCGATTTCTGGTGGGCGAAAATGGCGGAGCATTGGGTAAAGTTGGCACTGTGAGAATGTAGCAGCTAATGTGAGTGTATTGACAGCCTTGTTTGAGACAGATTGAGTTAAGTTCTGCCAGGGTGTGAGAAAGACAAACTTAGCTCTCAGTTCTGTCTCATATAATGCTGACTCTCAATACAGTCACAATAGCTGTTCTCAAACAGTGTTGGCTTTTCCAACAATAGCTTCAGCATTTCAGCGCCTGCCTCCTCTCAAGCAATAGCTATATAACAGCAAGTTAGGGAAAACATGCCCAAATTCTCTCTCTCCCCTCGCAAGATGATATTTCTCACCTCCAGCACAAAGACTCATCTGCGTTGTTAGAAACAGGCGCTACCACAGTGCAGGCAAGTCATGGTCTACATGTGTGAAGAGGCGAGGGCGTCCCCTCCAGCTGACAGGGTTTCTATTTTTAAATCCCCCCTTCTCTCCATAAGCCCTCAGCGCTAGATTAATTCGCTCAGACACAATAAATCAAACACTAAGCACTGTTATTCTGTCCTGGTGTCAGAATGTTACAAATCAACAAATCTGGCGTTAAAAGCATTGAATACTAGATCTCTAAGATCTGCACTGAATGACTGGTTACCAGTGGGTTTTTTTTACATATTTTTGCAGCATGAATACAGGTGAACAGTGTGATGTATTGTGGTCCTGTTTTAATTTGAGGCCCTATTTGATTTAAATAAGCTAGAAAGCTTTGGCCCCACCAGGTACATTACTACCCTCGATCTTATTAAAGGGTAGAATCAGGTTCCTCTAACTGCCAGGGCAAAGGAAACTACAGTTTTTGCAACACTAGATGTCAAGTTCCAGTATGTGGTTTTCCTTTTTGGCTTACATGGGGCCCTGTCCTCATTCCAAAGAATGATAGACCGTAACACTAACGGAAAAACTCCCACTCCCAGAAGGACCTCCACAGGGGAAATTAGGAAGTTGGGGACAGTGCAAGAGAGGGTAAGTACAACTCTTCACAATTCTACATATAGAGGGAGGAGTGGCTTACATTTTTTTTTTTTTTTAAATCCTCAAATTCCACTTTAAGCCCCACAAAGCATATGCTTTGGCATATCTTGATGATGTAATTGTTAATCTTAACTTGGATTCACACCAAAAGAAAGGTCCAAGCAGTTTTAGATTCCACTTGTATGGCCTGTTTCAAAAGCCAATCCATAAAATGTACAACAGGCCTGGAAGCACTCAAATTTGGCACCTACTGTGTACAAAAATAGGTTGAGCCTATCTAGGGATTATAAGATAATACAGTAGGCATTTGATACCAAAGTAGCTCCACTTGCTTATATCACAAAAGGGGAGCAAGTCCACCATCAAGGGACCCAGAAATGGAATGCTGACATGTCCACTGTATGTTGGCAAAATGTCCATAGGTCTGAGCAGAAGAGGATGGTCTGGCATCTGAACAATGAGTATGTGTCACTCTATGCTGTGGAAGGCTGCTGCTGGCCAAAAAGGCTGAGTGCTTATTGATCCGGGAGGTTGTGATATTATTTTACATGGCCGTGTCCATGACAGCTTGATAACAGTATGTAATATTTATACGCCTAAGGTTGCTCAGGTTATGTCCATACAGCAGGTTCTTTCTTTTGTCCCTGTACCCTGCCCCTCTGATAATTTTTAGAGGTGATTTTAACCACTTCCCGCAAACCGACATACCTGTACGTCAGCTTGAAGAAGTGGTTGTACCCGAATGATGCCTGCAGCTGCAGACATCCACCCAGTACCTTTTTTAGAGCCGGCGGTCGGCTTTCAGGAGATAACAACCAATGAGGCTCAGCAGCCGCTCGGCCGTTATCCCAGCGAGTGGGAGGGGACGTCCCCCCCCTCCCACCGTCTTCCACGGCTCTGCCCTGGTCTCCTGTCCCACTGGGAGACCCAAGCAACCAGCCGACACGTCCGGCGGCTGGTTGGAGTCCCGATTGAAGCCGCATTCGGCTTCGATCAGGTCTCCGGTCATGTAACCCAGAAGCGATGTCACCTCTGGCGCTGATTTAAAAAAACTGTCAGTATTAAAAATAGCCAATTTCGGCATTTTGAATACTTTGAAGTGCAGTGGAGGATTCTGCTGTCTTTTAGACCCCATATCCCTCCATAAAGAGTACCTGTCAGTGCCTATTACTGTCACATGGGATGTTTACATTCCTTGTGACAGCAATAAAAGTGATCATATTTTTTTTTTTTTAAACAGTGTTGAAAATAAAATAAATAGGAAAAAGAAATAAATATTATTCTGGCTCGTGGTTTAGAATAGAGTATTTTGATCCACCTTATAAAATTATATCCAAAGTCAAATTTGGCCAATACCTCATGTAAATAGGGCCACTCCACGAGTCGAACGCTTTGTGGGTATCCAGCGCTATAACAACCCTGGAACCTACAGCTTAATCTACAGTCTGGATGTTAGTAAATAGTCTATGTAGATTAATAGAAGTGGACCTCCCTGGAATGAACCCAGTTTGATCCGCTTTTACAACAGTAGTGACGACTTCATTCAGATGTCGTGCAAGGACTTTGGCCAAAATTTTAACATCGGCATTTATTAACGAGATAGGGCGATACGACTTGCAGCGGAGAAGGTCCTTATCTGGCTTAGGGATAAGCACAATAAAAGCTTCAGTCATGGAGGGTGGTAAGCATCCCTCCTTAAAGGCAAATGTTAATACTTGGAGTAGGTGAGGTATCAGTATTTCTTTATAATGCAGGTACCACTCCGCCTGGAATCCATCAAGCCCGGTGTTTTGTTACACACAAAAGTACCAATAGCCCCGGCTATTTACTTGGGTGTTAAGAGTGATTCTAGGAGTGAGATTTGGCTGTTAGACATATTGGGGAGGTTAATATTATATAAGAAATCATCCAGTTCTACAATAGTATAATGTGCTCTGGTTTTATACAGTGTAGTTTAGAACGATACAAAGGTCTCGACCACTTCAGGTGTTTGTTCTACTATAATTCCAGCTGTATTTATAATGCAGGGGATAGTACTAAGTTGATATTCTGGTTTTGCTAAAAAAGGTTAATAGACGGCTATTTTTATCTCCTAGTTCAAATACTCGGATTTTGATATAGGATATTCTTTTGGGTGCGTTCTATAAGAACTAGGTCTAGTTCTCAGGCACTATTTCTCCATAAAGCATGGTTATGTGGAGTGGGGGTAGCAGTGTATTGCATTTCGTACATGAGTCTCAATAATTCTTGAGGGAGTAAACATAGATCAATACGGGTCATGGTACCATGTATACCAGAATAACGAGCATTCCCTAGTCCCAGCACGCCTCCATCTCAAGGCGTCCACAAGGTCCAGCTTATTCAAATAAGAATTTAGAGGGGTGGGTTGGGTTAGTTACACCTCCACATGTATCCAGGGAAATATCAAGGAGCGTGTTGAAGTCACCCGCCATAATGAGGGGCCCCTCAGCTATTTCCAAAATTAAGCCCAGGATCCGGTCAAATAAGGATTTAGTAAAAGGAGGGGGAATGTATAGGTTCACTAACGTATATGGTTTTGCCAAGAGTTCAAAAGGTTAATAAAGCATGCATTAGGGTCTGTTTTGATATGTTTGATAGAGATAGGGGCAGATTTGGCTATCAGGATGGAGGTACCTCTGGCATAGGTGGAATAGGTAGAGTGAAGGGCGTAGGCTATTCTGGCTCACTTAAGAGCCATGACCCTGGACCCCTGGAGATGAGTTTCCTGAAGTAGGACAACATGCGGACTATGACGCATCAAGTATTTAAACATTAATGAGCGTTTAATCTTTGTAGTTAAGCCCCCTGACATTCCAAGAAATTATGCATAGTTTAGCCATGAGACAGAAGGGAGGATTATGATTGACACCCTGGTGCCTCCACGTTGTAATAGAGATGCCCACAGTGCCAAGCCTACATACCATGGGTAGAAACACATGCAAGTATCTGGTAAATATGTTGTATAAACCTCAGTATGGAGTGGATGATACCATATCACATCTGGACATGCAGAAATACAGTAAACCATTTGTAACAGTAACTTAGTCCCTTGAAGAATGAAAAAGGAAGAAACACCCCTAGCCCATCCGGCCCTCAAGTCCCAACTGTTGAAGGCGTAAAATCCCATAACCAAAATGATGCGCTTGGAAAACGTAGATCTGCCTGTCTATTGGCAGGGCATTTGTTCTGGTGAAAAACTGAAGAAAACTATGAGCAGAAGTAAATCTTCATAAAACTCTGCCCAAAAGTGCCCATTTGTGAAATGTTATAATAATCGGACCTGGATCAGGACAGCAACACATCAATAGTTCAGTTCCCCCTGTATTATTTGAACTTGAAAGTCCTTTGCGGGACCGACATGTACCTTTGCAAACGGAGCCCAGATAGGTACGGTTCAATAGCACCGATCAGCGGGGAGGTGAACGGTGGTCCCGGCGTGTAGGATCTCTGAGGCCCAGGGTGTCCACCCACTGGGCAGCCTCTTGTGGATCAATGAAGAAGTGAGCCTTGCCTTGGTATATAATGCGCAACCGTGAGAGGTACAACATACTGTAGGGCAGCTGTAGGTCTCTTCATTTATTTTTTACCCAAAGGAATGAGGCTCATTGCTACTGTGTATTAGCCGAAAAGTCAGGAAAAATGGTAATGGTATTATTGTTGTTTGATATGCGACCCTTCTCCTTGGAGGCCCTAAGCAAGGCCTCTTTGTCACAATAGTGTATTAACTTTAGGAGAATGGGTCAAGGTAGCGCCCCTGGTGGTAATGGGCGCAGTGGAACCCTGTGATCTCTTTCTATGGCAAATAATGAGGAGAACGTATTATCCACAAACGTAGTTAATGAGCCATTGTTCCATAAAGGATTCAGGGTTTTTGCCCTCAGAGCCTTCGGGGAACCCCAAGAAGCATAGATTATTGCGTCTCAGGCAATCTTCCAGATCAGTAAGCTTATCAGTGGTTGCAGCATGGCCCTTTTTTAGCTCAGTCACAGAGGCCTGCATAGGGTGGGTATTATCCTCTAGATCACTGATACGTTGTTCCGCATTACTGACTCTGTGGCAGAGATTATGCACATCCTGCTTTAGGAATGATAGATCCATCCGAACAGAGTCTATCTGGGTTGTTCAAGAGGCTTGGCAATGCTGTATTGCTTCCATAATCTCTGATACAGTGGTTTTGGCCTTGCTGCAGACATGTCAGCGTTAGTGTGAGAGGGGGATACAGAGGGTGCAGCAAACAGAGTATTCAGGGAGTCTGTGGGATCAGAAGTTGTGGCACATTCACCTTGAGGCATAGAAGGCTATGCAAGAGGCTGGGTTCCGGGCAGCCGTGGAGCAGCGGACCTCGGAGCACGAGGCAGACCGGTGCCATCTTGCCGCGGCTCTGGAGGAAGGAGAGGCGGCTTGAATCCCGGTGCTGCTGGGCCAGCATTAACAATTTTGACCATCCCCGCCGTGTCTCTTGTGTGCCCGCAGACGAGGAGAGGTGATGGCGGGTGAAAATGAGGTTCGGGTCCGCGAGGATTACTGCAGGATCAGTGCGAGTTGGACGGAGCTCCGATACATCGCTGCTTCACATCTGGCAGTTGGCCACGCCCCCTCACACAATTTTTAACTGTACCATGCAATTTTTTTGGAAAAAATTAATTTCACTGAAAACAGTAAAGTCAGCCCAATTTTTATGTATTTTGTGAAAGATTATGTGACTCCGGGTAAATAGATACTATTTACCATGCTATTTGGCACGTCATCGGGTTACAAGATTAATACCACTAAAACAGAGGCTCTCCATATTAAACATGTCTCAATCTCGTTTTGCTCAGCTCCAAGCCACCTTTGACTGTAGCTGGAAAACGAATGCCCTTAAATACTTTGGAGTGTATATTGCACTTACCTACTCGTCCCTTTATAGGCAAAATTTTCTCTCATTGTATAGGGACATTCTGAATTTGGTTCGCACTTGGACCACTTGCCCTAGCTCTTCAATGGGCCGTATAGCCTCCCAGTCAGGGTCACTGCCTCAGATCTTAAAAAGATGCAATCCGCACTGCTTGACTTTATATGGATTAATAAGAGGCATAGGCTGTCCAGGAAATTGATGTGTACACTCAGATCTCAAGGATGTATGGGGATGCCTGACCTTACAATGTATTATTATGCAGCTCACCTTAGACATTTGACCTCCTGGACTATGTTTAGATCGTATAATCATTGGACGGAATTAGAAAAGTTATGGCTGGCCCCTGTACATCCCAATTGTTTTCTGTGGGGTTCTCAATGTGCAGATTTAGGTACTCTTCTGCTAGCACCAATACAATTTACTAGATGTATTTTATTACATACTAGAGCTAAATTTCACCTAACCTCTACAAATTCCTTGCTGACCTCATTGCTTTGTAATCATAATATTCCTAATAGCCTGTCTACTTCTATAGTGCTTCCCTGGAGAACAAATTCCTTATTTAACTTTTTTCCCTTTGGGATAAACATGGTCTTCCTAATTCCTTTCTATAGTTATTTGCAGATTCAACATTATGTGCAGTCCCTTACAAGAGATCTTGTCTTTGCCTGTCTGACTCCATTTGAGAGAACTTCTGCAGAAGGCACCTCTAGAAAAGCTATGATTTCTGATATATATCAGATTGTGGCTACTATAACCGTGGAACCATTTCCTAAACATACTTATTTGGTGAAATGGGAAGTACTGCTGGGGCATGCACTTTGCATGGAGGTCTGGTGGAAACTTTAGTTGCAAGCCCATGAAAGTTCCATGTGTACAGTTTATAAAGCAAATGCTTATGAGATTTTGTTTCTATGGTATTGTACCCTTGAGTTCCTACATACTATTTTTTCTTCCATTTCCAATAGGTGTTGGAGGTAGGATTTGGTGGTGGGATCTCTGTTTTACATTTTTTGCACGTGCCAACAAATAATATCTTTCTGAGGGGGAGTTTAACTTGCTAATTTCCAGGTTAGCTGACAGGCCTGTCCACCTAGATCTGCTGACCCATCTTTTGGGCCTCCCGATGTGGGAGCTAGGGAAAAAAACCTTAAAAAATTGATGACACATATTCTTACTGCAGATATCTTAGAGGTCTCATTACTGCACGGTGCAAGCAGACATCCCCCAGCATTTACTGCCCTTCTCCACTGGATTAGATAAGTGAGATCTTTTGAATACGTTACGGCTAGACTGCGTAATAACCTAGCTAAGTTTTCAGCTGTATGGGAGGCTTGGGATAATTACTTAGCCCTTAATGCACCTTAATTGTCTTGGGCTACAACACACTGAAAAGCTTCTTTCTCTCTTCTCTCTCTGGGGTCTAGTTACCCATCTCTTTTTTCTTTTCTCATTGCTCAATACTTTTCTTTCCTCTTGTGTACCATGTTGCTGCGTTCTATTGATATCATGCATCGTTTTATTTTGGCCTGCTGCAATATTACATGCTCTTCTATGGGCTGGCCTAAGTTGGGTCTACTGCTGTGGCTTCAGTGCGGGTCACCCCAGTTACTGTTTTCATTACTTGCTAAACTGATTACCCGCTACTTTTTGTGTCACCTGTGCCCTGTTGCAGCGATTTTTGGTACCTTTGGTATATCACTTTCGACTTTTTTTTTTTCTTCTAAAACTTGCACAGTCTATTTGCCTTTAGTAAATCAACCCAACTGTTTCATGATTTGTACAGAAAAGTGGCTCCCACATTCAAGGTGTTATTTTTAACATAACGTCTCACAGCTCTGCTCAGAAACATCACCACCTGAGCTTGAAGTTCCCATCACTGAATATCTAATTTATGTGCACAAACAGTTAAGACACAAATATATGGTATGCAACACAATGATAAAACAAATGAGACCATCGGTCTTCCAAAATTGATGTTTCAATTACTAGTGGAGAATTCTGTATTTGTGCTTCACTTGTGTTAAAATATCACTCCACCCAAAACTGATTGCCATCTAACAGGTTTTTTGTTTCTCAGGGACTCCATCTTGGTTTTTGGGTCTTTCCACCCTCCCTGTTGTATTTTTACCTATTTTATATTATGGAGAATGTAGCCGGAGCAGCTGAACACACAAAGGTGGGTGAGAACAGCTAAACAGCTCCCAGTTGGACAAGAGTTGCGATTTTGCTGTGGGAGTATCCAAGACATAATCACAGACTGTTTAAATCAACCAGGCCTCACTAATAAATAAATATTACACCGTTAATATAGAACCAAACTAGGAACCGGTGAGGAAGAGGAGAACCACCTTTTCACCTCAATACCCAGACACCTTTAACCCCCTTCCTGCCCCAGGTAATTTTTAAAGGATAAGTTCACCTTTAACAACATGCTACACCCATATTCAGAGTGTAATATGTTAAGAAAGGACCAGCCCCGGCCTCCCCTCGCTAGCTGTCACAGACTGGCTGACCAGGTTTCTGCCCGTGTCACTCATTCACAGTCCTCTGTGAATGGAAAACTAAAAGTCCCAAAAGCCTTTGCAGCTGTCGGCTTGCAGTTTTCAAAGAACTACCACGTTGCTGTATGGGCACACAGATACACTGACAGGTCTCCAGAAACAGAAAATAATAAGTGCACTTTTTTTTCTTTTTACCTACAAAAAAATGTGCATTTATTATTTTTCTGTTAGAAGGTGAACTTATCTTTTAATGTTATCAGCGCTATCTCACCTTGAACAACAATGACTCCGTCATGCAACACTGTACCTAAACAACATTTTTAGCATATATTTTTTTTTTTTTTTAGACAAATAGAGCTTTCTTTTGGTGGTATTTATTCACCATTGGTTTTTGGAAATTTTGAAAAAAAAAAAACATGTTTTTCTTAGTTTCTGTTATAATTTTTTTTTATATCATTCAGTGATGATTTGGGGAGCCATGTCATCTGCTGGTGTTGGTCCACTGTGTTTTATATCAAGTCGAAAGTCAGCATAGCCCTCTACCAGGAAATTCTAGAGCACTTCATGCTCCCCTCTGCTGACCAGCTTTATGGAGATGGGGATTTCATTTTCCAGCAGGACTTGGCACCTGCCCACACTTCCAACACTACCAATACCTGGTTTAATGATCATGGTATCACTGTACTTGATTGGCCAGCAAACTCGCCTGACCTAAACCCCATAGAGAATCTGAAGAAGATGAGAGACACCAGACCCAACAATGCAGAAGAACTAAGAGCCACTATTAACCAATTTTGGACCAGAAGGATTTGCCCCCTTAATGACCATGCCTTATTTTGCGATTCGGCACTGCGTTACTTTACCGACAATTGCGCAGTTGTGCGATGCTGTACCCGAATAAAGTTGACGTCCTTTTTTCACACAAATAGAGCTTTCTTTTGGTGGTATTTGATCACCTGTGGGATTTTTATTTTTTGTGCTATAAACATAAAAAGAACGACAATTTTGAAAAAAAAAAATATTTTTCACATTCTGCTATGTAACATTCTCAAAAAAAAAAAAGTAAAAATCTAATTTTTTTAACATTTTAGGCCAATTTGTTTTCTGCTACATATTTTTGGTAAAAAAAAAAAATCGCAATAAGCTTATTTTGATTGGTTTGCGCAAAAGTTATCGCATCCACTAACTACGGGAAAGATTTATGTCATTTTTTAATTTATTTTTTATTTTTTTACTAGTAATGGCGGTGATCTGCGATTTTTTGCGGGACTGCGACATTGCAACGGACAGATTGGACCCTTAACTGACATTTTTTACACTTTTGGGGGTACCAGTGACATTACTACAGTAATCAGTGCTAAAAATATGCACTATTACTGTAATAATGACACTGGCAGGGAAGGGGTTAACGGTATAGGTGATCAAGGGGTAAATGTGACCCTAGGGGAGTGATTCTAACTGTATGGGGGGTTGGGCTTCTGAGATGATCATAGAGACATGTGATCCTACAGTGGTGATCGAAAGTTTGGGCACCCCAGGTAAAAATTTGTATTCATGTGCATAAAAAAGCCAAGGAAAGATGGAAAAATCTCCAAAAGGCATCAAATTACAGATTAGACAATCTTATAATATGTAAAAAAAAGTTCGATTTTATTTCCATCACTGACACTTTCAAAATTACAGAAAACAAAAAAATGATGTCTGCAAAAGTTTGGGCAGCCTGCAGAATTTATAGCATGCACTGCCCCCTTTGCAAGGCTAAGACCTGCCAGTGTCATGGATTGTTCTCAATCATCATCTGGGAAGACCAGGTGATGTCAATCTCAAAGGTTTTAAATGCCCAGGCTCATCTGACCTTGCCCCAACAATCAGCACCATGGGATCTTCTAAGCAGTTGTCTAGAAAACTGAAAATAGTTGACGCTCACAAAGCTGGAGAAGGCTATAAGAAGATAGCAAAGCGTTTTCAGATATCAATATCCTCTGTTTGGAATGTAATTAAGAAATGGCAGTCATCAGGAACAGTGGAAGTTAAAGCAAGATCTGGAAGACCAAGAAAAATATCAGACAGAATAGCCCGCAGGATTGTGAGAAAAACAATTCAAAACCCACGTTTGACTGCACGATCCCTCCAGAAAGATCTGGCAGACACTGGAGTTGTGGTACACTATTCCACTATAAAGAGATAATTGTACAAATATGGTCTTCATGGAAGAGTCATCAGAAGAAAACCACTTCTACGTCCTCACCACAAAAATCTGCGTTTGAACTTTGCAAATGAACATATAGACAAGCCTGATGCATTTTGGAAACGAGTTCTGTGGACCGATAAGGTTAAAATTTTACTTTTTGGCAGGAATGAGCAAAGGTACGTTTGGAGAAGAAGGGGCACAGAATTAAATGAAAAGAACCTCTGTCCAACTGTTAAGCATGGGGGTGGATCAATCATGCTTTGGGGTTGTATTGCAGCCAGTGGCACAGGGAACATCTCACGAGTAGAAGGAAAAATGGATTCAATAAAATTTCAGCAAATTTTGGATGGTAACTTGATGCCATCTGTGAAAAAGCTGAAGTTAAAGAGGATGGCTTCTACAAATGGATAATGATCCTAAACACACCTCGAAATCCAGGGGGATTACATCAAGAGGCGTAAACTGAAGGTTTTGCCATGGCCTTCACAATCTCCTGACCTCAACATAATTGAAAATCTATGGATAGACCGTAAAAGAGCAGTGCGTGACAGACAGCCCAGAAATCTCAAAGAACTGGAAGATTTTTGTAAGGAAGAATGGGCAAAGATACCTCAAACAAGATTTGAAAGACTCCTGGCTGGCTACAAAAAGCGTTTACAAGCTGTGATACTTGCCAGGCAGTACAAGATATTAACTCTGCAGGGTGCCCAAACTTTTGCAGACGCCATTTTTTTTGTTTTCTGTTATTTTGAAAGTGTAAATGATAGAAATAAAATCTAACTTTTGTTGACATATTATAAGAATGTCTAATCTGTAATTTGATGCCTTTTGGAGATTTTTCCATCTTTCATTGGCTTCTTTATGCACATTAATACAAATTTTTACCTGGGGTGCCCAAACTTTCGATCCCCACTGTATATAATGTCATCCAGGGCAGCGCAAAACAGGTGATCCCCCTGAAAAGGGAGATCTGTTAAGGCCTTCTTAGAAGTTTGATCCGCAGACCAACACTTCAGCCAAGTATACGCTGAATAACCACTGCCAAAAATGACAGGTGACCCAATAAAGGAGCTGTGTCCAGCGCGGCATTGCAAACAAATTGCAGCCCCTGCACCAGCTGTTCCAACAGCCCCCCCCCCCCCCCCAAGGGAGAAGGAATTGCTCCTCACCAAGTGACGGCATTGGAACTCCGCCCATCAGTCAGAGTCTGCATGGCAAGGGCAATCTTAAGCACTGATGAAAAATAAGGTGCGCTAAAATGATCAAAGTGTCAAAATGCACAATGTGAATTCAAAATAAATATATACAATCAAACATACATATAATATATGTGATAGTGATCCAGTGATGCTCAAATGAGTGAAATGACCAATAAAGTCCACAAATCCAAAAGAATTTCACCAGGTGTCACAAGGTGATAAACTTAAAATAGCTACAAAAAAACTCAAGCCTGCAATAACTAATATGAAACTGCAAAGTCCACAAAAGTTTTCACCAGATGCTATAAGCCCCGGTTCACATTTGTGCGAGTGCCGGGTTCGCATGTAATATCGGAGCGCACTGCTCCGACATTACATGCGATCAGCTGTGCGGTGCGAGTTTAGCCATACAGTTTGTATGGCTAAATTCGCATCGCACCCGGAGCAAACACGCACAGGAGGCATTTTTGCAGCCGCATCAGGATCGGATCGCACAGCGGTTCACACTTGTGCGATCCGCTCCTGTGCGAACTGCACGATCGCACTGCGATATGCGATCAAACTGGGGGTGTCGTTAAGATTACATTGACACCCCCAGCGTATCGCATATGGCAGTGTGAACTGCCGGGGGTGCGTGTGCGATGCGGGAACAGGCTGCGAATTCGCAGCCTTCCCGCATCGCATAAATGTGAACC